>NC_090325.1:182996685-183621685 GCF_035084215.1 Heptranchias perlo
TCCCTCCTCAAAAACTCACCCTTAATCCCTTCCATCATCACCATCTCTAACCTCCTTTTCTTCTCTAAAGTCCCTGAATGCACCTTTGCCATTAAGCTCAGTGCCCGCTACCCCTAACACTTCCTCTTTAAATTCCTTCAGTCTGATTTCTGTCCTACTCACAGAACTGAGGTCACTTCAGTCAAAGTCAACATCTTCTGAGGCAATACCTGCAGCATGTTATCTCTACTTGTTCTCAGAGAATTTTGATGGGGTCAATAATTCCATCACCTTCACCACTTCTCCACTGTTCAGCTGCATGGCATTGCTCTTGTGTGGTTTTACTCCCAAAGTAGCAGCTACATCTCTCACAATGGCTTCCCCATCTGACCTGCGGGGACATCCCTATCTTCCTAACTCCATTGGGTCCCCATCCCTCAATGCATTGTCTTCAAAATTCTTAACCACATTTAGAAATCTTTCCGCTATCTCGCCCCACCCTATTTTACAACCTCCTCCAACCCAATATGCCAGTGCATCCCCTCGGTGCTTGTGACTGAGACCTCCTAAGCATTTCCCTCTCTCTTTGCTTCATCATCGGTGGCACAGCCTCCAGCTGTCATACGCCACATTCCAGAACTCTTTCACTAAACCCCTCTGTCTTACTACATATCCCCTCCTTCAAAAACCTCCTCAAAACCTACTTCTTTGACCTTGCCTTCAGTCACCTCCCCTAAATTTTCTCCTGTTGTCTGTTTCTCCCTTCCCTTTTTAATGAGGTATTCTAGGATCAGGGTGGTGGACAAATTGTCGCTACGTAAACAGCGCTATATAAGAGCAACTTGTTGTTCTTGTTGTTGTAAACGTCCCAAACTTTCTTGAGTCTTGAACTGGCCTGTATGGATCTTCCACCACAGCTAGGATGGCAAAATCATGGAATATGACTTTAGGGTAACCATGCATATGCAAGATGACTACAGTCTAAAAGTACAACCATGACTGACCATTTGAATTGTTGTTTTAAATACTACATTGGTGCACTATTACTAAGGCAACTTTGAGTCCAATAGTAACCCGGGATCTCGGTCAAATTCACCAGGTTAAATGACAGATCCAAACAGAAATTAAACAGAATGGAACTGTTTTCTTTCTAATTTAGAGTTGAGTAAGTGTCAGCTTGGTTTCAGTTGGTAGCATTCTTGCCTCTGAGTTGCTTTAAGGTTTTGGGTTCAAGCCCCACTCCAGGACCTGACTTCATAATTTACACTGAGACTTCATTGCAGCACCGAGGGAGTGCTGCATTGTCTTCCAGATGAAACATTAAACCAAGGACCCAATGTTAAAGATCCTATGTCACTATTTGAAGAAAAGCAGGAATAGGTGTCCTGGCCAACATTCCTCCTTTAATCAAAACAGGTTAACTGCTCATTTGTCTCATTTCCTGTTTGTATGATCATGTTGTGTGCAAACTGGCTGCTGTGTTTGCTTACATAACAGTGACTGCACTTCAAAATGTAATTCATTGGTTGTGACATCCAGATTTTTTAATAAGGTGTTAATAAATTGGGCTGTACTATGTGCTTTAGAATAAAGAACATTTGGGGGTTATCCAACATTAAACTTGTATTTTTAATTTTCTAAAGCACCCTGTACTACAGCTGGGATACATTTCTTACAAAAAAATACACAATGCAAAGCAAAGGTTGTTAGTATTTTTAAGCCTCAGGATCAATAGCACAGGGATCATCTTGCACAAATTGCTAGAACAGGTCAAGTCATCCACCAGTACCTTGCAAGGAAAACTCAAACATAGGAACATAGGAAGATAGGAACAAGAGTGGGCCATTTAGCCCCTCAAGCCTGTTCCAACATTCAATGAGATCATGGCTGATCTGTGACCTAACTCCATATACTCGCCTTAACCAAAAGTATTAAGGGATATGAGGCTAACAAAAATCTATCAATCTCAAATTTAAAATTAACAATCGAGCTAGCATCAACTGCCATTTGCGGAAGAGAGTTCCAAACTTCTACCACCCTTTGTGTGTAGAAGTGTTTTCTAACTTCACTCCTGAAAGTCCTGGCTCTAATTTTTAGGCTGTGACCCCTTGTCCTGGACTCCCCAACCAGCAGAAATAGTTTCTCTTTATCTACCTTATCAGTTCCCCTTAATATCTTGAAAACTTTGATCAAATCAGATATTAGTTGGTTACTAGTGTAATTTACGTGAAGGAAAATAAAATCCATACATCTGTAAAATCTGACAATCTACCCTCGAATATAAAATACATACACCTGTAAAATCTATTCACAGATCCCTGAATATAAAATACATAAATCTGTCCATAGATCCCTGAATATGAAATACATAAATCTGTCCATAGATCCCTGAATATAAAATACATAAATCTGTCCATAGATCCCTGAATATGAAATACATACACCTGTAACATTCGTCCTTAGATCCCTGAACACATGGGAATATGGTCCACCTTAAACTTCCACCAAAAGTTATGCCAACTTAATTAACGTGAGCTCCCTATTTGTTAAATATGTGGTACAAATGGTACAGACATTTGATGGATAATAATACTATAAATACTATAAAACTGAATGAGCCTCTTAACCGAACAGATTCCACTCAGACGCTGATTCTAATACATTGCTCTGTTACCTTCGCTAAAGACTTAACGCCAGGAATTTCTCGGGGCGTCTCCCGCTCCTCCACCACCACTTCGGCGGAGTCTCGTTTACACAAGTAAATGGGGTTCTCACCAAACTTCTGCCGAGGTTAAGGTGAGGGGGGGGGGGGTGGAGGAAGAGAAGTCCCAAGAAATTTTCGGGCTGGGAAGTTTAAAAATACAGAACGGGACAAAAATGAATTTGCAGCGTAATACCTATGCTCAATATGGATCCTAATGAAAAAGGTTCCTGGCTATCTCCTTACGTCTGTTCAGATACAAGATTAATTTGCACCCAGAATGAATGGGGGATTTGGGGAGACTTTCCACTTCAACACTCCAGGCCCGAGTGTAACCCCAATCCATGAATTCCCACCCAATGGACAGAAATTCCTGGGCTAGGATTGCCTAGAAAATCTGCACTATTTCACTGGAACAGTGGCACCCCGCAAATAAAACAACTGAGTTTTTTAAAACAAAAGGCACACAACTTGAATACATATCTCCAACTGACATAAGATAATACGTGTTTAGAGTCGAGTTTTATATGCAGGAGGAAGATATGCAAGTGGGAGGTGGGATATACAGCAGGATGGAGATATACAAGCAGGAGGTGGGATATACATGCAGGACGGAGATATGCACTTGTATCCCTCCCCCTGCTTGTATTTCTCCCTCCTGCTGTGTATCACACCTCCTTCTTGCATATCTACCTCCTGCTGTGTATCCCACCTTCTGCATGTGTATCCCACCTCCTGCTTACATAGCTCCCTCCTCCTCATGCATGTAAAAGGTGGGATACACATGTAGGAGGGAGATATACATGTAAAAGGTGGGATACATACAGGAGGGAGATATACATGTAAAAGGTGGGATACATACAGGAGGGAGATATACATGTAAAAGGTGGGATACATACAGGAGGGAGATATACATGTAAACGGTGGGATACACATGCAGGAGGGAGATATACATGTAGCAGGTGGGATACACATGCAGGAGGGAGATATACATGTAGCAGGTGGGATACACATGCAGGAGGGAGATATACATTTAGCAGGTGGGATACATATGCAGGAAGAATATACACTTAGCAGGTGGGATACATATGCAGGAAGAATATACACATGAAGGAAGTGGGATATACAAGCAGGGAATAATTATTGGGGAACACGCAGTTCCTTGAGACTGAGGTAGTTTATACTAAAGCCTTTCAGTTACACCTGCCAAATACGATTTTTAAAATTACAGTTTAATATTCTGAATAGATGATTAATCATTTTTATCTAATTGCTGTAATATCCAATTACCATGGAAACAGGCTGGCGCAGACTAAGACGAATACAATGGCACAAATATCCCATTAAATGAGACAGCAGCTGTTTTTCGGGACGCTAGTTCGAGGTTGAGAAAAACGCCTTCTCCCACAGGGAGCACTTAGAAAGTAACCTTGTGCGTTCATTTAAGAACCATCGCTGTCACGACAGCTTTGTATAATTCACAATTGGCACATTTAGCCCTAAGTGCACACTGGGAATCTAACAGACACTGCGTTTACCAATGCACTAAATTAAAGGAGTGAAACGAGAGTCCGAGGAGACCTGTGACCAAACCCCGGACAGTTGGAGAACAGCCGGACACAGTTTGAGCCGATCAATCATTTCCAGGCAGCCTGATGCCCCGCTGTTTTGTACTCCGTCGTGGAAGTGTATTTAGGACGGGCCACGATTCTTTGCCAAATCCCATTATTTGCCGCATTTAAAACCGTTACACAGCGTCCCATTCAAAGCTGGAGTGAATCGCGTGAAAATGACAGTGAGAAAGAGAGGTCACGGAGAAATTCAGAAAGGGCAAAAAAAAGAGCCTGAGCGACGAGATAATAAGTGAGGAAGAGAGAGGGAAAGAAAGAAAGATAGATATAAAGAAAGAAAAGACACCAGAAAGAGTGAGAGAAACAACGTCTCTTCCCCTTTTTTTTCTCACGGTCTCTGTCTCTCTCTGCCTTACTCTTGCTTTCCATTTGTGTGTCTCTCTTCGGTGTCTGTCTCTCTCTATGTGCCTTTTTATCTCCGTCCTTTTCCGTCTCTATCTCTCTCTTTCTGCGTCCTTCTTTGTTCCTGCCTTTCCTTCTGTCCTTTTCTCTATCTCTGTCTTTCTTTTTCTTTGTCTCTCTCACTTTCTGTCCCCTATCTCTGTCAGAGTCGGAAAGAGGGAGACACACACGAGAGAGACCGCCCGACTGAGAGCAAAAGAGTGAGGCAAAAAAGAGAAAGAGGTGAGGTGGGAATGGAAGAGAAAAGAAAAAAAAAAGAGATGGAGAAAGGGGTAGAGAAAAAGAAAGATGGAGACAGAGAAATCCAGAGAGAAAGGGAAAAACTGTGGGAAACAAAGTGAGACAAGGGGAGGGAGAGGCAGGTAGAAAAAAGACAGTGAGAGAAAATAGAAGAGTGGGCAGTAACATGGTGCACTCAGTGCCCCAGGTCTATCCTCTCTCCCCTGTTTCCCTTCCCTCTCCCCCACCCCCAATTCTACTCCATGTCCCCTTTCTCCCCTTGTAACTCCTCCATTCCTCCTCTCCCAAACCCCTTCCTCTCTCCTGTCCCCTTTCCTTCTCCCCATCCTATTCCTGACCCTTCTCTCCTCTTTCCTCCCCATTATCCTTCCCTGTCCCCCCCTCTCCCCGTCTTCTCCCTCTTCCCCTTTCCTCCCCATTATCCTTCCCTGTCCCCCCCTCTCCCCGTCTTCTCCCTCTTCCCCTTTCCTCCCCATTATCCTTCCTCGTCCCCCCCCCCCCTCTCCCCGTCTTCTCCCTCTTCCCCTTTCCTCCCCATTATCCTTCCTTGTCCCCCCCCCTCTCCCCGTCTTCTCCCTCTTCCCCTTTTCTCCCCATCTGTCTTCCTCTATCTCCCCTCTTTCTATCTGCCATCCCTTTCTCCTCTCTCCCCTTTCCCTCTCTCCCCCCCTTTCTCCTTCCCTTGCTCCCTCACATCTCGTCTCCCTCTCCGTCTTGCCTCCTCTCACCCTGCCCTCTTCCCTATCTCCCTGTCGCCCCCTCACTTCTCCCCATTTCTTACCGTATTTACACTCCCCATCATGTGTTTTGTGGATCTTGCCCTCCAGCCGGTGCACGGACAGCCAGCTGGCCAGGTGCAGGGCGCAGATGGTGGGGTAGGTGCTGCTGTCGGAGCCGCACACCGGGTAGTCGTGTTTGCAGACACAGGAGCCCGTGCCCTCCTCCTCCTCCTCCTTCTGCTGCCGTTGCCCGTCCGCCGAGGTCAGGCACACGTACCCCGGGGCACAGCGGCCGTGCCTCAGCCCCTCGCCCCCGCACACGTCGCCCTGTATCCCGAGGCAGCGGCTGCAGCAGCCGCACTCATCCTTCCCCAACAGCTCGGGCACTTTACACTGGACGGCCGGACAGGAGGTGAGCTCACAGCGGCCGCACTCAGCCCGGACTCCCGGCCCCCACATCGTCCCGACCAGCAGCACCAACAGCCCCAGTTCCATGTTCCCAGATCGTCTGCGTCCTGTGCGAGTGGCCCACGCTCGGTGCCAGCTGCTAACTCAGCCCTTCATTCATTATTCATGTGCTTGCACCAGCTTGGGCTGTGCACATTGGACCAGTTCAGATCTAAAAACCCACCCAGAACATTCCCAGCCAGTGATTCACCACTTCACAAAATAACTAACTGTCCCAGCACCTTTAGTGACCGTCTCAACTGCACCTGGAGCCCCCACTGACTGCCTGGAACTCAACCCATCCCCACCTTATAGAGACTCAAATAAATAACATTAAGTACAGCGTCTCCCGCCAACCTTGTCTCTAGGTGCGAGTGCTAAAGGATGTTAGCAACTTTCCTTTGCTTTTGGAATAAGCTTTAATGGTCGATCATTGTACAATATGAAGACATTGCATGTTTATGCCTCACACACAGTTAAACCTTTTCGCACTCCGTTTTCTTCCTATCTGTTCTGATGTTTTTACTTTCCGCACCAATGCTTCTGAAAAGGCTTCTTTCATAGGGAGGTTTATTTTAAAGCCACATTGAAATGCGTATGTGTGTGTGTGAGAGAGAGAGAGAGAAAGTAGGTGAGTTCTGACATTTATTGGTGAATTGGTGCCAAGGATCATCTATATTAGAAAGAACAACTTGAATTTATATAGCAACTTTAGCCATAGTAAAATGTCCCAAGGCACTTCACAGGAGCGATATCAAACAAAATATGACACCGAGCCACATAAGGAGATATTAAGACAGTTGACCAAAAGCTTGGTCAAGGAGTGGGTTTTAAGGAGAATCTTAAAGGAAACGAGAGAGGTAGAGATGTGGATTGGAGGAACGCAGAGGGTTGTAGGGCTGGAGGTGGTTGCAGAGATAGGCAAGAGTGAGGCCATGGAGGGATTTGAACACAAAGATGAGAATTTTAAATTTGAGGCGTTGCTGGACTGGGAGTCAATGTAGATCAGCGAGCACAGGGCTGATGGGTGAGCGGGACTTGGTGTGAATTAGGATATGGGCAGCAGAGTTTTGGATGAACTGAAGTTTACAGAGAGTGGCAGATAGGAGGCCAGACAGGAGAACATTGGAATAGTCGAGTCTGGAGGTAACAAAAACATGGATGAGGGTTAGAGAAAGAATGTGCATTTATATAGCACCTTTCATGACCTCAGGATGTCCCAAAGCAGTTTACAGCCAATGAAGTACCTTTGAAGTGTAGTCACTGTTATAATGTAGGAAACGTGGCAGCCAATTTACACATAAGGTCCCACAAACACAATGTGATAATAACCAGATAATCTGTTTTGGTGATGTTGGATTGAGGGACAACTGGGCGAATTCTTCTGCTCTTCTGGTCTCCACACTATAAAAAGGATATGAATGCACTGGAGAAGCTGCAATAAAGATTTCCTAGGATGATGAGAGGTTATACCTATCAGGAAAGATTGAATAGGGCTGGGGCTTTTTTCTCTAGAAAAGAGAAGACTGAGGGGTGGCCTGATAGAGGTCTTTAAGATTATGAAAGGGTTTGAAAGGGTAGATGTAGAGAAGGTGTTACCACTTGCGGGGGAGACCAGAACTAGGGGCCATAAATATAAGATAGTCACTAATAAATCCAATAGGGAATTCAGGGGAAACTTCTTCACCCAGAGAGTGGTTAGAATGTAGAACTCGCTACCACAAGGAGTAGTTGAGGCGACTAGCATAGATGCTTTTAAGGGGAAGCTAGATAAACACATGAGAGAGAAAGGAATAGAAGGATATGTTGATAAGGTTAGCTGAAGAAGGTTGGGAGGAGGAACACATGATGCATAAACACAGGCATGGACCTGTTGGGGCGAATGGCCTGTTTCTGTGCTGTACATTCTTTGTAATTCTTGTAATTCTTCAAATAGTGCCATGGGATCTTTTATTTATCTGGAAAATAAAATTCTTCAAATAGCGCCATGGTCCACCTGAGAGGGCAGACAATGCCTTGGTTTAATGTCTCATCCAAAGACATGTGCAGCACTCCCTCAGTACTGCACTGAAGTGTCAGCCTAGATTTTGTGCTCAAATCTCAGGAGTAGGACTATGAACCCACAACCTTCTGACTCAGAGGTAAGAGTGCTACCAACTGACACCTAAAAACTTTTCTTCTAACTGATATTCAATTCTAGAATGCTAGAAAGAGACAACAGGTCAGGCAGCATCTGAAATGAGAAGAGATAGGTTAATATCTGAATGTAGACCCTTCATTGGAACTGGAATCTGGAAAATAAAAGAGACCCTTTCTCCCAGTTTCTCCATCTCTGTCATTATTTGCTCGTTCTGCACCAGAGCCTCTGAAATATCTTCCATTTTCCTCAGCCGAGGCTTATTTTAAATGGGTTTAACATGTAATAATAGCACATTTGGAACTGTGGTACCAGTGATAGTATGCAATCTTGGTCTATTAGACTCGTTCTTTCTCCTGGGCAATCTGAAGCCCTTAGGCATGAAGAGTGACTTTACTAATTTCAGGCCTTATTATCTCCTCCATTTTCTTGCAAACAGTATGCATGGCATCAGGGGTGGGGTGGTGGTGGTGGTGGGGGTTGTGGGGGGGCAGTGGGAAGGGGAGGTGGGTTGGCTTTCGGGTGTAAACCCTTCATCAGAATGCAGTTCAGGTGGGGAATTTGCGCCTGGAGCGTTGACCTCTCATTTAAAAAAAATGCTGTTGGATTAGCCGAGGTTTCCAGCATTTTTCTGTTTTTATTTCAGATTTCCATCACTTGCAGTTCATTCTTTTTCTTTCCCCCATTTTCTTAACTGTTTCATTCAGATTTTTTTGTGTACCTTTCTGTGCTGTTTCACTGGATCACAGTTATTGTTCTTTTAATGCCTTTTCATTGCCTCCCTGAGGTGATCTCTGTAGATCGTCCATCAGTTTTCACAAGACAATTATGGATAAGGAAGGCCATTTGGCTCATCTTAAATCATCTATCCAGAGAAATCTTAATGCCTCCCATTGTAGCATCCCATTGTTTCTTAAATTATTTCAGAGTTCCATCTGAAAGTTTATTCCACATGTGGATCACTCTTTGCGTGAACAGGAATTTCCTGACATCAATCCTAAAATTATCGTTTACTAGTTTAAATTTGTGTCCACTAGTTGTACACCCATAGTTTAATTTAAAGTAATATTCCAGGTTAACCTTTTCAATATCCTTAACAAACTTGTATCCCTCTATAAGATCACCACTATGATAGCTCCTTTCCAGGCTGAGAAGACCAAGTTTCTCCAGTCTTTCATCATAACTCAACCCTCTAACACTGAGGGTTACCCTCGTAGCTGGTCTCTGCACCGCCTCTAGCAATTGAATGTCTGTCTTATTTCTTGGCGACCAAAACTGGACAGAGCATTCAAGGTGCAGTCTGACTAGAGCACTATAAAGTTTGATCATTATCTCTTCTGACTTATATTCCACTCTTTTGGCTATATAGTTCAACATGCTATTGGCTCTGCATTGAATGGACATATTTAACGTCAAATCTACTAAGAATCCGAGATCTCTTTCAGCTTCATCCTTGGTTATTTCAACACATGAATATGTGTGCGTCTATTTTTCCTTCCTTTGTGCAGCACTTTACACTGAATTAAATTTCATCTGCCATTGTTCTGCCCACTTACATGTTTTGTCCAGCTCATTCTGTAATTTCTCAGTTACCTCCCCCAATTCCAACTGCACCTTCTAGTTTGGTTTTATCTGCAAATTTGACCACCTTGCATTCTGAATCTAGGTCATCGGTGCAAATTAGAAACAGTAGTGGTCCCAGCGTTGAGCTCTGCGGTATCTTTTTAGAGTGGGCTCCAGTAGTCCCTATAAGGACCGCTGGTTAGGCCGTGCAACACCTGGCACAACTAGGTGAAGTGTGCCCCGTACCTGAATTTTGCAGTCGGGTTCCTACAACTGATGTAGGACCCAAATTTGCATAATCAGCCTGTTACATATGGCAGGGCGATCCTTGGGCATCATTGGGGCGCCAAGGTGTCCCCATGATTTTCAACTGCCTGTTTTTACGGCTCAAAACAGAAGGCCATGTTTTGAATTTCTTCCCCATTGTTTCCTACCCTTCAGCCAGTTTCTTATCTATTCTCAGGGTTTACCCTGAATCCCCACAGCTTTGAGTTTAATTAAGAGCTTTTCATGTGGAATATCATTGTTCTTGCCCTGAATAGAGGGGGCCGATTGAGTTAAAGGCGTTTTTGAATCAGGTGCCAATAGGGCACGTGATACAGCCCAAACACAGAGAGTGAAAATCCTTTTTGTTAATAGGTTGTGAAGCTTGTTGGTATCATTGAAGTAGATTCTCTCTTTTTCAAACAGTGACCTTCAAAGCGAGGTCTATTTTTCAAAGTGTTTTGTGTGGCAGCAGTTCTATTTTGACTGACCATGTGGTAAGGGGATGGACGTGACTCCGAGGGTGTGCTTATATATAAATCCTGCAAAGATTGCATAGAATGTACAGCACAGAAACAGGCTTTTTGGCCCAAAAGGTCCTGATTGATCTTTGGAGGATCAAGGCTTCTGAGAAATAGTGAATTCCAAGTGCTACAAAGATTTCTGCAAAAATATCTCATCTGACTGGTTTGCTGGTTTTAAGCTATTGTCAATTGGGTTCAGATTTTTGTATTGGACTGTTTTAAATATCTCACCGATATTCTTTGTTCCGTGAAGAACTCTCTTCATAAATGACCCTGTTTAATAGTTTAGCTTATTATGGATAGCTCCTGGTTAGACTGATATTATCTGTTGTCTAAAATGATGTGAGGTATAGTGGAATTCCTATATATTATCCAGTAACAATAAAAAGCTTCACCCTTCGCTCGGAGTACATTATCTCAGATTATTTCATGCACTTTTTTTGCATTGGCATAAGGAGAGAGTATCTGGAGTGGGCTCATATCATAACAATTAGTGGCAGCTGTGATAAATCAGAAATCTGTCCTGTTTAATGTCATAAGAATCTTTATAATATATTCTGTTCATTATATAAAATCTTGTGACAGCAGCACTTTAAATCGATTACTAGCGACTTCATTTCTCTTTATTGTAAAATAATCCACATTGACTGACTGGCCTGTCTGGAGTTTAAAGACAGTTTCAGGTGGCTCAGCCACCAGCTGGTCCCAGCCACACAACAAGTGGCTCTGAAAGGTTAAGTGTTAAAACACGCAGGTGAAATTGGATGATCTTAAGGGCCTTTGTTGCTCACTTGGGCCACAAAGTTGTCCTTGATTGGGAACCTGTTTACAGACACATTTTAATTGGTAATCCATCCATTAGCAGCTATATCAGCCAACCAGGTTCCCATTGTATCTTTTGATTGTTGATTGATAGCTCCATACTTGTCAAAGTAGTTATGGATGAAAGTGTTTTGGGCTCCTTAGCCTGTGTGGACATCAGCCGACTCTTCTTCCTTGTCCTCTTCTTGTGGGTTTTCTGCCCTATTGGTCTCATTGTCCTGCAGTTAGAGAATAATTATGCATCAGTCAATGGCTATCTTGGCTACCTTTGCTGGCATGTAGCACCCCCTACCCCCAGTGCTACACAGTAGAACTGTTGCTCCAACAAACCAGTGGTGTGCCCCACTGTAACCTACGTGGTCACATGGGCTTGATTACACTTTCTCTGCGATGCTATTTGTGGGTTCTGAATGGGTGTTATGAGCCATGGGATCAATGAGTAGCCCTGGTTGCCCAAGAGCTATCTGGACATCCTATCACACTCTTCAAACAGTGCAGGGGGGTGTCAACTACTGCATGATGAAGCATGGTGGGAATTCCCTAGATAGTGTGCGTTGACATGCAGGATGACATTTCTGTGGCCTGACACCAGCTACACATTAAGTGCAAACCCTTCCTATTAATGTAAACTTTTGGATTGCAATAGGGAGCTTTGATGCCCACAAGTATTTGAACTCTCGGGAAAGACACCAGTTGATAGAAGTTCTGGGCTTTCTCTTGCTGCTGTCTGCTTTGCAGTGGAAAAGAGATAAATTGAATCCCTTGGGCAAGTACAGCATTGGTGCCTTGCTTGATGCATGTGTGAACAACAGATTTGCTGATGTGGCAGATGTCTCTTGTAGTCACTTGGAAAGATTCTGTGGCATAGAAAAACAAGGCAGTTGTGAGCTTCACAGCAACAGGAAGAGGAGTGCCAGTTGTGCAGATGGTTCTGAAAGTCCAACTGTAGTAGATGGCAGAGGTCAACCACAACATCTGCAGTGAAGCGGAGACACCGTAATCAGGTCTCATCAGACATGCCAAGGTGGGAGTGGCGTGCTCTGTAGATCTGCGTGTGGGGGTAGTAGCAGGTGCACATATAGCACTTGAGTTGTCTTTGTACCTGCAAATGATGGCCCAAAACAAAATGGTCCTCCTCGTCCAGATTGTGCAGGACAGCAGGTGTTGACAGTGTTTACAGGAAAAACGGGATTTCCAATAAACTTCAGCCGATGTTACAGCGATGCAGCGGGAGAATTCCTGAGGAAATTGCTAGTTACAGAAAAAGAGAGTAAGAAACACCCAGGAAGAGAGTAACAGAGAGAGAGGTAGAGAGTAACAGAGATACAGGGAGACAGTGACAGAGAGAGATTTTTCCATTATTCCTGTAAAAACTGGGATTGAGATTGTGTCCCATCTACTTGGTAAGATCAATGAAGGAGGGACATGGACTCGTCTGAATGTGATTGAGACACTGCCTTATGTGTTATATGTCAAAACTAAATAAATCAATCAATAATAAATCAATGCACCAGACAGGTTACACCATTTTCAGTAAATTTCTGAATTTCCAGGGAGATGCACGCCTTGGATTCCCCCAGTATAACAGCTCAATCCTCCAATGCTCAACTACTGCAGTTCAGAGGGTGGGGGAGGGGAAGAGAGCAGCTCTTGCAGCTCTCCCACTATCTTGAGGCGGCCCTGGTTGACTTCTTTGTGATTAGTGCAAATGCAGCAGTGACCACGAGCTGGGTGAGTTGAAACAAATGATGAGCATTTAAAAATAGAAAGAAAGACTTGCATTTCTATAGCGCCTTTCACAACCTCAGTAGGTCCCAAAGCGCTTTACAGCCAATGAAGTCTTTTAAAGTGTAGTCACTGTTGTAATGTAAGAAACGCGGCAGCCAGTGTACACACAGCAAAGTCCCACAAACGGCAATGTGATAATGACCAGATAATCTGTTTTGATGTTGTTGGTTGAAGGATAAATAATGGCCAGGATACCGAGGAGAACTCCCCTGCTCTTCTTTGAAATAGTGCCATGGGATTCTTTAAGAACATAAGAAATAGGAGCAGGAGTAGGCCATACGTCCCCTCGACCCTGCTCCGCCATTCAATAAGATCATGGCTGATCTTCCTGCCCGATCCCCACATCCTTTGATTACCTTACAGTCCAAAAATCAATCGATCTCAGACTTGAATAGACTCAATGACTGAGCAGCCACAGCCCTCTGGGGTAAAGAATTCCAAATATGCACGACCTTCTGAGTGAAGAAATTCCTCCTTATCTCAGTCCTAAATGTCCGACCCCCTTATCCTGAGACTATGGGCTCGATTTTCGCACCCGTGATCGGGTGCGTTCGTGGCCGGGGGGGGGGGTTTGCGAAAATCCAGGATTCCCAGGGCGGGTCTGGAGCCCGGCTCCAACCCGCCCACTTCCGGGTTCCCCAGTGACGCGCTGACATGCGTGCGCAGCCCCCGCATGTGGGACTCCCGCCGGCAATTAAAGCTGGCGGGGTGCCACTTAAAGTACTTAAACAGGTACTTCAGGTCGTTTACAGACCTGATTGACCAGTTACTTTAGGAGGGCTGGGATTTTGAAATTAAATGAGACTGTTTCCCGTACTGGGGGAAAACACTCCCAGTTCAAATGGACGTGTTGCAGCCATCAGCCTGCGGCAGCTGCAAAGGTCCATTTGATAGGTGGTGGGGGCGGGGGGGGGAGACCCTCACTCATTGCAGGAGGCCACTCTGTCACTTTGAACAAAGTTTGGCCTCCACCACCCTCCTCCTAACAATAAAATTCACAAACTTGCACACTTACCCTGGTGTCCAGACACATTTACCTACCTTGCGGACCCCCTCAAACTTCCGGATGGGGGCCGCCGTAGCTGCAGTCATGACCTCCTCGGAGGGCAAACAGCATCACCAGCCTCGCCGGCCAAGCCGTCCACCTCTGACACGTGGAGCTCCACAACACAGTGTTGTGACACATCCACCTGCACAGCAGGAGGGAGGGCAACCGCAGAGAGAGATGCGTCGCAGAGGGCACTACCCTCGCCACAGGGTCTAATGACCGAGGCTCAGCTTCCTTGACCTCTCCAGTGCACATGGAGGCTCAGAGTCACTCGACATGTAGTCGTGGACATCTGCAGCCTCCTTCATGCCGAGCTGCTCCCGGCTGGCCCAAGCACCATCTTCTTACCTGTCGCTGTCAAAGTCACCACTGACCTCAACAACTTCTCCTCCGCATCCTTCCAGGGTGCCACTGGGCACATCGCCGACGTCCCTCAGTCGTCTGCACAAAAGAGCCCTGCAAATACACCTACACCCACTCTGCAGTGACACAATGGGTGGCATCAAGTGTGCGTGTACTGTGCGTGTACATGGTGAACCCCATGAAAGGGACCTATTCCACAAGCCCGTCAAGAATGGGCAAGACGTGGCAGTAGCGGTGATAATAATAAGATTTATTATGCATGTGAAATAAAACAAGTATAAATAAAAAACATGACAAATCGTCAGACACCCTTGTGCATTCCATTTGTGCTCACAAACCCTTCGCCTTGCGTTTCCGGGAACCCCGACGTGGTGCTACCCCTGTGGCTTCAGCAGAGGTAGTGGCAGGTTGCTTTTGTCCATGCCCTGACCGATGAGATGCTTTGGGCCGACGCCCCCTGGGTTTGGGTGCCCGTGAGGGCCCCTTCGAAAACTGCTCCACCTGCACCTGTGCAGGGGCAGACTCGGCCACCTGGAGAGGGGGCAGCATTGCGGGTACTGGTTGAGAGGGGGGCAACGGGTGAGACGTGGGAGCGCTTTGAGTGGCGTCCCCACTTCCATGTCCTCTTTCACCATCATCCCTCTCGTGGCCCAGGCCCACATCACTCCTTCCACCCTGCTGGACGACAGTTTGGAGGACTTGTGTGAGGCCTTGGAACGCCACTTGTAAAGTATCTGTCAGCCTGTTCAAGGCGGCAGAATGTTGCTCACCCTGAATCTGAACGGCTGTTGTCAGGGCCTGAATGGACTCATTGTTGAGCCGTGCTTGATGCTCGAGGGAGGCTAGCCTTTCCTCCATTGCAGACATTCCCAAACCTACCCGCGACACTATCTCAGAGATGCCTTCACGTCCCTGCGACACTATCTCGGAGATACCCTCCTGTACCTCTGCCACCATTCCCCTCATGCAGGAGTTGGATTCCTCCATCCTCTGCGCGATTGTGGAGAGTGCGCGTGGCACCTGTTCCAGCGCCTCGGCAATGTGCTGCTGCCCCTCGACGACTCTCCTTTTTATGGCTGGCCCCCAGGGTTCAGCATCTGGGTCCAGCTGAGCAGAGCCTGGAGAAGAGTGTTCCCACTGACGCGGACTCTCCACAGCTGCCCCTGCCACCAGGGTCTGCTCGTGCTCACATGTGCATGGTGACTCACCAAGTGCAAGCCCAACTAAGTGAGGACGGGGACCCACCGAGGTGTATGTATCTGTGCTGGTGGATGCATGGCTCAGATGTGACGATGGACCCTCAGAGGCCGGCAGCTCCTCCGAGGAATCGCCCTCTGCAGTCACGGCGCTCGCAGATGGCCCTGCAAGAGAACAGAAAGCAATATTAGGCATGTGGACAGATGTTGAGGTGCTGCAGATGCCAAGTGATGCTAAGATCATTCGCTATCATGAGTGCTGAGTGTTAGCTTTCTGTCACCAGCCGCTTGTGCAATCCCAGCCTCGGCATCCGCCACGGACAGGCACTCCAGCATGCGGCTGATGTCCAACGCCTGCTGCTCTGCGTCTGTTAGTGCCACCTGGTGTGGTGGGCCCCCTCTGGTCCGTGCCCTCTCCCGGGCGTTCTGGCATCTCTTCTCCTATCAAGGCAAAACACAGAGGCGTGATTGAGTGATGGTTGCATGGTGAGCCGCTGCATGCACTGGTGTGGGTGGGGTTGAGCGTGAGGGAAATGCATGGGTGGGTGCATGTGCAACATAGCCATGATATTGTATGAGGATTGGGTTGCGTGGTAGTGTTCGAATGGGGACAGGGACGGTGAGCACGTGCAGACAAGGTGAGGATTATGGTTGAGTGGATGTGAGGAGTGATGCGAGAGCGTTGTGGTGGCAGTGCAGAAGGGGTTGTGTGGTGGTGTAGGTGATGTGGAAGACGGAGTGTGGGAGAATGCGTAAGTATACTCACTTTGCCTGACCTGGTTAGATCATTAAATCTCTTCCTGCACTGGACCCAGGTTCGTGGCACATTGCCGCAGCTGGTGACGTCCTCGGCCACCTTCAGCCAGGCCTTCTTCATGGTGGATGGAGGGCACTTCCTCCCATCAGACGGGAAAAAGATTTCCCTCCTCCTCCTCACCCCATCCAGCAGCAGCTGGAGTGAGGAGTCTGAAAATCTTGGGGCAGCCTTCCCTCTGGCCTGCTCCATGGTTTAGCATTGGTTGTTTGCTGCAGGAGGAGCATTGGTGGACTGCTCCTTTAAATAGGGCTCCTCCAGCTGACAGACCTTACTGCGCATGCGCAGTCCGCCCGCCGTGCAGCTTACCAGCGGGAAACCCGGAAGCACAGGTAAGTGGCTCCAATTAGCCTGCGATTTCGTGCGGAGCACATTGATTTCACCGGGCGCGTTACCCACGCGCCCAGTCGACCCCCCCACTGAGAACCCGCCACCCTGCTAATATTGAGTCCTATATCTCCTAGTTCTAGGCTCTCCAGCCAGGGGAAACATCCTCTCAGCCACCTGAGTTATGGTTTAACATCGCATCTGAAAGACGGCACCTCTGACTGTGCAGCATTCCCTCAGTGCTGCACTGAAGTGTCAGCCTGGATATTGTGCTTAAGTCTCTGGTGTTGAACTATGAACCCACAACCTTCTGACTCAGAGGTGAGAGTGCTACCCGTGAGTCACGGCAAACACCAAGTAACATTTACAAGATTCTACTTGGTGGAACCTGTATATCTTTACCGAGGGTTTTTGCTAAGATGTTAAGGGGGGTGTAACTGAGTAGAGCTGGAGGGGGAGGTGGTTAGATCATCTCCCCCTCCCCGCCAGGCACTGCAGTGGGACAATTATCCAGAGCTGTCAAATTCTAGAAGTTAATTTTGGTAATTATTAGTTTAGCTAACTAAAATATACACCATCTTCACACATTCCAAATGCGTTTAGATGCTAAGTGGAGAATGTATGTGCTTTACTGTGTGATTTCTTGGCAACATTAGATTTATTTTATTTTTAAAAAATTTCTCTTGAATAATTATAATAGCAAATAGATGACTCCTGCCTGCATTGCTGTGTGCTGAAATTTTCTATGAATGTCAGGACAGTATCATTGTCGTCATCTTTGCAAAAGGGCCCTCAGCACCTTCCTTGAGACTTCCTCCCTTCAATTCTCCCTCAGCCTTTGCACTGAACAACTCCTCATCAATGGCAATTTCAACTTGCGCCTGAACTGGCTTTGTCCCATCTCTTTTGAATTATTTTCCTTTGTCAATCTCGCCCTCCATATAAATTTTCCCAACCACATTCGTGTCTTGTTACCAAACAAAACCTCATCACCTCCACAGTCACAATCTCAGACCAGGCCCTCTCCGACCACTTCTTCACCAGACACAGATCCCTACCAGCACATAATCACTCCACTGTGCTGCTCTGTTAGCTTTATCTGAAATGTACAGATCTATGGTGACACCTAGAGGGTGCTTCATATATCTTGAGTTTATCATGATTATTACAACTTAGAATTTCACCTAAGAGGAATCAGCAGTTTGAGTGGATTTAAGTGGGCTTCTAAGATTGGTTTGTTCAATTTGGAATTTCTGCTTGCTAATGATCAGCTGTAATTTTAATCTAGAGTGATTAAGGGTTCAATTTATAACTAAGGCTCAAATCAGGAGGAATTTTAATGACAACATTAAGCTCTGTTCAAGCTGGATTTTACCACCACCAAAGTACGACACAAGTTCTCACAGAAGCATAATCCATTCAAATTGGTCAGGTGGCAGAATTGTACACTTTACCATTTTACTTCTGGGTGGCCAACTGACGGAGCTCGCCTGTTCCAGCAACAAAGAGGCCAGAGCCAATTTGAAGCCTGGGACTCATTTAAAGAGAACCGGAAAGCAGCCTGTACAAAATTTGGCAGTAGTAAGGTAAGTCCGGGGGAACGTCTCAATTGCAGGATGGGAAGCCGGGGCAGGGGTGAACCCAGATTATTTCTGTGGAGCGCTGGTGAAAACTCCTGCTCTTCCTGGTCCCATGAAAATAATTCAAAACTTATCTTTTTGGGGCCTCTTCGGCTTTATTGTCTGTAAAACTGGCCGGAAAGTGCTCGGTGCACACTCTGCTCTAAAATGGGAATTGGGATCCTATGTATGTCATAGGACCCTGAGATGCATGTTAAAAGGGGCTCAGTGCCTGAAACAGAAATTACATTACAACAGTGACTACACTTCAAAAGCACTTCATTGGCTGTAAAGTGCTTTCCGATGTCTTGAGCTTGGGAAAGGTGCCATATAAATGTAAATTCTTTCTTGCTTTCTTTCCTTCCTTCCCTGAAGCAGGCAGGTGCTTTGGCTGTTCAGCGATAGGTTCCTGCAAGAGTGGCAGCAGGTCGAGCATTGGCGTTAACTGGGTGATATGTTGACCAACCTCATTTTAAGGCTGTTGGAAGGTGTTATCTGTTGGTCATGTATGAGTGCATGCTCATTTGGCCAAGGTTCAGTGTCTACCATGAATGGATTGCAGATGCAAGCAGTCGCTCTCGAAGCTCCCCACCTTGAACCTGTAGAGCCATTTCTCGGTGGGTAATTATGTATTCAGGAAGATGGCAGCAAATCACTTACATTTTACGGTGATTTAGGCTGCTCATCTTGCCACTTGCAAGGAGTGTCTGATACCTGCACCCTGTGTAGGGTAGGCATAAGCTCACATTTGTTAGTTGTCTAATGACCATTTAGTGACAATTCCCTACCCAAACCTCTTCACCTCTCTACCTCTCTCTCCTCCTTTAAGACTCTGCTTAAAACCTACCTCTTTGACCAAGCATTTGGTCATCTCTCCTAATATCGTCTCCTTTGGCTTGGTGTAAATTTTTGTCTGATTATGCTCCTGTGAAGCGCCTTGGGACTTTAATATGTTAATGAGGTATATAAATGCAGGTTGTTGTTGTTACTATCTCATATCACTTCAGTATCTCCTACATAAGCTTTAATATCTCCTTCTCAGTGGGGAAGTTACTACAATCTGTTATTAGGGACAGAGTGGCTTAGCACTTGGACAAAAATGAACTGATCAGAGAGTGCCAGCATGGATTTATAAAGGGTAAGTCATGTCTATCGAACCTAGCTGAATTTTTTTGAGGAGGAAATTAATGTGGTAGATAGGGGAGTGTGTGTGGATGTTATTTATATGGACTTTCATAAGGCATTCAATAAGGTTCCACATAAGAGACTGTTAACAAAAATGAGAGTGCATGGAATTGGAGGCAACCTATTGACATGGGTAGGGAATTGGTTAGGAGGTAGGAGACAGTGTAGGGATAATGGATTTGTACTCAAATTGGCAGGATGTGACTAGTGGTGCCCCCCGGGGATCTGTACTGGGGCCACAGCTTTTCACTACATTTATAAATGACTTAGATGAAGGACTAGAGAGCAATATATCCAAATTTGCTGACGACACCAAGTTAGGTGGCACAGTAAATAATGTAGATGAGAGCAGAAAGTTGCAAAGGGACATTGATAGATTAAGTGAGTGGGCAAAACTGTGGCAGATGGAGCTCAATGCGAGGAAGTGTGAGGTCATTCATGTTGGACCTAAAAGATAGATCAGAGTATTTTCTAAAAGGTGAGAATCTAGGAACTGAGGAGGAGCAGAAAGATTTAGGGGTTCAAGTACAAAAATCGCTAAAAGCTAGTGGACAGCTACAAAAAATAATATAAAAGGCTAATGGAATGTTGGCTTTTATCTCAAGGGAGCTGGAATACAAAGGGATGGAAGTTATGTTATAGTCATATAAAGCTCTGGTTAGACCCCATTTAGAGTACTGCGTTCAGTTCTGGGCACCGCACCTCAGGAAGAATATATTGGCCTTGGAGGGGGTGCAGCACAATTTAACCAGAATGATACCAGGACTAAAAGGGTTAATTTATGAGGACAGGTTGCATAGACTTGCATTCCCTTGAGTATAGAAGATTAAGGGGTGATCTAATTAAGGTATTTATGATGATTAAAGGAATTGATAGTTTCTCTTTATCTACCCTATTTCCTCTGGTGGGGATGTCCAGAACAAGGGGGCATAACCCTAAAATTAGAGCTAGGCTGTTCAGGGGTGATGTCAGGAAGCACTTCTTCACACAAAGGGTAGTGGAAATCTAGAACTTCCCTGCTGCCCCCCAAAAGCTGTTGAGGCTGGGGGTCAATTGAAAATTTAAAACTGAGATTGATAGATTTTTATTGGGCAAGGTTATTAAAGGTAAGGGAACCAAGGCAGGTAGATGGAGTAAAGATACAGATCAGCTATGATCTAATTGAATGGCGGAACAGGCTCGAGGGGCTGAATGACCTACTCCTCTTCCGACTTCACTTCAAAATCTGCCACATCATTTTACTGTCCCTTAGATTACTTAAACATCTCCTTGATCACAGACCAATAATTATGGATGTGGAAGGCCATTTGGCCTATCTTAGTTCATCCTTCCAGAATGACCCTAAGATCCCACATTGCGCATGCCTCCAGTACTCTATCCGGGAACCCATTCTATGTGTTCATCACTCTTTGTTTGAAGAATTTCCTGGGATCAGTCCTAAATTTTCCTTTAACTAGTTTGAACTTGTGGCTCCTTGTCCTATTCTTGCAATTTAATTTAAAATAATTTTCTTAATTTAGCTTTCCCAAACCATTTACAATCTTGTATACCTCCTATATGATCATCACTCAGATGCTTCCTTTAAAGGCTTAAAGGCCCAATTTTCTTAAGCCTTTCCTCATAACTCTGGCCTCTTAAGATCAGGGATCATCCTTGTGCTTCTTCTTTGCATTGCCTTGGTGCCCAGAACTGGATACAGTATTCAAGGTATGATCTGACCACAGCAGTATACAGTTTGATCATAATTTCCTCTGACTTGTATTCTACTGTTTTGGCTATGTAGTTCAACATTCTATTGGCTTTCATAATTTCTGCTGTTCGTTGGTTGGGCATGTTGACGGTCGAGTCTAAGTCTCTTTCAACTTAGCTATTTGAGTTCCATTCATAAGTGTGTTGCCCATTTTTCCATCCATTTTTCCTTCATTTGAATATTTCTGTCATACTTTGGGATTTCTGACTGGGAAGGGGTGAGGGTAGAGTGCGGGAAATAGGACAGAAATGGTCGAGGGCCCTGTCAACTACAGTGGAGGGGAATCTTCGGTTGAGGTAAAAGGAAGACATATTGGAAGCACTGGTGTGGAAGGTGGTATTGTCAGAACAGATGCGACAGAGATGGAGAAGGGAATAGAGTCCTTACTGGAAGCGGGGTGGGAGGACGTGTAATTAAGGTAGTTGTGGGAGTCGGTGGGCTTATAATAGATATTGGTTGACAGCCTATCCCCAGAAATGGAGATAGAGAATTCGAGGAAGGGAAGAGTCGGAGATGGACCATGTGAAGACGAGGGAAGGGTGGAAATTGGAAGCAAAGTTGATGAAATTTTCCAGATCGGGGCGAGTGCAGGAAGCAACACCGATACAGTCATCAATGTACCAGAAAAAGAGGCGAGGGAGGGGACCTGAGTAGAACTGAAAGAAGGAATGTTCCACGTATCCCACAAAAAGGCCGGCATAGCTGGGACCCATACAAATTCCCATAACGACACCTTTTATTTGGAGGAAGTGAGTGGAGTCAAAGGAGAAGTTGTTTAACGTAAGAACAAGTTCAGCCAAGCGGCAGAGGAAGAGGAGGGGGCATGGGGACTGGTTGGGACTCCGTTCAAGGAAGAAGTGGAGGACCCACAGGCCATCCTGGTGGGGGACGGAGGTATAGAGGGACTGGACATCCATGGTGAAAAGGAGATGGTTAGGGCCGGGGAACTGGAAACTGCTAAAGTGGCGGAGGGTGTCAGAAGACTCACGGATGTAGGTTGGAAGAGACTGGACAAGGGGAGAAAAAAATAGAGTTCCGTGGGGCAAGAACAGGCTGAAACGATGGGTCTCCCGGGGCAGTCTGTTTGTGAATCCCACACTCACCTGACGAAGGAGAAAGCCTCTGAAAACTTGTGATTTTAAAATAAAGCAGTTGGACTATAACCTGGTGTTGTAAGATTCCTTACATTTATCAATAAGATTGTTTTACATTGTATTTATATTTTTCTTGTACACTGAATTCCTTCTAATGAACAAAATCATTAATAAATCATACTAAGTGCCAACAAACCCAACTCAACAGACCATTTTGAGGCAAAATTATGATATTCAGAAAAAACCCAGTCTTGACCACTGGATGGTGCAATTTCTACAATTTCTTGCACAAACAGGTCAACGTTTTTTTAACTCCATTGGGTGTCGCTGCTGGTCACAAAGTGCCTAATAATCATCATAAATGTGTGAGATATCTGAAGCCAGTGTTATCAGGCACCTTGTGAGCAGCAACCAATGGTATTAAGAAAAATGTTGACCGTCATCATAAATGTGTAAGATAACCAAAACCAGGATTAAGTGGGAAATGGTATTTATTTGGTTAACTGTATTCTGGCGAAAGACGGTTACTCACCTTCTCTTACTGCACTTTCACTTTTTATATCACAATACAAAATGTCCCAAGGTGCTTTACATGGGGTCAGGGTCTAAGCAGGAAGGGGTACGGATTTAGAGGAGGTGACTGAGAGCACAATTGAAGAGCACCAATTCTCAGTTAATGATTCCTGTCCTGCTGGTTTCAAGATTAATCCTCAGTTGTGCTTCTCTGATATAAATTAACTTTTACTTTTAAGATCATGACACGAAGATAGCTTGCATATTAAAAATAAATAAATAAACCTCAAAATGTTGTTAAATATTGTAACCATTATTTATAAAAGTAAATACAGACCTCAGTGAGAAACTTCCAGGTGACTTAACAATGGCACCATCAAATGGCAGTGTGGGGCTGATAAATCAGTCAGTAGGTCCCCTGATGGTTCAGTGCGTTAATGCTTATCAGAAGGTCCACAGATCAATTCCTGGTCTGTGTTGAATTACCTAATCTTAAAGGGGGCAGTAAGTAAATTGGGGGAAATGGTTTTATTGACCTCAGAGTTCCTATGTTACAATAGTGACTACACTTCAAAAGCACTTCATTGGCTGTAAAGCATTTTGGGATGTCCTGAGGTCGTGAAAGGCGCTAGATAAATGCAAGTCTTTCTTTTGTTTGTCTCTTTCAGATTAGGGAAGGAAAAAGATTATTCCAATTAATGGGATACATATCTGGAAGGATACAAATTGTTTGGAAGAGATTGTATTGAGAGAAAAGGAGGTGGTGTGGCAGTATATATAGGAACAGGAGTAGGCCCTTCAGCCCCTTGAGCCTATCCTGCCATCCAAATAGATCATGGCTGATCTATATCTTAACTCCATCTACCCACCTTGGTTCTGTAATCATTAATACCCTTGCCTAACAAAAATCTATCAACCTCAGATTTTAAATTTTCAATTGACACCTAGCCTCAACTGCTTTTTGGGGCAGAGTGTTCTAGATTTCCACCACCCTTTGTGTGAAGAAATGCTTCCTGACATTACACCTGAATGGCCCAGCTCTAATTTTATTATATAAACTCCAGTATTAAGACACAAGTGAGTGAGGATATAAAAATGGAAAGGGCAGACACAGAATGACTTTGGGTAGAATTAATAGATGGTAACAGAAGGAAACTATTACTGAAGGTATGTTATAGACCCTCAGGCCAGGTGCAAGCCGTGTTCTGGAACAGCGGGATGAGAAAGGTGATTAGTAAGAGACCAACTGTAGTTGTTGGAGATTTTAACTTATCAGAAATTGACTGGGACAATAATGGCCCAGAATTTGCTGCCAAAATAACAATGAGGCTGACAGCGCTCACCGTTATTTATGAACAAATTGCACAGAACCTCAGGCGAGGGCAGGTGCGAGATTAAACGTGAAAATCCAGAAGTTGCTGTCCGAGATGCGATGCTCCACCATTGGCTTCATGAAAAAGGCCTCTTGCTGTCTGACTCACCATTCAAATGCATTGAACGGCGTGAAGTTCCTGTATTTGCGTGGTAGATATGAACTAAACTCGCCACAGAAAGTTAGGGCTTGTCCATTTCAGCCTAAGTACCCTTGTTAACAGCGCGATAAGTTAATTTAAGCTAAATTCTTTAAAACTTTTTCTTTGTCTCTTTTTTTCTCTTTCTCTTAAGCCAATCTTATTTTCCCTCCCTTTATTTCTCTCTATGTACCTGATTTGACATTGAATTCACTATTCTAACTTACACTTCCTGGTTCAGATCTTGCGCTGTTCATTAAACAAGCCTTCAATCTGATTGCACAGTTGCTTGCTCTGTTCACTAAGGTCCCAGATGCCCTGTAGAGGGCACCGTGCTGTTTCCACCTTGCATTTCCAGCAACTTGCAGTGCAAAATATCATGGCTATTAAACAGGCAAGGACAAGTCTAACTAACCCCGGGCGCCATTCACGACCAGCTATAGTAAATTCTAGGCCACTGTCTCTACTGGTAAGACAGGGAAGGGATTTCTAGAATTAATGGAAGACTGTTTAATGACTCCCTTTGTTGGCTCTTTTACAAACTGAGAAAACATCCTGGATTTGATTGAGTAATAGGGACGTTCAAACCTCCAAGGTTTCAAGTGCCAGGATGTTTTCTCAGTTTGTAAAAGAGCCAACAAAGGGAGTCATTAAACAGTCTTCCATTAATTCTAGAAATCCATTCCCTGTCTTACCAGTAGAGTCAGTGGCCTAGAATTTACTATAAAGTGATCTCATTTGACATTACATGAATTTGGGATTTTATAAAAACCCAAACAAAATTGCCAAATTTTAAGAGGATCAACAAGAGAAGTCTTGTCAGAATGGGCCTGGTAGGCTTGAGTATGGCTAAGAGAGTGGAGGACCTATGGAGTTCCTTCAGGGAGGTGATTCTGAATACAATGGACCAACGTGTACCCATGCAGAGCAAACGACAATGGCTCACAATTAAGACAGATTCAATTACAGAAGGCATGTTCAGAGTGTAAAAAAGGCATCAAAATGGCAAAGAAAATTTTTGAATTGAGTATGGCAAGAAAAGTGAAGGATGATAAAAAGTCATTTAGTTATATTGAGAAAAAGAAAAATGAAGGATGGAATGGGGCCACTAAAAGTGAGATTGGGTGAGGGCATAACAACAGATACCACACAGGCTGTAAAAGGGCAAAATAAGTTTTTTGCCTCAATTTTTACCAAGGAGGAGGCGGGTAATTTACTTATCTGGAAAGGGAACTAGAGAGGGTTGCAGACGTACGCTGTGCCGCTATTCACATTACTACCAGCATAGTTGCCAAACAGCTGTGCAAACTTAAGGTAAATAAATCTCAGGAGTCGAATAAGATGCATCCGAGGATCCTTAAGGAACTAAGCAATGAAATTGCAGGAACTCTGGCACAAATGTTACAGAAATCACTCAATACTGGAGAGGTGGCTGGGGACTGGAGTGTTAGATCATTTCTATCCTTTTTAACTTAAAATAACAGATTCCTGGATTCTAGACTTAGTAATATGTCTGATAATTGAGTACCTTTTATTGTTTATCATTCCACAACATTCACTTCAAGACTATGTACAGACCTGTACATTCAAGCACTAAAAGAAAGAACTTGCATTAATGTAGTGTATTTCATGACCTCAGGATGTCCCGAAGAGTTTTACAGCCAATGAAGTACTTTTATGAAGTGTAGTCACTGTTGTAATGTAGGAAATTTGGCAGCCAATTTGCACACAGCAAGGTCCCACAAACAGCAATGAGATAAATGACCAGATAAGCTGATTGTTTAATGATGTTGGTTGAGGGATAAATATTGGCCAGGAAATCAGTAGAACTCCTCTGCTCTTCTTTAATTAGTGCCATTGGATCTTTTACATCCACCTGAGAGGGCAGACGGGGCCTTGGTTTAACATCTCATCTGAAAAATGGCACCTCCGACAGTGCAACACTTCCTCAGTATTGCACTGGAGTGTCAGCCTAGATTTTGTGCTCGTGTCACTGGAGTTGGGACTTGAACGATACTTACGGGCAATGGAATCTCTTAGGGTGTCGTGAGCGATTTCCTGTTCAGGCTGTTCACAGTACCTCTCTTTGGAGGAACCTAAAAGTCCACAACCTAATTCTGCTTTGAACCCCTTATTTATACAGTTTAACAAACAAGCATCCTGTGTAGCTGATCACATTACCAATTTCTATTGTCTAATTTAGCTAATTGCATCAGTTCGCACTAATGCTAGTCGATAGTCAACAAATTGTTTAAGTCTTGTTATGTCTTGACATTTAAATGTTATCTTCCGGAACTGTCTGACTTTGTTCCGAGGTGTGATTGAGGTTTTGTTAGGTCAACTCTGATCTGATCCTGGTGTTTAACCCTATCCTGCCCATAATTCCTACATTAGCCGTTCTGTCTTAGTTACGTAATAAAAGTTGCGTGAAAGCATATTTATGTTCCTACATGGAGAAAGGCAGATGCTACTCCCATTCTAATAAAAGTAGCAAAAGTGACCCAAGAAACTACAGAGCAGTGAGTTTGACATCCATCGTGGGTAAAGGTATGGAAACCCTTATTAAATATATAATGGACTATTTAGATGGAAATAAAATCATTAAAAAAATAGTCAATATGGATTCATGAAGGGGAGGTTTTGCCAATCTAGTTTACTGGTTTTCTTTGAGGGTGTAACAAGGGAGCTTGATAGGGGTAAGGCAGTGGATGTGGTGCACTTGGATTTCAGTAAGGCCTTTGATACAGTTCCTCTGGAAAGGCTGTTACTAAAAATAAAAAAACTTGGGAATCAGTGGAAATATTTTACAGTGGATACATAATTGTTTGATCGATTGAACCCAGAGGGGGGTAGTGGTATAAGAATTGTCATCAGCCTGGGAGAATGTTACCAGAGGAGTTCTACAGTAGTTTGTTTTGATACCTCTTTTGTTTAATATTTTCATAAATGATCTGGAGCTAGGAGTTACAAGCGCAGTGGCTAAATTTGCAGATGATGCAAAGCTAATGAAGGTGGTAAACTGCAAACCCGAACAGGAGAAGCTACAGGACAAGTGGAGCAAGTGTCGGTAGGGGAACATTTAGGGAACAGTGGTCATAGTATCATAAGGTTTAGATTAGCAATGGAAAAGGACAAGGAGCAATCTAGAGTAAAAATACTTGATTGGAGGAGGGCCAATTTCAATGGGTTGAGAACGGATCCGGTTCGGGTAAGTTGGCATCGAAGATTGGCAGGCAAAACTGTAATTGAACAATGGGTGGTGTTAAAGGAAGAAATGGTTCAGGTACAGTCTAGATATATTCCCACGAGGGGGAAAGGTAGGGCAACCAAAGCCAGAGCTCCCTGGATGATAGAAGAGATAGAGAGTAAGATGAAGCAGAAAAAGGGGGCGTATGACCGATGTCAGGTTGATAATATAAATGAGAACCAGGCTGAATATATAAAGTTCAGAGGGGAAGTGAAAAAGGAAATAAGAGGGGCAAAGAGAAAGTATGAGAATAGACTGGCAATGAACATAAAAGGGAAGCCAGAAGCCTTCTATAGGCTTATAAATAATAAACGGTAGTGAGAGGAGAGGTGGGGCTGATTAGGGACCAAAAAGGAGACCTACGCATGGAGGCAGAGGGCATGGCTGAGGTACTAAATGAATACTTTGCATCTGTCTTTCCCAAGGAAGATGATGGTGCCAAAGTCACAGTAAAAGAGGAGGTAGTTGAGATACTGGATGGGTTAAAAATTGATAAAGGAGGTACTAGAAAGGCTGGCTGTACTTAATAAGTCACCGGGTCCAGATGGGATGCATCCTAGGTTGCTGAGGGAAGTAAGGGTGGAAATTGCAGAGGTACTGGCCATAATCTTACATACATCCTTTAGATATGGGGATGGTGCCAGAGGACTGGAGAATTACAAATGTTGCACCCTTGTTCAAAAAAGGGTGTAAGGATAAACCCAGCAACTACAGGCCAGTCAGTTTAACCTCGGTGGTGGGGATACTTTTAGAAACGATAATCCGGGACAAAATTAACAGTCACTTGGACAAGTGTGGATTAATCAAGGAAAGCCAGCACAGATTTGTTAAAGGCAAATCGTGTTTAACCTGATTGAGTTTTTCGATGAGGTAACAGAGAGAGTTGATGAAGGCAATACGGTTGTGTATATGGACTTCCAAAAGGCGTTTGATAAAGTGCAACATAATAGGCTGGTCAGCAAAGTTGAAGCCCATGGAATAAAAGGGACAGTGGCAACATGGATATGAAATTGGCTAAGGGACAGGAAACAGAAAGTAGTGGTGAACTGTTGTTTTTCGGACTGGAGGAAGGTATACAGTGGTGGTCCCCGGGGGTCAGTGCTAGGAAGACTTCTTGATATATATTAATGACATGGACTTAGGTGTACAGGGCACAAATTCCAAATTTGCAGATGACACAAAAATTGTAAGTGTAGTGAACAGTGAGGAGGCTAGTGATAGACTTCAAGAGGACATAGAAAGGCTGGTGGAATGGGTGGACAAGAGGCAGATGAAATTTAACGCAGAGAAGTGTGAAGGGATACATTTTGGTAGGAAGAACAAGGAGAGACATTATAAACTAAATGATACAATTCTAAATGGGGTGCAGGAACAGAGACCTGGGGGTATATGTGCACAAATCACTGAAGGTGGCAGGGCAGGTTGAGAAAGCGGTTAAAAAAGCATACAGGATCCTGGGCTCTGCAACCAACAGAGTACCCTTCGTCGTCCAGTACTTCCCCGGAGTGGAGAAACTACGCCATATTCTCCGCAGCCTTCAACATGTCATCAATGATGACGAACACCTCGCTATGGCCATCCCCACACCTCCACTACTCGCCTTTAAACAGCCACCCAACCTCAAACAAACCATCGTTCGCAGCAAATTACCCAGCCTTCAGGAGAACAGCGTCCACGACACCACACAACCCTGCCACGGTAACCTCTGCAAGACATGCCAGATCATCGACACAGATACCACCATCACACGAGAGGACACCACCCACCAGGTGCACGGTTCATACTCCTGTGACTCGGCCAACGTTGTCTACCTCATACGTTGCAGGAAAGGATGCCCCAGAGCATGGTACATTGGCGAGACCATGCAGACGCTGCGACAACGGATGAACGGACACCGCGCAACAATCGCCAAACAGGAGGGTTCTCTCCCTGTCGGGGAACACTTCAGCAGTCATGGACATTCAGCCACCGACCTTCGGGTAAGCATACTCCAAGGCGGCCTTCGAGATACACGACAACGCAAAATCGTCGAGCAGAAATTGATAGCCAAGTTCTGCACCCATGAGAACGGCCTCAACCGGGATCTTGGGTTCATGTCACACTACACGTAACCCCACCAGCGAACAAATGTTATCTGTTTTTAATATAACGGGTCATTGACTGTCTTCCTTCTCTCTCTCTCTTTTTTTGGGGGTTTGTATATTCGGTGGCCTTTTTAGGTGACACCTTTCTGTCTGCTCACTGTGATTGCCTTGGCAACGGGCAGTAATCACCAGGCATTGTTCTGTGATTTTCAAATGCGAAGGATTCGAAAATTTCATTTCCACACCGTTCACCTGACGAAGGAGGAAGCCTCCGAAAGCTTGTGGAATTTAAAATAAATTTGTTGGACTATAACTTGGTGTTGTAAAATTGTTTACAATTTATAAATAGAGGCATAGAGTACAAAAGCAAGGAAGTTATGATGAACCTTTTATAAAAACACTGGTTCAGCCTCAACTGGAGTATTGTGTCCAATTCTGGGCACGGCACTTTAGGAAGGATGTGAAGGCCTTAGAAAGGGTGCAGAAAAGATTTACTACAATGGTTCCAGGGATGAGGGACTTCAGTTATGTGGATAGACTGGAGAAGCTGGGGTTGTTCTCCTTATAGCAGAGAAGGTTGAGAGGAGATTTGATAGAGGTGCTCAAAATCATGAGGAGTCTAGATAGAGAGAAGCTGTTCCCATTGGCAGAAGGGTTGAGAACCAAAGGACACAGATTTAAGGTAATTGGCAAAAGAACCAAAGATGACATGAGGAAAACTTTTTTACGCAGCAAGTGGTTATTACCTGGAATGCACTGCTTGAGGGGTTGGTGGAGGCAGATTCAATCGTGGCCTCCAAAAGGGAATTGGATAAGTACTTGAAAGAAAAAAATTTTGCAGGACTACGGGGAAAGGGCGGTGGAGTGGGAATGGCTGGATTGCACTTGCAGAGAGCAGGTACAGGCTTGACTGGCTGAATGGCCTCCTGTGCTGCAACCATTCTGTGATTCTAGGAGGATTTGAATATACTTGGGAATTTGGCAGACAGGTGGCAGATGAAATTCAATGCCGAGAAATGCAAAGTGTTTCACATGGGAACAAAAAAAAACAGGAAGGGACTATTACTTAAATGGAAAGAAAATAATGTGCATAAAAAATGAGAGAAATCTGGGGGTCCTAACTGACAATAAATTGAAGCTATTGCAACAATGCTCGGTGGCAGCGAGTAAAGCAAATCAGACATTGGGATGCATTAAAAGGTCAATATTGAGCCGAAATAGTGAGGTAGTCCTGCCACTTTATACATCATTGGTGTGACCGCACTTAGAATACTGTGTACAGTTCTGATCACTATACTACGAAAAGGATATTGCAGCTACTGAAAGGTTATAGAAGGATGGAGTGATTGGATTAGGAGGAGCGATTATATAAATTGAGCATGTTCTCACTGAAATAGGTTGAGAGGTGATATTATTACCGTTTTTAGGATTCTAAAGGGATTCTAATGAGCTGTTTCACCTTGCCCAGAACAGTAGAACCATAGGACACAGCCTGCACTTGAAGGGGGCTAAATTCGAAACTAAGCTGCGGAAACATTATTTCAGTGAGCGAGTGGTGAATCTGTGGAACAAGCTCCCCAGCGGGACAACGAAAGCAGATAGTGTTGATTCATTCATATTCAAAGTAGATAGGTTTCTTTCAGAAACTAACATTTTGGGATACAGTATATGAGTAATTTGAGGCGATGTATAGTAAGTGTAACATGCTTGGGAGGAACAGGTGACTTTGGAACTATGGTTCCTGAAGCTTTCCGCCACTGGGGGTTGTCTTCAACCCATGCCTGGGTTTGTCGTAGACTAATTGATACAGATTGATTGCCATGATTAGTCAAAAACTCCATTATCATTGGAGTATGCGACTACCAGGATGGCAGAAGGCGAACTAAATGGACCGTAGTCTTTTCTCGTTGAGCAATTACTATGTTGCTATTGGCCAAGGTTTTTGCTTCTGATCACTATACATTGACCCCTGCTGGACAATGCTGGATGACAACAGGTTTGGTACGATGATGGTCGGGTCCCCATGGTTCAAGTGACTTGCCATCACTAAGAGTCATGCATGACAAATGGCTACTTGGGTGGGGCACTGTAGGGCTGTTGTTGTCTAAAGAATTGTAGTACAGCACAAGTCATCACATCCAAGAGGTGGAAGAAAAATAGTTAAGCAGCTAATCGTGTACAGTGTCACCAACACTTGTGATTTTGTTAACTATTTATTGCTTTTTTTCATTGCTGGTTTAATGTACGTGAAGGGCAAGATATATATTTGCCCTCTCTCTGCCTGCTTCTATCTTGGTGAATTGCATACATTAAAACAATACTGTAGAATCAGTAAATATGTAACAAAATTGCAGATGTTGGCAGTGTGGCGTATAATAGGAATATAAGTAATGAGGATGGAACAAAGTTCCAACACCAATATTACAAAATCTGCTAAAAACACAAGATTGGTTTGAGTTCTGCCACATTGTATAACATGATCTGATCCAAACATTTTTAACAAGTATCAATAATCGGAGGAAACCTATTCAATATGAAGAGACAGAACACCCATATTGGCTATAAGAATCAAACCATAACACGAAGCTGGCGTTTTGACTTGTGTAACTCATGGAGAGTGAACCCGAGTTTCCTGGTGATGCCCAATGCTGTCCTTGGATCCCTTGTGTAGGTCTGGTCTAGAGATGATTATGGCTCTGATTTTAAAGAGGGGGGTGGGGGGGATGCGTGGGTATGGTGCAAGCAAGCCCCAAAATGGGCGGCACACTCAGAGTCTGGGACATGGAGGCCGAGCCGACCTCGATGGCTGGGCCTCATCACCATAACTTTCATCAGGATACTGCCTGAACCCGGCCAGATACACTACCTGGCCGGTGGGCTGGAGCAGACGATCGCAGGCAGGAACCCGCAGCCCAGGACTCGTGGGATTGGTCCCCGGCAGTCAGGTAAGTGAGGGGGGTGGGGGGGGGGGGTGGTGGTGGTGGGGGTGGTGGTGGGAGATGTCAGAGGGCAAAGGTGATTTTTTTTTTGTTGTTCGTTCACGGGATGTGGGCATCGCTGGCAAGGCCACCATTTATTGCCCATCCCTAATTGCCCTTGAGAAGGTGGTGGTGAGCTGCCTTCTTGAACCGCTGCAGTCCGTGTGGTGAAGGTTCTCCAACAGTGCTGTTGGGAAGGGAGTTCCAGGATTTTGACCCAGCGACGATGAAGGAACGGTGATATATTTCCAAGTCAGGATGGTGTGTGACTTGGAGGGGAAGGTGCAGGTGGTGTTGTTCCCATGTGCCTGCTGCTCTTGTCCTTCTAGGTGGTAGAGGTCGCGGGTTTAGGAGGTGCTGTCGAAGAAGCCTTGGCGAGTTGCTGCAGTGCATCCTGTGGGTGGTACACACTGCAGCCACAGTGCGCCAGTGGTGAAGGGAGTGAATGTTTAGGGTGGTAGATGAGGTGCCAATCAAGCGGGCTGCTTTGTCCTGGATGGTGTCGAGCTTCTTGAGTGTTGGAGCTGCACTCATCCAGGCAAGTGGAGAGTATTCCATCACGCTCCTGACTTGTGCCTTGTAGATGGTGGAAAGGCTTTGGTGAGTCAGGAGGTGAGTCACTCGCTGCAGAATACCCAGCCTCTGACCTGCTCTTGTAGCCACAGTATTTATATGGCTGGTCCAGTTAAGTTTCTGGTCAATGGTGACCCCCAGGATGTTGATGGTGGGGGATTCGGTGATGGTAATGCCGTTGAATGTCAAGGGGAGTTGGTTAGACTCTCTTGTTGGAGATGGTCATTGCCTGGCACTTGTATGGTGCGAATGTTACTTATCAGCCCAAGCCTGGATGTTGTCCAGGTCTTGCTGCATGCGGGCTCGGACTGCTTCATTATTTGAGGGGTTGTGAATGGAACTGAACACTGTGTAATCATCAGCGAACATCCCCATTTCATTGATGAAGCAGCTGAAGATGGTTGGGCCTAGGACACTGCCCTGAGGAACTCCTGCAACAATGTCCTGGGGCTGAGATGATTGGCCTCGAACAACCACTACCATCTTCCTTTGTGCTAGGTACGACTCCAGCCACTGGAGAGCTTTCCCCCTGATTCCGATTGACTTCAATTTTACTAGGGCTCCTTGGTGCCACACTCGGTCAAATGCTGCCTTGATGTCAAGGGCAGTCACTCTCACCTCAGCTCTTTTGTCCATGTTTGGACCAAGGCTGTAATAAGGTCTGGAGCCAAGTGGTCCTGGCTGAACCCAAACTGAGCATTGGTGAGCAGGTTATTGGTGAGTAAGTGCCGCTTGATAGCACTGTCGTCGACACCTTCCATCACTTTGCTGATAATTGAGAGTGGACTGATAGGGCGGTAATTGGCCGGATTGGATTTGTCCTGCTCTTTGTGGACAGGACATACCTGGGCAACTTTCCACATTGTCGGGTAGATGCCAGTGTTGTAGCTGTACTGGAACAGCTTGGCTAGAGGCGCAGCTAGTTCTGGAGCACAAGTCTTCAGCACTACAGCCGGGATATTGTCGGGGCCCATAGCCTTTGCTGTATCCAGTGCACTCAGCCGTTTCTTGATGATATGTGGAGTGAATCGAATTGACTGAAGACTGGCTTCTGTGATGGTGGGGATATCGGGAGGAGGCCGAGATGGATCATCCACTCGGCACTTCTGGCTGAAGATGGTTGCAAACACTTCAGCCATGTCTTTTGCACTCATGTGCTGGACTCTGCCATCATTGAGGATGGGGATGTATACAGAGCCTCCTCCTCCCGTTAGTTGTTTAATTGCCCACCACCATTCACAGTGGATGTGGCAGGACTGCAGAGCTTTGATCTGATCTGTTTAGTTGTGGAATTGCATAGCTCTGTCTATAGCATGTTGCTTCCGCTGTTTAGCATGCATGTAGTCCTGAGTTGTAGCTTCACCAGGTTGGCACCTCATTTTTAGGTACGCCTGGTGCTGCTCCTGGTATGCTCTTCTACACTCCTAATTGAACCAGGGTTGATCCCCTGGCTTGTTGGTAATGGTAGAGTGTGGAATAGGCCGGGCCATGAGGTTACAGATTGTGCTGGAATACAATTCTGCTACTGGTGATGGCCTACAGCGCCTCATGGATGCCCAGTTTTGAGCTACTAGATCTGTTCTGTTCTGAATCTATCCCATTTAGCATGGTGGTTAGTGCTGCACAACACGTTGGATGGTGTCCTCAGTGCGAAGACGGGACTTTGTCTCCACGAGGACTGTGCGGTGGTCACTCCTACCAATACTGTCATGGACAGATGCATTTGCGACAGGTAGATTGGTGAGGACGAGGTCAAGTAAGTTTTTCCCTCGTGTTGGTTCGCTCACCACCTGCCGCAGGCCCAGTCTCGCAGCTATGTCCTTCAGGACTCGGCCAGCTCGGTCAGTAGTGGTGCTACCGAGCCACTCTTTGTGATGGACATTGAAGCCCCCCACCCAAAGTACATTCTGTGCCCTTGCTACCCTTGGTGTTTCCTCAACATGGAGGAGGACTGATTTATCAGCTGAGGGAGGTCGGTTGGTGGTAATCAGCAGGAGGTTTCCTTGCCCATGTTTGACCATGATGCCATGAGATCCAGAGTCAATGTTGAGGACTCCCAGGGCCACTCCCTCCTGACTGTATATCACTGTACCGCTACCTCTGGTCGGTCTGTCCTGCCGTTGGAACAAGACATACCCAGGGATGGTGATGGAAGAGTCTGCGATGTTGGCTGAAAGGTATGATTCTGTGAGTATGGCTAGGTCAGGCTGTTGCTTGACTAGTCTGTGGGACAGCTCTCCCAATTTTGGCACAAGTCCCCAGATGTTGGTGTGGAGGACTTTGCAGGGTCAACTGGGCTTGGATTTGTCTTCGTCGTGTCCAGTGCCAGGTGGTCAGTCCGGTTTTATTCTTATTATGACTTTATTTTTAAAGCAAGATTTTACAACTAAGTGGCTTGCTCGGCCATTTCAGAGGGCAATTAAGAATCAAGGACATTGCTGTGGGTCTGGAGTCACATATAGGCCAGACCGGGTAAGGACAGCAGATTTCCTTCTCTCAAGGGCATTAGTGAACCAGATGGGTTTTTACGACAATCCGGTAGTTTCATGGCCACCATTACTGATACTAGTATTTTAATTCCAGATTTTATTTAGTTAATTGAATTTAAATTCCCCAGCTGCTGTAGCAGGATTTGAACTCGTGCATCTGTGGATTATTAGTCTGGGCCTACTGGATTACTGGTCCAGTAACATAACCACTATGTTACCGTACCCATTGATCAGAGGGGCTGGGAGATGTCGGCAAATGTGATCAGCCGGTGGGGGAAGCACTCCTGCTCCTTCTGGCCAAAAAGAAAACCTAAAATAAAATGTTAAAACTTACCTGGCTGGGCCTATTCTGGCCCACGATCCACGTCCTAGCAGGTTTGGCCTGACTGGGAAGCCGTTACTGCTTGCCCCGCTCAAGTCTCCAGTTAAAATTGCTGATCGGGTCCTGGTGTCATCGGGCCCTGATCTGGGGAATTCAAACAGGGTTTCCCTGCCATCCTGCAGACGTCCTGCTCGCCTGTCAAGAGCAGGTTAATATTGGGACCCATCGGAAAGGCAGCAGGATCGGGGAGGCTAAGTCATTCCCCTTTTTACTGCCCCCCCCCCTCCCACAACGGCTAGTTTCCGCCAGGTATGGGGAGTTAAAATCAGGACCGATTTCTGTAATAACTGCAGCTAAAATGCAGACTAGAGTGTTGTCAGGCTCATTATGGAGCTTTTGCTGAGTGGTGTGGTGTTGAGAAGAGACCTGTATGAAGCCACTAAGCGAGGTTTCATGAGATCAAATGCAGTCGCACCTGAAAACCTATAACCCTAGACTAGATTTTAATTATCTGTGAAACAGATTAGAGATGTCAACATTGGGGAGTGGCCAGGACTGTAACCATAAAGAATGTCAACAGGTCAGAAGCCTATATGAACACTTTGGAGAAGTTTTTGTTTTTAAGTGTTTTTTATTTTTTAAGGGTGAGATGTGTTAAAATTGGCCAAAGTGTTAAATCAAAAATGAATTATTCTCACATCAAATGGGTGAACTTGCCAAGTCTGGGAGTAAATCAGTTCAAGCTTTGGTACCTCTGTTTAGTTTGCATAAAACTAACCCAATCTTACTCCCAACTCCACATGGTGGTACCTAAACCCACCTACCTGCCCCCTGAGCATTTGCCTAACACTATGTTGAGAGTCTAGTCAACACTTTTATAGCTTACTGATCAATGTAAATTTCTGTTTGAGAGAGAACTTGTATTTTACAGCATTGCATTGCATTCTTAGGAAAGTCAATAAATTACTTATGAAATTTCATCACTGTTCTTATGTAGGCAAACACAGCAGCTGATTTGCACACAGTAAGATCCCATGGACAATGCACAAGTTGAATGACTAGTTACTCTGTCTTTCAGTTGCGTTGATCAAGGGAGGGGTGTTGGCTAGGACATCAGGAAAACTCCCTGCTCTTTAATTGGGATTTTTTACATCCACCTAAACAGACAGACAGGCTTGGGTTTAACAGCGTAGTACTCTCTCAGTACTGCACTAGAGCATCAGCTTAGATAATATGCTCAAGTTCTGGAGTGGGGCTTGAACTAATGACTTTCTGACTCAGAAGTGAGAGTGCTACCAACTGAGCCATGCTGGCACTTGTGTGCATTCAGAACTGATCTGCATCCTTCAGAGATCCAGCTTGTAAGTTTTTAACACTAGTGAATACACTTATCTACCTTTGACTTCCCTGCTTCTTTCTGCAACTTTAAGTTCTTAAAGGGTGAATATCACAAACAAAAACAATACTTGTCTGATGACTTCATTGTGGACAAATGTCCCTTTTCTAACATTTTCCAAGGTACTGAGCTGTAATCAATCACTTTTATTGAGAAACTTGGCAGCAAAGGAGTGAGAAGAAAACTAAAAAAGTGCAAAATGTTAAATAGATTTCTCACAGCTGCAAAGAGCTTTGAAGAACTGGCAGGAGGTTTTGTTGCGAGTTAACTGGTGGAATAATAAAGCCTGAACTACCCTTTAAACCGCTGGTGGTTGGAAAAACTCTTTAAAAATAAAATAACTTGTGATTCTAATTCTGAATTGGATTGATTTACAAAGATACATAGTTAGGTTTCTTTCCAATGATCCTTTTACTGGTTTACTTTTGATATCAGCCAGCATGGAATAGTCTTGGCTGATTGAATGAAAACTGATGAAAATACCCAGCAATTGTTTGAAAGAACAGGAAGCTGAACTTTTTATGACTGGACAAATTAAATGAAGGTGGAGCAGCTCAGGGTAATTGCTGCATTTTTGATGTATCCTTAACTCTGCTAAAGTTTTGGACAGACTGTGTACAGCAGATCGTATCTAGATTGGTAATTATTTGGTAATTGGTACTTGTATATTTATACCTTCTATCTTCCAATAAAAAAAAAGTTAAACGTTTGATTTTGTCATTGTGCAATGTAAGAATTTATTTCATTATTGAGTTGTTTTTTGTTAAATGCAGCAATGATGGTATTTTTGTTTCAAAGTGGGATTTTCCATAATCTCAGCTTTGTATTACTATCTGTGGTTGTTTGAGAGAGGCTGTGCAGTAAATCCATTCTGTCTCTGTACTCTAATTAATATTTATATTCCCTTTTTTATTTACTCATCTACAATTTCATATGACTAAATGCATGATATTGGATGGTTTTGCTTTATTTCTCCTATTCACTCAAGCATGTGACTTTAAATGATATTTGATAATGTAAGTAATACATTTTAATTTGCTAAAGTTCAACCTTGCTTTCAGTCACTTCCCCTAATTTTCCTCTGACTCCTGCTTGGGTCTAACCTTGAATTGTGAAGCACCAACCAAAAGTTGGTGGTGTGCTTTGTTTGCAGGAGGAATCACAAGTGATTCTTGGGATCCAAGGTAGATTTTCTACTGGATTAATCCTCAGTTTATATATTACATGGTATTCTTTGGGATAGCTTCACACTGCCCCAAGATAATTCCAGATCAAAGGATATAGATTGGGGTTATACAACAGGATTGTTTCTGTCTCTCCAAAGTGGGGTGGGGGGGAAGATGGGGCAGTAGCTCAGTTTTCAAAGGCGATTGGAGTCTCAGGACTTAGTGCAGAGGATCCCACGTAATTCTCACTTATGACAGATGGGAATAATGCTTTTTGTGCCAGATTTGATCTTAGAAGAGTATTCACCATCTTTTGTTTTATGTAATATCAGCACTCATTTTCCTTCAGAATGATCTACAAGCCCAACTTCATGTCTGAGTCCTTGGGGTCAATTTTCGGATGGCCGAGTGGGTGCGTTCGTGGCGGGAGGGCTGCTAAAATTCGGGATTCCCGGGGCGGGACGGAGCCTGGCTGCAACCAGGAGACCCTCACTCATTGCAGGAGGCCACTCTGTCACTTTGGACAAAGTTTGGCCTCCACCACCCTCCTCCTAACACTAAAATTCACAAACTTGGAATCTCAACCCCGGTGTGCAGACACATTTACCCACCTTGCGGACCCCCTTAAACGTACATCTTCCAGATGGGGGCCGCCATTGCTGCAGTCATGACCTCATCGGAGGACGAACAGCAACACCAGCCTCGCCATCCACGCCGTCCACCTCTGACACGTGGAGCTCCACAACACGGTGCTGTGACACATCCAACTGCACAGCAGGAGGGAGGGCAACCGCAGAGAAAGATGCGTCGCAGAAGGCACTACCCTCACCACAGGGTCTACAGACTGAGGCTCAGCTTCCTGGACCTCTCTGAGGAGCAGTGCACACGGAGTCTCAGTCACTAGATGTGCAGGCGTGGATATCTGCAGCCTCCTTGATGCCGAGCTGCTCCCGGCTGGCCCGAGCACCATCTTCTTACCTGTCACTGTCAAAGTCACCACTTCCCTCAACAACTTCTCCAGATCCTTCCAGGGTTCCACCGGGGACATCGCCGGTGCCTCTCAGTCACCTGCACAAAAGAGCCCTGCAAAGTACACCCACACCCACTCTGCAGTGACAGAATGGGTGGCATCAGGTGTGGGTCTTCATGATGATCCTCAGGAAAGGGAATTATTGCATAAACCAGACAAGATTTCCAAAGACGTGGCAGAAGTGGTGATAACAAATTTTAATATGCTTGGCAAAACAAACAAAACCAAATGAAAAACATGACATTCTGTCATACACCCTTGTGCATCCCCTTTGTGCTCACAAAACCTTAGCCATACATTTATGGGAACCCCTACGTTGTGCTACCCCTGTGGCTTCAGCAGAGGTAGTGGCAGGTTGCTCTTGTTCATGCCCTGACCAATGAGATGCTTTGCGTGGACGCCCTCTGGGTTTCGGTGCCCGTGAGGGTGCCTCCAAAGACTGCTCCACCTGCACCTGTGCAGGGGCAGACTCGGCCACCTGGAGAGGGGGCAGCATTGCGGGTACTGGTTGAGAAGTGGGCAACGGGTGAGATGTGGGAGCGCTTTGAGTTGCATCCCCACTTCCATGTCCAATTTCGCCGTCATCCCTCTCCTGGCCCAGGCCCGCATCACTCCTTCCACCCTGCTGGACGACAGATTGGAGGACTTGTATGAAGCCTTGGAAGGCAGTTGTAATGTATCTGTCAGCCTGTTTAAGGCGGCAGTATGTTGCTCACCCTGAATCTGAATGGCCATTGTCAGGGCCTGAATGGACTCATTGTTGAGCCGTGCTTGAAGCTCGATGGAGGCTAGCCTTCCCTCCATCGCAGACATTCCCGCGACACTATCTCAGGGATGCCTGCACGTCCCTTTGACAGTATTCCACTCATGCAGGAGTTGGACTCCTCCATCCTCTGTGCGATTGTGGAGAGTGTGTGTGGCAACTGTTTCAGTACCTCGGCAATATGCTGCTGGCCCTCGATGTCTCTCCTTTTTATGGCTGGCCACCAGGGTTCAGCATCTGGGTCCAGCTGAGCAGAGCCTGGAGAAGAGTGCTCCCACCGACGCGGACTCTCCATGGCTGCCCCTGCCACCAGTGTCTGCTTGTGCTCACGTGCGTGGTGACTCACCATGTGCAAGCCCAACTAACTGAGGACGGGGATCCACCGAGGTGCGTGTATCTGCGCTGGTGGATGGCTGGCTCAGATGTAACAATGCCCCCTCAGAGGCCGGCAGGTCCTCTGAGGAATCTCCCTCTGCAGTCATGGCAGTCGCAGATGGCCCTGCAAGAGAACAGAAAACAATATTAAGCATTTGGACAGATTTTGAGGTGCTGCAGATGCCAAGTGATGTTAAAATCATTCGCTATCATGAGTGCTGAGTGTTAGATTTCTGTCACCAGCCGTTTGTGCGCTCCCAGTCTCGGCGTCCGCCATGGACAGGCACTCCTGCGTTCGGCTTATTTCCATTGCCTGCCGCTCCGCGTTCGTTAGGACCACTGGTGTGGCGGACCCCTCTGGTCCTCGCCCTCTCCTGGGCATTCTGGCATCTCTTCTCCTATTAAGGCAAAACACAGAGAGGCGTGATTGAGTGATGGTTGCATAGTGACCCACTGCATGCATTGGTGTGGGTGGGGGTGACCGTGAGGGAGTCGCATGGGAGGGTGCGTTTGAGACATAGCCATGAGATTGTATGAGGATTGGGTTGTGTGGTAGTGTTCGAATGGGAACTGGGGCGGTGGGTAAGTGCAGGCTAGGTGAGGATGATGATTGAGTGGATGTGAGGAGTGATGCGAGAGCCTTGTGGCGGCAGTGCAGAAGGAGTTGCGTGGTGGTGGAGGTGATGTGGAAGACGGAGTGTAGGAGAATGTGTAAGTATACTCACTTTGGCTGACCTGGTTAGGTCATTAAAGCGCTTCCTGCACTGGACCCAGGTTCGGCCGACGCTGCTGCTGCTGACCTCCTCTGCCACCTCGAGCCAGGCCTTCTTGGTGGCAGAGGGAGGCCACCTCCTCCCATCAGATGGAAAAAACGTTTCCCTCCTACTCCTCACCCCATCGAGCAGCACCTGGAGTGAGCAGCCTTGCCTCTGGCCTGCTCCATTCTATTATTTTGGTTCTTTGCTGCAGGAGGAGCACTGGAGGACTGCCCCTTTAAATAGGGCTCCTCCTGCTGACAGCCTGTGATGCAGGTACGCGGTGTGCCCGCTGCGCAGGTCTGCAACTGGAAACCCGGAAGCACGCGTCAGTACATTCAATTAGGCTGCGATCGCGCGCGGAGCACCCCGATTTGACTGGGTGCGTTACCCACGCGCCCAGTCGACCCCCCCCCCTCCCCCCACCTGCTGCCAACCCACCTCCCTCCTAATATCTGACCCCTTGGTTCTATTTGACAGATGAACTGGATTAATATGGAACAGAGTAGAATTAACAATGCACAATTCAGATTTTTTTCCCAACTTTGCTCCATTGCTTCGATTTTTAAAAAAATCCAATGTTATGCTTTCTAAATTGAAGGATGATTATGCTGTAGAAATGGAACATGTTCCAATTTATAGATAGAATTAGCTTCAGGTCAGATATAGCGCAGATGGAAAGTAAAACCACCGTGCTCAGTCCCAACAATGTACCTTAACCCCAACCTCAGAATGCATCAGTGTGAATTTTCCTGCTTCCCTCATCATCTGTTGGTGAGGAAGATTCACAATTTGATATTAGTTTCTGCTGCAGTTTGTAGGCACTTTGCTGCCTTGGACTTGCAACCAGGTTGAGATGCTAAAGATCATTTCATGTATAGCCAGGAGAAGGAGGACACTTGATTAGGACAATTTGGGTAGAATTCATACCCAGGTCCCAGAGGTGAACAGAAGGTGTGCCAACCCACTGTACCAATCCTGTATTTCACATTTCTTGTCAAAAAAAAATACTATTGGACAATTAATTGTAAATAACTTTTTTATTTAACAGTGTAAAAGGAATAAACCTTAACAGCCACTTATCAGTACATAAAGGGAAATCCAAACATTTCAGTTCTAATTACAATAGAACCGTCGTTATCTGCCCAGGCGGATAATGGAAATTTGCAGATATTTGGGAGTCCTCAAAATTTGGTTTTACATATGCAATGAAGTTAAGTACAAAACAAATAACAAAAGTAACAGCAGACGTGCAATTAGGCAACATCTCACACGGGGGTTTGTCCTATAAACATTCTAGTGAATAATCGGGAGTTCCACTGCATGTAAAATAAATTATTCCAAATAAAAACAGTCCACATATTTTTTACAATCTCCCAAAGGGATATTTTAATCTCTCAGATTAGATTAAAAATTTATTTTTTACACATCAAACTGTAATCACAGCATTTTCATAGTGTTCAATCCCCTTTGCTCTCTTGTAATGATGTTTCAAACACAGAACCTATTACTGAATAGCTATTTAACAAGTTTTCATGCTCTTCCTGGACCTGTGCAGTAATGTGCTGGTGTACTGATGTGTCTGTATAGCAATGTGCCTGCATTATATCTTCTTGCAATTCACTGCTCATCCCCAAACTGTTAGAAGTATGTCCCCTGCATGACATCTGGTACAATTAAGTCATTGTGCAGTGACTGCTGCAACCTATTTGATGTTTTAAAGATTGGTTCATTGGATTAGATGCTCCAGTGGTATGGCAGTGCTTAATTGTTGTTTTGTCAAATTGATTGGGTCCATGCTGAAAAAATTGTAATCACAATGGGTTCCTCTGAAAAATTAATCGGCCCAGATTTTCCTGGGGACTTGCACCATTATAATGGTGCATCTACGTCGTTGGGTTGGGACCCTTGAACATTGCCAAAGAGGAAATTATGCAGTTAGTGACTTGCGCCGTCACTTAGGGTGCTCCATATTTTCCTAAGTCTTTTGCACCGCTCCGCAGTCGCCCCTTGCCAAGAACAGTTGGAAGCACATTGTTCCACCCTCCTCTCTCCTCTGAAAACAATGGCGATCTCACTGGATTCTTTCAATAAAAACATTGGCGCTGGTGGCCTGGCGGTGACGTGATTTATAGCTGATTGGGGGAAAATAGCTTACACAATTAAACGTGGGCTGCTCTGAGGCTAGAGAATAATCTCCGCACAGCCATGGAACTGCAGTACTCAAATTCACAACACGTCAACAACATGGTCTAAACCGAAGCATTCCGACTGATTCCACCGAGATTGGCCTGGCGGGAGTAGCGCTTTTGATAAGTGCTACACTTTGGCTTCACATAAAAGCCGCTTTTAAGACTTTACATTGCCACCTGTTTATTTATTCCTCAAATTGCTGGAAAAAAATGGATGTGCCACTTCTGATTTGCCATCCTCGCTGTGGCATGTTTTGATTAGAAATGCTGGATGGCTAAATTTTACGGTGTACGTCGCTGATCTCGCCGCTGCAGGACAATCTGGGCCAATGGGTTTCTCCAGCCAGTAGCTAAACCACCTCTAGCAGGAAGGTACCCAGTCCATGTTGAGTTAGTTGATCTCAGCTAGTGAGGCAGTCGAGGGGATGTAATTGGCCTCAGCACCTCTGGATTAGGGAGAGGGAAATCAGTGAGGCCTAATCACCATCCAGTGATCCCAGCTAGAAGTGTGTGTGTACATGATTGTGTGTGGACATTGGATGAGGACAGAACTGGACTCGTTCTATGATATTCTCAAAGGTAGAATAGTCCGTCAGCACCCACTGTTTGAGCTCACATGTGAATATTGGCCACTTGGGAAGATTACTGCAGGGTGAGTTGCAGCTGTGAAACTGTACCAGAGGTATGGCCAGCACCTTCAGGAGAGGAAAGGGAGAAAATTGGCAAGTAAAATTGACACTAGTTCCTGAACGGCTCAGTGAATAAATGCATTTTGTGGTCTGACACCGTGTAACAAGACCAGGGAATAGTGAGTAACAAACCACAAAATACCAGGTAACACAGCCCACGGAATACTGAGTAACACAGACCAGGGGAAACTGAGTAACACAGGCCAGGGAATAGTGAGTAACACAGATCAGGAAATACAGAATAAAATAGACGAGGAAAGTCATAGGATAAATTTGCGGTCTGTGCTATGATAACAAGCAACAAAGACCAGGAAACAGAATAATACCCAAAACAGGAAACACTGAGTTACACAGACCAGGAAAATCACAGGCTCATATTTGGGCATATATCAGTATGACTCTTATGGGATGGTATCTAGTCCAACTACTGGTAAAATAAAGATTTTAAGAGACTAAAGAATTGAACAAACTTAAAACTCCTTTTAAATAATTCTCAATTTAAGCTCAAACAATATTATTTTAAGGGACTGTTTTAGTGTAAATGTTTCCAAATGTATTCCTAGCTGATTTAATAAGCCAACACAGATATCTGTGCTCAGAATTATTCAAGAAACACATCCTTGCATCAGCACTTTTAAGGCAACAGCATAAAATCATAATACGTTTCACATAGCAGCGTCTGGAATACATTTGGACTGTTTGCACACACTGCCTGCTTTAATATAAAAACAGGGTGCCAGTGAATAATTGGTGTCAGCGCAGTGATTATATTAAAATGAAATACATGTTGAGGACTTGTTTGGTTCAGTTCGTTTTAACAGTCGCAGATTGTTCTTGATTGTGATGTCAGAATATTTGATTTGTGAACACAGTCTGAAAAAGCATGACTGTTTTCAAGAAACCAGCTGACATTTGACAGGTAATGCAGTTGTGGTCTCTCTCTCTATATGTATATATTGGGTCCATGCTGATTACAATTTTTTCAGCATGGACCCAATCAATTTTCTCTCTCTCTCTCTCTCTCTATATGTATATATAAGAGAGAGAGAGAGAGAGAGAGAGAGAGAAATATAATTTAGTGCACTCAGGAACAGTGTGCTTCAAAACGGCTCCTCAATATTCAGACCAATTCAAAGGGAAGCCTTGATAGGGTTGATTTTAACCTTGCCTGCCCGGCGGGAATGACGCGGGCACGGGTTAAAATGGTGGTGTGATCTTCCCTCCCCCCCCCCCCCCCCCCAAATCATAACTCACCACAGATAAGGCGCAGGAGAGCCGCCCGCTCCAGGCAGGTGGGCGCCTACTTCACATTCAAAAGTCACGTGCTCGTTGATGTCATTGGCACCGGGATGCCATTTTAACTAAAAGATTTGGGAGGCCCGCGCGGGGCCAAACTCGTCAGCAGGACCTGGCAACAGTCAGTGAAGAGGCCACGGTAAGTATTTAAATTTACCTTTTCAGCGGGGGAATGCTCCCTGCAAGGAGTCCTTGGGCTTCCCCAGTCCCAGCCTTTCCTCTCCCTCCCAATGAAACATCACCAGTGGGACCCCCTGGCAGGACGTTAGTGCTGGGGGGGGGGCCCCCAGCACTAATGTCCTGCCAGGGGACCATTCCCTTGGGTTCCCAGCGTCCTTGAGTTTCCGTCCGAATTTCTGCTCCCGCCCGCTGGTGCTGACATCGCTCCTGTCAGCTTTCGCCTGAAGACCCTGCCGCAGTATTTAAATGAAGCCCGGGAGTTAAAATGGCATATGCCTCAGTCTCCATGGGGATTTCACTCCCTCCTCACACCCACCTACCCTAAACCCAACCCGAGTCAAAAGCGACCTTAACATGCAACGGTTGAGTGTGCTGCTGCCAGTTGTGATTAAAAACCCCTTTTGTAGATTGTGTATCGGAAATGTTTTCTGTGCTCTGTCAGTAAATGTTTTCTTCATACCAGAAACTAATTTCTGCAGTGCTGGCAGGATGTGGAGTTTATGGCGAACAAAAGCACTGTGTTAGAAATTAAAATGTTCAAAATATGAAGCTACAGCCAAACCTGCTGTACCAGAGCTCACTTTTTCCAGTTCTTGATATTCACAGTTGTCTCACTGTGACTTGCTGGCATTTTATTGCCACATTGTAATTCTAACAAAAACACTACAGCAGCTCACTTCATCCATCTGCATTCCCAGAATTAATTTTCCTTCCTCATTTTTATTGAGATTTGAAATGGCATATTACTAAAATACCTCGAACAGCAGCTTACATTCATATACATTCCTCACACAGAAAATTGCCTCAGAGCACTTTACAAAGGGGAGGAGTGGGCGTCAAGAAGGAAATGAGGGGAGAGTGAAGGAACAGTGGAACAGACAGATTCAAGCAAGGTTTTTGAAGGCAGGACATGGGGTAGCAAAGGAAAATGGTTTTAGAAGGTAGTTCCAGAGGGCAGGGGCACAACGGCTGAAAGACTAGGCTCTGACAATCCGAAGGTGGATCAGAGTCCTTTGGAATGGGGCAGTAACCCAGAGTAAAGGGAATGGGAGACTGCAGGCTGGGATGCATGGCTGAAGAAGATCACTCTAATGGGGTGCAACTAATTTTGGAGGAATTTGAAGATGAGGATGAGAATCTTGAAATTAATATCCTGGTGAACAGAGAGCCAGTGGAACTAGGAGAGGACTCGAGCTACAGAGTTCTGGATTTGCTGCAGTTTGTGAAGAGTGTAGATATAACCTCTTATCTACACAAATGAAACCTAATGAATGTTTATGTCAGTATAAATAAGAAGGCGGGCATCTGATCTCAGGCTTTGAAATGAAATGATGTGTACAGCTTTTACTGAGGAACAGCGAAGGGCATCGTGGCATTGACGAATTAATAAGTTCATTAGTAGCAAAAATATGATCTTTCTAGTCAAGTTGTGTCTTCATGAATATATTCTATATATAACTATGGGGTAAAATTGATGACTGGAAGATTGAAAGCACTGTGAATTAAGTGCACTGATTTTGCAAACACATGAGGGAAGCGAAGAGCTTGGGCCCCCCATTTATAAGAACAATACAGACAGTATCATCCTTTCCTAATCCCATCAGGAACAGCACAGTAAGAAATGAAGCATTATATAGAACTGTACAGAATCAGACAATACCCAAGTTCTAACAATAATATTATATTAGAAAAGAACAGCTGACCTCAATCATTCCAAACTGCAGTACCTTCTGTAATGCCCCATCTACTCTCTTTTGCCTCTCACTCTTCCTGCCTATTAGATTCGTCTGCCACTCCATGGATCAGTGGTATATTTGTACCACAAAGGTTTTTCCCCAGCTGTCAAAGGTCAGCCTTTAATCTCCTTCCCATCCATGCCATTGCTACCTCTATCTTTCCCTGCATTGACTCTCTCTCTTGCTCTGAGACACATTGAGACATGAAGATCTATTGTAGCTGCTCTATCCCGGCTTCCTCAGAGCTAGGGAAGAGAACAGACTACTTTTACCAGATTCCAGATTCCTGGGATATCTCCTGCTTCTGTGACAAAAAAAGACATGGAAAGAACATTGAGACCATTAACCACATCTGTTCAACTTAAAACACAATTCTCCAATTGCTATAGCTGCAATTAAAGGTTAAAAATCACTTGTCCATTTGTATAGAAGCAAACCATTGCTGTACCATCAGTAGCAGTACCATTGCTGAAAATAAATAGGGCCCATGTCCTGTTCTGTATGCATCCTCATTCAGTTTGTTCTGACACTACAGTCAAAGCGGATGAACTTTACAGATTTTGCCGGCTCTTGTTTGACTTAAGACAACTTGGAAAAGATATCAGGAAAAGCTTCTTTATGCAAAGAGATATAAAAATTTGAGCTAATTTACCAGGCAAGGTGAATAGAAGCAAAAACAGTGGGATTGTTCAAAATACAATTTATTGGCGTGATGTACCAGAGAGATGGGCTTTGATGGCAGAGTTTATGGACTGGAAGGATGGACTTTGATGGGAGAATTCATGTACTGGAGGGATGGACTTAAATGGGGATGTGCCAGAGGGATGGTAGTTTGATGGGAGAGTTAGGGTTCTAGAAGGTTGGGCTTTGATTGTGGGTGGTGGGGGGTGGGGGTTGTTAATGGACCAGAGGGATAAATATGACATTCTCAGTGTCATTTATTTAAATTAAGTAAAACTCATTGCCACTTCTACCCTGTCTTTTACTTCTAAATCCTGGCAATTATACAAATGCAGTGAGAGGAATTCTCAATAAAGTCAGTTAATGCTTTCACACCAGCAAATACTCTTCTTGTCTCAAAGTAGCTGCAACTAGTCCTGAAGTAAATAAACCTTCAAGTAAGACAATTTCCAGAAATGGCCCAGAAAGCTCCTTTGCAGAAAATGAAAATGAAAAGTTCTTAAAGGCTGCATTTTGGCACTTGTTATATATAACTTCTTTGGGGACAAACATGAAATAAAAACATTTATGACTGCAACTCTCCGAGACCATCAGCTCATCTTAAACCTTTTCTGCCTTAATTTTGTGCACAGCTGACAGAGGGAGGAACAAAATGATTCTAACAGCTTTCAGGTCCGCCCTCCAACTGATCTAATTGGCCCTGACAGTCTCCAGTTGTGGTTTTGAACTGATCTGATTGGTTCGTATTGACAACGTCCAGTCGCAAAATGCTGACAAACAGACAGATGAAACAAAAGCTGTATCAGGAATGTATGTATCAGGAAGGGGGTTTCCTGGGAGGAAAGCAGGTCCCCCCCATGAACATTAAATAGATTTGGAGGAGTTGCCTTAGTGTGCTCGTTCTATAGTGGATAGACGTAGAATGCTGCAGTACCATGATGTCAACAACTTGTTTTTCAGTTTTAAAAAAAAATCCACAGATGAACCTTGAATTGAACACAATATTAAGAGAGCAAGTTTGTCAAGGAATAGGAAGAGTTCAGTGAAAGTCAATGCATGGTTTTTCTAACCAGCCTTCTGCTGCAAAGGGAGATTCCGAAACCTATTACTGAATACGTTTCATTCATTTGTAGAATGCATTTCATATATCTGAAACTCAATTATTGTAAATTAACTAGAAATTCAGTATTTTGACCAAAGACCAGCATGATAATGGCATAAGATTATATTAATACTATACAGTACATTTTCTCTTTATAAACTAGCCGTGTACATATTAAATTTGACCCTTTTTCTTTGCAATTATGATGATGTCAAAACAGTAGAATCTGCAAGTTCTCCTATGGTAATATTACTGCGTCACAATCTGTGAGGAATTGTAGGGAAGCAGTTATCTCCTTCTGAGCTGGGCAGCTCTTCTTCTGGCTGTGGCACAGGATGCACAGCACGCTGTTTTGTAGTATGTATAGACACAGAGTCTGGCTTGCACCACGACATTACAGTTGAAGTACATGTCTCTGCAACTTTCATCTGCAAAAAAAAACATAAGAAAGAATTAGTTCTGAAAGTTTAAACCCAAAGACTTCACTGGTTGCTGATCTGAGGAATAATATCTAATATTATATTCACAGCAGGTTTAAAACAAACGTGAGATGCTAGCGAGCTCCCTTCTACACCCAGCCTCAGCGACACTCCCCATATGGCTGTCCCGGTACTATCAAAACAGTGAACATAAAAGAGAGGCAAATTTTAAAAAATGATGCCTCACTAGCAACAGGGGCCAGACATGCACCCATCAGTAATCATAAGGGATTGGCAGCTCAGACACACACTCAGACCACAAGGAAACCTAGGGAATGGTTTTCGGTTTTGGCCAGCATCATAGCTGAAAACCGGAGCAACAGTGAGACAAAAATCAACCCCTTAAAGTGAGGATTCAGTAGATACCTTATTAATGGACATGGACTCTCCTGAACTCTGCAAGAGCACATGATGTGCATGAAGAATAGGAAGAACTTCCAAAGCTTGTAACGTAAAAAACATCCTAAGGTGCTTCATGCGCAGAACTAGACAGGGAACTATTTAGTGCAGTCAGCCCTTCCTTTTGCTATTGACCTTACTATGTGCTGAAGTGGATTTTTCTTTTCCACTGGTTCTTGGAACATTTAATGTCTGCATCAATTGAAGGAAGTGAGGGATGATTTTCTGGGCCCATTCTGTCTGGTGCTCAAAAGGAACAGCACACAGCTGAAGTGTGCTGCACTTGTCTAGCCCTGGGAACGCCCCTAGTTCCTATCCTGAGCCTAGGAAAATTGGCCATTTGAAATACTGGCCAATTACTACCGTTAGTTGGTGAAATGTTCCCTAAACATCTGATTGTCACTATAAGTCCTCACTGTCAGAAATTTTAATTCCACAGAATTTCCCTGGCAGCAAGCTAAAATTAAATGAAAACTAGTAAATTGTTAAACTATAAAGGCCAGCTGTCAGCAGCTAAATCTGTCAAACTAATTGTTAAGAGTTTACAATTTATAGATCAAGATAATGAAACCTAAAGCTTCCCAACAAGGAATGCCAAGTAAGTACGGGATTCATGCAGTATAAGGCCAATTCCCTGATGTTATGCTTGAGTAGCGTCCATCTGCACAGCAAGGCCCACGGAACTGGGAAGGTAGGCTTCAGTGTAATAGGTGCTGAACGGGGGACATTTTTGAGGCCATGATACATGCAGACATTGGTCTCGTTACAGGTTCAATTGCACCTGCAGGTGGCCCAGAAATTATCCAACCTAGACACAACTACTTGGGCATGTCTGAAGAAGCCTGCCTTTACCGTCCATGATTCAGTAGGGAGGTAGTCACCAAGTTATGTCATCTACTGGAGCCTAACCTACAGACAACAACCAGCTGAGGGACAGCTCTGTGCATGTGTGGTCAAATTCACTACCACATTGCACTTTATGCTACCAACACATTTCAAGCCATCACTGGTGCTATTTGTCATGATGCACCAAGCAGGCCATTGTAGCCCTGTTTGCTAGGGCAACACGCATGCCACTTTCCTCATGGAAAGGAAGCAACAATTTGAGAGGGTGCAACACTTTTACTTCGTGGTTGGGTTCCCAAAGTGCAGGGCTTATTGATGATACTCATGCAATCATCAGAGTGCCTGACCACAACCCCAATCGCAAAGGATTGTATTTAGTCAACATCCAGGTGATCCTGGATCACCACAACAGAATAATACAGGTGAGTGCAAGATACAATAGCAGCAGCCATGATGCTTTCATCTTGCCCAGTAGAAGGTACTACCACATTTGAAGGAACAGGTAGACTGAAAGGATGACTGATAACCCTTGACGCCCTGACTATTAACACCAGTTAGGAACTCCCACACTGCGGCAGAGCACTAGGTTCATGCCTCCATATGATTTCTGGTGGAACGTATGATCAGTATGTTCTTTGCAAGGTTTGGAACTTGTAGATCTATAAAACTCCCGATTCTCAGATCTATGGACACGCTGACAAAATGGGTGCCAGCCTTACTACATGCTCTTAGCATACTTTGGAAGTGGTGCTGTGTGGTGGTGTATGTACTAAATCTTTAATTGACACTTATACAGGTAATTATGTGTGAAATTCTGAAAATGACCTGGCATATAACCTCTCAAACCTCACCTGAAGCGTCTTTAGCAAAATCGGCCCACCACACCTCTCTAACGCAGTTCCATAGCAAGCGAAAGCAAGCAGAGCCATAAAAACAACTTGGGGTACAATTTCCGCTTGTTTATGCCAATAATATCAGCACAATCTGGGCGGAATTGGCCAAACCAGTGCAGAAGATCGGGGAATTATAAAGTGAGTTCCGCCCAAATGAGCTTACCTTCGTGTTTTCTGTGATCTTTTACACTGGTTCAAGATTCAATTCGCCCCAATCAGGCCCCGCCCACAAAACTGGCCCCGGCCCCAGGTCGAAATTACGAGATTCCACTGAATGTGCTGGTTCAGGAAGCCTCTTCAAATTGAACTCATTTTCTTAGGCTCACCGGCACTAGTAGGCACGTTTTAAAAGTGTTTTCATATCAAAACAATATTTAATTTACTAAGAAACTGACTAGTTTACATCAATAAAAGTATTATATGGTTTAGTATAGTGTTTTTTTAAGTCATTTTCAGTGCTTTTAAATCAGGTTACTCACAGGTGGAGGGCTGGACACTCTTATTAAAAATGCTTATTTTCATCTGTATTAATAAAACTGCACCAGGTTCCGGCTCTTAAATATATCAAGGAATACTTTTTAAATGGAAAAGAAATGATTACGTTCCATTATGATGCCTGATTGGGCTGGTTCATGGAAGATTTTACGTTTGTGAAACTTGAACTGTAACCTAACCAACGCATTTTCAAGGACATTTTGGGCGCAATTTCCCGATTGCCTCCAAAGTGGAAACTCCACCCCCTTACCTTCAGACGCCGAATGAAGCAAAAAGGTTTCCACAGTCAACAGCTTATTAGAAATCCTTCTAGAAGTCTTTTATCCCAGTTAATAGTTTCTATTTTTTAATATTTATTTTTCTTTTGAAAAATTGGGCATTTTGACAAGTTACAATCTTCCCTCCCTGATGCTCTGCTGAGCTGTTGAAAGTGCCTGTGACCACAGTGCATACAAGATAAAGTCATGCAACAGAGGAGGCTGAGTGGCACATTGGAAATTCAGAAGCTCTGCAGGGCATCAGAACAAGCCGGTTGAGTATCAAAAAGTGGCTTATTCTGATCATGGTGATTTTATGGATCCATTTCTATTCAAACTGTTGAGTAACTATTAAATGCTAGCATTCATCAGAGTGATTGAAACCAGCCAGATCAGCCAAGCAGATGAAAAATGTTAATTAGTTGCACATATTAAAGAGGAAAAAAAACAATAGAAAACAGAGGTTTGGTGTTCATTTCAGTCAATTCAGTTTCAGAAGCAAAGATTAACCACGTAAAAACAATAGTTTAAATTAGTAATGGAGAGAAGTCCTTCAGATCACCAGACATATGGACTAATGGAATACAGAATGGCCCCATCGAACGTGCAAATGATGACAGACAATGAGCCATACTTGGATGAATGCTGCCACAATCGAGTGTGTTCTCACACATGCTGAGACAATGGAACTTAGCAAATGAAAGATGAGAATGGCCAGACAGAACATTTGCTCCATCCCCATTCAGGATACCTAGTCCAGTGGTAGAATAAGCAAGGAGGGAGGTCTGCTTCCCCTGCTCAATATATTATTGCAGCGACTTAAATCTAATAACAGGGTGCCTGCCAACCTAAAGGAAAAACAACATCCACTGCTTGATGCCTACAAAGGTAGAATTCAGTGTACGCACTGGGAGCATCAGAAATTTGTATGGTTACGTGGTGAAATGTTAATTTACAAAATACCAATTCTTCCTAAAATGATATTAGGAAATGAGTCCAGCAATCCATGAGTTTAGAACTACTAAATTATTAAAGAAAACACTGCAAAGTGGGGTTTACAATTGACATCACTGTCACAGAGAAGACACCATTGTTGTCTTGATGGCTGATCAAAACTGATCATCCTCAGCAGTTCTCCTTCTACATCAAAGAAAAAACACCCGTATGATCCCACTTGTGATCTCCAGTCTTCTATTCATCTAGGCTTTGAATTTCCATGGGGTTTGTCTTGATCTCCTGCAGTAATCTGGGCAGGTGGTCAGTGGAAACCCCAGAGAAATGGGCGTAAATGGCTGAAAATTACTGTTTATGGTGTTTCTCTGGGGGTTCTGCCGATCTCCTGCTGAAGTTACAGTATGAGATTGGGACAACTCCCATGGGAATTTAGGGCCCCAGCTGTTGTTTTTGTCCAAAGAGGGATAGAAACTTCACGAGAAACCATCGAAGAAACAATCGAGGACATTCACGCGTACCGATGTTTCAGTGTAGGACTGTTGTTAAATTCAGTTACACGTGAGCTTCCTCACAAATAAAAATGGCCACTCTTGCACCTTAGCTATGCCAAAAAGTTCCAGTAGATTTTGGGCCTCTTATTTTGTCTGCAAATAAATCTGAACTCATTAACATGATTGGGGACAGCCTGTGCCTGTAAGTGTGATTCAAAGGCACCTGCCTCAATCTGCAGGGAGGGAAAATGAAATGGCCCATGCTGCTCCAAGGGTGGAAGTAAAGGCCCAAGAGAGAGCCTTCTTTCTTTTTTCTTATGCTCCTAAGGGCGCAAGAAGGCTTTTTATTGAAGGTTTTGTCCTAGCCAGCCTTGGAGTCTTAGTAAGACCCTCAATGGAACTGGCGCCAGCTCTCAGCTGTTCTGTCGAGCTTAATGGGGGTGCAATTGGGGGAATTCATGAGCTAGTGTGGGAAACACCCCTTTGATATGAGGGGTATTGGCTAATGACTTGCCTGCTCCTGACCTCCAGAATTTAGGGCAGAAGTTAAAACAAGGTAGAGACCTGACAGAATTGGGATCTGCCCCAAACTCCAGCCCCCCGCAGCCGATCCACCCACTTTCCGCCATCCCGGCCAGCAGATTTTGAGCCTATTGTGTCTTTAAACAAAAGTGACAGCAATCTTTACAATGCTTTTATGAACATTAGAGTGCATGTGTGCAAAATGTTCAATGTAATGTGCTAACTAACCCATTGTGCTACTTGTACTAGTGCACTGAGCTCTTTCTTGTGTACCACCCTCAGTGTTGTCCTATTGAAAGATTTGATGTGAAGGATTGCTGAGTGCTCTACCAAAGGACTTGCCTGTTATTGCACTGGTCAATTATCTATGTATTACAGATCCAGACAGTCCTGTCTGTGTGCCAGGAATAGCCTTTTTGATTCTGGTTGTAAAGCCCTACATGGTTTGGGTATTTTTCTTGTCATTTGCCCAAGAGCTACGTGCTGGTAAGAGGCTGGCAACTTGAGAGCCTGTCCCTGTGCTTCTACACACTTGCTATGTTCCAAGTCAAATCTTGACAGCAACCGGCTCTCCTGAATGTTTTCAAATGCTTGAAAACCAGCCTTGTTCATATCTTGGATTGTTAACCATTTGCCTCAAGATTTTCAATGTTCCTCAGGGACCTTTCCAGCTGCATGTCTGACATCTCTTCTGCAGAGGCCATTGATATTAAATGATGCTCTATGGTAGAAACTACAACTCTACCCAGACCAGCTTCCATGAAGCAAGTGAGTTTCTCACCGATTCACGATCATAAATGATTATCTGTTCGATTGGTGGTGCTTTGAGGCCGTAGCCATACTGTACAACGAAAGCCATTCTTTACCACTGACTGTGTATCTCCTCACAGTGATGGGTAACTCACTCTATGTTTCCTCCTCAAACTCACTAATACCTTCTAAAGTATCTTTGCCTGGCCTGATACCTGTTTCAAGTGGTGTGAATGGTGCTGAGTGCTGAGATGACAGTGATGGTCTTGCATTCTGACTTTCTCCTCATGAGCTTGTGGCTTTTCCATAAACAAAAGCTGGTGGAGGATGAGCACAGAGGAATAATTATGCCTATTATTGTGACACTGACAGTACATGGTGGGTGTTGGGGTGGGGCAGAAACACTGCTCTGAACCTGATAAAAGTGAATCAGTATTTTCAAGCTGGTTCCTATTAAGGCCCACAGCACAAAAATATCCATCATTTAATGCTAAATGGCAATTCACTCAGCGCAGTCACAGGGTGATAAAGGAAGTGGAAAATATCACACTGGTGCAGTAAGCTGTACTCTTCTGAGAGGCTGAGCTATGTTGTTGAAGCAGAGTAGAGGGAACTTTTTTCTCTGTGTCTAACCTGACCTAGGAGTGCTTTATGCCAGCACTGAAATAGAGACTATTCCAAAATCCACATGGACATTCCTTACTTCGGAAAGCACAAAACGCACTCAAGAAAATAAAAAAGAAATGCATTTGAACAAAGCATGACTACACAAACAGTGAACAATAGAAGAACTAACTTCATTAAGGTTAAGGACATTTGCTGTACACATATGTAATCGGTGCATTTATGCTGTACCTATCTGCGGTATGCATGGGTCGGTGTTGCAGATTTCTTTAGCAACTGGCATTAGGAAGGAATCACAACCGTCGCTTTGTGTCATGTCATTCGCAAGGCATCGGACCTCTCGAACCCGGTAACCACCTTCACAGGATTTAGAGCACTGCAAAAAAAAAAACCTGGCTGGAGTAAGATGGAAATGTGTGATGGGCAAATTACAATTACAGATATGATTCATCGTCTGAGAAGGATACTTAGAAATTCTCTTTGTACATTTTTTGGGAGTAATTTCCTAATCAAAATCAGATTCTGAGTAACTCATTGTGTTTTGTAATATTTCACAATGTGATGAGATTTTCTTTTTATTCATATTTTGAAGGTGTAGATTGACAATTCGATCCTGATACATCCTGTTCATACAATGGTTTGCAGTGACGCATAGTTATATATTTTGACTTAAGTTACTGACACTATCCTTAAGAAGCTTGAGTATTAAAACCATCTGTGTTCACACTAGTTCCAGCTGACCATAAAAAGGGGCTGGTTATGGAGGCTACTATCAGAGGAAACAATGTACCATTTCTAGCAGCAGGTGGTAACCGGGCTCTTACTGCTCCGCTCTGGTACAGAGTTTTAGTCGCGGTGTTTGCTGCATTACACTCTGGTACAGTGTTTTAGCTGTGGTACTTACTGCACTCTGCGCTGGTACAGATTTCTTTAGTTCTGGCATTTATCACACTTTGCTCTAATATAGTGTTCTTTAGCTGTAATACTTACTACACCTTGCTCTCCTACATAGTTCTTTAGTCATGTTACTTACTGCACTGCATTTTGGTAGAGTTCTTTAGCTGTGATACGCACTGCACTCCCCACTGATAGTCCTTTAGCTGTGATACTTACTGCACTCCACTCTGTTGTGTACCATTTGGTGTCACATTTCTTCAGGTGACAGCTTTGTTCTGATGCTGGCCTCTCCAGGTGGGAGCATTCAAGTGTTTCTGTCACCGTAAGTTTGTCATCAGTCTTTTTCAGGCAGACCACACTCCGGAGTTGGGTTCCATTACTACACTCTGCTGAGCACTGTGAAAGCAACAGGAGAAAAATATTTTTATTAAGGGTTACGGAACCAAGGCGATGGAGTTAAGAAACAGATCACCCATGATCTAATTGAATGGCGGTTCAGGCTCGAGGGGCTGAATGGCCTACTCCCGTTCCTAGTTATTCTGTATTTGTGGCTTCAGTGATCACAGTCAAACAGATTTAGGGGGTAAATTTCAGCTGAGGTTCTCCCATTCATCCATCATAACTGGCGGAAGAGCCATGGAAATCCTGGGATAATGACCCAAACGGCATTCATACCGTTTCTCCGGGGTTTCCAGGGCTGTTCCCACTGAAGTTACAGCGGATTAGCTGGAGAACCCCTGTGGAAATTCTCCCCTTCTAGTGTTTCAGAAAAATGAAAGATGAATAACTTAGTGTGGTCAAAGCAAGCAAAAGTAAACAGGTTATCTAGGATTGCAACGGGATCTTGATAATTTGGGCCAGTGGGCCGATGAATGGCAGATGGAGTTTAATTTAGATAAATGTGAGGTGATGCATTTTGGGAGATCGAATCGGGCCAGGACCTACTCCGTTAATGGTAGGGCGTTGGGGAGAGTTATAGAACAAAGAGATCTAGGAGTACAGATTCATAGCTCCTTGAAAGTGGAGTCACAGGTGGATTGGGTGGTGAAGAAGGCATTCAGCATGCTTGGTTTCATTGGTCATAACATTGAATACAGGAGTTGGGGTGTCTTGTTGAAGTTGTACAAGACATTAGTAAGGCCACACTTGGAATACTGTGTACAGTTCTGGTCACCCTATTATAGAAAGGATATTATTAAACTGGAAAGAGTGCAGAAAAGATTTACTATGTTGCTACCGGGACTTGATGGTTTGACTTATAGGGAGAGGCTGGATAGACTGAGACTTTTTTCCCTGGAGAGTAGGAGGTTTAGGGGTGATCTTATAGAAGTCTATAAAATAATGAGGGGCATAGATAAGGTAGATAGTCAAAAGCTTTTCCCAAAGGGAGGGGAGTCTATAACGAGGGGGCATAGATTTAAGGTGAGAGAGGAGAGATACAAAAGGGTCCAGAGGGGCAATTTTTTCAAAGGGTGGTGAATGTCTGGAATGAGCTGCCAGAGGCAGTAGTAGAGGCGGGTACAATTTTGTCTTTTAAAAAGCATTTGGACAGTTACATGGGTAAGATGGGTATAGAGGGATATGGGCCAAGTGCAGGCAATTGGGACTAGCTTAGTGGTATAAACTGGGCGACATGGACATGTTGGGCCGAAGGGCCTGTTTCCATGTTGTAAACTTCTATGATTCTATAAACAGAATAGATCCCTCTTTTCTTCCCCTTTTGGAACATTTGAGCCCACTGCTGGTCCTACATGTGTATTGGCAGACGGTCAGAAAACTGCTTCATTCATGTACAGCCTGTGATCCTAAACACGTTTAGAATGGGGATGTCCACAGTCTGTGTGTGAGCTCCTTTTGTCTGTCCCATCAGCCCTTTTATCCAGCCTGTGCGCCCCTTTTATCCAGCCCATGAGCTGGACAGACCCTGTAACAAGACCTTGAGAGTTTTGTAGGTTCAAGTGGGTATGATAACGGAACGCCATCTTGTAAGTTATTCGTCTTTTAACTTCACAGGGACATAAGAGGTGTGACAATGTTATGGTGGTTCGGTGGGGGGGGATTTTAATCCTCATGAACGGATGGGTTGGGGGCAGGTGGGAGGGCAAAATTGCAGGATTTTAAATCGCGAGTGCGACCTGGCTCCAACTTGCCCACTTCTGGGTTTAACATGGGCGCGTTTGGATGTGTACAAGGAATGTACTCGCCTAGGTCGCGTCCCCAATTAGGGTCGGCTACCGGGTATTTAGTGTGGCACTTAACGTCATTAAGAGACGTTTAGCAGTGTTTTTTTAGCTGAATGCAACTTAGCTTTAAATTTAACGCTTCCAGGACAGCTTTCCCAGGGCTCGTGAATCTCGCCAGGTAAAAGGAGGCGAGAAGGGCCAGTTCATCAGGTAATTGCCTTTATTGCACTGCTTGTGGTCCAGGAGGAGGAGGAGGAGTGTTTCCTTCAGGCCCAACAAGTTTACCTGCCGCGATCGGCCAAACCCCCCGCCAATGTCCCAGCCCCCGCCCCGCGATCTCCGGCTTCTCGCCTCCTCCCCCCGCTCCGCAATCGCCGGCTTCTCGCCTCCTCCCCCCGCTCCGCGATCACCGGCTTCTCGCCTCCTCCCCCATCCAACCCTGAGGACACCGATCTTTCCTTGGCTGCTTTCCCACCCGACAGGCAGCCAGTAATATTTTTTGCCTTCATTGAGTTGTGATCGCAGATTCCGACATGCTCACTTCATGTCCGGGTTTCCCGCGCAAAAATCTACCCCCCCACAACCCCCCGCCCCCCGCTCTCTTCCCGGCTCCAGGTAAAAATCATGCCCTGGGTGTCTGTGAAGTTGAAGGTGGTTGTATTGATCAGATGTAAATGGCTGTATGCAAAGGCTACCTTGGAAGGCGACATCTGTCGAAAGGAATACGGCCAAGGGTGATGGAAAAGTAACCCATGCACAGGAATGTTAGAAGGCCTTTGATAGCTCATGTATTTCTGTAATTGACTTCATCCTAGGGATTTGATTGACAGAGCAATCAGAATGTGTAAAACTGAAGTCACTGACAGAAGACATGAAAGGAATATTAAGTAATAGTAAAACATAACAGGATTGGGAAAAAAACCAATATAAAAAAGTAGTTGCTGGGAGAGAGACCTCAGAATTCGATGAGGCCTGATCAGCCGATAACTTCGCTGTTAACGTATGCGAATTCTCCGATACAAATGCGCAAGGTTTTTCCATAAGTTAAGTGTATGTTTAATTATTGTCAATAATAGTTATTATCATATGCTTAATAAATCTGTGAATATCTGCCTATAATGCTGTGAACCGTATTATTTTGAGGAGTAACTTATAAGTAAGAACATACATCCTCTAACACAGGGTCATTAAACACAGATTGGAAAACCACACTTTATAAGCCTTAGATCTAAAGGAGATGAAATACAGAGCTGACCTACCACAGGTGCAGGTGAATAATTCTATACAAATACTTCAAATGTGCTTTGCATGAAAGCACAAGTTAAATTCACTCAGTAAAACAAGACAATAATCTTCTTACAAACAATCCCAAGGAAAACAAGGTCCTGGAACAAGGACCGGGGTGAAAGTTGCATTGCGCATGTGCTGATCAACCTCCTTTAACTTTTTTGAGGAAGTGACATACAAGTGGAAGTTTGAAAGCCCTACATTATAGTATACCAAGGCTCCCAAAAGCCTTTAGTAAAGTTCCACATGAAAAGATGCTACACAAGCTTAAAGCAGTAGGTATCCTAAGTAAAAGGTGATTGGCAAAAGAACCAAAGGTGATGTGAGGAAAATTTTTTATGCAGCGAGTAGTTATGATTTGGAATGTGCTGCCTGAAATGGTGGTGGATGCAGATTCAGCCATGGCTTTCAAAAAGGAATTGGATAAATATTTGAAGAGAAAAATTTGCAGGGCTACGGGGAAAGAGCGGGGGAATGGGACTAACTGGATTGCTCTTACCAAGTGCTGGCAAAGGCTCAATGGGCCGAATGGCCTTCTTCTGTGCTGTAATGATTCTATGAAAACTTAGAGATAGATAAGGAATTGGCTGAAAGCGAGGAAGTAATGGGTACTAGTTTGGGGAGTGACATTGGGTAGGGAGGTGATCTAAGTGGAGTGCCCCATAGATTGGTGCTGAGGCCCAGAATGATCTACATAAATGACCTGGATTCAGAAGTGAAATATAAGGTGATCAAACTTGTGGACAACACTAAACTTGGGGGAGGGAGGAATGGGGCTGCAGTGTTTGACAAAGCAACCAAGGAATTACAGAAGGAACTAGACAAAATTTGCACATGGGAGAGCTATGGTAAATTAAATTCAATATAGACAATATGTAACTTTTGATACACTGGAAGAAAAAATGGGAGGGCATACTTAGATAATGATGAGGATCAAACTGTTCCCTACTTCTAATGCACCCTAACATACTTGAGCCTCTAGAAAGCACCCATCAATCATTTGTTCCTGAGTTGCATTTAATAGACTTTCTGGGCATGAAGAGGAATTTCCACCCATGGGGGATAATACCTGCAAATGATTCTTTGAGATGAGACAGCAAATTCCCACTATGCAGAACAGGCTTAAGAGTGCAGAAAATTACTACCAGGTACTCTTATCAGATACTTGATAATACTTTAATGTGCATGCTTTAGCAATTGAATTAATTACCAACGTACCTGGCTCCAGAGTCCCGTAAACCACCCGACATTCTCATTGCAAGGACCAATGTTGCAAGATCTGACATCTTCAGGTTTCTCGTATCCGCAGCCTTCTAAAGGTAAGCTGCTGATGTGATTCATCAAACAGACAACTGATCTTGTCTGGATGCCGGTCCCACACTCCGCAGAACACTGCAGCAAGACACAAACCAAAAATTTGGTAACTAAGCAATTATAACAAACCACTCTACAGAAAATACCATGTACTGGTCACTCCAGAGATAAAAACCCAGATATGAAACCCCCCAGGAGATAAAGCTGCAGAGATAAAACGGCCAGAGTTTAAAAAAAAACCTCCAGAGAGGCAACCTCCCAGAGATAAAACCTCCCAGAGATAAAACCTCCCAGAGATAAAACAAAAATTTCCAGAGACAAAACCTCCTGAGATAAAATCCTCAGGAGATAAAACCTTTCAGAGATAAAACCTCCCAGAGGTAAATAATTGGACACTTTTAAAAGGAGGGAAAGAACTCCGAGAGCAGTGTAGGAATTTGTGATTTGAGAGGAAAGAAGGTCAGATGAACATATATAGGGATGAATTTCCCTACAGCCGGAAATTCCGCAGAAAGCCTGTTTAGGCGCCTAAACATTGTGTCCGCCCAACTTCCGCTGCAATCTCAGCGAGGGACGCTCCAAATAAATTCACCTCCATAGTTTTGGTGAAAGGCCATATGTTGATAAGTAACTTGTCAAGAAGTGCACAGTGTCAGACTCTCAAAGGCTTTGGATGATTCACCAAACTATTCAAGAGCAGAATTCCAAAAGTTTGCAACATAAACAAAATCGCAACTGAATGGTCATGCCAAAAGCCAAAAGCTATGGTAGTCATAGATTAGGCCTTGGATTTAAATGTGATGGGTAATTTGAGAGTTAACAGCAGCTTCCATGACCTTAAGAAATACTAATGCGAGGGCAATAAGGCGAGAGTTAGAAGGGTAGAAGGTTAGGAATAAAAACAGAAAATGCTGGAGAAGCTCAGCAAGTCAGGCAGCATCTATGAAGAAAGAAACAGAGTTAATGATTCAGGTCGAATACCTTTCATCAGAACAGGGTGAACATGGGCAAACTTTCAAGGAGACAGGAGAATGGAATGGAGTAATAGAGAGTGAAAAAAGATCAAATAGACACGCGAAAATCAAACTTGGTGTTGATCATCATGGTCGAACAGAATGGAATACTGAAGAGGGGTGTCCTTATCACAATTGTAGATTAGAGTTGGAGAAGAAAATGAGTAAAAATGTCAATTTTCTCTGTAGCAGATCTATCAGCTGTATATCATGAAAGAAGAAAGAACTTGCATTTAAATAGCATCTTAAACATCCTCAGGACATCCCAATGTGTTTCACATCCAATGAATAACTTTTGAAGTGTTGTCATTGTTGAAAGAAGGGTGAAATGACAGATTCACCAAAGTTATGAGGCAGCGTTGGTAAGGAACCAACAAGAACAGTTCTTACTTAGGAACATAGGAACAGGAGTAGGCCATTTAGCCCCTCGTGCCTGCTCCGCCATTTGATAAGATCATGGCTGATCTGTGATCTAACTCCATATACCCGCCTTTGGCCCATATCCCTTAATACTTTTGATTGTCAAAAAGCTATCTATCTCAGAGTTAAATTTAGCAATTGAGCTAGTATCAATTGCCGTTTGCAGAAGAGAGTTCCAAACTTCTACCACCCTTTGTGTGTAGAAATGTTTTCTAAGCTCGCTCCTGAAAGGTCTGGCACTAATTTTTAGACTGTGCCCCCTACTCCAAGAATCCCCAACCGGCGGAAATAGTTTCTCTCTATCCACCCTATCCGTTCCCCTTAATATCTTATAAACTTCAATCAGATCACCCCTTAACCTTCGAAACTCCAGAGAATACAACCCCAATTTGTGTAATCTCTCCTCGTAACTTAACCCTTGAAGTCCGGGTATCGTTCTGGTAAACCTACGCTACACTCCCTCCAATATGTCCTTCCGAAGGTGCGGTGCCCAGAACTGCTCACAGTACTCCAGGTGCGGTCTAACCAGGGTTTTGCAAAGCTGCAGCATAACTTCTGCCCCCTTGTACTCTAGTCCTCTAGATTTAAAGGCCAGCATTCCATTAGCCTTATTGATTATTTTCTGCACATGTTCATGACACTTCAATGATCTATGTACCTGAACCCCTAGGTCCCTTTGGACATCCATTGTTTTTAACTTTTCACCATTTAGAAAGTACCCTGTTCTATCCTTTTTTGATCCAAAGTGGATGACCTCACATTTGTCTACATTGAGTTCCATTTACCACAGTTTTGCCCATTCACCTAATCTATCAATATCCCTTTGTAATTTTATGTTTTCATCTACACTGCTTACAATGCCACCAATCTTTGTATCATCGGCAAACTTAGATATGAGACTTTCTATACCTTCATCTAAGCCGTTAATAAATATTGTGAATAATTGAGGCCCCAAGACAGATCCCTGTGGGACTCCACTGGTCACATCCTGCCAATGTGAGTACCTATCCATTATCCCTACTCTCTGTCGCCTTTCGCTCAGCCAACTTCCTAACCAAGTCCGTACTTTCCCCTCGATTCCATGGGATTCTATCTTAGCCAACAGTCTCTTAACTGGGACCTTATCAAATGCCTTCTGGAAGTCCATATAAATAACATCCATTGACATTCCCCTGTCCACTACTTTAGTCACCTCTTCAAAAAATTCAATCAGGTTTGTAGGGCACGACCTACCTTTCACAAATCCATGCTGGCTCTCTCTGATTAACTGAAAATTCTCGAGGTGTTCAGTCACCCTATCCTTAATTATAGACTCCAGCATTTTCCCCACAACAGATGTTAGGCTAACTGGTCTATAATTCCCTGGTTTCCCTCTCTCTCCTTTCTTAAAAAGCGGAGTGACATGTGCAATTTTCCAATCCAGAGGGACAGTTCCTGAAACTAGAGAACTTTGAAAGATTATAGTTAGGGCCTCTGCAATGTGCTCACCTACTTCCTTTCAAAAACCTGGGATGGAAACCATCTAGTCCTGGGGATTTGTCACTCTTTAGTGCTTTAATTTTCTTCATTACTGTTGCTTTACTTATGTTAATTTTATCGAGTCCCTGTCCCCGATTCAATATTAGTTTTCTTGGAATTTCCGGCATGCTATCCTCTTTTTCTACTGTAAATACTGACGCAAAGTAATCGTTCAACATGTCTTCTTTTCTGTAAGGTTACATTTAACAATTCTAACTCTCAGATTTACAGAAGTTAGGATAAGAGATAAAGTTATCTTGGGATGTTTCAGATTGACCAAGATGTGAGCTGCTACTGCCAGAATTTTTTTTGAGAGGTAGCAGAACAATGGGCATCATTGAACCAAGATCTGATGGAAAGCGAGGAATGAGTTCTGGGACCTTCCATACAGTGCAATTACACCAGTTACCTCACTACCATGGACTAAAGGGACAGAAGAGTGAAAGCAGCAGTTGGACCAAGGAAGGCAGTGACATTGAAGAGCAGCTCAGCTGGCTGATTAATAATAGTGTCAAACGTGGCAGGGCTGGTTCGAGTGTGATTTGTTGCCGGATATTCTGCATTTAGTATCAAGAGATCCCAGCAGTGAGGGGACTCATATATTGGAAGTGAGAGAAAGTCCAACTGATTAGTTAAATTACCAGGATGGTCAGGAATGTGAATAGGTTGATTGAGGAGTTGCTCAAGGTCATTCAAGATAGCAGAGGGCTCAACATTATTGTTGGCCTGATCAGTCAAAGAAAAATAGAACTATTATTAATGGTTAGCCTTGAATTCAGCATTAATGGCAATTTCAATAGAGGGACAATTAGAGTTGACAGAAAGCAGAAATGTTCTACATATTGAAAGTTAGGAGAGTGATAGAGACAACAGATGGATTTAGTGAGGGGAGGGACAGAGATAGAGACAGCAGATGGTTTAGTGAGCAGAGGGAGAGAGAGAGGCAGCAGACGGTTTAGTGAGCGGAGGGTGAGAGAGACAGATGGATTTAGTGAGGGGGGGATGAAAAATTTATTTGTCAAAGGAGACCACAGTCAGATGATACAAAAGAAACCAATAGGGATATCAGAATGAACATATGCCTTTTACACCTTTGTAAAAATGGATCTAAAATATTTATTAAACATCTCTGCATTCTCTTACTCTCAGTACAAGGTGGCCTCCTTCATCTCTATGTGGTCCCACCTCTTCTTTTACTTCTTGTGTGTTTATAAAAGCTTTTGGTAGTCCTATTCATGTTGACTGCCAGTCTTTTTTCATATTCCCTCTTAACCTTTCCACCCTTCAAGGAATGAAAATCAGGCGGGTTCTATAAAGGGTAGCGATCTGTCCCACCAAATTACTGCCCAGGCGGTGAAAATCTACCTATTATTCTGTTGCTCTCCTTTTAATGCTGTTCTTAACCACTCTTATAGAACACAATTGCATAACCTCAGAATTAGCCCTTTTCCGTGTCAGAGGTATGTACTTGTTTTGTAATCCACCTTCTTGAATAGATCCAACTGATGCTCTGTAGAATGATCAACTAATAATTTCTCCCTGCCCCACCCTTTTGTAGTCAGTTCCTTCCTCATCCCTTCAATGTTACCTTCATTTAAGGAAAAAAATAACTTTGTTTTATAAAGAACCTTATCACATCCTCAAGTCATCGCAAAGCATTTCATAACCAATGGGTTACTTTTTGAAGTACAGCCACTGCTCGTATGTAGACAAACACAATTTGAGCACAAGGTTCCCAACAGCAAACAAAATGAATCACCAGTTAATTTGTTTTTAGTGGTGTTGGTTGAAGGAGGAATGTTGGCCAGGACACTGGGAGAACTCTCTTCTCTTCTTTGAATAGTGCCATAGGATTCTTGATTTCTACCTAAGCAGGCAGACAGGGCCTCAATTTATCATACCATCTGACACTGCATTACTCCCTCAGTTTAAATCCATAGTGGGGTGCGAATCAACAAGTTTCTGACTTACAGGCAAGAAAGTCACTACTGGCAATTTGTGCAATTTGGTAATCCTTCTGGGTTTTTAAATCCAAACCATTGGTTTATGATCCTTCTTTCTGCCCTTAAAGCCTGATGGTGAATTTTATTTTCTGGTCTCTATTCCCAAGATGCTCCCTGACTACCAGATGACTAACTAATTCTGGTTTGTTATTCATAACTAAATTGAATGATGGAAGGCTGCCTCTGTACTGTTAAGACCCTCTCTTATAAATTCGGCTAATAACCGACAGGAAATGATGCTGTTGTGATATTAGTGTAAAGAGATCTAATTAGAGAATAATGTACTTTACCCTCGCACTCCAGTCTGTGTGGAACCAACTCCTTGCACATGGGCCCATGTCACAATTTTCTGCATCAGCAGGTTTCAGCTGCATATTGCACTCTTCATCATCAACAATATCTCCAAGATTGTCAATGCATTTTACATCCCGGGTCCTTTGTCCCACACCGCATGGCACTGAGCACTGCCAGAAGGTGAAAAGTAGAGGTAACTAAACAAATATGAAGGAGCTACTGAAAACCAAACAGCAACATCAGCCCTTAATAAAACAAACATTTCTGTTGTCATTGTGCTCACCAACTGATAGCTATTAATCTCATGGTCGTTTCAGTTATAAAATAAGACCCAGAAATTCCTGGGGTCCACTCCATTGGTGCAAATGTGGCAGACGGAGACCCCCGCCTGCTTTAGGCTTGGGCCGGAGACCCCCGTCCCAAAGCCCAGGGATGGGGTAATTTAAATGGCTGGGGCAGGCTGCCGGCACCTGCAAAGGGGCATTAGTGGCACCCGCCTCAATCCAGACTTGTAAGGCAGAGAAGTCCACCCCAGGGCTGCCGAGGCCCAATGGGACCGAAGACAAAAGAAACTTTTCAAGCCGTTAGCTCCCAAAGGAGCCATTTAACCTCACACAAAGTAATTAATTCCCTCCTGGATTGATTATCTTAATTTAGTAAAGGTTTGGAGCCTTTCAGAAGGTCTCAAAGGGACTCACGCGAGCTCTCTAGCCTTTTAAGAGCACAAAGGACTGAATTTACCATGGAGGCCCGTTTTTATGCTGTAATTGTCTATGGTTCTTTGGTTCCTTCTGAAACTCCAAGCAAGTCCTCATCCAATAGCCTAATTACCTCTTGCAAGAATTCCAATAGGATTGCTAGACCTGATCTGTAATCTCTCAAACCACATGGATGGCTCCTTACCAAATCTCTGCTCTTAGATGATCATTGACTGTGTCTCATATAATGCCCTCAAACATAATGTTGGGTTCACTCAGTGCAAACACATGAACAAATTTTTTAAAAATGCAGAAGAATCTCCTGAGCAACCTGTCATGTAACTAATTATATAATAATGGAAAATACCAGCAGGGAGGAGGATTTTCAGTCTCATTGTCAGTGCCAATCTTCCTGTCAAATACTGTACCGAGTCAGTGTTAATCACCCCATAAAATACTGTACCTAATGATAGTCAGTGTTAATTATCCTGTCAAATATTGTACCTAATGATACAGTCAGTGTTAATCACCCAATAAAATACTGTACCTAATGCTACAGTCAGTGTTAATTATCCTGTCAAATACTGTACCTAATGATAGTGGGTGTTATTCACACATCAAACCTAATGATATAAAAACAGAAATACTCAGTGCAGAACTTTGCATTCTGACGAAAGGTCATCGAACTGAAACGTTAACTCTGTTTCTTTCTCCACAGATGCTGCCTGACTTGCTGAGTATTTCCAGCATTTTCTGTTTTTATTTCAGATTTCCAGCATCCACAGTATTTTGCTTTTGATACCTGATGATATAGTCAGCTTTAATCACCCTCTAAAATACTGGGCAGTCCAGGCGGCCACCTGAATCAGGTGGGAGCCTCATTAACCTATGAAAATAGGGGTTTTATGATGTACATAGGATCCTGATGCAGTTTTGAGGGCTTACTGGGTGAATCGTGCCTGTGAACACTCTACTCAGTAAAACCTGGCGGTCATGAGGAAGGGGCCCCAAAAAGGTAAGTCTAAAATTATTTTTGTGGGGCCAGGGGGACCAGGAATGCTCCTTCAGGCTCCAGAAGAATAATGTGACCCGCTGCCCCGCTGCGTGATCGCCTCTCCTCCCCCCCCCCCCCCCCGGTCCTAACTACTTGCCGGCTGGGTTGGCCTCTGGGCTACCAGTTATTGCACTGGCATGCAGCTGGTGAGCTGCTGTGGGACAACCATTTGGGGTGTACAGCTCGCCGGGGGCACGTTAATGATGCCCTGCTCTTAAATTGACCCAGGCCTACTGCTGGAGGGATCGGGCAGTTGGCCACCCGTTGGTTAAGATCACTCCTCTCCAGTTAGAGCTGTCGCACTGAAAATGCCCAAAGAAATGTATTAATTCATGACCATCCAGTTGCTTCACAGATTTCCACAGCTAGATGAGACTATGGGGTAGAAATTGTTGTACATTTTGCACGTTTTCTGGGTCCAAAAGCGGGTGCCATTAAGTTGAATTCTGCAGCGCAATGTCCCGTGCAGAAACCGCGCTGGACGTGCGCCCGACGCCACATTGGTTCGGGCGCTTGACAGGCGTCCCTGGCGTCGCCTGAAACAAATGCAGGCATCATTTAAATATGTTAATAAGGGTCTTGCACTTACACTTGTAGTGAATTATGTATTTGAATCCCTAGGTCTCTGCTCATCCACATCCTTCAGTGTCTTTCAGTGTCTGAATGTACACTCCCATTTCTTTGTTTGCTCTCCCAATGGGGTCTATTTTAACTTTTGGTTGGCCACCCATTCTGGCGGCGAAGGGGAACTCGCGATTTTGAGACCCTGGCCTGATTTAAATTTAGCAGGCGAGCTGCGGAGCGCCCAACAGGCAGCTCGCCAGATTGAGGCCTCAAAATCAGTCCCAGAGCAGCCACTGGCAAGGTAAGTTGCGGGATTGGGAGGGGGTGGTGGTGATCGCGGAAGGTGGGGGTCCCAGTGCGCCTGTTTGATTTGAACTCATGCATAATGTTTTACTTTTCCCTCAGAGTAAATGTAATTCTGCATGTGGAGGTGAATCTTTTGCCCTGGGCTCCTGACAAACCTGGGCTGGGACTGACTAATGAGGTCGAGGTTCAGATAGATATGGTGCTGATGCTAAAGCTAGTGTGCCCACTATTTATACCAGCTGCTTTAGTCATGCCTTCCATGCCCTTTGTTTACCTCAGTCCACTCTGTCCTGATTTGCCATTCGCTGCAGATTTTCAGCTGGCAGGTGGCAGTTGTTTCAGGTTTCTCCAGGTGCCGGCATCGTTCAGGTTGAACAGTGGTTGTTCGATTGGCATAGACTTGTCTGCAAAGAACCTGCCGATGTTGCACCCCAGGACCACACGTTTTACTGCATTCTGACCATTCACCCACATCCCAGCTATGATAAAAGCAATAATACGTGTTATTGCGAGCCCTCACAATCAGAAACTACTGGGAAGAAATATCATTGTAATTATCATCAATGATTCAGTTACAGCAACAACTAAAGAAATGTAAAGAGGGAAAGAAATGATTCTAGTACATATGCACATCACTGTGAGAATGGATCTATGGCAATAGTCCCAGCACACAATTGTCAGTGACATCTGTAAAGTACCATGTCCAAAAAAACATCTGGAAGAGAATGGCGATTAAATCATTGAAAAACAGTGAATGTGCCATGAGTAGAAACTTCAGAGAAATGGCATCTAAAACCGAAGGGCCCTGATTTAAAAAAAAACGTCACTCGACGTGAGCAGATTTGGCTCCCACATGTCGGTGTTATTTTCAAGCTGCTACACTGGAGATGGGGGGATTTCCACGGGGGTTCTCCCACTCGTCCATTGTTCATGCCATTTTTCCGGGGTTTCTGCAGCTCTTCTGCTGAGATTACTGCAAACGATGGGGAAAAGCCCGTGGGAATTCACCCCCAGAGTGTTTAGAAACGTCACACAATGTACAATTCTCAATGTGGAGGAAGGAGCTTTTTTCACTCCTGGTGCTTTTTCAGCGAGACCTGTTGAGTGATACAAACAATGCACAGGTCATTCAAATTTATTTTTTAAAGTGCTAATGGGTTTTTGGATTGATGGGGTTGTTTTATTCCTGATTTTCATTAAATAATAAAAATTACTGGAGGAAAAGGTTCTCACTTTAGAAAGTTTCTCCAAAATGTTGCCTTGATGATGTTACATAAAAACATTTTCATTTCAGATTACAGCCGGTGTGGGAAATGGAAACTTTACAATCGGCAAGTCAGTGGCTCGGGTTAGGCATTTTACTACATCAAATGACAGAGGGCCTTAACTCTGCCTGTCCTGGGAGTGACAAAAGTAGAAAAAGTTCCATCCTATCTCCCCCCGCCCCACAACACCTGCCAATCCTCACCTTGACAAGCAGGAAAAAAATCACCCCAAAAATATCAGAACGAAACAAAATGGTACACTTCATGACTTCTGTCATTTAATAATGCCGCCACTGAAGAACTTTCGTTACATGTTTAACCAGAAAACATTGCTCCCGGAGGTTTCCATTTTTATTAAATCTGCTCAATCTCCAGTGGTTAGTTGTTATTACATTGCAATTTTATAGTTTCATGGGGCTTTCATTAAGTTTCTGTTTCTGTTGGCCCCTGGTTGGATTGTATCCAAATTGCGTCTATTACTGCAGAGGCTGCTGTCCGGCTGTTCCAGGTTTATGGAACGTTCCATTTAAACACTAAGCTCTGTTCTGCGTGTAATGGCACGGCATTTGTCCTTTCAGACCAACGCCAGATAAATGTAAAATAGGTATTTTTTTTTCGACAGGATCATTTATATAAAAAAGAAAGTCTCAGTGAACATACTAGGCTGGACACGGCTGGATGTTGCAAGCTTCTTCCTCTGGCGTTGGCCTCATTGCAATTTCACACAGGTTTTCAGATACTTCTTCATGAGTATTCCTGTTAACACACTTAAAAATAAGAACACGGCTCCCTAAAAGTCAAGAAAAGACATTTGTTATTAGCAGGAGCATTCCCTACCTCTGTTCAACTAGTTTACTGATGAATACAATTCAGCTGATTAAATGTTCAACAGAAGTTCTCTGCTTCAGGGCAGGTACACCGGAGGTAATGTACCAGCATTGTGACAGGCCTTCCAATACCGTTACATTTCATAGGGGTAATTTTTGCTAGGCAAGGGTATTAAGGGTTATGGAACCAAGGCGGGTAGATGGAGTTAAGACACAGATCAACCATGATCTAATTGAATGGCGGAACAGGCTCGAGGGGCTGAATAGCCTACTGCTGTTCCTATGTTCCGATTGGGAATTCGAGCGCACTGCCCATGATTTTCTGATGATCAATTTTAATGGTCGGAAAATCATGAGCACTTCATGCCCAAATTTCTGATATGCTGTGGCAAGGCTCCATGCTGACAATGTGGACTTGTGAAATGAGGCCTTATGTGTAAAGATATGGGACAGCTCATTTAAAATGGGATCCAATCTGATCACTGGAAACAGGTAATGAGGTTGTCATGTGAGCGATCTGTCATGTACTTTGCATCTAACATGTGCTCCTTAATTCACCGGCTTCAAATACAGACAAGCCTCTAAACTGCCGTATGTAATGGGTTTATTATGGGGGAGTATGCAGGGTGAGTTATACTGCATTGAGCAACGCTCGATGTGATTAGTATGATGCGTCGATGCAGCAGCAATTCTCAGAGCACTTGACATGTAGTGGTGGTTTTCTCTGGATTGTTCTAGATCCTCACCGCCACTCAAAGTATTCCTAATGAAAAAGGATGACAATGGTTTTGTCTTTTTTTTTATCACGGCTGGGTCAATTGCCCTATTTCCAAAATTGGTGAGTTGTATTGGACACGTATAAATGAAAGATCTTGATTTTACTCAACCAGGGACACTGTTCGTCAATGTACACCAGGGCTAGTGCACACTGATGTACACTGGGGACAAGTATACATTGATGTAGTGTAGGGACCACTGCCTTGTTAATTGTTCCGCAGAATATTCGCCCGGTTTTATTCAATTCAGGTTAAAAAAGAAAACATGGCTCGTAGAATTTAAGATAAATTTCATGTGAAATATTGCATCAGGCTGAATACAGTGAACCAGCTTTGAGTGTGCCATTCATGTTTATAGTTAGAGTAGGTGGTAGTTTTCATAAATAGTCAGAATGTACAAGTTATCCACAACACAGGTAGCTTGGTGCTACACAGCAGTTGGTGTTTGCTATGTTCACTAGATAAAAATATTAATAGATAATTATATTAATGGATACATATCAGAATTGCAACTTGCCTTTTATGTTGGGGTACTGTATGCATATATATTCAGTGAAATTCAGTTATGCAGTTTAAAACTAGTTATTGACAAATGTAAAATGACAAGGGTTGTACTGATGTAAGCTCAAGGGATTTTAGTTGGTATCCGAGCCAGTTATTACATGTCTAGATAATAGAGGCTGTATAAGGGGGATTTTTTAACAACTTCATTTTACAGAAACCTCTCAGTATGAGAGAAACTCAAAGTTGTCAACAATTTTAAGTCCTTGAAAAGCCTAGTACAAAATATTCGCCATCCGATGAGATTCTGTTCCTCTGGAGGGAAGTTGAGAGCTGAGAAAAAAACCCAATTTGAAATGTACTTGGTCCGATCCTGCAGAGTGATGGCAATCCAGCTGTGTTAGTCTCCACAGTTTAAATTCATGTTAAATAAATTCACCCCTTGCCCTATATGGACAAATTTAAACAACAGTAACAAAGTCCAGTGCCACTGTAATGTAATGACAGGGTGCTGGGAGCCTGTGTATAAGTTTCAGTGTGACCCTTAAAGATATTTTAAATTAGAGGGCTTCTCCTAACGTGATCATGTGGAACGGGTAGTGAAGAGGAGGCCTTATTTCAAAATTAAAAGTTTTTTGGCTTGCTGGCCCATTTAACTCCCAAGTCTCCATCCTCCCCATTGTCACATCCCTCCCCTTCTTCTTTGCTCCCCTGGTGCTCCTAGAGAGATAGTGGCCCTTCACTGGCTACTGGTTCCCAAAATTCCAGTCCTTTTCCCCCCCCTCTGCATGCCAGGAGCGGCAGATAAATATCGACATGAACCAATTCTGTGTGATTGGGTGACTTCAACTCTCCTGTATGCAAGTGCACGCAGCACGTAAGGAGCAGTGCTGGCAGAAAGAAAAATTTGCAATTATCTAATGCCTTTCATGACCTCAGGAGATCCCAAGCCACTTTATAGCCCATGAAGTACTTTTGAAGTGCCATCACTGTTGTAATGTAGGGAAACATGTAATGCAGCAGCCAAATTGCGCACAGCAAGGTCCCACAAACAGCAATGAGTTAAATGACCAAATAATCTGTTTTAATGGTGTCAGTTGAGGGATAAATGTTGGCCAGGACACCAGGGAGAACTCCCCTACACTTCTTCGAAAAGTGCCATGTTATCCTTTACGTCCACCTGAAAGGGCCTCGGTTTAATGTCTCATCCGAAAGACAGACCATATTATATCCAGCGTGTGTGCATGTTTCACACTAGGGATGACATTTTTTACCCGCTACTTTTATCACTTTGGTCAGTATTATCGGATGAAATCGCTGGGTTAACCCATTCTGCACATCGCAGTGTCTACCCTTTAAGTGTTCCTTTCACATTTCAGAAAGTCATAACACGAATAACATGCTGTGAAAAGTACTGTGCATCAAGGACCAAGCACAAACAGTCCTATTATTCTTTTGTAGGTCACCTATCTGTCAGGCATTTTGGAACAGTTTATTAGAATACATGGCAAGTAGAGAAATCTCCAGTTATTAAAAACCACTGGCTGGTTTTCTGGCAACGTGTGACCAGGTGCATTGTTCCAGAGAATGTGAAGGATGCACGGTCTGAAAGACAGCCATCTGAAAATGTAAAATTATATCTCTTATTATAGACTGCCCATTGATCCTATTTATAAAAACGTTCCATACAACCTGTCCTTTATTACAAGGAGCTTTTCCTGCGATGGTACTTGATTAGCTTGGCAATTTCATCCATAAACTTCTGACCCTGCAGCCTGCCTACAAAAGCTATTTTTAATAAGTGCTCAGAGTTATCTTTCAATACACTGTCTCTGATGTGGCTAGCTGGAGATGCCTGAGCTATTTCTTGCATTTGGGCACTCAAGATGGGACTTGCTCAGCAATAGATAGTAACAGTTCCACACTAGGGTATCCCTGCACTCAAACAATGCAGAAAGACATCAAGGGTAATTTTCACCCTTACCATCTGGTGGTAATCTGGCAGCGCAGGTCGTCCATTGAAATCATTCGGACGAAAACTGAGTGGGTTCTACAATGGGCGGGTGATCCACTCCACCAGATTACTGCCGAGGCGGTGAAGGTGAAAATTACCCCCATTGACTATTATACTGGGTACGGTAGCATAGTGGTTATGTTACTGGGCTAGTAATCCAGAGGCCTGGACGAAAATCCAGAGTCATGAGTTCAAATCCCGCCACGGCAGCTGGCGAATTTAAATTCAATTAATTAATTAAATTCAATTAATTAAATAAAAATCTGGAATTAAAATACTAGTATCAGTAATGATGGCCATGAAACTACCGGATTGTCGTAAAAACCCATCTGGTTCACTAATGTCCTTTAGGGAAGGAAGCCTGCTGCCTTTACCCGGTCTGGCCGACATGTGACTCCAGACCCACAGCAATGTGGTTGATTCTTAATTGCCCTCTGAAATGGCCGAGCAAGCCACTCAGTTGTAAAATCTCGCTACGAAAAGTCATAAGAATAAAACCGGACGGACCACCCGGCATCGGACCACTAGGCACCGGACACGACAACGGCAAAACACCAAGCCCAGTCGACCCTGCAAGGTCCTCCTTACTAACATCTGGGGACTTGTGCCAAAATTGGGAGAGCTGTCCCACAGACGAGTCAAGCAACAGCCTGACATAGCCATACTCACAGAATCATATCTTTCAGCCAACGTCCCAGACTCTTCCATCACCATCCCTGGGTATGTCCTGTCCCACCGGCAGGACAGACCCACCAGAGGTGGCGGTACAGTGATATACAGTCAGGAGGGAGTGGCCCTGGGAGTCCTCAACATTGACTCTGGACCCCATGAAATCTCATGGCATCAGGTCAAACATGGGCAAGGAAACCTCCTGCTGATTACCACCTATCGTCCTCCCTCAGCTGATGAATCAGTCCTCCTCCATGTTGAGCACCACTTGGAGGAAGCACTGAGGGTAGCAAGGGCACAAAATGTACTCTGGGTGGGGGACTTCAATGTCCATCACCAAGAGTGGCTCGGTAGCACCGCTACTGACCGAGCTGGCCGAGTCCTGAAGGACATAGCTGCTAGACTGGGCCTGCGGCAGGTGGTGAGCGAACCAACACGAGGGAAAAACTTACTTGACCTCGTCCTCACCAATCTACCTGTCGCAAATGCATCTGTCCATGACAGTATTGGTAGGAGTGACCACCGCACATTCCTCGTGGAGATGAAATCCCGTCTTCGCACTGAGGACACCATCCAACGTGTCGTGTGGCACTACCACCGTGCTAAATGGGATAGATTCAGAACAGATCTAGCAGCTCAAAACTGGGCATCCATGAGGCGCTGTGGGCCATCAGCAGCAGCAGAATTGTATTCCAGCACAATCTGTAACCTCATGGCCCGGCATATTCCTAACTCTACCATTACCAACAAGCCAGGGGATCAACCCTGGTTCAATGAGGAGTGTAGAAGAGCATGCCAGGAGCAGCACCAGGCGTACCTAAAAATGAGGTGCCAACCTGGTGAAGCTACAACTCAGGACTACATGCATGCTAAACAGCGGAAGCAACATGCTATAGACAGAGCTAAGCGATTCCACAACCAACGGATCAGATCAAAGCTCTGCAGTCCTGCCACATCCAGTTGTGAATGGTGGTGGACAATTAAACAACTAACGGGAGGAGGAGGCTCTGCAAATATCCCCATTCTCAATGATGGCGGAGTCCAGCACGTGAGTGCAAAAGACAAGGCTGAAGCGTTTGCAACCATCTTCAGCCAGAAGTGCCGAGTGGATAATCCATCTCAGCCTCCTCCCGATATCCCCACCATAACAGAAGCCAGTCTTCGGCCAATTCGATTCACTCCACGTGATATCAAGAAATGGCTGAGTGCACTGGATACAGCAAAGGCTATGGGCCCTGACAACATCCCAGCTGTAGTGCTGAAGACTTGTGATCCAGAACTAGCTGCGCCTCCAGCCAAGCTGTTCCAGTACAGCTACAACACTGGCATCCACCCGACAATGTGGAAAATTGCCCAGGTATGTCCTGTCCACAAAAAGCAGGACAAATCCAATCCGGCCAATTACCGCCCCATCAGTCTACTCTCAATCATCAGCAAAGTGTTGGAAGGTGTCGTTGACAGTGCTATCAAGCGGCACTTACTCACCAATAACCTGCTGACCGATGCTCAGTTTGGGTTCTGCCAGGACCACTCGGCTCCAGACCTCATTACAGCCTTGGTCCAAACATGGACAAAAGAGCTGAATTCCAGAGGTGAGGTGAGAGTGACTGCCCTTGACATCAAGGCAGCATTTGACCGAGTGTGGCACCAAGGAGCCCTAGTAAAATTGAAGTCAATGGGAATCAGGGGGAAAACTCTCCAGTGGCTGGAGTCATACCTAGCACAAAGGAAGATGGTAGTGGTTGTTGGAGGCCAATCATCTCAGCCCCAGGGCATTGCTGCAGGAGTTCCTCAGGGCAGTGTCCGAGGCCCAACCATCTTCAGCTGCTTCATCAATGACCTTCCCTCCATCATAAGGTCAGAAATGGGGATGTTCGCTGATGACTGCACAGTGTTCAGTTCCATTCGCAACACCTCAGATAATGAAGCAGTCCGAGCCTGCATGCAGCAAGACCTGGACAACATCCAGGCTTGGGCTGATAAGTGGCAAGTAACATTCGCGCCAGATAAGTGCCAGGCAATGACCATCTCCAACAAGAGAGAGAGTCTAACCACCTCCCCTTGACATTCAACGGCATTACCATCGCCGAATCCCCCACCATCAACATCCTGGGGGTCACCATTGACCAGAAACTTAACTGGACCAGCCATATAAATACTGTGGCTACGAGAGCAGGTCAGAGGCTGGGTATTCTGCGGCGAGTGACTCACCTCCTGACTCCCCAAAGCCTTTCCACCATCTACAAGGCACAAGTCAGGAGTGTGATGGAATACTCTCCACTTGCCTGGATGAGTGCAGCTCCAACAACACTCAAGAAGCTCGACACCATCCAAGATAAAGCAGCCCGCTTGATTGGCACCCCATCCACCACCCTAAACATTCACTCCCTTCACCATCGGCGCACTGTGGCTGCAGTGTGCACCATCCACAGGATGCACTGCAGCAACTCGCCAAGGCTTCTTCGACAGCACCTCCCAAACCCGCGACCTCTGCCACCTAGAAGGACAAGGGCAGCAGGCGCATAGGAACAACACCACTTGCACGCTCCCCTCCAAGTCACACACCATCCCGACTTGGAAATATATCGCCGTTCCTTCATTGTCACTGGGTCAAAATCCTGGAACTCCCGTCCTAACAGCACTGTGGGAGAACCATCACCACACGGACTGCAGCGGTTCAAGAAGGCGGCTCACCACCACCTTCTCGAGGGCAATTAGGGATGGGCAATAAATGCCGGCCTTGCCAGCGACGCCCACATCCCGTGAACGAATAAAAAAAAAAAAAAAATTACACCACAGAATATAAGGTATTCAAACCCTGAATGCATTCATCTGGAATTTTTCTCTCTGTTGTTTTAACTGGTTTAAAATAAATGGGTTAACATCATCATTAAAATAGTGAGAGGAATTCCTGATCAATGTGTCCCTAGGTGTAACTGTAGGGCCAATGTCTTAACAATGTTGGCTATCCTTCTGTACCTCAACAATTTATCTAGTAATTGTCATTTTAATCCTGATCAGAGTGGAGACTTAAGGATGGACAACTTTGATTAATATTTTCAGGAGCTTTCTAAATACAGGGACCTAGAAATTCAGCAGAGCAGCGCTAGTTTTTCCAGCGTTATCCGGTTTACTAAGTTCCTGATATGGGAGATAGCACTAGGTTTCATCAGCATGGCGGGCTTTCCCAAGGTGTAATGTGCCATTGTTTGCACACACATTGTCTTGCGTGCTCCCTAACACCAGCCTGGCATCTTTAACAATTGAAAGGGGTTCCACTCCCTCAACGTACTGCTGGTTTGCAACCGCAGGCAGCGCATCATGCAGGTCTGTGCCCGCTACCCTGGCAGCAATCATGAGTCTTTCATCCTGCGCCAGTCCTCTGTGCACCTTTATTCCAACCAGTCGCCAAGTTACAGGCTGGCTATTGGATGACAAGGGTCATCCCCCCCGGACATGGCTCATGACTCTTGGTAGGAACTCATGCGCAGCTGCAGAGCTGGCCTACAACGAGGGCCATGCTGCTATAAGAAACATCATCGAGCAAACAATCAGAGTACTCAAGAAATGCTTTCACTGCCTGGACCGTTCAGGAGGAGTTTTGCAGTACATCCCTGAGCGGGTATCCAGATTTGTGGTCATCTGTAGCATGCTGCACAACTTCGCCAGCATGAGTGTTGAGCCTTTACCAACACCTGGGCAGTGAGGAGGAGGAGGAGGAGGAGGAAAGGCAGCGGCCACCAGTGCCCCTCCATGACAGAGTTCTCAGAGACCAGATCATCACTTCACCTAAATAAGCATGTTCTTTCTCTATACTAGTGCATCTATGGTGTTTCCCCAGTGGCTACAACTTGGGAGGTGGAAGGCTGCTGAGCTTCCATTGAGGACACTTCCAATGGCTGTGAAGGATGATCTCGAGCAGCTCTGAGCATATTGGCATGGGCCGGAGCAGGCTGGCCATGTGGCACTAACAAGGGTACTGGTGGAGTTGCTGGTGGGGGAACAGCCTTGCTGTCACCCTGAAAGAGGACAGACAGGTACCTCTCCCATGGAGCCAAGGACACGCTCCTGGGCTGGTGACTCAGCATTCCTACGGCTCTGTGCGAGAAAAGAGTGCAGGACTACTATGATGCTTTGGAGGCCTCTGTTGACATTGGCCCCCAGAGCCATGATCGCAGGCTTCTGAGATTGCATGGCAGCAAAGTGAGCTGTCAAAACAGCCATCTGAGCTTCCATGGCAGCAGTGTGAGCTGCCATGGAAGCGGTCAGTAGAGGCTCCATCATGGAATGAGTTAGACAAGAAATGTCAGTGCGTAGAACAATGGTAGAAGAAGTTTATTGCAGACAAACATAAAGTGCTACACATAGGTCGAGAAACTAGATGACGCACATACTCCATGAGTAGTGTTGAAAGTGACCTGGCAACTGTAGTAGACTCAAAACTAAATATATCCAACCAATCAGCAGCAAATAACAAAGCCAATTGGATGTTAACTACATAGCCAAAGCAGCAGAATATAAATCAGAGGAGGCAGTGATCAAGCTTTATAGCACTCTGTTCAAACTGCGCTTTGAATATTGCACCCAGTTCTGGTCACCAAGAAACGGAAAAACATTGAATCACTGCAGGCAGTTCAGAGAAGAGACGGGAGGCTGTTCTCTAGTGTCAGAGGTCTGATTTATGAGGAAAGACTGGAGAAACTTGGGTTTTTCAGCCTAGAAAATGGCTGCCTGAGAGGTGATTTTATAGAGGTATACAGTAAAGGGTACTGAAAAAATTAACCCAGAACATTACTTTAAATTAAACATTGGGAGTAGAACTAGGGGACACTGGTTCAAACTAGTAAAAGGTCTGATATCAGGAAATTTTCTTCACACAAAAGAGGTAATTTTGACTTTGTGTGATCGTGTAAAATGGGTGATAGTGAATCGGCAGCCTGTTTTACATCTCTCCCGATTTTAATTTCCATTGACTTTAATGGAAAAGAAAACCCGGGAGAGATGTAAAATGGGCTGCTTATTTACTATTACCCGTTTTACACTATTGTGCACAGTCAAAATTACCTCCAAAGAGTGATTAATGTGTGGAGTAGCGAAGGCAAAACTCCGGAATTATTTAAGAAATGATTGGATGTTGCAATGCGGGGATGTTAGTATTGCTCCGGATAGATGATTATAGATGGGCCAAATGGCCTTCCTCATCCATAATGATCTGTGATCTTGGCAAATCCTGGACATGCAATCTGTGATTTTACATCCATTAAAATGAAAGGCCATAAAATCATGGACTTGGCACCTGTTGATTTCCTGAGGTACACTCCCTGCTGGCTGCACCAGGTCATCGAATCACCCCTTACATGCGATGGAAATAAGTTACTTTGATTTTCAGAAGTTATTTGCTTTTCAAGAAAATAAAGTAATGGAATTAATGACAAGTTAGCCAGCTGTATTAAAAGCTGGTTAGGGTATAGAAAGCAGGAAATGATAAATGAGAAAAGGTTCAAAAAGAGTGGTGTCCAGAATTCTGAAGGGAGCTGTTCTGGATCCCTTACTGTTCACATTAGTCATAAAGAATATGGCAGGGGTTCATCTTGTAATATTGTAAAATCTGCTGATGACAGCTAGCTATGTGTATGGGTGACTTGTGTAAGGGAGACTGATCGAGACTGATAGACAAAGGGATCGGGACAAATTAACTGGATGGGCCAAGGAATGTAGGAAGGATTCAATGAGGATAAACTATACAACGGTGGAGGAAATCTGAAACATATGTACACAGGGAAGGGATTTTAGTTTGGTTTTGATTAGCAAATGCAGACAGGAAGACAATTTCAGTACAATTATTGACCATATACTGAAGTATCAAGGTGAGGATGTTATCCAAAAACCTAACTGTCTACTAGGATTCACCTCAAAGCTATTTGTTAATAAGTCAAAACAGGCTAATTTAACCCTGCAGTACCCATTGGTAAGACTTAGAATTAAAATATTAGGCTAGATTCTCAATGCAGACTCCTGAACTAACCAAACCTCTGTGCGGTGAACACACCACTTGCCCAATTCAGAAAGAAAAAAAAAAGGAAGGAAAGAAAGAAAAGAAGGAAGGAAGGAAAGAAAGAATTTGCATTTATATAGCATCTTTCACGATCTCAGGGCATCCCAAAGCACTTCACAGCCAATGAATTACTTTTGAAGCGTAGTCACAGTTATAATATTGGAAACCACGGCAGCCAATTTGCGCACAGCAAGGTCTCACAAACATCACTGAGGTAAATGACCATGACGTTCTCACTCGGAGGCGAGTGTGCTACCACTAAGCCATGGCTGACACCATCATGAAATCTCATGAAGCAGCCTTCTGGTTCATTTACAAGGTTAACTCATTTAAATAATTATCTCAAGCTCCCTGTGAGGATTATGCAATGCACAGGAAGCTCATCTAATCTTGGGATGTGAAAATCTTATAAGTAAGCAGCCCTAAGGGAGGGGAGGAAAGAAAAGGTTAAATAAAACCAAAGTGCAATAAATCCAACATGGAAGCACGGATCAGAGTCTATTAGCAAGTAAAGGGGTCCCAATGTGATGGTGATCAAAATGGAAGTGCTGCTGCATTAGATGGGTGTCAAGTGTGTTGCCTATTCCACCCTCCCTGGAGGATGTCAGTGCACCACACCTGGAGGTAACCACACTCAATACTGTGTATATAACCTGCAGTATCTGGGAACAGATGCTGGAGAAGACAGCACACTTTAAGGAGTGTGGCATCGTAAGACTTCCCAACGCTAAAACATATCACTTAGAATGACCAAGTTTGCATGCCACAAAATGTTGCCCGTCAACCTGTCTCACATGAATCACTCACCCATGCTAAGCTCTTACACAGCCTTACAGTTCACTCATTGGTTCTTGTGCATAACAATACTCAGTGGGGGCTACATTCTAGCTGCAACTTACATTTGAAATCCTAACTCCCAGGATGTGCTACAGATTATATACAGTACATGGAATTTACAGCATAAAAACAGGCCATTATGCCTAATGCTGGTCTATGCTGGTGTTTATGCTCCACACAAGCCTCCTCCCAGTCTATTTACTTCATCTCACCATACAAACATATCCTTCTATTCCTTTCTCCCTCATGTACTTATCTAACTTCTCCTTAAGTGCATCTATGCTATTCGTCTCAACCACTCCAAGTAGTAACAAGTTCCACATTCTCACCACTCTCTAAGATTAACCCCATTTCTGCTCTTGTGTATATGTTTCTTCAATTTACAACAACCTGGCATATAGAACATGAAGGGAGTTAAGGGTCACATACTCCTAACTTTGCCATCACCATTTTGTAGTGCCTCTAGGTGCTGGGTGTCTTAATAGGATTTTCTGATTATAAAGCTACCTGTCATGCAGTCACATCTGCAGATGCACGCTTCAGCCATTAGAAAGAGTTTCATATGGTTAAGAATTTGCAAATCCTGATACCTATACTTACTACAGCACTATTCAGACAGCCTCACAGCTTCAGGACACTGCCAACACTTCTAACCTTACTCTTGGATGACAGTAAGTTTGGAACAGCAATTTTCCCTTGCTTCAGTTCCCCCTTTCTAGGTTAATGATTCATGAAACTGGGGCAGGATCGCGGAGTAAAATCCCCTTCCATAGAATCAGTAACACGAAGACAGCAGAGACGGGCAAGAGCGTGACCGTGTTCTCCGACTTACCATGTGCAATGTTAATAAGAACATAAGAACATAAGAAATAGGAGCAGGAGTAGGCCAATCGGCCCCTCGAGCCTGCTCCGCCATTCAATAAGATCATGGCTGATCTGATCCTAACCTCAAATCTAAACTCATGTCCAATTTCCTGCCCGCTCCCCGTAACCCCTAATTCCCTTTACTTCTAGGAAACTGTCGATTTCTGTTTTAAATTTATTCAATGATGTAACTTCCACAGCTTCCTGGGGCAGCAAATTCCACAGACCTACCACCCTCTGAGTGAAGAAGTTTCCCCTCATCTCAGTTTTGAAGAAGCAGCCCCTTATTCTAAGATTATGCCCCCTAGTTCTAGTTTCATCCATCCTTGGGAACATCCTCACCGCATCCACCCGATCAAGCCCCTTCACAATCTTATATGTTTCAATAAGATCGCCTCTCATTCTTCTGAACTCCAATGAGTAGAGTCCCAATCTACTCAACCTCTCCTCATATGTCCGCCCCCTCATCCCCGGGATTAACCGAGTGAACCTTCTTTGTACTGCCTCGAGAGCAAGTATGTCTTTTCTTAAGTAAGGACACCAAAACTGTATGCAGTATTCCAGGTGCGGTCTCACCAATACCTTATATAACTTATATTACAGGAGATCAACTAGTAGGAAAACAACTGAAGTACACAGCAGTGCAATTGTTTTAGTTGTGGATTTAGGACATTTTAAAGGGTCAAGTGAACACTGATGGTCCAAAATTTATTTCCTAGGGAGCCTGGGGGAACTTTTTTGATGCATTTTCCAGCATTTTGAAATGCATTGTGATTCAGCATTTGAAGCCAATAATTATATATATTCAAAATATTTAAATGAAAGTGGTTGTTATGATTGTAATTGGGTCTTGATTTTTGCACCATTAGAAGGTAATATGCAACCTCACCCAAAACATTAATAAACTAAATAAAGCAGTTTTTTGTCTTTTCCAAAGTCAGATCGACACAAGATTCTTGTGCATCACAATACATACACTCCTCACCCCACCTAAAAGCCATGTAATCTCCTGGGAGAGGTGAAAAATCAGATGAAAACCCAGGCCAATTAGGGAAAAAAGAAATCCTGAAAATTCCTCTCCGACCCCCTTAGGTGATCGAAACTAGTCTAGGAGATCAATTCCTGTGTCACTTAGCAAATGAGATTAGCCTGTCTTTAGGTGTCTTTTTTCAGAATCATATTAAATGAAGAGGTGATATCAAAGCTTACCAAGATGGGGTTTAAATGAACAGCACACCAGACTGACTAAAGGGCTCAATTATCCAATCCTTTATAAAAAAGAACATGAGAATACCTTTTCTCTGTAGAATCCATTAGTTCAGTTAATGTTCTTTTATCTCTTCTAAATAAAGGATGTTCACTTTTTTTTTTAGGAACAAAGCTTCTAAAAAAAGGTTAGTTGCTTTCACTGATGAGTTTACATCAGAAACATGCAATGTATTTTCATTAAGATGGCACCATCAGTGCTAACGTGTTGTTAGGCAATATATTTGTGCTATTTTGTAAATAAATACCACAGTTCATTCTTGAGAAAATATGATTGCATCATTTGCAGGTAACATAATTTGAGTGATGAAAATTGGAAGAAATCAATTCCAACTCTCCTCTCAGAAATATATGGCCGTTGCAATATCATATGAAAACTTTTAAAACAAGTCCAGGCCCAGTGTTAACTAGTGTTTACTCTCCATTCTAAAATGCTTGGCTATAAATATAAGCATTTAAATCACCATTTTTAATACTGATAGATTTACAGGATGCCACTGTTTCCCAGATGGAAAACGCTGCTTTAATTACTCAAGTTCTGTACCTGTAGTTTAAAATACTTTCGTAGTTTGGTGCAGAGAAAGATTGCAAAAGTCAAGGCACAGTGCAAAGGAGGGTAATCAACAACTGATGTCTTCACTTATTCCTGGGCTGGGTATACCCAATACTGTTGGTCCAAAATCCCGACGTTCTAGAGCAAAATTCTTTTTTTTTCAGATTTTGCTAGCCTGTCTTTATTCATTGCTTGATGATTTGGCATGCAACTTTGACCACAAATACCCTCCCTCTATCCCCAGTGTCCGTCTGTAGTTTTCACACTCTATCCCTGTATGCTTCTGGGCCGTCTTATATCTGCAGTTTTCTATTTGTTTCTTGTCCTCTGCCTTCTGTTTTTCTTTCCGTGTATCTGAAGTTTTCTCTTTCTGTCTCTCCACTTGTGGTTTTCCCTTTCTCTTTATCTGCAGTTTTCTCTTTCCCTCTCTTGCTATCCGTGGCTGCCCTTTCTCCTTCTCTCTATTTCTCTCTTTTTCTCTTTCTATAGTTTTTTCTTTCTCTCTCTATCTGTTGTTTTCTCTTTCTGTATATCTGCAATTTTCTTTTTCTTTGTTTGTGCTTTTCTCTTTTTCTCTCTCTTCTCCCTGTGGTTTTTCTCTTTCTCTATGTGCATTTGTGATCTTCACTCTTTCTCTCTGTATCTGTGGTTCTCCCGCTTCCTGTATCTGTGATTTACTCCCACTCTCCCCTCGTATGTACAATTTCCTCTTTAGGCCTGATTTTAATGCCAGCCCACCAGGCACGGATGGGGTGAACGGGTGGTTAAAATGGTGGTCCAGGGATTCATGCTGCGTTCCTGATGTATTCATGCCCGGCACCATTTTAACAGGTCAATATTTGGTTTTAAAATGAATGGCATTCCAACAGCTCCACTAAACACAAGGGCCAGGATTTTGTACTTCTGCACTTGCCATCTGGGATTATCCATTCATTTGACTGGGCAGAAAATTATGGGCAAGGTTTGTAATTAACATAAGTCCACGAATAGCAGATTCCTTCATCGACTGTTTACTCATTAAGCCCAATTTAATTTAAAACAGCAACATTCCTAACAATACATTTGTAGACTGAAGTGATTAAATTGTACATGAAGATGTATTAGGTGTATTGATACAATTGCTCTAACTGGACTTTCTTCATTTACCTAGTAGCAGAAGTTTGCATTCTCATCCTTACCTTTTTTCTGCTTTTTGTTAATGTCAAAGTTGACTTTTTCATCTCCTGACAAATCTGTGATTGTAAATCAGTCTGCACCGTGAAAGACACTCTCATCTCCCTCTGTCACTCCTCTCCTCACCCCCATCTGTTTCCCTCAAAAAGGCTTTATTTGCTTTCAAAATTCGACTTGAGCTTGGTTTTGGGCCTAATGGCATTCTGTGCTGCAAACCTAGAAATTTCAATGGTACATAACAGCAATAACTTAAAGTAATTCACTTATTTTCAAATCCCTCAATGACCTCACCCCTCCCTATCTCTGTAACCTCCTACAGCCCTACAACCCTGTGAGATCTCTGCGTTCCTTCAATTCTGGCCTCTTGCGCATCCCTGATATTAATTGCTCCACCATTGGCGGCTGTGGCTTCAGCTGCCTAGGCCTTAAGCTCTAGAATTCCCTCCCTGAACCTCTCCACCTCTCTACCCTTCTGTAAGACACTCCTTAAAACCTACCACCTGTTCTAATATCTCTTTATGTGGCTTAGTGTCAATTTTTTGTCTGATTAAGTTCCTGTGAAGTGCCTTGAGACGTTTCACTATGTTAAAGGTGCTATATTAATGCAAATTGTTGTTGTTGTATGTGAAGCATGTTTCTGAGAGATGTGATGAGGCAAAATATAAATGCAAATTCTTTCTTTCCTTTTTTTCTACCTAAACGATTAACAGTACTGCATACAGGCCAACAGGGTTTGTAGGTGGAATGGTAATGGTAATAATTTCTAACAGATTTCTCCTTGCAGAGTCAATGCATCTCAGTTTCCATTGCTTGTTTAGACCTCCCTCTGATCTGCCCACGAAGTCCCCATAGAGCTCATTAACATATATTAAAAGGAGGGCCAATGGCATTGGTAGTCCAAAATCCCAGCAGTTATGCTCGCAATGTACCGGGGGTAACTTTGGTTTCCTTTATGATTATTTCAAATTTCTAATTTGGCTATTTAAGTCCAAGTTTTCATATTAACCTATTGGTATTTGACTTGAATTCAGTGTAATTGAAATTGCCCATTGTTAGAAAACTGGCTTTCCTGAGTTAGTCTGTATTAAACTCACTCCTCAGTGTGCTCTGTGTATTAATCTCTTCCTTTTCCTCTAGTTGTGTACAGCAATTTCCTAGGATTCACTTCCTTCTTAGTGTCTCAGATTTACACAAAATGAATGTGAAATGTCCCCTCTTTCACCCCAGTCTTTGGCTAAGTCAGCTTTCACTAACTTTCCCTTTCCCACATTTTAAATTCTGTTGCGTGAGTTTCAGCCCCTACTTTAGACGTTGACCGTACCAGTAGGGGCTGATTTATAGAGTTCGTGCTGTCAGTGGCTGGCGATCCTCATTGGACCCCTGTAGCAGGTATGAGCGACCTTTTGGAGCTGGGGATTGGATGCACATGTCAAACCCCATGAATAGGGCCCATATATAAAAAGCGAGACCATGTGAAGCCTCTCCATCCTCTTTTTTCCTTCATCCCTGCTTCTCTTCCTCCTCCTCTCCCCCTTCTCCTCCTAATTATGGTGCTTCTCTCATATCTCCTCTGGTTGTGGGAGTCAGTGACAAAGGATCATCAATTTAAAATGGTCACTAGGAGAGTGAGGAGAGAGGTTAGAATGTAGAATACTTTGCCAACAGGGAGTAGCTGAGGCAGAGATCACTGCAACTCTTATGGGAAGAGTAGATAAATATTTGAAGCAGAAAGACATACACGGTTATGGGAGAGTGCAGGGCAGTGAAATTAGTTTTGAATTACTCTAGCTAAGCATAGAGCCCATGTTCTAGAGTTTGTGGCTATCTTGAAAATTTATTGGGGTTCAGTTTAGCTATTCCCTTAAAGATTTTGAATAGTACCATAGAGGTTTACAGCACAGAAGGATGCCATTCGGCTTGGATGGACGAATGGCATCCTTCTGTGCTGTAAACCTCTATGGTACTATTCAAAATCTTTAAGGGAATAGCTAAACTGAACCCCAATAAATTTTCAAGATAGCCACAAACTCTAGAACATGGGCTCTATGCTTAGCAGAGGGAAGGCCACAGACAGTTTAGATTTACTACTTTACGCAGAGGGCCATGATTGCGAGGAATGGATTGCCCACTGAGGCAAATAATGTACAAAATTTAAGGAAGAATTCAATTAATATTTCAGGGAGTGAGCGATTTGAAAGGTTTGGGACTGGTCAGATGGATTGCAGCGAATTTTCCAGTCTTGTAGTTTTCCGTGTTTCTATTTAAAAGACAGGCAAAAAGGCAGGTTCCATTAGGATGTAATATGGTTACGACTGGATCAGTACGTTTGCAAACCCATTCTTAATGAACGTTTTGTTTTTCTCATCAGGGGTTAGGCTTAATGGTTAAATAAATTTACGAGGTCTTACCTGTTCCGCACGTGACGGTGCATTCACTGCTTCCAACTTGTTTCCAATTGAACTCCCTCTTTTTTCTTGGCCCCTCTCCCCAGGAGCTTAGCCCTTCTTCAGGACTTTTAGGGTAATCTCTGGACTGCAGCTGATTTGCATGGACTCCACTTACAAAGTTTCCCACCTCTCTTTCATGGAGAACATACACTTCACCATCAACACTGTACGATAACTGACCATTAAAAGCCTCTCCTGGAACAAGCAGAAAGGTTTCAAAGTTTACATTATGAAACCAAACCAAAATCTAAAGTGGGGCGTCTACGTGAGAGTGTTATTAAAAGCAGGAGGGAAAAGCCGAAGTGTGCACATAACTCGGATTTCCACCATACTTCAGGTGATGTTATGGTGGCAGAATGGGAGAATTTCCGAGAAAATGCCGGCCCATGGAGTGATGGCTTTGATTGTGGCAAAAATTACAAATAAGGTAACCAAAGGGCGACTCTGAGATAAACTTAAGCTTTCCACTGCACCTTTGAGGTAGAGCTGTATATGGTATTTGAGGTACAGCGGTGTATGGTATATGAGGTAGAGCTGTGTATGGTATATGAGGTAGAGCGGTATATGGTATGTGAGGCAGCGCGATGTACGGTATATGAGGTAGAGCGGTGTATGGTATATGAGGTAGAGTGGTGTATGTTATATGAGGTAGAGTGGTGTATGGTATATGAGGTAGAGCGGTGTATGGTATATGAGGTAGAGCGGTGAATGGTATATGAGGTAGAGCTGTGTATGGCATATGAGGTAGAGCGGTGAATGGTATATGAGGTAGCACGGTGTACGGTATATGAGGTAGCGCGGTGTATGGTATATGAGGTAGAGCGGTGTATGGTATATGAGGTAGAGCGGTGAATGGTATATGAGGTAGAGCGGTGTACGGTATATGACGTAGGACGGTGTATGTTATATGAGGTAGAGTGGTGTATGTTATATGAGGTAGAGCGGTGTATGGTATATGAGGTAGGACGGTGTATGGTATATGAGGTAGAGCGGTGTATGGTATATGAGGTAGAGCGGTGAATGGTATATGAGGTAGAGCGGTGTACGGTATATGAGGTAGCGCGGTGTATGTTATATGAGGTAGAGTGGTGTATGTTATATGAGGTAGAGCGGTGTATGGTATATGAGGTAGGACGGTGTATGGTATATGAGGTAGAGCGGTGAATGGTATATGAGGTAGAGCGGTGTATGGTATATGAGGTAGAGCTGTGTATGGTATATGAGGTAGAGTGGTGTATGGTATGTGAGGTAGAGCTGTGTATGGTATATGAGGTAGAGCTGTGAATGGTATATGAGGTAGAGCTGTGTATGGTATATGAGGTAGAGCGGTGTATGGTATATGAGGTAGAGCTGTGTATGGTATATGAGGTAGAGTGGTGTATGGTATGTGAGGTAGAGCTGTGTATGGTATATGAGGTAGAGCTGTGTATGGTATATGAGGTAGAGCGGTGTATGGTATATGAGGTAGAGCTGTGTATGGTATATGAGGTAGAGCTGTGTATGGTATATGAGGTAGAGCTGTGTATGGTATATGAGGTAGAGCTGTGTATGGTATATGAGGTAGAGCGGTGTATGGTATATGAAGTGAAGTGAAAGATTTTTTTTACAGACTTTGACAGTGGTCTGATGGCTGTAACGTTCTCTTCTGTATTTTTTAATATTCCTTTTTATCCACTGAGCAATTATGGGCATCACCAGTTCTATATTTTCACACTAATGGCACTATAATGAAATATTCTAAAAGCAAGGAGGTCTTGGAAGGAAGGACAAAAGACTTTTACCTAAATGTTGACCAGCCGTATGTGGTAGTGAATGGCTGCTGACGACATTGTCAGTCGGCAAAACATATTCAAACTGCACCTTGGGGTTTGCTTGTTGATATATCACCTGGAAAAAAGGTAAGGATAATAAAACTGTGCATCTATATAAAAAAAGCTTTTGATAGAGCACAAAAGTTAGTAAAATTAAAAAATTAACTCATAAAATGTGAAGAGGCCATATTCTGATTGAATTTTTCAAATCCAAATTTAGTTTATTTTATGGATCACACGTGAACCTTTCAGATATTTTTATACTCGCTGCTTGATTTTCTAAAACATACAAGCATTTTTCCACTGCCTCCAGTCTGAAAAGAGTTCCCTTACATGCTTCATCAGCCCACTCTTAACAAATAACTGCACATCTAACTTCCTTGGCGTGTGCTGATGGGGATTTGCTCCGTCAGGTTTTACTGACTCCACTTCCACAGTTCATAATTGAGACCTCAGCACAGAAACTGTTGAAATCTTTCAAACCGAGATCCTATGTCATATAGAACTTAAACAAAAGCTGAAAAATTGAACTAATAATCACCGGCATTATATTACATTTGTCTCCAATCACTGACAATATATTAACATTCTCTCCAATCACTGGCATTATATTAACATTCTCTCCAATCACTGACATTATATTAACATTCTCTCCAATCACTGACATTATATTAACATTCTCTCCAATCACTGACATTATATTAACATTCTGTCCAATCACTGACATTATATTAACATTCTCTCCAATCACTGACATTCTATGAACATTCTGTCCAATCACTGACATTATATTAACATTCTGTCCAATCACTGACAGTATATTAACATTCTCTCCAATCACTGACATTATATTAACATTCTCTCCAATCACTGACAGTATATTAACATTCTCTCCAATCACTGACATTGTATTAACATTCTCTCCAATCACTGACATTATATTAACATTCTCTCCAATCACTGACATTATATTAACATTCTCTCCAATCACTGACAATATATTAACATTCTCTCCAATCACTGACATTATATTAACATTCTCTCCAATCACTGACATTATATTAACATTCTCTCCAATCACTGACAATATATTAACATTCTCTCCAATCACTGACATTATATTAACATTCTCTCCAATCACTGACATTGTATTAACATTCTGTCCAATCACTGACATTATATTAACATTCTCTCCAATCACTGACATTATATTAACATTCTCTCCAATCACTGACAATATATTAACATTCTCTCCAATCACTGACATTATATTAACATTCTCTCCAATCACTGACATTGTATTAACATTCTCTCCAATCACTGACATTATATTAACATTCTCTCCAATCACTGACATTGTATTAACATTCTCTCCAATCACTGACATTATATTAACATTCTCTCCAATCACTGACATTGTATTAACATTCTGTCCAATCACTGACATTATATTAACATTCTCTCCAATCACTGACATTATATTAACATTCTCTCCAATCACTGACATTATATTAACATTCTCTCCAATCACTGACATTCTATGAACATTCTGTCCAATCACTGACATTATATTAACATTCTGTCCAATCACTGACAGTATATTAACATTCTCTCCAATCACTGACATTATATTAACATTCTCTCCAATCACTGACAGTATATTAACATTCTCTCCAATCACTGACATTGTATTAACATTCTCTCCAATCACTGACATTATATTAACATTCTCTCCAATCACTGACATTATATTAACATTCTCTCCAATCACTGACAATATATTAACATTCTCTCCAATCACTGACATTATATTAACATTCTCTCCAATCACTGACATTATATTAACATTCTCTCCAATCACTGACAATATATTAACATTCTCTCCAATCACTGACATTATATTAACATTCTCTCCAATCACTGACATTGTATTAACATTCTGTCCAATCACTGACATTATATTAACATTCTCTCCAATCACTGACATTATATTAACATTCTCTCCAATCACTGACAATATATTAACATTCTCTCCAATCACTGACATTATATTAACATTCTCTCCAATCACTGACATTGTATTAACATTCTCTCCAATCACTGACATTATATTAACATTCTCTCCAATCACTGACATTGTATTAACATTCTGTCCAATCACTGACATTATATTAACATTCTCTCCAATCACTGACATTATATTAACATTCTCTCCAATCACTGACATTGTATTAACATTCTCTCCAATCACTGACAATATATTAACATTCTCTCCAATCACTGACATTATATTAACATTCTCTCCAATCACTGACATTATATTAACATTCTCTCCAATCACTGACAATATATTAACATTCTCTCCAATCACTGACAGTATATTAACATTCTCTCCAATCACTGACATTATATTAACATTCTCTCCAATCACTGACATTCTATTAACATTCTCTCCAATCACTGACATTATATTAACATTCTCTCCAATCACTGACAATATATTAACATTCTCTCCAATCACTGACATTATATTAACATTCTCTCCAATCACTGACAGTATATTAACATTCTCTCCAATCACTGACATTGTATTAACATTCTGTCCAATCACTGACATTATATTAACATTCTCTCCAATCACTGACATTATATTAACATTCTCTCCAATCACTGACATTGTATTAACATTCTGTCCAATCACTGACATTATATTAACATTCTCTCCAATCACTGGCATTATATTAACATTCTCTCCAATCACTGGCATTATATTAACATTCTCTCCAATCACTGACAGTATATTAACATTCTCTCCAATCACTGGCATTATATTAACATTCTCTCCAATCACTGACAGTATATTAACATTCTCTCCAATCACTGGCATTATATTAACATTCTCTCCAATCACTGACATTATATTAACATTCTCTCCAATCACTGACAATATATTAACATTCTCTCCAATCACTGACAGTATATTAACATTCTCTCCAATCACTGACAATATATTAACATTCTCTCCAATCACTGACAATATATTAACATTCTCTCCAATCACTGACATTATATTAACATTCTCTCCAATCACTGGCATTATATTAACATTCTCTCCAATCACTGACATTATATTAACATTCTCTCCAATCACTGACAGTATATTAACATTCTCTCCAATCACTGACATTATATTAACATTCTCTCCAATCACTGACAGTATATTAACATTCTCTCCAATCACTGACATTATATTAACATTCTCTCCAATCACTGACAATATATTAACATTCTCTCCAATCACTGGCATTATATTAACATTCTCTCCAATCACTGGCATTATATTAACATTCTCTCCAATCACTGACAATATATTAACATTCTCTCCAATCACTGACATTATATTAACATTCTCTCCAATCACTGACATTATATTAACATTCTCTCCAATCACTGACAATATATTAACATTCTCTCCAATCACTGACAATATATTAACATTCTCTCCAATCACTGACATTATATTAACATTCTCTCCAATCACTGACATTATATTAACATTCTCTCCAATCACTGACAATATATTAACATTCTCTCCAATCACTGACATTATATTAACATTCTCTCCAATCACTGACAATATATTAACATTCTCTCCAATCACTGACATTATATTAACATTCTCTCCAATCACTGACAATATATTAACATTCTCTCCAATCACTGGCATTATATTAACATTCTCTCCAATCACTGACATTATATTAACATTCTGTCCAATCACTGACAGTATATTAACATTCTCTCCAATCACTGACATTATATTAACATTCTGTCCAATCACTGACAGTATATTAACATTCTCTCCAATCACTGACAATATATTAACATTCTGTCCAATCACTGACAGTATATTAACATTCTCTCCAATCACTGACATTATATTAACATTCTGTCCAATCACTGACAGTATATTAACATTCTCTCCAATCACTGACAATATATTAACATTCTCTCCAATCACTGGTATTATATTAACATTCTCTCCAATCACTGGCATTATATTAACATTCTGTCCAATCACTGACAGTATATTAACATTCTCTCCAATCACTGACATTATATTAACATTCTCTCCAATCACTGACAATATATTAACATTCTGTCCAATCACTGACATTATATTAACATTCTCTCCAATCACTGACAATATATTAACATTCTCTCCAATCACTGACAATGTATTAACATTCTCTCCAATCACTGACAGGATATTAATATTCTCTCCAATCACTGACATTATGTTAATTTACACTCCAATCACTGGCATTATATTAACATTCCCTCCAATCACTGGCATTATATTTGTAAGGAATCTTACAACACCAGGTTATAGTCCAACTGTTTTATTTGAAAATCACAAGCTTTCGGAGGCTTTCTCCTTCGTCAGGTGAGCAAGTGTGGGATTCCATGGGAGGTTACCGCATTTATAGTCAGAGAACAATACCTGGTGATTACAGATAATCTTTCCAACTGCCCGTTGTCAAGGCAATCAAAGTGTTCAGACAGAGTGATGTTACCCACAGGACCACCGAATACACAAACGGCCAGAACACAAGACAGACAGAGAGAGAGAGAGAGAGAGAATCATCCGAAAGGAAGAGAAAGACAGAGAATGACCCGTTGTGTGAAAAACAGATAACTTTTTTTCGCTGGTGTGGTTACGTGTAGCGTGACATGAACCCAAGATCCCGGTTGAGGCCGTCCTCATGGGTGCGGAACTTGGCTATCAATTTCTGTTCGACGATTTTGCGTTGTCGTGTGTCTCGAAGGCCGCCTTGGAGAACGCTTACCCGAAGATCGGTGGCTGAATGTCCTTGACTGCTGAAGTGTTCCCCAACTGTGAGGGAACCCTCCTGTCTGGCGATTGTTGCGCGGTGTCCGTTCATCCGTTGTCGCAGTGTCTGCATGGTCTCGCCAATGTACCATGCTTCGGGGCATCCTTTCCTGCAACGTATGAGATAGACAATGTTGGCCGAGTCACAGGAGTATGAACCATGTACCTGGTGGGTGGTGTCCTCTCGTGTGATGGTGGTGTCTGTGTCGATGATCTGGCATGTCTTGCAGAGGTTGCCGTGGCAGGGTTGTGTGGTGTCGTGGACGCTGTTCTCCTGAAAGCTGGGTAATTTGCTGCAAACGATGGTCTGTTTGAGGTTGGGTGGCTGTTTGAAGGCGAGTAGTGGAGGTGTGGGGATGGCCTTAGCGAGGTGTTCGTCGTCATCGATGACATGTTGAAGGCTGCGAAGAACATGGCGTAGTTTTTCCGCTCCGGGGAAGTACTGGACGACGAAGGGTACTCTGTTGGTTGCGCCCCGTGTTAGTCTTCTGAGGAGGTCTATGCGATTTTTAGCTGTGGCCCGTCGGAACTGTCGATCGATGAGTCGAGCGTCATATCCCGTTCTTACTAGGGCGTCTTTCAGTGTCTGTAGGTGTCCATCGCGTTCCTCCTCATCTAAGCAGATCCTGTGTATTCGCAGGGCCTTTCCATAGGGGATGGCCTCTTTGACATGGGTAGGGTGGGAGCTGGAAAAGTGGAGCTTCATGAGGTTGTCCGTGGGCTTGCGGTAGAGTGAGGTGCTGAGGTGCCCGTCTTTGATGGAGATTCGTGTGTCCAAGAAAGAAACCGATTCTGAGGAGTAGTCCATGGTGAGTTTGATGGTGGGATGAAACTTATTGATGTTATCGTGTAGTCTCTTCAGTGATTCTTCGCCATGGGTCCATAGGAAGAAAATGTCGTCGATGTATCTGGTGTATAGCGTTGGTTGGAGGTCCTGTGCAGTGAAGAAGTCCAGCTCGAACTTGTGCATGAAAATGTTGGCGTATTGGGGTGCAAATTTGGTCCCCATGGCTGTTCCATGTGTTTGGGTAAAGAACTGGTTGTCGAAGGTGAAGACATTGTGATCCAGGATGAAGCGGATGAGTTGTAGGATGGCATCTGGAGATTGGCTGTTGTTGGTGTTGAGTACTGAGGCTGTTGCAGCGATGCCATCATCGTGGGGGATACCGGTGTAGAGTGCCGAGACGTCCATCGTGGTGAGAAGTGTTCCTGGTTCAACTAGTCCGTGGGTGCTGAGTTTTTGTAGGAAGTCTGTAGTGTCGTGACAGAAGCTGGGGGTTCCCTGTACGATGGGTTTCAGGATGCCCTCGACGTATCCAGAGAGGTTCTCACACAGGGTTCCGTTGCCTGATACGATAGGACGTCTGGGTGTGTTGGCTTTGTGTATCTTTGGGAGGCAGTAGAAGTCTCCCACGCGGGGAGTACGTGGGATGAGAGCACGTAGGATACTTTGAAGGTCTGGATCGAAGGTCTTGATCAGTTTGTTGAGCTGGTGGGTGTGTTCCTTGGTCGGATCTGCGGGTAGCCGTCTGTAGTGTTCCTGGTTGTCCAGTTGTCGATATGCTTCTTTGCAATAGTCCGTTCTGTTCTGTATGACGATGGCTCCTCCTTTGTCCGCTGGTTTGATGACGATGTTGCGGTTGGTCTTGAGAGTGTCGATGGCGTTGCGTTGTGCTCGGGTGACATTCAGGACCGTCTTGTGAGCGCGGCTGATGACAATCGCCAGACAGGAGGGTTCCCTCCCAGTCGGGGAACACTTCAGCAGTCAAGGACATTCAGCCACCGATCTTCGGGTAAGCGTTCTCGAAGGCGGCCTTCGAGACACATGACAATGCAAAATCGTCGAACAGAAATTGATAGCCAAGTTCCGCACCCATGAGGACGGCCTCACCCGGGATCATGGGTTCATGTCACGCTACACGTAACCCCACCAGCGAAAGAAAGTTATCTGTTTTTAACACAACAGGTCATTCTCTGTCTTTCTCTTCCTTTCGGATGTTTCTCTCTCTCTCTCTGTCTGTCTTGTGTTCTGGCCGTTTGTGTATTCGGTGGTCCTGTGGGTAACATCACTCTGTCTGAACACTTTGATTGCCTTGACAACGGGCAGTTGGAAAGATTATCTGTAATCACCAGGTATTGTTCTCTGACTATAAATGCGGTAACCTCCCATGGAATCCCACACTTGCTCACCTGACGAAGGAGAAAGCCTCCGAAAGCTTGTGATTTTCAAATAAAACAGTTGGACTATAACCTGGTGTTGTAAGATTCCTTACATTTGTCAACCCCAGTCCATCACTGGCATCTCCACATCATGGCATTATATTAACATTCTCTCCAATCACTGGGATTATATTAACATTCTCTCCAATCACTGGCATTATATTAATATTCTCTCCAATCACTGGCATTATATTAACATTCTCTCCAATCACTGGCTTTATATTAACATTCTCTCCAATCACTGGGATCATATTAACATTCTCTCCAATCACTGACATTCTATTAACATTCTCTCCAATCACTGACATTATATTAAGATTCTCTCCAATCACTGACAATATATTAACTTTCTCTCCAATCACTGACAGTATATTAACATTCTCTCCAATCACTGACATTATATTAACATTCTCTCCAATCACTGACATTATATTAACATTCTGTCCAATCACTGACATTCTATTAACATTCTCTCCAATCACTGACATTCTATTAACATTCTCTCCAATCACTGACATTATATTAACATTCTCTCCAATCACTGACATTATATTAACATTCTCTCCAATCACTGACATTCTATTAACATTCTCTCCAATCACTGACATTATATTAACATTCTCTCCAATCACTGACATTCTATTAACATTCTCTCCAATCACTGACATTATATTAACATTCTCTCCAATCACTGACATTCTATTAACATTCTCTCCAATCACTGACAGTATATTAACATTCTGTCCAATCACTGACATTATATTAACATTCTCTCCAATCACTGACATTCTATTAACATTCTCTCCAATCACTGACAATATATTAACATTCTGTCCAATCACTGACATTGTATTAACATTCTCTCCAATCACTGACATTATATTAACATTCTCTCCAATCACTGACAGTATATTAACATTCTGTCCAATCACTGACATTATATTAACATTCTCTCCAATCACTGACATTCTATTAACATTCTCTCCAATCACTGACATTATATTAACATTCTCTCCAATCACTGACATTATATTAACATTCTCTCCAATCACTGACATTATATTAACATTCTCTCCAATCACTGACATTATATTAACATTCTCTCCAATCACTGACAATATATTAACATTCTCTCCAATCACTGGGATCATATTAACATTTTCTCCAATCACTGACATTATATTAACATTCTCTCCAATCACTGACAATATATTAACATTCTCTCCAATCACTGACAGTATATTAACATTCTCTCCAATCACTGACATTATATTAACATTCTCTCCAATCACTGACATTATATTAACATTCTCTCCAATCACTGACATTCTATTAACATTCTCTCCAATCACTGACATTATATTAACATTCTCTCCAATCACTGACATTATATTAACATTCTCTCCAATCACTGACATTATATTAACATTCTCTCCAATCACTGACAATATATTAACATTCTCTCCAATCACTGACATTATATTAACATTCTCTCCAATCACTGACATTATATTAACATTCTCTCCAATCACTGGGATTATATTAACATTCTCTCCAATCACTGACAGTATATTAACATTCTCTCCAATCACTGACATTGTATTAACATTCTCTCCAATCACTGACAGTATATTAACATTCTCTCCAATCACTGACATTGTATTAACATTCTCTCCAATCACTGACATTATATTAACATTCTCTCCAATCACTGACATTATATTAACATTCTCTCCAATCACTGACATTATATTAACATTCTCTCCAATCACTGACATTATATTAACATTCTCTCCAATCACTGACAATATATTAACATTCTCTCCAATCACTGACATTATATTAACATTCTCTCCAATCACTGACATTATATTAACATTCTCTCCAATCACTGACATTATATTAACATTCTCTCCAATCACTGGGATCATATTAACATTTTCTCCAATCACTGACATTCTATTAACATTCTCTCCAATCACTGACATTATATTAACATTCTCTCCAATCACTGACATTATATTAACATTCTCTCCAATCACTGACAATATATTAACATTCTCTCCAATCACTGACATTATATTAACATTCTCTCCAATCACTGGGATCATATTAACATTCTCTCCAATCACTGACATTCTATTAACATTCTCTCCAATCACTGACATTATATTAACATTCTCTCCAATCACTGGGATCATATTAACATTCTCTCCAATCACTGACATTCTATTAACATTCTCTCCAATCACTGACATTATATTAACATTCTCTCCAATCACTGGATTTATATTAACATTCTCTCCAATCACTGGGATCATATTAACATTCTCTCCAATCACTGACATTATATTAACATTCTCTCCAATCACTGACATTATATTAACATTCTCTCCAATCACTGACATTCTATTAACATTCTCTCCAATCACTGTGATTATGTTAACTTTCTCTGCAATCACTGACATTCTATTAACATTCTCTCCAATCACTGGCATTATTTTGATGCTTTTTTGATGTTTCTTATTCATTTCTATTTTACTGAGGCCTTACAACTGTTCCCTAGTGTTGTTATTGACTGATCGCCAGATTCTTGAAGCTTTCTTTTACTGGAGTTTTTAACTTCAAACCCCAGAGGGTTGGAGCCTTTGATTTATGAGCAGGGTAACTGTGAAGCTTTGTTGGCATTTCAAAGGAATTGCCCAGCTTAGATCTGCAGTTTAAACTTACGTAGACATCCAGAATTTCACTGGTTGGCCCCTCAGCAATGAAGGATTCCCCTGCTGTAGTACTGATCTCATTTGGCCTCCTGTACTTGAACAAGGTTCCTGCCGCTTCGTAAGAGCCTGGCCTATCTATGGCCCAGTTTCCGTTAATGATAGGTTGGCCAAAGTGGCTTCTCAAAGCTGCAAATACAAACAATACAAGCCAGTGAATGTCAGTTAAAATAAACCAGGTCACAGGATAATAAATTCTGTAATAACAGGTGCAGACATCTTCAGCTATTGCTATGTCTTAGGTGTGTCCAATGCAATTCTGGAACAAAATGTGCAGTTGCTGTGAATAGCCTGTTGAGATTGCATGAGGAGATGAAGAAAAACAAGTAGGTATGCATGATTAGAGATCTTCCTTCAGAGAGGATAGGGAGAAGGCAGGGATGTCTAACCAGTGGTCCCAGTGCTACTCATGGCCCTCAGGCCCTGATATTCTGGCCCTTGAAGCACAGGCAACTCAGTTCCATGTGCACTTATATTTTTTATTTTACAGGCCTGGAGGTGTGGAAAGGATTATTTTTAACATTGTTGCCTGAGTCAGAACATCAAAATCTGATGGTATTAGCAACTTGAAATCTGTGCAAATTAATGGGAACATGGAGACAGTCTTCATATATGTCATCCCTGAGACTCCATGGCCTGCAGATGAAGAAAGTTCAGACACCCTTTGTCTTTGTCAGTTTCATACACAGGCCTATATCCACTCCAAACTGAAACTGATACACCTCATTCCTGTAGTGAATAGGTTAGTGTGCCACAGGATTAATAATGAATCTTTTCGCAAGTTACACACTGAAAACATGTACGTGATGCCAACTGTACCCTCCGATTGCTCCAGCAGAAGCAGACAGCACAGTAACAGACCACATGTATTTCAGTCCAAATTATAAATTGAGTATATTGTATTGCATAAATTCATTCAGAAACAAAATAAATCATCAGGTAAAGAGCAATAATATAGTGTAAAGATAACAATAACATAGCATTTCAGAATTCTCAAGAGTCCTTCTTCAGAGTCCTCTATCTCATGGAACTTTGTCCCACCACTGCATTACAGAGTCAAGTGGTTGAAATGTGTGAACTGAAGATATGGTGAAGGCCATGGACAGCATCCTAGGACAACAATCTTCAGCTGCTTCATCAATAAGCTTCTCTCTGTCATAAGGTCAGATGTATGGCTGTTTGCTGATGGTTACAGTGTTCAGCTCTGTTCGCAATTCCTCAGATAATGAAGCAGTCCATGTCCGCGTGCAGCAAGACCCGGACAACATCCATGATTGGGCTGATAAATGGGAAGTAACATTCACGTCACACACGTGCCAGGCAATGACCATCTCCAACAAGAGGCAGTCTAACCACCTCCCCTTGACATTCAATGGCATTACCATCGCCGTATCCCCCACCATCGACATTCTGGGGGTCGCCATTGAACAGAAACTCAACTGGATCAGCCACATAAATGCCTTGGCTACTACAGCAGGTGAGAGGCTGTGTTTTCTGTGGTGATTGGCTCACCTCCTGACTTCCAAAAGCCACTCCACCACCTACAAGGCACAAGGCAGGAGTGTGATGGAATACTCTCCATTTGCCTGGATGGTGCAGTTGCAACAGAACTCAAGAGGCTCAACACCATCCAGGACAAAGCCGCCCACTTGATCGGAAGCCCATCCACCACCTCAAACATCCACCACCGACATACTGTGGCTGCAGTGTGTACTACGTACAGGATGCACTGCAGCAACTTGCCATGGGGATTTTGGCAGCACTTGCCAAACCCGCGACCTCCACCAGCTAGAAGGACAAAGGCAGCAGGTGCATGGAAAGACCATCATCTCCAAGTCACACACCATCCTGAACTTGGACATAGATCAAATAGTTAGAAGTAGCCAGCATGGATTTCAAAAGGAACGATTGTACTTGACAAACTTCATAGAATTCTTTGAGGAGGTAACAGATATGGTAGATGGGGGAAATGCATTGATGTAGTTTACATGGGCTTGGTAAATGCTTTGACAAGGTACCACATGGGAGATTACTCGTGAAGATTAAGGGGTAAAGAATTAAGGGGAGGAGCAAGCGGAATTAAAAATTGGTTCGAAGGGTGAGCCGGAGTTAAAGGCAGATTTTCAGAGTGGTTGGAAGTGGTGTCCCACAGGGTTTGGTTCTGGGCCCATTTCTGGTCACTGTGTATTATCAATGATTTGGACATGGACCTCGAAGGAGTGGTGTCGAAATTTGCAGGTGATACCAAAGTAGTTAATTCTTTGAAAGACCAAGGGAAGCTGCAAAGGGATATTAATAAGATGAGGGAATGGGATAAAAAGTGGCAGATGGAATTCAATGTCATTAAGTATGAGGTTAATATTTTGTTTAAAAAGTAACAGCAGTAATACTGTGAATGGAAGTAGGCTCAGTGCCGTGGAAGAGCAGAGGACTTTGGGGGCACAGGCTCACAGGACATTAAAGGTAGAGCCTCAGGTTGATGAGACAGAAAAACAGAATTCTAGGCTTTATCACAAGAGGTATAAAATACAAAAGCCAAGAGGTAATGACAAGCCTATATAGAATGTTAATAAGACCTCAGTTAGAGTACTGTGTGCAGTATTGGGCTCCACACTACAGGAAAAATATTGAGGCTTTCGAGAGGGTGGTATGAGGAAATACAAATACAAAGATAGATTTAAAAAACTGGGACTTTTTATTGTTAGAAAATGAAAATTACATATGATAGAAGGCGACATGAGGAAAAACTTTTTTATGCAGCGAGTAGTTATGATCGGGAATGCACTGCCTAAAGGGTGGTGGAAGCAGATTCAATCATGGCTTTCAAAAAAGAATTGGATAAATACTTGAAGGGAAAAAAATTGCAGGGCTCCGGGGAAAGAGTGAAGGAATGGGACTAACTGGATTGCTCTTACAACGAGCCGGCATGAGCTCGATGGACCAAATGGCCTCCTTCTGTGCCCTAACCATTCTATGATTCAAATCATGAAAGGATAGAAGCAGAAACAAAATACTGCAGAAGCTGGAAATCTGAAATAAAAACAGAAAATGCTGGAAACACTCAGCAGGCCAGGCAGCATCTGTGGAGAGAGAAACAGAGTTAATGTTTTAAGTCGATAACTTTTCATCAGGACAGTAGAAGCAGACCGTTTCCAATAGTTGAGGGGTCTAGAACAAGGAGCCTTGGGAAAAGATTAAATGTAAGAGAACAGAAAGTTGTGAGGCTGTGGGATTCACTTCCAGGATTAGTGACTGAGGCAGAAACTATGTCAACATTTAAGATTAGATTGGATAGGTGGATGAAGAAAAAGGATTTAAAGGGATATGAGAACAGAATGGGTAAATGTGATTGGGTGTATTTGCTCGCATGGAGGGTAAACGCCAACACAGACTAGTTGGGCCGAATGGCCTGTTTCTATGTTGTATTTTCTATGTATTTCTATGCATAACATTAAATACCAGTGAACACAATTGCGTACGTTAGTGTACCTGGTACAACTAACTTTATACCTGGAGGAGACAGGATAAGGGAGAAAATCAGAAAGAAAACAGAAGGAGGAAGAAAAATGTGTGACAATTGCTAACAAGCAATGGGCAGGGTGAGATGGCGTAGCTTGTGACCCTAACATCTGTTTAGAACTGTAAGTTGCCTCAGTCCTGTCACCAGGCTGCTGCATTATTACAAATCACGGATAATGCATGTGCAGAGGATACAAAAATCAGTTAAATATTTTAGATATTCATGGAATGTGAGGTGAAATTAACAAAACATGAAAATGTTGGCAAAACTGCTGCTAAACATAACATGAGTTTAAATGACAAATGGAGTGTCAGAGAATTAGAAATGATGCTTTTGTTCAGTTTGCACAGGGACACAATTTTGAAAGATTCATGTGGCACTGCTGCAGATTTTTTTCTTTGCACAAATATTAACAGTGCTAAATCAAACAGCTTCTTACACTCAGTCTAACTGTTCCTTTCATTGCTATTTACCCATTACTTTCAAGGGGATGCATCCTCTGCAGAGTAACTATTCCCACAGCAACAATCAGTCATCCTGCTTTGAGAAGCTACATGAAACTCAAAAAATCATTACTATAGGATGATATTTTCAAATGCTGTTAAAATTTTATTTTGCATAGCTGAAAAAATACAAATACATAGAATAAACAAATAAACCTGGTTAGCTTTGATATATACTTCAAGAGGGCAGCTGACCAGGTAATATGTCAACTGATAATATGACATGAAGGTATATGAAGAGAATATGGGTAATTTTGTGAGGAGGGGTGCTGGTGTCGAGTCTCAGTAGTTGGGGGCATGTATCAAAGACAGGGCTTAATACTATATAGTGACTATACTGCAACCTGTGCTCATGCCTGCACAGACTCCACTTGGGCAGTAGATCATCATAACATTATCCTATAATGCCACACTCCTGGCCATGACATATTCTGTTTGTAATTCTTAGGAGTTGGCTCTTGACTGAAAACATGAAATAAATATATCATTTTGTAGCTCTTGTAGAAAATGCCATTTACACAATTGTTCTGGGGTTATCCCTCCGTCCCCCACACATTTCCCAGCTCTACTGCTGAAGTTACAGCAGATGAACGGGAGAACCCCCTGCGGAAATTCACCCCCCCCCCGAGTGAAGCCCAGTTGGCTGTTCTAGTGTAGGGAGAATGCAGGACAGGAATGGTGGAATACAGCCTGTTTACTGCAGAAGGGAGAATGTAGGAACATAGGAAGTGGAGTAGGCCATTTAGCCCCTTGAGCCTGTTCTGCCATTCAATGAAATCATGGCTGACCCATGACCTAACTCCATATACCCGCCTTAGCCCCTGATAACTTGTGAGTGGCAAATTCACAAGGGAGTTTATTTCTGGAAAAAACACCCAGTGTCTCACATTCGCTGAGTATGCACAGCAAGCAAATGTTATATTTAATCTACAAAAATGTAGTTTCTTCTAAAATTTTGCAGTCATGTTCTGCACAGGAGCTATTAAAGGCAGAGGTCTTTAAAACTTCTCAGAACTCCAGGTGAATCATCCTCAGTGTGTCTGTTATGGGGTTGCAGTGTCTGTGCTGCACTCTCACCTCCAGTACTTATCGGGTTCCTGTTTGTTTCATTAAACTGCTTAAAATGGCAGAAAGGGGACAAGAAAATCCTAGTTTATAAACTTCATCAATAAACTCAGAATGCAAAATTCCGAGGGTCACCAGTGAAATTATGTTTATTTTACCTCCCTGGTTAAATAAACGATTGTGGAGCACTCAGGCTTTATTTTAAACGGACCCCTTATTTACAACAAGCCTCCAGCAAGATAGAGATTAGAATGTTTTGCCTCCACAGGATAATGGAAGTAGGGTACAAACTCCCACAGAAGGGAGTTGAGTCAGGGTCAACTGACACCTTTAAAAGGAGCTGGATTGATATATGTTGAGAAGGAGTTAGAGGGCTAGAGAGTTATTAACACCACTATTTGACCTTTACTTTCAGGGAAGGAAATTAAGTGTGCACTTGAGATTTCCTGCTATGTGCTCTCAGTGGGCTGTGTTGGAACTACATATTTGGAGCATCAGCCCTTTAGTGCTCCTCAAAGTAGGAGATCAACAGGTGGTGGGGGAGAGTACAGGATATAATAATCAGACATGTGCTCTCGATTGAGCTGGACGGGAGGGGTCCAAAAAACAATATTCAGGCATGGACTCTGGGTGGAAGGGAGGGGAGAGACAAGTCCATGGTATAATAATTAGACATTGACTCTGTATGTAGTTCGGTGGGGGGAGGGGGGGAGAAGAGAAGTCCATGATACAATAATCAGATATGGACTCTGAGTAGAGCAGGGAAGGGAGCAGAAGTCCACGATATCAGACATGGACTCAGGATACAACTGGGAAGGGGAGAGAAACCCAGGATACAATAAGCAGACATCGACTGAGTAGAGCTGGGAAGGGGCGAGAAGTCCATGGCTATGTTTCCTAAGGATACGGAGCTGTTAGAATGCACGAGGATGGATGACATTTTTCATCGTGGCACATTAAGTGCCTTAACCAAGGTGAGTGGTAGTAAGGTTTCCCCAAACTTTATGTTCATCCTGCTTCTTCTCTGAAAGTATGATGGCCATTGCAATGGGACAAGCTTCAGTATTACTGCAATGGTAATGTGTTGGGCAATGACTTTTATTCATCTTGGATGCATTTATAATTTATAGAGAGTTAATAGGTTCTCAGTAGAAAGATAAAACTGAACTTTTTGGAGGTAGATGGAAATACACAACAGGTCTGTCAGCACCTGCAAGAAAAAAGTAAGGTAACATTTTGGTGGGGCTGTTAATATTACAGATGATGATGGACCTGCTGTATATCGCCAGCATTTTATGTTTTTATTTCAGATTTCCAGCATTTCAGCTTTTTTATTTTATTGTTGCAACAGAGGATATAGTGAGGCCAAGGTCTCAATAGATGAAGCAATAAGGGGCCATCAAATTGTAGAATGTAACATATTTCTCAGCGATATTTTCCCAGTCAATATGGGATGGACAACTTGGGTTGACACAGCTTCAACCAAAGACCAGAGCCCCGATTTTAACCCCCTGCACCTGACAAGAATGGGTTAAAATAACGGCAGAGAATTTACCTCCCCGTTTATGCCACATTCCTGCCAGACAGTATTTTAACTCTTGGATTTCTGAAGGCATGTGAGGTGCTTGCCCCCGGCAGACAAGGGCCTCATAATTATTCAAAAGTTGGAGTCGATGACATAATTTGGACCCAAACGTGCTTTCAATCTTGGGCCATCTTGGGCACATTGCTGACCGTGAGGGGGAGAGCTGTCGCCAAATGGATCCAGGGCCAGAAGAGACCCAGCATGGTAGGACTGTTTAAACTTTTAATGGTTTCCTTGTGGGCCAGAAGGAGCAGGTCCCACAAGTAAATCTTGGGCCTCCCCTGTCCCGGGCTTCCCTCTGCCCTGACTGCGATCACCTCCCGACCACCACCCCCCCACCCCGCCATGACTAATTTTAGTACCAGAGACTGTACCCTTGGGTCCCTGGTGGTGGTTTCCTGCAGCCCGAAATCCTGCTTCCACCCTGCCTCCTTTCATTCCCACTGGGTTTGGCAGTCATGCAATATGGTGATGAGGCCTGGGGGCTAAAATGGCCCGGGTCTATCGCTGGCGCGGCCGTGTGAGCTTCTTGCTCGCTTGTCCCCCCACCCCAACCACACGCCTCCACCGCCGCACTCACACCCCGAGTTAAAATTAGGGCTCAGATTTAAAGGAAACAGATTCTACCAAAATTTGGACAATTCCAACTAATGCCTACAGGAGATTAGTCCAGCATTATTAGCGAACCCTAAACCTTAGCGAAGGCTTAAAACAGTAGTGCTAAAATTCTCTAGGCCATGTTGGGTTTCTCTTCCTCTCTCCATTGGACAGCCTCAAACCTGTAATGATATGAAAGCTGGTTCTGCAATCTGGCACTCCCATTGGAAGTGGTGCATGCTGGGAACATACCGTGGGAAATCACAGGATTTGATACCGCTGGTCCCTGCTGGGAGAGCTAGGTCGGGGAAAAAAATCCTATAGTGTGAATGTTTATGGATGTTTGGTAACTTCAGTAAGTATCAATGTTTCATATCAATTTTAAGTATGTATGTTAAAGACATTCCCATAGCAGTCAATATCTGAGAATGTGTCAATTATCCACCAAGTTTAATGCAGGCTACTCTAGCAGAAAACTGAAGATGGAGGATGCTTTGCAGAGGCTGAGGTATATAATGTTGTATTAAAACCAGAATAAGATGTTAGCCTTGGCTTAGTAGTAGCCTCTAGCCTCTGAGGCAGAAGATCATGGGTTCCAGCCCCACTCCAAGACTTGAGCACATAATCCAGGCTGACACTTCAGTGCAGTACTGAAGGAGTGCTGCACTGTCAGAGGTGCCATCTTTTGGATGAGATGTTAAACTGAGGCCCCGTCTGCTCTCTCAGGTGGATGTAAAAGATCCTATGGCACTAATCAAAGAAGAGCAGGGCAGTTTTCCCAGTGTCCTGGCCAATATTTATCCCTTGCCCAGCATCATTAAAAAAACAGACTATCTAGTCATTTATCTCATTGCTGTTTCTGGGACCTTGCTGTGCACAAACTGGCAGCCATGCTTTCCACATTACAACAGTGACTGCACTTCAAAAGTACTTCATTGGCTGTAAAGCATTTTGGGTTGTTCTGAAGTCATGAAAGGCGCTACATAAATGCAAGTTCTTTTTTCTTTCTAATAATGTTACTTTTTCAATCAATCATGGATTTCAAAGAATCCTAAGACAAACCTTAAAAACATTATTTGGTCAGAATAGGTAAATGGAAAAAGGAAGACAGAAATAAAAAATCACAGTAAGTTTAAAAAAGAGTTTTGTGCAATCAATTATAAAAGGGAAATGCAACTTCCACCTAGTCTGCAAATTACTGGGACTCATGCCAAAAATTGGAAAGGTTTAAACAGTGATGTTACAAATCACAGTAAAATGCCCTTCAATGGTGGGTAGTGGAAGAAAAATTGAAATGCAAAATTAAACTTTGAAATGCAAAAAAATGCACCGAAGTTAAGGAGCTAAAGCAAAACAAAAGAACAAAAATAACAGTTCACTTGCAGTCAGAACCGAGGGACAACCATCCTGAAGTGCTTCAGTTCTGAAGCGCAGGAAGTCAGTTTGGAGTTGCGCTCATTTTATACCGATGTTGAGTTTCAGAAGCAAACCATAGAAAATCTGGACGAGGGAATTCTCATTCTCATTTACTTCCTTTTCAAACCCTAAATGAGGCCCGAGTGCTCCAGCAGCACAAACTTCTTGAATAACCACAGTGTAGTCTGGGTGACAAATATGCAGTGCACTATCGGGGCGACAAATCCCCCCTGAATTACCCCCTCCCCCATCACCGGATGTGCGTATGTGCCACCAATTCATTGGCGGAAAACCTCCCCTTTAAATTGCAGCAGGCTATGGTAAAAGTGACGGGTTACTACGGGAGGCATACCTGTGAAAGGAAAGTGTGGTGGCAGCGTCAAATTTAACAACAATAAATACGAGTTGTCATTTGTGGTGGTACCAAAAGATGTCTAACAAACTTTAGGGTTGAGTGTTTGTGAGAAACTCCACCTTCTGAAAAGGGGTCTCACAGTAAAGGTTCAAAGTGACACAAGGGGTGATTGTAACCCTATCCGCTCAGCAGAGATCGGGTGGGTGTGCAGTTAAAATCGTCCACCATGAAACCACTAGGAGCTGACAGGTTTATATTTTAACCTGTTCTCCTGAGCGGGCGACAGGGACATTTGCACAAAGCTGACGGGGTCCTTTTTAACATATGCATGTTGGGTCCCGATGATGTCATCGGGACTGACTGAAATTTTTACTAGGAGGCCTAAGCGGGAAACAGCAGTGAGATTCCTGCCAGACCAACCCAGCCCGGAAGTGGATCGGGACCAGAAGAGGCCCGAAAAGGTAAGTTCAAATTTATTTTTTGTTTCCCTGTGAGGCCAGGAAGAAATTCTAGGTCACCCCCATTGTAATCACGCTGCTCCCCCCCCAGATCACAGGAAACCCTGCGGGATGGCCCGGCAGCCGATCCTGCGCACTTACCTGCCAGCCACTGCACCGCATGAATTTGCGCCACTTCCCACCGACTACCCACACAGAATAGGTGGGAAGTCAGTCCGCGGAATTTAAATGAGGCCAGGGAGTTAAAATACCCTGAGCCTCTTTTCTGCTGCAGCGGGCGAGTTTTGAACTGAGATTAAAACTCACCCGCCGAAAACTGGCCCGCAGGTTAAAATCGGGGACACGGTATAGAAGATCTACATGATACAAAGGTCTGTTTGAAGGATTGGGTTGTTTGTCAGGTCAACACTGGATCATAACTGATCAACATGTTTCCCAGTAATCCATCCATGCAGAAAAGCACATTCTGTGTAGCAGGAAAATGAAGCTTGACAGAATGGAGACTTAAAGGTCATGAAGAAAATAAATGAATAAACAAACTCGTTAGCAATTGTGACAAAAAGAATGATAAATTGCAAATGTACTTGGATCCCAGAAACATAACAGGGCTATTAAAATGGTGGATTATAATTTTCCAACACATTAGAAATTTATGGTGGTTAAGTAAAATATTTTAGCAAGTTAGACGCCTCCTATGGTTTCTGGCAAGTGAAATTGGATGACACAAGTTCCAAGTTATGCATGTTCAATATTCCTTATGGGAGGTACAGATTCTTACAGCTTCCTCTTGGTTTTACTCCAACTCAGAAAGTGTATCACAAAACCATTCATTTTATATATGAGCACACTGAAGGTGTTGACTCATCAATAGGCATCATAATAAAGTGGGGTTCATCCAAATAGGAACACGATGACAGACTTCTGAAAGTAATTGAATTTATTAGAAGAGTCAACCTGAACCTCAATAAAGACAAGTGTGCATTAGTGTGACAAATGTGAGCTGTCATTTATTGGTGATATGTTCACTAGTCAACACATTAATCCTGCGGGATTAATGTCTCAGCTATTGACCCCATGCCATGTCCACAGTTCAAAAACAAAACGTGCAAAATCTTCTTGATGTAGTCAATGAACATGATCAGTGGTAACCCTTTATATATCCATCATGTTTAGTGAATGATACTGGGACAAGAAATGCACAGATTGAGAAGGTCACAAGCAAACACAATCACCTTGTGCATGGCCACGTCATTTAGTGCTGAAACAGACCACAAAACGCTGATTGTTCTATTTGTAAAATCTTTGAAAGATTGTATCTTTGCAAATACAAAGAATGCTGATCAAGATGCAGAAGAATGACCTAAGAGTGTTATATACTCCAAATGCATTTATATGTGCCGCAGAGCACGTGAATGCTAGGAGCCTGACATCATGGACCTGTCAGCAATGTAGGAAAAAATTCAATGACCTGACCAGAGCTGCTACGGTAAGAATCTCATTCACAGCTTTCTTACAATCTGTATAGCCCTGTACCACTCTATTGTAAACTCAGCGCTAGCAAGCCTTGCCACCCCTCTACCCATTTTTTTCCTCCATTCATAGCAGCACACTTCAATTCACCTCCTTTTGCTTCCACTTGCAGACTTAGCACCTGTTACTGCCCTCACAATTACAGCCCTCTCTTCCCAACACCTGCTGCTTCTTTCTCTCACCACGCACACAATGCTAATCTGCCACAGACATCTTCACATCCCTTCAACAGGCCATACGCTCCAACTCTTCTTTCAGGACAAGCTGGCACACAATAAGAGGGAGCTCTCCAGATCCAGAGAACTCAAATGGAAGAGGCACCAATCGAGGACAGAGGGAGAGTACAGAATGTGCAGATGGTGAGACGAAAATTCATTGAAAAGAAGAGGCACAAGGACTAATGCCTCAGATACGTAAGAAAACATGGGGTTCTAAAATTAAAAACTGGACTTTCACCGGGGAAAATTTTAACTTAAACCACCCACCGGAAAGCGGACTGGACTGGGTGCAAGACTGGTTTTACACCCTGCCTAGTTTTACTCTGCTTTGAAGTCAACGGCGAGCAGTATCGGGCGGGGTGTAGACCCGGCATTCGACCCGATCCCGTGAGTTTCCCGTCTGGCGAGTTAGGCTAAAATCATCTCAGTGTCTGCCTTTCATTTTAGAAACTTCTGGGCACAGCGGGGAGTCAGTGCAGCCTTCATGTTCCCTCAGTATAATCGTGTTCCCTTAGTTATCTTACGGATTTGAACAACCCCATCGTGTCTAAAAGCTCTGCTCACTTCACGGTTTAATTCCTCTGACTTAAAAAAAGCTGTGAGGAGGCTGGCTGTGTGCAACTACTCTTGGTCTAGTTGTGAGGGGGTTACGGTATTTGTCCAGTATGTTGTGGAGCTTGAAGGCTCTCCCTTTATATTCCTATATTCGCTTCCGAACTTTGAATCTTAATTTAGATAAGAGTGGTTAGGATCTGGAATGCATTGCCCGAGGGGGTGGTGGAGGCAGATTCAATCATGGCCTTCAAAAGGGAACTGGATAAGTACTTGAAACGAAAAAAATTGCAGGTCTACAGAGATAGGGCAGGGCAGTGGGACTAGCTGGATTGCTCTTGCATAGAGCCGGCACTGACTCGATGGGCCGAGTGGCCTCCTTCCGTGCTGTAACCTTTCTATTTCTATGACTGGAGGAAGCTCCCCATGTGTTGCTTGGCCATCTTCCTCTCCTTTTCTCTTGAGACTGAACTCTCTCCCTCACACCCTCAATGACAACCTGGTGGCCCATGGAGTGGCCACTCACACAAGAAGGCAGCCTCTGACCCGATGGTCTGGGTGAAAGAGAGAGGGAATTGAGGACTGACACAGGATGTAGGCATCATGACAACTACCAGGAATCCTGGCACAGATCTGCATGATGCACTGGATGTCATTGCACATCATCTGAAAGTTCAGCAAGTGGAAGCCCTTCGTTTTCATGTATGCTCAGTGTTGGAGCACACAAGGCTATGTGTGTGCAGTCGATAGTGCCCTGCACCTGGGGGAAGCCTCCAATTCTGGCAAAGTGAAGAGCCCTGTCTTCTTGCTTTGTTGTCTCCATGGGGGAGGAGGTGCAGTTGTTGACTCTGGTGTAGAGTGCATCCGTCACCTGCTTGATACAGGCCTACACAGCAGATTGACTAATGTTGCTAATGTCACCTGCTGCAGCCAGGAATGACCCTGAGGCATAAAGATTCAGGTTCACGGTGACTTTCAGAGCCACAGGCAAGGACAAGCATGACCTGGTGCTGAGCTGCAATAGCTCTGTGACAGCTTGCCTGGTAAAGTGGAATCTCTTCACACACAGCTCCTCACTGAACTGCAGGTATGAAGTTCTTGGCCTGTACACTCTAGTGAGGTAAGGCCTCTTGCGAGCTTTTCTCCTTCTGCCTACAATGGTACCCCAATCACCAAACCAATAATGCCAAGCTAAAGTTTTGTCCGAAGCCCCATGTCAAAATTGCACTGCAGACTCAGCCAGATAACTTTGTAAAATTTAATCTCAGCTAAAACAGCAAAAGCAGCACACTAGCAGTCAAAATGAACAAACCAGTGATTTGCATGAAAGCAGCTGATGATCCCTATAAATAACGCAGGAAATGGTGCCCTCTTGACTGTTCCTGCCCATGATTTATGGGTCTATTGAAGAACTGATGAATGGCAGGCTAAAATTGTTGAAAATGGCATGTGTGTTCTTAAACAAGTGCAGGATCCTCATTTGCACATATTAAATAGGCGCCTGCCAATTTTAGACCGGCGCGTTGGACGCCAAAGAGAAGGCCCGATCCAAAATGGTGTCAGGTGCACTTCTGCCGCAGACCAGACAGGCAAGACTGTGACCCAATTTTCAGAGTCTAAACACCAATATTATCAATGTTAAACAGGTGGGTGTCCTTAAAACATCGTCCCCATCATGCGCTAAGTACTCTTGAGTAAGCTCATTTGAATAATTATTTCTAGCACGAGGTGCAGACTTGTATAGATTTGGGGAACACACTAATGGTTGGAAGAGAAAAATTGCATGTTAATGATATTTCAAGAGATGGGGACAATTAAAAGGCAGTGTCAGAATGAAAGCCTTTGGAGAACCTCAAATTAATGACAAATGAGCAGCTTTTGCCAAGGGTAAAGGGGCAGGGGTTAAGAAGTGGAAGACAAAAATGAAAGGAAAGGGTACGTACCATAGGTACAGGTATGAGTCGGTAGATGACAAGTTTACATTGGCATTCTCCGTTATATCTGTGGACACAGGGATTCATAATGGAAAAAGTTGCAGGCGTAGGCCCAGGTATGTGTATGCTATTCTACCTTAAATAAATCTGACTACTAGGTTTAAAACAGTGAGACTTGAGTAAAAGCAGCTCTTGGAAACTGAACCATGTTATAGTGGTGGGAAATGAAAGAATACAGATGAAAATGAACAATTCCTGAATTTCAAATATGTATTTATTCAGGTAGCTCAGCTAACAGAATGGCATTGACTTTTAGACTGCTACCAAGTTCAGGAAACTGCTGTCTCCCTGGACCAAGAGGTTCTCTACGTTTTCAGCTCATGCATTGTGACAATAAAACAGATATTACAGCAAACAACCCATTCAAATGTCAGCAGTAGTTTTATTACTGTAATATATAATTAAAACACTTTGGGGGTGAAATTGATCTGTGCCACCAACGCGAAACAAGCTCACAGCGAATCAGTAGCCCGATTTACACTGTGTCCGATGTACACTGCTCCTGATTTCCACAATGCTTGTTTTACACAGCACCCATTTTACATCGCTCCTGATTTACATCGCGTCTGATATATGCCGCTCCCATTTTACACTATGCCTGTTTTACACTGCTCTCGATTTACACCGCTCCCATTTTACACTATGCCTGTTTTACACTGCTCTCGATTTACGCCGGGCCTAATTTACGGCGCGCCTGATTTACGCCACTCCCGTTTTACACCGCACCCGATTTATACTGCGCTCGATTTACAGCGCTCCCAATTTACGCCGCTCCTGTTTTACACCATGCCTGTTTTACACTGCTCTCGATTTATGACGCTCCTGATTTACGCCACTCCCGTTTTACACTGCGACCGATTTACACCGATCCCGATTTACGCTGCTCCTGTTTTACACCATGCCTGTTTTACATCACTCCCGATTTACACCGCTCCCGATTTATGCCGCTCCTGTTTTACACCATGCCTGTTATACATCACTCCCAATTTACACCGCTCCCGATTTACGCCACTCCCATTTTACAGCATGCTCGTTTTACATAGCACCCGTTTCACTCTGCGCCCGATGTACACCACGCCCGTTTTACACCGTGCCCGATTTACGCCCAGCCTGATTTACACCCCATCCATTTTGCAATGTATCTGATGGAAGTCAATGGAGAACAAAACCGGACGCGGTGTAAAATGGGCTGCCGCTCGTTTTGCGCTGCTGGCGCAGACCAATTTATGTGTGCTTGTCTTGACTTCCTTTTTCCCATACTATCTCCTTATCACCTTTATTTCTTTCTGTCATATTTTATTTTTAATTAAATATTACTTGTTTTCTTATCAATATGATCTAGTCTAACCTTGTTTCTCTTTCTTCAAACTTTAGTGAATTGACTTACCTGTGAGGGCTGACTTTGGATTGAAAATTGTTGGCAGTGTGCCTGTGATTTTCCAATATGCCCAGCCAACTGGCAAAACCTCCTGTTGACAGCATGAGCTCAGAAAATGGCCCCTCTGCTTCAATTATGCAATTGGGAGCAGAGAACAATTTGAAAAATAGTTACTTGATTGGCTAAAAACTGTCATTTATCTCAATGACAAATATCTAAAAGTTGACATAAGTGCATCATATTACATATATTTAAGAACTCCCCCTCTCCTGCTTTTAAAAGTGGCCACGATAGGGAGCAACCTCCAGCAGCCTTGACAATTATCCAAAAATACTCACCTCAGTACAAAGAGAAGGTGCAAAGTGCCCAGAGCAATCACTCAATAGAAGTGCAGGTATCCCTGAGTGAAGTCAAAGAATGCATGCAGTTAATTTGCATTCAGACTAGGGTTTCATGGACTCAGTTTTTTTCTGCCACTCTGAGATACTACCAGGGTAGAATATTTGGCACTCAAGCATGCATCCTGGCAACTTGATTAAAGTGCAGGATTCATTCTAGCCATGTCCGAAGGTGCACCATCCCAAACTATTTATTTAAGAAAATAGGGAGAAAGGTAGAGCTTTAAATTAAAAGGACCCTGGCCCTAAAATTCCAGGGAGATCCTCCCGATTTCCCACCACACCGTCGGCAGGAAATCTGCGGAACCCCCGGAGAAGCAGCCTGAATGGGTGTTCCGCTGGTCTCCTGCTGAAGTTACAGCAGGAGATCAGGAGAAGCCTCACAGAATTTCCAGGTCCTTGTTTTTCAAAAGGCCCAAATGGCGCTACCTATAAATCAAGCTCAGTAAATCTGTACAGAAGTTACTGCTTACCCAGATAATTTCTGCTTTTTGTCATCTCAGTGACATTAATTCGTGTCGCTCCTTCGGGAATCTCGAGAATCTTGTGATACCCTACTGACAGGATAGTTTGCTTGAAGGTTCCAGATATTACTTTACATGTAGTGTTGTCGCCACCGCAAACACCACATTTGTCCATAACTTTGTTAGAGCCCAGTATCTCGTCACAGCCAAGATTCTGTAAAGACAGGAATGACATGAAACATTAATGTCTGTTCATTGTATAACTCCGTGATCACTGCAAACATAAATACAGATGACAGATGCCATTTCGCCTATCCAGTTCACCCCTTCATAGAATCCTACAATCCCCCATCACATTATCTACCTACCTCTTGAATGACTCCAGAGTTTTAGCTTGCACTCCCTCAACCCAGAGACCATTCCAGGTATTAATCATTCTTCCTGATATCAGTCCTGAACTTGCCCTTTTACCAGTTTCTACCCATGTCACTTTGTCCTGCAGTTGGGGTTTAACTTGAAATAGTCCTCACTCAGTATCTTATATTCCTCCTGCTGCCCTTTACACCACCTCCAGAGCTTGTATGTTTCTTTATGTCTTGGTGTCCAGAAGTAAATACATTGCTCAGGTGTGGCCTGACTGGAGTACTGTACAGCTACATCATGACTGTTTCAGACTTATGAGCCCCAATTTTATCTCAGGGCAGGAATCAGGGGAGTGGGGGGCCGAAGCGGGAGATTTTAACTCCTGGGACTTATTTACCTGCCTGGACACTGACTCCGGCCTGAAACCGTTGGGAATGACGTTTCCACCGGTAGATGGGAGTTAAAATACACGGGAGGGGGGGGGGGTCAGGCCTCCGCCGGGGGATCCCACGGAAATAGTCCTTGGCAAGATAAGTAAGGAATTGGGGGACGGGATCGGAAAGTCCGTGATCGGGTCGGGGGGGGGGGGTGGGGGGGTTGGTGGTGGGGGGAGTCCAGGGTAGGGAGGTCCATTGTATCCTTATGAGCCAGTAGGAGCACTCCTGCTCCTCCTGGCACACAAAGAATCTTTAAATTTAAAAACAATCTCACTTACTTGGACCTCCTGTGGCCAGAATCCTGCCTGACGCCAGCTTTTGCTGGTGGGTTTAAGACCATGTGTGCCTTAGTTGGGCTAGCCGCTAAAAAGGCATGCACGTTCCAATGACATCACCAGGACATGACTTTGCCATTAAAAGTAGGCTCCCACTTCTCTGGGGCGGGCAGCCTTCCCATGCCTGAATTTAGACAAGTTAAAATGATGGAAGGTGGGAGCACACCAGGAACGCAGTGCGACTCCCCTGCCTTCTTAACCCACCACCCAGCAGTAACGGTTAAAATTACCCCTTTACTCTACCAATTTGGCAATATAACTCAGTGTTATGTTTTCTTTATTGATTGCTGCTCTGCAATGAATGGACATGTTCAGTGTTGAGTCTACTCCTCCTCCCAGATCTCTTTCAGTCTCTTCCCTGGCTGGTTATTTCATTAATGTATAACAACTTGCAGTTATCTATACTGAATTTCATCTGCGATAGTTCTGCCCAGTTGTCAATTTTGTCTAAGTCCTACATAATTCCTTGGTTGTTTTATCAGACTCTACTGCTCCCCTTGTTTGGTGTCATCGTAGATTTGATCAACTCACATTGCGTTTCTGATTCCTTGTCATTTATGTAGATCAGAAATAGCTCAGGCCCCAGTACAAGGCCCTGTAACGCTCCGCTCAGTACATCTCCCCTATCCAATGTCACTCCCCTAACAGTGCCTGCTGTTCCATCTCCAAGTTTTACCTAGGATACCTACTGCGGTAAACTTGTGTAGCATCCTTTCATGTGAAACTTTATTGAAGGTTTTCTGTGAGCCTAGGTATACTATATTGTAGGGCTTTCAAACTTCCACTTGTATATCACTTCCGCAAAAAATCAAGGAGGTTGGTCAGGCAATACCTGGCCCTTCTGAAACTGCACTGACTGCCATTTACTGGGTTATTTACATGTAGGTACGCCTCAACTTTGTTCCTAATGATTGACTCCATTATTGTGCCAGTTACTAATGTAAGACTAATATAGACCTCTGATATAGGTGAGATAAAGCTTAATTTGAATCATTAAGCTGTTTTATTCCACAGTAAGGTAAAATATGCAGAGAAATAGGTATGAACAGAGTTACTGGGGTAGAAATTGGTCGGGCGGAAAACGGTGGAAAAAAGGACCAATTTTGGGACGCAACATCCTGCCCCTGATCTGTACCTGTGTTAGGGATGCCACCATATTGGTAATAGTGTCTTTCCAGGCATTCCAGGCGCCTGCCTGAAACAGGCATTTGGTCCCTTGCATATGCAAATCAGAAGCTGCACTATCGGAGGTGGCGTCCTTCAGATGAGACATTAAACCAAGGCCTCTCGGATGGATGTAAAAAATCCCACGGCACTTTTTCGAAGAAGAGCAGGGGAGTTCTCCACGTTGTCCTGGCCAATATTTATCCCACAACCAACATCACTAAAACAGATTATCTGGTCATTATCACATTGCTGCTTGTGGGACCTTGTGTGCAAATTGGTTGCCACATTTCCTACATTACAACAGTGACTGCACTTCAAGAACATAAGAAATAGGAGCAAGAGTAGGCCATACGGCCCCTCAAGCCTGCTCCGCCATTCATAAGATCATGGCTGATCTTCTACCTCAACTCCACATTCCCGCCCTAAATCCTTCAAAAGTACTTCATTGGGTGTAAAGCGCTTTGGGACATTCTGATGTCATGAAAAATGCTATATAAATGCAGATCTTTCCACACAGACAGAGCATATGTGGGGAGCACTGTGATTGATTTGCCAAGCATAAGAGATCAGGCGCAGGCAGAAGGAGGAGGAGGAGGAGGAGGGGGAGGAGGGGGAGGAGGAGGAAGAGGAAGCCACTTACTGAAGAGGGAGGGTGGCTCCTGAAGCAGCTGCACGGGCAATGGACCCAGATCTGCCAGGCCCTGCTTTCAAAAGGTGATTGCTTTTGGAGCTTGATAGACAGCTACAGTCCTTGGGTGAAGTGTCTAGGAGCTTCTACGACAAGGTGACAAATAGGAGGAGTTCACAGCCCGTATGTGCAGAACTTGCTTCATGGATTCGAAAACATGCAGACAGCCTCGGAGTGGGTGGCAATTCTAAGGTCATCTGCTCCGCAGACCCTAACAACAAAAGCCTTGTTGTTGGTGTTAGGTTCTCTCATTAATGCTCAGACTACTACATTGAAGGCCTTCATCTGCACCTCAATGGACAGGCTTATAGAGGAGATTGTTCAAACCACTATGGAAATTTGTGACTGTCTTACTCTTTGTCTTCGTCCTGGGGTCAGCAACCCTCAGATCAGTGAACAGAGTGACACAGAAACAGGGAGAGGGGACAGGTTGGAACCGACTGTGGTGTCTCCAGGTCATTCTACTTCCACAGTAGCTGGCATTCGCCCTGGATTGCACAGGAGCCTGAAATCAGGCCGTGGCAAGCTTCTGCCGCAGCAGTGAAAACGCTGGAGCCTGAAGCCGGTCCATCTGATGAGTTGGAAGCGAATGTGGGTCCCAGAGCCTGACAAGAACAATCAGCTGCCATCCTTTAGCTCTGTTCCTGCTTTTGGGATACCACTTTAGGAGAAGCAGCAGATCAGTTAGCTGTGCCCAAATGGCACCCAGTGTTAGGAAGGGGAAGCAATGTGGTGGAAAAAATTAGTTAGACACTGACAAGATGGTAAGATCTTCACAATAATGGGATGACATTAGTCTATGTTGTGTGTAAATTCCATTTCATGTTAGAGGGAACCAAAGGCTTTGAAGGTGGTGCAATGGTTGTGGCAGGCAGCGCTGACGGTATTTTTCCAGATGTCTATTGGATCTTTTATTGCAATGGAAGGTCAAGATGGAGGGACTGTCTGATGCTGTTATGAAGTATGACAGGCAAAGAGAGGCAACTAAATAAATAAGTTAGTTATTTAACTATCAAGTGAGTCTACTTCCTATATCTTGGGCTATGAGGTCACACAGTGCTCAAAACGCTCGTTGTTTTTCTTCAGTGTGCTGTTTTTTATGTCGGCAGCTTGCACACGACCTGTGACCATCGCTGAAGCAGAGCCTTGACTACAATTGAGACCTTGTAATTCTCTGCTAAATAAACCTAGTTGAAACTTGTGCTGAACATCTGAACCTGCATTCTTTTAATGATAATCAAGATAATTCTTCACCACATATGCAACTTTATACACCCAAGGGAGCTGCTCAAGCTGAGAGGGTATGGTATTGGCAGTAAAACAAAATGTAGAAATCATTTATGATATAAAATTTCCATATAATTTACCAAAACAAACATTTTACTTCCCAATTCTACTTTGCCGTATGCCTCATGGCAGCATGATCACAAAAGTCATTTTCCTAAGTTGAAAGATCACCTTCTGCCAGCCTGTAACTGGTAAGCAAACTACACACACAGATCTTGTTATTCAACTCAAGGGTATCGTAGGAACCATTTTTTCAGTGGATGCCAGCTCTACTGCTCCTGCATTGTTCAGTTTCTAAATTATGATTTATTGCTGCAAACTGTGTTTTTGCAGAGTTTAGAAATTCCTCCTGCAGAGAATGTTTAGTTGAACAGTGCTGTGACATTTTCCATATTAGCCTACAGAAAGAGTGTTCAACTTGCAGCCCCAACGATCACGAGGCCCCGAGCCCTGGTCATCTGACTCGGAAAGCCCTTGTAACTCAGTTATTTGCGCTTATATGTCTTATTTGCTGGCTTGTCCTGTTTGAATCTTTTGGCCCTGGATGTTTAAGAAAGGCTGTTAGCGCTGTTGCCTCATTGGTGCATAAATTCTAAATCAGATCACTATGATCTGTTGTAAGGGGTGGCGGGCTGTATGTTGTGGTGGTGGTGGGGGAGGTGCAGGTGGTAGGTGCCTGGGGGAGGGGGTACATGCTTGATATGAAGCAGATCTGCAACCGAGGTGCGTCTGGCCACCTGGTGCTTGTTGGTACAACAATTTGAAGCTGTGATGTTGGAAACTCTCTGGATGGCTCAGTGGGTAAATAGACTGCCTGGTATGGGAGTGAACCCTACCGACCAGGGAGGTCCCAGGGTCGATCCCTGCTCTGTGCTCAGGTGGCTGATTTCAGCCATGGCTCAGTGGTAATGCTCTTATCGGAGCCGTGGGTTCAAGCCCCTCTCCACAGACTTGAGCACATAAACTTGAATGTAGTACTGAGGGAGTGCTGCACTGTCGGAGGTGCTGTTTTTCAGATAAGACATTTAATGGGGGCCTGTCTTCCCTCTCAGGTGGACATAAAAGATCTCATGACATTATCCAAAGAGGAGCAAGGGAGTACATTTATCATTCAACCAGCAGACTAACCAGTCATTCAACACATTTCCGTTTGTGGGATCTTGCTGTGTGCAAATTGACAGCACATTTCGCTACATTACATCAGTGACGACACTGACGACAATACCTGTATAAGTGCTTTGGGACATCCTGAGGTTGTGAATGGTGCTGTATAAACACAACCCCTTTCTTTCCTTATCAGCAACTTTTGACAAATATGCAAATAAATGGGATCATTGATTTAAATTTTATGAATGGCCCCGAGGCTCTGTGATACTCACCTGTGCAGCTCACAGAGACAAAGGGTTCGATACTCCTGGGCTGCAGTGTCATTCAAGAAGACCAACTGGGTAAATGGCACATTGCAAACTAATATCCCACAGCATTGTTTCAGTATAGAGATATTATACTTGGGTGCTAATGGACAAAGACGTTTCTCATAGTTTTATACATGGTGCCACCAGGGTACAGGGAGCTGATGACAGCACAAGGTGCAGCCAAGTGCTCCAGTCAGCTGAAGGGCTCCATTACAACATAAAAAAGCACTGCAACATGACAACACCACGTGCAAAGTAGTTTCATGAACCTTTGGGAAATGACGATTCATTCGGGTAGATTGGGCTGATGGGAAGACAGCACCGGCCTCCTGCTCACTCCGGGAGCCAAGAGGCCGGAGCTACTTTTGAGGCCTGAGCGTCATTTAAATAGAACTGATGAAGTGCAGGTACGGAACGGGCATCCTAATGCAGCTCGCTGGTCTGGGGCCTTCGGAATACCGGCCAGCTCCGACGCCGAGCTGGACCTGGGAAGGGGGTGGGAGGGGGGGGGGGTGGGGGGAGAGGTGTTGCGGAGAGTGTGAGCCCAGGCTGGCAGCAGCCAGCAGTATTTTTGTGGAGCCAGGAGGAGCGCTCCTGCTCCCAACTGGCTCCACAAAACGATTACGTTTCGGGGCCGTTTTTTGAAGCGGCCGACAAGGTCCTTTCTGAGGCTGCTGAACACCATGACCCATGGGCGGAGCTTGTGTGGTGGACCCTCCACCCAAGTGTCCCTTAAAATTGTACTTGGGGTCCTAACTATGCCATAAGCCCCCGATTTTGGGCGGTAAAGTGGCCTATCATTTGAAACAGGCGAGTGCTCTGCCACCCAGGGGACAGCCCTGTTAATAATGATGGCGGCCAGAGCGTCAGCATTAACAAGATGACCCCATTCTGAGGCCTTTACCTCCCCTTCAATGCCGATTTTAGCGAGTTAAAATCGGCCCCACTCAATGCTAAGGGGCAAGGGATGGAGTTGCACAGTCAAGAGGAGTGGTGTGTGGAGCTTTGCTTGCTGGCCCTTGTTCTGATGGTTTGGATTGATATGGAATGGTACAGTGCAGCTGTGACAGCTGTTGTGTTAAGGGTCATGCACGGTAACTGATTGTTATTGCACATTGGTAGAGAGACAGGAACACAGCTGTTAACGCTGCCACAACCTGTTGCAGGTTCTTATTGAACTCGTCTACTCTTATATTAGGAGTGATTTTTAGAACTCTCACATCTACCAAAACCTAGAATGAAGCAAAGCAGGGGACAGTTACATTAAAAATAAGGAAATAGTTTCTGATAAGCACGTTAGTCTGGAATTCCTCTCTGCTGTTTTTACAGGTGTTAACTCATTTATTTTAAACAGGTTAACACCTCCTTCGAAAGCAGGAGAGAGGAATTTCAGATGAACATGTTACACATTTGCTTGACAGCACTCCATGGTGTAATTTAGAGCCATCATTTTTTCTCTTGTAACCAATGTTGTTTATAAATCCAGTGTAGTAAATCTTTACAGAAACTAATGTTTACCCAGGTTATTTCTGCTTTTTGTCATCTCAGTGATAGTAATTCTTGTAACTTTGGTTATGGATCTTGGAATAGCCTGTTGAGAGGGTATATGAAACTACACTACATGCGGTGTTGTTATGTTGCAGTCTTTTTTCATGTTGTAATGGAGTCCTTCAGCTGACTGAAGACTATTTCCACTGGAGCAGAGAAGGCGAAGTGGAGATTTAATCGAGCTTTTTAAAATTATGGAGAGTTTCGATAGAGTGAATAGGGAAAAACCATTTCATCTGGTTGGGGAGACAGTGATGAGGGGTCATCAATTTTTTTTATTCATTCATGGGATGTGGGCATCGCTGGCGAGGCCGGCATTTATTGCCCATCCCTAATTGCCCTTGAGAAGGTGGTGGTGAGCCGCCTTCTTGAACCGCTGCAGTCCGTATGGTGACGGTTCTCCCACAGTACTGTGAGGAAGGGAGTTCCAGGATTTTGACCCAGCGACGATGAAGGAACGGCGATATATTTCCAAGTCGGGATGGTGTGTGACTTGGAGGGGAAGGTGCAGGTGGTGTTGTTCCCATGTGCCTGCTGCCCTTGTCCTTCTAGGTGGTAGAGGTCGTGGGTTTGGGAGGTGCTGTCGAAGAAGCCTTGGCGAGTTGCTGCAGTGCATCCTGTGGATGGTACACACTGCAGCCACTGTGCGCCGGGGGTGAAGGGAGTGAATGTTTAGGGTGGTGGTTGTGGTGCCAATCAAGCGGGCTGCTTTGTCCTGGATGGTGTCGAGCTTCTTGAGTGTTGTTGGAGCTGCACTTATCCAGGCAAGTGGAGAGTATTCCATCACACTCCTGACTTGTGCCTTGTAGATGGTGGAAAGGCTTTGGGGAGTCAGGAGGTGAGTCACTTGCCGCAGAATACCCAGCCTCTGACCTGCTCTTGTAGCCCTGGGATTTATATGGCTGGTCCAGTTAAGATTCTGGTCAATGGTGACCCCCAGGATGTTGATGGTGGGGGATTCGGCGATAGTAATGCCGTTGAATGTCAAGGGGAGGTGGTTAGACTCTCTCTTGTTGGAGATGGTCATTGCCTAGCACTTGTCTGGCACAAATGTTACTCGCCACTTATGAGCCCAAGCCTGGATATTGTCCAGGTCTTGCTGCATGCGGGCTCGGACTGCTTCATTATCTGAGGGGTTGCAAATGGAACTGAACACTGTGCAATCATCAGTGAACATCCCCATTTCTGACCTTATGATGGAGGGAAGGTCATTGATGAAGCAGCTGAAGATTGTTGGGCTGAGGACACTGCCTTGAGGAACTCCTGCAGCAATGTCCTGGGGCTGAGATGATTGGCCTCCAACAACCACTACCATCTTCCTTTGTGCTAGGTATGACTCCAGCCACTGGAGAGTTTTCCCCCTGATTCCCATTGACTTCAATTCTACTAGGGCTCCTTGGTGCCACACTCGGTCAAATGCCGCCTTGATGTCAAGGACAGTCACTCTCACCTCACCTCTGGAATTCAGCTCTTTTGTCCATGTTTGGACCAAGGCTGTAATGAGGTCTGGAGCCGAGTGGTCCTGGCAGAACCCAAACTGAGCATCGGTCAGCAGGTTATTGGTGAGTAAGTGCCGCTTGATAGCACTGTCAACGACACCTTCCAACACTTTGCTGATGATTGAGAGTAGACTGATGGGGCGGTAATTGGCCGGATTGGATTTGTCCTGCTTTTTGTGGACAGGACATACCTGGGCAATTTTCCACATTGTCGGGTAGATGCCAGTGTTGTAGCTGTACTGGAACAGCTTGGCTAGAGGCGCAGCTAGTTCTGGAGCACAAGTCTTCAGCACTACAGCCGCGATGTTGTCGGGGCCCATAGCCTTTGCTGTATCCAGTGCACTCAGCCGTTTCTTGATATCACGTGGAGTGAATCGAATTGGCTGAAGACTGGCTTCTGTGATGGTGGGGATATCGGGAGGAGACCGAGATGGATCATCCACTCGGCACTTCTGGTTGAAGATGGTTGCAAACGCTTCAGCCTTGTCTTTTGCACTCACGTGCTGGACTCCGCCATCATTGAGGATGGGGTTGTTTACAGAGCCTCCTCCTCCCGTTAGTTGTTTAATTGTCCACCACCATTCATGACTGGATGTGGCAGGACTGCAGAGCTTTGATCTGATCGGTTGGTTGTGGAATCGCTGAGCTCTGTCTATAGCATGTTGCTTCCACTGTTTAGCAAGCATGTCGTCCTGGGTTGTAGCTTCACCAGGTTGGCACCTCATTATTAGGTGTGCCTGGTGCTGCTCCTGGTATGCTCTTCTACACTCCTCGTTGAACCAGGGTTGATTCCCTGGCTTGTTGGTAATGGTAGAGTGAGGAATATGCCGGGCCATGAGGTTACAGATTGTGCTGGAATACAATTCTGCTGCTGCTGATGGCCCACAGCGCCTCATGGATGCCCAGTTTTGAGCTGCTAGATCTGTTCTGAATCTATCCCATTTAGCACGGTGGTAGTGCCACACAACACGTTGGATGGTGTCCTCAGTGCGAAGACAGGACTTCGTCTCCGTGAGGACTGTGCGGTGGTCACTCCTACCAATACTGTCATGGACAGATGCATCTGCGACAGGTAGACTGGTGAGGACGAGGTCAAGTAAGTTTTTCCCTCGTGTTGGTTCGCTCACCACCTGCCGCAGGCCCAGTCTAGCAGCTATGTCCTTCAGGACTCGGCCAGCTCGGTCAGTCGTGGTGCTACCGAGCCACTCTTGGTGATGGACATTGATGTCCCCCATCCAGAGTACATTTTGTGCCCTTGCTACCCTCAGTGCTTCCTCTAAGTGGTGCTCAACATGGAGGAGGACTGATTCATCAGCTGAGGGAGGGCGGTAGGTGGTAATCAGCAGGAGGTTTCCTTGCCCATGTTTGATCTGATGCCATGAGATTTCATGGGGTCCAGAGTCAATGTTGAGGACTCCCAGGGCCACTCCCTCCTGACTGTATATCATTGTACCGCCACCTCTGGTGGGTCTGTTCTGCCGGTTGGACAGGACATACCCAGGGATGGTGATGGAAGAGTCCGGGACGTTGGCTGAAAGGTATGATTCTGTGAGTATGGCTATGTCAGGCTGTTGCTTGACTAGTCTGTTGGACAGCTCTCCCAATTTTGGCACAAGTCCCCAGATGTTAGTGAGGAGGACTTTGCAGGGTTGACTGGGCTTGGTTTGCCTTTGTCGTGTCCAGTGCCTAGTGGTCCGATGCCAGGTGGTCCGTCCGGTTTTATTCTTATTGTGACTTTTGTTAGCGAGATTTTACAACTGAGTGGCTTGCTAGGCCATTTCAGAGGGCAATTAAGAATCAACCACATTGCTGTGGGTCTGGAGTCACATGTAGGCCAGACCAGGTAAGGACGGCAGGTTTCCTTCCCTAAAGGACATTAGTGAACCAGATGGGTTTTTTGACAATCCAGTAGTTTCATGGCCACCATTACTGATACTAGTATTTTAATTCCAGATTTTATTTAATTAATTGAATTTTAATTAATTGAATTTAAATTCCCCAGCTGCCGTGGTGGAATTTGAACTTATGACTCCGGATTATTGGTCTAGGCCTCTGGATTACTAGTCCAGTAACATAACCACTATGCTCAATTTAAAACTGTCACTAAGAGAGTGAGGAGAGAGCTTTCTCTATGCAGAGGGTGGTTGGAGCATGAAATGCCTCAGGAAGTGGTTGAGGCAGTGACCACTGCATCTCTTACAAAACGTTGTATAAATATTTGAAGCAGAGGAAAACAAAGTTGTGGGGAGAGAATACAGCAGTGAGATTAGTTTTGGATTGCTCTAGCAAAAAGCCGGCATAGACATGATGGGCTGAACGGTCTCTGCGCATGCTTAAACTTGTGTGGTTCAGAAAGATACACACACATAGATACACACAGTCATGTCTGCACACAGAGAACGATATAGACAAACACACAGACATATAAAGACACACATACATATATATAGATGAATATGGAGACACACACACTACACACATACACACACAATATAGAGACATACACAGATACATATACATAGATGATTACAGAGACACACACACTACACACATACACACACACAATATAGAGATGATGTGGAGATGCCGGTGATGGACTGGGGTTGACAATTGTAAACAATTTTACAACACCAAGTTATAGTCCAGCAATTTTATTTTAAATTCACAAGCTTTCGGAGGCTTCCTCCTTCGTCAGCTGACGAAGGAGGAAGCCTCCGAAAGCTTGTGAATTTAAAATAAAATTGCTGGACTATAACTTGGTGTTGTAAAATTGTTTACAATATAGAGACACATACACAGATATATATATACATAGATGAATACAGAGAGACGTACACACATGTGTGTTCTTTCCGCTAGTGGTAACTAGATAACAATGGAGTATGAATCAGATCTGAATTTCCTCAGTTGGAGCAGCCCTGTATGGCTGAGTTCAGCACAAAACAGGAATCAGACTGGACGTGTTCTGAATGGTTTTGTATCACATTCTTTGCTGGCCACTGATGTTCAGGGAGGTTATGCTTGTTCATTTTAGTATTTTCACAGCTCATACGTACAGTTTTATATCATCACTCACTCATTACTTACCCCCGAGTGAGTGAGGACCCCGGGCTGTGAATCACTCATTTACCCCGAGTGAGTGAGGACTCCAGACTGTCAGTCACCCATTTAACCTGAGTGAGTGAGGACTCCAGACTGTGAATCATCCATTTACCCTGAGTGAGTGAGGACTCCAGACTGTCAATCACCCATTTACCCTGAGTGAGTGAGGACTCCAGACTGTCAATCACTCATTTACTCTGAGTGAGTGAGGACCCCAGACTGTCAATCACCCATTTACCCCGAGTGAGTGAGGACTCCAGACTGTGAATCACTCATTTACCCTGAGTGAGTGAGAGCTCCAGACTGTGAATCACTCAATTACCCTGAGTGAGTGAGAGCTCCAGACTGTGAATCACTCAATTACCCTGAGTGAGTGAGAGCTCCAGACTGTGAATCACTCAATTACCCTGAGTGAGTGAGGACCCCAGACTGTGAATCATCCATTTACCCCGAGTGAGTGAGGACTCTAGACTGTGAATCACTCGTTTACCCCGAGTGAGTGAGAACTCCAGACTGTGAATCATCCATTTACCCCGAGTGAGTGAGGACTCTAGACTGTGAATCACTCGTTTACCCCGAGTGAGTGAGAACTCCAGACTGTGAATCACTCGTTTACCCTGAGTGAGTGAGAACTCCAGACTGTGAATCATCCATTTACCCCGAGAGAGTGAGGACCCCAGACTGTGAATCACTCAATTACCCTGAGTGAGTGAGGACTCTAGACTGTGAATCACTCGTTTACCCCGAGTGAGTGAGGACTCCAGACTTCACTCACTGCAGCACCAAACCATGGGGGAGCCCATTTAAATGGGGAAGAAGCAGCCCAAGGAGGGCATGAAATTTTTCACTAAAGGCCTTAGAGTGAAACAAGACCTTCAAGAAATGAGTGATTGCGGCCTTAGGGGAGAAATAGGAGGCTACTATTGGACCCTTTCCCTCCAATCAGTGAATTAAGTGGCTTGACAACACTACCCCAAGGGTCTACCATCATCCCTCTGCTGGCAGTTTGATGGTATCAACAGTGGTAAGCAGGGAAAATAGGTAGGTTGCTAGTCCCCGCCTCCCCACAGCAGGACAGTGAAAGGGGGACCGGTGGCCTTCCTGGTTGGGGCGGGGGAGGAAACTAGAGTTCAGGTCGGGGACGTGGTGCTAAGCACCTCTGCCCAATTTTCCTGGAATTCTCCACTTGATTTGGGATGGTGTGACAAAAGAAAATTTAGCTGCTACCTGTTCTTTTATGAAACGGGAAAAAAAACAAAATCAGAGCAAAACAGATAACCCACCAGCGAGCGACATTGATCCATTTTAGATTTGTTACTCGGGGTAAGATCTTTGTGTAGTTGTGATTTATTTTATGAGGAGCAATGTGTTGGAAATTGTTTATTTTGTGAACAGGAGGCTGCTATTTACTGGAGTGCTTTCCTAGTACAGTCAGCTCTTCTAACCTCAATGTTCTTACGTTTAACTCTAGCACCAGACAAACTTCAAAGTAAAGCTACATTTCAGAATAGGATATACTTCCCGCTGAAACCTCCTGCACTTGTCTAAAGAATGTTGCAAAATAATTGAAAGGCCACATGCGAGGTTTGTATGCTGTCACATGACAAGGCCATTTTTGTTTTGACAGGGATTAGGAAGGTCAGCCAGTTTTATGAAAATATGATGTGGAACCAGGTGCAGAATTTATGGGTGATGTCAAATATTAATCACAGTTCTTAGGAACTGGAAACCCAACCAAAACTCGACTGGAGTTTGAACTGAAACAATTTTCAGCTCCATTTTCCAGATATCCTGGAACTATAAAGTCCACACCTACGGGCCACAAATTAATGCTTTTACCATCTTTAAAAAGCCATAATGTCAAGACTGATTTAAATCCGTCTAATGCTCGGTATGTCCCACCGGCACACATCCGCAATGAGTCAAATGTAATAAACTGTACCTACTTTTCCTAATAAAAGCTTCCAACACTGACCCTGATTTCCTTGCATTATTACCCAGCCTTGATGTAATGTTGAAGGACTTCTTGCACACGTGATTCAGCAGTGGCGTCTTCACAGATCGTGCCCTCACATTCTAAGACTGGATTCTTGCAATGGTCAAGAAGATTTGATTCGTAGGTTGCCGAATTTAGTAAGCTGCAAAATTTCCCAATATTTGGAGGCTTTGCACAAAGTGTATGGGAGCCTCATTTACACAACTTAGGTCCTGAATTTCCTCAGAATATCGGCTGTTGCACCGCCGTAACTTCGGTGGATGTATGGAGGAAACCCTGAAGTTACGGCAGCGCAGCAGCAGAAAGTTTGAGGAAATTCAGGGCCTTAATTTTAGTTGGTCATGTGTAAATTGTTCCCACGCCAATGTCCATCATCCTTTTCACCTGTTCCACTCTTTCAGTGCTGCTCGCCTGTTTAAAACAGGCCCTGCTGGGACTTCCTGCTCTACTCTCTATTGGTTTTATTCTTAAAAGTAAAAGTGACAGTTACTTTAGTATTTAAGGATCTGTTTTCTTTCCTGTTCACGTAGCTGTTTGTATGGCAAGACTCTTTTTGCAGACTTCTTCTGCCATAGCTGTCACTACAATAGCAGAACCCATCCAACGGCGATGATAGATTTGGAGGAGGAAGAGAAATTCGTACGGAGGGAACAAAGGCAGGTGAGCTTGTGCCTCAGGCAACAGATGTCCACTCAGCTTCATCCCAGGAGCTGAGCCTTCGGATCAAAGCACACCTACTTGGGGATGCCTGAAGAAACTTGCTTTTTCTGCCCTCGATGCTTTGTAAAGGTCACTGCTAGGGGACCAAGGCTACTCACTGGAGCTGAGGCTAAGGATGCCACTGAGAAGCTTCATAACAAAGGTGAAATGCAGATGCAATGAAGATCATGGGCCCGATGTTAGCAGGCCTGCGGGTTCCCGGCGGGGGGGCTATCGGGCGCCGGCGGCCTGCGCATGCGCAGTGACGTCTGAGTGATGGTGGAGCTCTATTTAAAGGGGCAGTCCACCAATGCTCCTCCTGCTGCAAACAAGAAGTAGCACACCATGGAGCACCCCAGGGGTAAGGCTGCCCCACGATTTTCTGACGACTCACTCCAGCTGCTGCTGGACGGGGTAAGGAGGAGGAGGGAGACGTTGTTCCCCAGCGATGGAAGGAAGTGCCCTGCCTCCGCCACCAGGAAGGCATGGGCGGAGGTGGCCGCGGAGGTTAGCAGCAGGGGCAACACCACAAGAACATGGATCCAGTGTCGCAAGAGATTCAATGATCTCACTAGGTCCGGCAAAGTGAGTACACTAACGCATTCTCCCACACTCCGTCTTCCACATCACCTCAAACACCTCACAACCCCTTCTGCACTGCCACCACAGCGCTCCCGCATCAATCCTCACAGCCACTCAACTATCATCCTCACTGTGCCTGCACGTACCCACCGTCCCTGTCCCCATTCGAACACTACCACACACCCCAATCCCCATACAATGGGATGGGCATATGGCACACGCATCCTCCCATCCATCTCCCACACGCTCAACCCACCCACACCAATGCTTGAAGCGTCTCACAATGCAATCATCACTCAATCACGCATCTGTGTTTTGCCTTGACAGGAGAAGAGATGCAAGAACGCCTGGGAAAGGGCACGCATCGGAGGGGGCCCGCCACACGAGGTGGTTCTAACGCACGCAGAGCTGGACGCCTTGGAGATCAGCCACACGCTGCATTGCCTGTCCGTGGCGGATGGCGAGGCTGGGGCTGCAGAAACGTCCGGTAACGGAAAGCTGACACTCAGCACTCATGATCGCGAATGATCTTAGCATCACTTGGCATCTGCCGCACCTCAACATTTGTCCACATGCCTGATATTGCCCTTTGTTCTCTTGCAGGGCCGTCTGCGAGCACTGTGTCTGTGGAGGGCGATTCCTCAGAGGACATGCCGGTCTCTGAGGGTTCATCGTTACATATGAGCCAAGCATCCACCAGCGCAGATACACACACCTCGGTGGGTCCCCCTCTTCAATTAGTTGGGATTGCACATGGTGAGTCACCGTGCACATGTGAGCATGAGCAGACCCTGGTGGCAGGGGCAGCCGCGGAGGGTCCGCGTCGGTGGGAGCACTCTTCTCCAGGCTCTGCTCAGCCGGACCCAGATGCTGAACCCAGGGGGCCACCAGTCAAAAGGAGAGTCGTCGAGGGGCACCAGCACATTGCCGAGGTACTGGAAGAGGTGCCACGCGCACTCTCCACAATCGCGCGGGTGATGGAGGAGTCCAACTTCAGCATGAGGGCAATGGTGGCACAAGTACAGGAGGGTATCCGCGAGATAGTGTCGCGGGTAGGTGCGGGAATGTCTGCGGTGGAGGAAAGGCTAGCCTCCCTTGAGCATCACGCACAGCTCAACATTGAGTCCATCCAGGCCCTGACAATGGCTGTTCGGATTCAGGGTGAGCAACATTCTGCCGCCATAAACAGGCTGACAGATACATTAGAGGTGGCCTTGCAAGGTCTCACACAGGTCATCCAAACTGCCGTCCAGCAGGGTGGAAGGAGTGATGTGGGCCTAGGCCATGAGAGGGAAGATGGTGAACGGGGACATGGAAGTGGGGACGCTACTCAAAGTGCCCCCTCGTCTCACCCGTTGCCCCCCTCTCAACCAGTACCCGCAATGGTGCCTCCTCTCCAGGTGGTCGAGTCTGCCCCTGCACAGGTGCAGTAGGAGCAGTCTGTGGAGGTGCCCTCACGGGCACCGAAACCCAGGGGGTGTCGGCCCAAAGCATCTACACGGTCAGGGCACGAACAAGAGCAACCTGCCACTACCTCTGCTGGAGCCTCAGGGGTAGCACCACGTAGGGGTTCCCGAAAACGTAAGGCTAGGGTGTTATGAACACAAAGGGAATGCACCAGGGTGTATGACAATTTGTTATGTTTTTATTTATAGTCGTTTACTGCACATACCACAATAAACACAATTGTTCTCACCACTACTGCCACCTCTTGTCCATTCTTGAGCGGCTTGTGCAATAGGTCCCTTTCGTGGGGCTCATCATGACGACGAACACCTGGTCCCACCCATTGGGTCACACTACAGTGGGTGCAGGAGTAATGGCACCACTCTTCTGTGGAGGGGGCTGGTATGGCCGCTCCTCTGTGCACGTGATGAGGTCTGGACGCCTCAGACAGTCTGATGTTAGGAGAACCGTTGACATATGAGTGCCTCCCTGGCCTGACGAGCATCCAGGTGAGCCGGTGTTCGGCCCATGGGTCCTTCCTCCTCCTCTTGCTCCTTCTCCTCCTCCTCCTCATCGTCGTCCTCAATATGGGTGGCGGATGTGCATGGGGCCTCCTCCAGCGGCACCCCTCTCTGTTGTGCCATGTTGTGCAGGGCACAGCAGACAACTATAATTCGTCCCACTCTGAGTGGCGCGTATTGGAGCGCTCCCCCAGAACGATCAAGGCACCTGAAGCGCATCTTGAGCACCCCTATAGCCTGCTCAATTGTAGACCTGGTAGCAATGTGGCTGTCATTATATCGACGCTGCGGCTCGGTGATGGGGTTCCTCAGAGGTGTCATAAGCCACGTGTGCGGGGGAGCCAGCCATTGCCGGTGTTGGGTGAGTGGAAGAGGGGCGGGACGGTGGACTCCCTGAGGACGAAGGCATCGTGGCAGCTGCCAGGGTATCTGGCGCACACGTGTAGGAATCTCTGGCGGTGGTCACAGATGAGCTGGGCGTTCATGGAGTGATACCCCTTCCTGTTGATGAACAGTCCTGGCTCATGTGGAGGTGCCCGTATTGCTTGGTGGGTGCAATCGATTACACCCTGCACCCGTGGGAAGCCAGCCACATCATGGAATCCAACCGCCCTCTCCATCTGGCTGCGGTCATCCATGGCGAAGTTGATGTAGTGCGAGGTCCTGTGGAACAACCCATCGGTAACCTGCCTTACGCACTTGTGTGCAGACGACTGACAGACCCCGGTGATGTCCCCGGTGGCACCATGGAAGGATCCGGAGGCGAAGAAGTTGAGGGCAGTGGTGACTTTGACGGCGACGGGTAAGAAGATGCTGCTTGGTCCATCCGGGAGCAGCTCGTCATTAAGGAGGCTGCAGATGTTGGCGACTACCTGGCGACTGACTCTGAGCCTCCGTATGCACTGCTCCTCAGAGAGGTCCAGGAAGCTGAGCCTCGGTCTGTAGACCCTGTGCCGAGGGTAGTGCCTCCTGCGACGCATCTCTCTCTGCGGTTGCCCTCCCTCCTGCTGTGCAGGTGGATGTGCCACAGCACCGTGTTGTGGGGCTCCACGTGTCTGAGGCGGACGGCGTGGCCTGCGAGGCTGCTGAGGGTGGTGATGCTGTTCATCCTCCGAGGAGGTCAAGGCGGCCCCCATCTGGAAGGTGTAGGTCTGAGGGGTTCTGCAAGGTCGGTAAGTGTGTCCTCGCACCGGGGTTGTGGTTCCACGTCGGTGAATCTTCTTGCTAGGAGGAGGGTGGTAGAGGGCAGGCGTTGCCCTATGTGACGGAGTGGCCTCCTGCGTTGGTGAAGGGTCTCCCCCGCCCACCTGTGGAATGCACCTTGGCAGCTGCCACAGGCTGCTGGCTGCAGCACGTCCGTTTGGAGTGAGAGTGTTTCCCCCAGTATGGGAAACAGTCTCAGTTCAAGGTAAAATCCCACCCTTCCTAATAAAACAGCTCAATCAGGCCTGTAAACGACCTGAACGAGCAAGATAAATACTCACAAGTGGCATCCCACTGGCTTTAATTGCCTGCGGGATTCCCACCTGCGGGGTCTGCGCGTGCACGCCGGCGCGTCCGTGGGGAACCCGGAAGTGGGCGGGTTCGAGACGGGATCCGGTCCCGCTCTGGGATTCCCCGATTTTCGGGGCCCCCCCGCCGAGAACGCACCCAATAGCGGGTGGTAAAATCAAGCCCCATACCTCAGTAAAGGAAACTACACCTCCAGTTGAAAGCTCCCATGCAATGCCTGTGGGGTTGCCACTGGCTCCTTGGCGACCTGCAAGTGTCTTAATCCATCTCCCAGGACTGCACTGTGGTCAGAGCAGAAGTTCTGCAGAGTCCCTCACATACCATGCAGAGAGCTCAGATTCTTAAAGGACTGCATGAAGAAGTGCTTCATTAATGTATCACGCCCCCCCACCCAATAGGTAGCACCCAAAAGATAAGACTCTATGGCACTCCAATCAACTCCTGTTTCTAAGTAGGTGTCTACAGCCACCTTCTTTTTTGTGCTGTGTGCTTCATTGGGGGCTCTGTCCTGATCCACTCTGTCTGATTCCCCTGAGGTAAATATATCTGTGCTGGTGCCTACATGCTCAGGAGTGCAAGATGGATGTTCGTGAGATATCCCAGTTTCCTGGTTATTTCTGGTGGCAAGAACATCATCTTAGGGATCTCCTTCACAAAGAGAAAAGGAGTACCTGTTATCATAATGCATGCTTGAAACCACTCTGCACACAGTCCCTGTGCTGTAACTTTGAGTACCATGCTGCTTTTGGGAAGATGTGCCTGTGAGTAAGTGAGTTTGAGGGGGGTGGGGAACCATAAGATAAAGTTAAAGAGGACACTTATTGAACTCCATAAGCTGCCAAGCTCTCCCTGGCACATAGTCTTTATTGCCTCAAGGTTGCCACAAATTCTAGAATCAGGGGATACAGCCTTAGGCTTAAATGAGGGAAGGTGCGCAGATAGTCTAAATTACAGTCCCCACTGCTTATATCGGGTGCATTGGTGTTAATGCAGTTTGCCCGCTATATAAAATGGACAGTATTAACCTGACATGCAAAATGCCTCAAATCACCTGTAAACAAAGTAAACTAGCGTGTATGCAGATTCACAAACTTTATTTAAGCAACACTTGTTAAAAAATTTTTAAAATAGTAACTTCTGATAAACGCATCTCTCCCACGTGCATTCTGGAACCAGCACAGAAGTGCCTCCTCGACTTCTCCATCCTTTTCCTTATGCTTCCTCTTTCTGTCTGGGTTGGAGTTTTGATGCCATTGAGTGATCAGCTCTTCACCCTGTCTCTATAAAGCACAGGCACATCTTCCCAAAAGCAGCATGGCACTCAACATTACGGCACATGCAGGATCGTTTCAAGCACGCATGATTGTAACACATACTCCTTTTCTCTTTGTGTAGGAGACCCCTAAGATGATGGACTTGCCATTAAAAATAAGCAGGAAGCTGGGACACCTCAATATCATTTAGATGGACCTTGCTGCTGCGCTAGGTCACGCTGGCTCATCCATCTTGTTTAGGAGGTCAACTTTTGTGCTGAGGCTCATCGCTTTCCTCTTCTAGCCATGTTCGCTGCTGTGGTCAGAGCTGTTCATTCAAACTGTACCCCGACACTAACAACAGGGGAGTACGTAGCCAACTTCATCGGGGGCTCTCTCCCAATGTATTTACCTCAGGGGAATCAGAGCGAGTGGGTCAGGAGAGAGCCCCAGAACAGCTGAGACTGCCCGAAATAACCTGAGCGTTTAATATGGTACAAGCGGTGCCTTTGTCATTGACATCTATGGAAATGGCTAACATTAGTTAGATGCCCGATATAAATGGCTGGCCACAATAACCACGGGTGGTATAAGTGATGGGGACTGTATTTTACAAAGAGAGTGGTGAATGTGTGCAATGGACTGCCCAGAGAAACAAATATTAAGTGAGAACTGGATATAAGTTATAAGGGAGTGGGATTGTGTTTTTGGGACTGGTCAGACAGTTCTGTGTGGCATTTGTGAGTGTCAACTACAAAGTTCAAGCGAGGGTTGCCAACCCTCCAGAACTGTCCTGGAGTCTCCAGAATTAAAGATAAATTTCCAGGACACTGCTTCAAGCAACTTGGGAGAAAATTCATTTGGTCATTAAAATAAAATTGTGTGTTTTTTTTCATTTGCTTTGAACACTTTTGTTTATTAGTTATAAAAATATTGGAGACGGGAAAAAGGCTGTTTGACTGAGAGGCAAGAATCATTCAGTCAGGTAATGAAGAATCTGTTCGCTTTTCAATTAGCGTGGGAAGGTGATGCAACATGAGGATGGACATGTTGGGAAACCAATGGCGGGAGTGTGGGGATGGGGCGATTGGAGGCAGGAGGTCAGGTCATAAAACCCCCTGGAATATGTCATACCAGAGTTGGTAACCCTCGTTGAAGAAGAAGCACTAAGGAGATAGAAGCTGTGAGGTGCAAGATATGGAAGGTTGTGCCATTGCTTTCTAAGTTTCTGTTGGTGATGCTACACCGTGTTCAGGGCACAATAATATACATACTATGACATACACTTAATTTGACTTGTCAAACTATGGACAACCATAACTTGACACTCTTCCTCAGGCCTGTGAATTTCTTCCTTTTTTGCTCCCTTGACATTTGGATGTGTGCGACAGCATTTATTCTATCTGCCACCTTCTCCCTCACCCTGTGCATTGGGGCACAGAGGAGGGCTGCCCTTAGCTTCTCGAGGGCAATTAGGGATGGGCAATACGCCCACATCCCGTGAACGAATAATAAAAAAAAATATGTTTCTGTTGCACCTCTTCCAGCAGAGGGTACAACCTGTCATCATTGAAGGGGGCAGTTCTGCCCATATGTCCTTGTTGGTCTTCCACAGCTGCTCTTCAATGAAGCCAAAGCAACTAGCTATATTAAAATGTAGCAAAGGCTCAGTAAGGACTGTTTCTCTCATGGTTCCCCGACTCGCTTCCATTCATTGCACTCCCTGAGCTCATGAAAATGCACAGGGAGTACATTCAAATTTTTCTAATAAACTGATGTCTTTGAATCCAATGGTGCCAGGTCCCCTCTCTAGCTCCACATAGGATCGTGGGATTGCGGGACCGGGTTGGTCTGCATTTAGCTTTCCATTTTTGCCAGCATTGTTGAGTCGGCCCTGTGATCTTTAAGGACCTGTGACTCCACATGGTCAAGTGTGAATTGCCTTTTTCATAATTTTTGCAGCTGCAATATGTTTTTGGTTAGAACTTTTTTTTTTGCAAAGTCTGCAGGATTTTTCTTCCATTGCAAACCAGTCACCTCTTCTCCCCTATGTGCTATTTTCAAAAAATAAATGATTACACAAGTCTAGACCCATGTGTAAACGACTTACACCTGTTTCGGTTTCAGTCCAGCCCGCCACTGTTTGGAATGTGAGTGTTTGCAGAATTAGTACGGAGTCTGCATGTATGTTAGCATCAGCTTGGAAAGAAAGGACCTAGACACAAGCCTGCTGAGACTAACCAGAAGTACATTTGTTTTTCCAGAACTCTCTGAATCCACTGAAATGTGCCCACACTCACAATTTCAGCATCAATTAAAGTTATTTAAAAATTCCAATGGAAAACAATAATTTATGAACCATAAGTCTCTTTGGAAAGTTGTAACACCTCCAATAAATCAGCAAAGGCTGGAATCTGATATCAGTGTGCTAAATGTTCATGTCGCATCATGGCCGACCATTATTTCCAGGTTTAAATTTTATTATATTACACAAAGGTCAATTTTTCACTCCCCCAATAAGAAAAAAAACTGAAGTCCCGATTTTGCAAGAATGGCAACAATAGGGTTGAGCTGGCAATGGCTGGTAGCTTAGAGGGCAAGTCGTGCCAAATTTTGTGAATAGGCTATTGCACATGAAAAGCTTGCCCAGAGAAGTTGGCCTGTAGCACACTTGGCATAAAATATGGTGGTCAGCAGCTTTTAAAGGGCTGCAATTCACGATTAAAGGAAAAGTAGTGGCGGTGGCGGAAAAGTTGACTGCAACAAAACTTGCTTTTATGTAGCGCCTTTAATGTATAAAAATGTTCCAATTTTTCACTGGTAAAATGGAGACATTTGGGCAACATTGCAGTCTTTGATGCTGGAGAGTCAGAGGTCTTGCCACAGGAGGTGCACCAAAGGAGGGTGGACCTATCGCAAAGGCCACCCTCCTGTGAAAGCTGAGGTGCGCGCAGCTTAGATGGAGGTGGCCAACCAAGTGAATGTAGTCGCCTAGGACCCTACATCACTAAAAACGGATTATCTGGTCATTATCACGTTGCTGTTTGTGGGACGTCGCAGTGCGCAAATTGGCTGCTGCGTTTCCTACATTGCAACAGTGACTACACTTCAAAAGGTACATTGGCTGTAAAGTGCTTTGGGATGTCCTGAGGTTGTGAAAGGCGCCATATAAACGCAAGTTCTTTCTTTCGTCTTTGAAGTTGAGTGCGAATGAAGAAGTATGCTGGAGGAAGGTGAAGCAATGTTTATTCACTTTTGCTCACATTTCTGTGGAGTTTTTTTTTTATTCGTTCACGGGATGCGGGCGTCGCTGGCAAGGCCGGCATTTATTGCCCATCCCTAATTGCCCTCGAGAAGGTGGTGGTGAGCCGCCTTCTTGAACCGTTGCAGTCCGTGTGATGACGGTTCTCCCACAGTGCTGTTAGGAAGGGAGTTCCAGGATTTTGACCCAGCGACAATGAAGGAACGGCGATATATTTCCAAGTCGGGATGGTGTGTGACTTGGAGGGGAACGTGCAGGTGGTGTTGTTCCCATGCGCCTGCTGCCCTTGTCCTTCTAGGTGGTAGAGGTCGCGGGTTTGGGAGGTGCTGTCGAAGAAGCCTTGGCGAGTTGCTGCAGTGCATCCTGTGGATGGTGCACACTGCAGCCACAGTGCGCCGGTGGTGAAGGGAGTGAATGTTTAGGGTGATGGATGGGGTGCCAATCAAGCGGGCTGCTTTATCTTGGATGGTGTCGAGCTTCTTGAGTGTTGTTGGAGCTGCACTCATCCAGGCAAGTGGAGAGTATTCCATCACACTCCTGACTTGTGCCTTGTAGATGGTGGAAAGGCTTTTGTGAATACCTTAATAAAGCCAGCAGTGCAATCTGCCACAGCAGTAAATTCAGCTAATCAGATCTTGGCATGTATAGTCAGAGGGATGGAGCATAAATCGCAAGAGATGATCAAGAGCCTGTACAGGGCACTGATATGACCACACTGGAGGTACTGTGGGAAATTCTGGTCACTGCACCACAGCAAGGTTATCCAGGTATTGGATGCAGTGCATTAAAGTGCAACCAAACTGATATCTATCTTAAGGTATCTGAGCTATGATGAGAGTTTGAAGAGCCTAGGATTATTTACACTAGAGGAGAGAAAACTTAGGGGAGATATTAGTCAAAAATTCAAAACCCTTAAGAGAATAGATAAATTGAACCCCAATAATATTTTTATGATTGTCACAAACTCTAGAACCAGGGACATGGTCTCTAGCTTAGAAGAGGGAAAGGCAACAGATAGTTTGGATTTAGTTAGTTTTTGATGAAGCAAATAGTGTGGAAACATTTAAAAGAGATTTGGATAGATATTTGAGGGAGCAGGCGATTGAGAGCTATTAGTTTTGGAGAATAGTCAGATAGACTGCAAAGTCTTTTCTATGTTGCTATGATTTATAACCAAGCATGCTCAAGATGCAACCTAATAAATGATTAATTTTACTTTGAGTGAATGGTTTCAATAAATGCAGCTCAATCTTTTCCTTTTTCACCGTTCCATGTACATCCATTCACTATGCATCATTTTGCATTGCTCTGCATTAACATCTACCTGCCATTCCTTAGCTCATCCACTTAGTTTGTCTTTGAATGTTATCAATTTCTCCCATAGTCAACACTCGTCAGGAAATTTGAAAATTTTCTGTTTATTATCATTTATTGCCAAGCCAGTTTTCAATCCAACTAGTATTTTACTCGTAGCATAGGCACTGAACTTCTTTAAAGTCTCAAGTGTGGACCTTTATCAAATGGCTTCTAGAAATCCAGGCTAATTATGTCTGTTGGACACTTTTTGTGCATTGATTTAGTTCAAAGAATTCCAGCATGACCTGTTGCTTCTAAAATCTTATGATTCTGTAACAAGCCCTGGATAGAGCCTTGAATTAGGAGTGTCCTGGAAGTGCCATTATTCATTTAAATGGAATGGGAAATGGTGTTGCTAAAAGACAAAGGGGAAAAATTGGATAGGGCCCGTTTTTGGGCATAGGTAGCGTGATGTGCTATTACCCCACGCCCAATGACCCCTGCGCAGGCAGGACGCAAGTTTCGGCTCACCCGAGGACTTACCTGCAATCAGCGTTCCATTCCAAGCCTTGCACGTGGAATCAATGCAATTCGCACTTTCCACCACCAGGGGGAGTTCAATCTCTGAAAGGGAGGATGTTTCTTAGAAATCTCTTAAAGGTAGCTGGTACCTGTTATTTGCAGAAAATAACAGTCTACTGTCTGCACGGAGTCTGAACGGAGATCAGACATCGCACACGTAAAACACAAATGCCTATGTTTACACATTGATGAGTTTTGTTAAAACATTGAATAAAGGCTGCGCAGTACTAAATCCCCCATCCTCCAATCTGCATGCCAGACCTCACCAATCTGCCAATCTGAGTTGGTACCAGGCCTGCGAGACTGCATGCACCAAGGTTCTCTGCAGATGCACTGGAGACCTTGGTGCAAGGGGTGGACAGAAGGAGGGACATCCTATATTTGCAGGGGGGGTAGGGGAGTCAAGAGACCCTCCAGACATACATCCAAAAGGCAGTGGAAGGCAGCGGGGGACGAAGTCAATGCCAGACACACAGCATCATGAACATGGATGCAGAGCAGGAAGAAGTTCAATGCTTCGACATGAGTGGTCAAGGTGAGTGAGGTCAACTGTCAAGTGGCGTCTCCGACCAACTGCACCACGCACTACACCCCCCATCACCCAGATACCAAAAAAACTCACTCTTTCCATCAGTACTCAACTCTGCCAATCAAATGCTTCCTCTCACCCTTACACATTACCACTGTTTCAAGCCGTCCACCCACAACTCACAGGCCACACACACTGGAAGCTATTCAACCATGACAGGCAGGAGAAGGTGGCGCATATCAGGAGGCAGCAAGTGGCAATGGCATTTAGCCCCTCGAGCCTGTTCCGCCATTCAATGGTGGATCTGTGACCTAACTCCATATACCTGCTTTAGCTCCATATCCCTTAATTCCCTTGGTTCACAGAAATCTATCAATCTCAGATTTAACATTCACAAGTGAGCTAGTATCAACTGCCATCTGCAGAAGAGCGTTCCAAATGTCTCCCACCCTTTGCGTGGAGAAGCATTTCCTAACTTCACTCCTGCACGTCCTGGCTGTAAATGTTAGGCTATGTCCCCGCGTCCTAGTATTCAAGTCTAAGAGACCTCTGAAAACAGTTACAAATGTAACGGCAGCCAGAAGCAATAATCCAGCCACTAATCTGTAAATCCTGCATGCTCCCTTTAAATAGCGCTGGTGGGGGTCCTCCAGGCACTCTAAGACACGTTCAGGCGGTCGGGGTTAAGACTGTGCGTGGAGTTGAGCGTTAAGTCCCAAAATGGTTTCTATCACTTTAAAGCAGCGTTGCACACTGATTGAAGCCATTTTCTCCCTACTTTACATGATTCCAGCGTTCGTTATCTGCACCTGCACTAACTCCTATACCAAGATGGCATCTGGCACATGTCACGCTGGACACGCGTGTGCACATCCAAGATGCCATCTTGGATGTCGGAGAGGCCGTGTAGCGCAGAAACAACGGAGTCTCTCAAAGATATTTACCACAGAATGTGGTAAATTGTGAACCTGACAGCAGGCAGACACTGCCGTGATCCTATGTATTTAATTGAGATATGAAAGTAATATTAAAATAATAGGTATTGCAAAGCAAACTACTATTCTTCTTCTAAATCTGTTATATAGCATTTTTAAAAACCCTTTTGGCACACTTCCATTATATTGTGACTATGGGTCTAAATTCATTTTGACAGACTTGCAACGAGTAACAGCCAAATAGGTAATGGAAAACATAAAAATATGATTGAGTAACCTAATAATTATTCTTAATAGCACCAACCCACTCATATAATGATGTTATAAAAGCAAACAGTTAGTGATACAAACCATTTCACTGCCGTGTTTCCAGACTTTCTACTATTGCTAACACATACCTTACTTTGCCTGACTTTTCATAGTAATATTCAGGATAATGACACGCAATATATTGGAAGACATGCAGAAATTATTTTTAAAAAGTGTCTAAAACATTTGTGCTGTGATTTACAGTATCAAATGTTATTAGCTGAGAGTTTTACAAATCAGTTAAAGTCTAATAAATGTTTTGTTTTAGGCCACTCATCCTTCTGTAGTGTCTAGTGGCGAGTGTATTGTGCTGTCTAGAACTCCGAAACCCATGCTGTAACATGCCAAGCTCTGGTTCGTATTTGGCATCTAAAAACAATTATCAAAATAATCCATCTACATTCCTCAGTTACTTGGGACCTTGAATAGGCCAAAGAGTATTGGAGTCACAATGTAGCTACACTGCCAAACTGAAAAGTAATCTTATTTTCTTGCTGGTCATTTCTATGATTGGCTTTACAAACCCATTTTAAGTTTCAAAACATCATATTCTGCCCTTAAACTTATGAATCCCATATTAAAGAAATAATGTAGCCGTTAGCAGCCAGTTGGCTGGCATCCCTAACACAAGGCATTGTTTAAATATACCACATGCGTACACTTTTATAATAACACAAGTTGCACACTTTCCCCGATGTGTAAATCAAGATGACAGCAATATACAGAATAAAGGAATGATCTGATTGTCTATGTATGGGTTCAGTGGGTAAGGACCATAGCGTGACTTTATAGTTTTTGTGTTAAATAACAAGTAAGAGAGTTGAGGTTTAAATGAAGAAGAATGTAAAAATACTGCAGCAATCCATTGTTCTCAGATTCCAAGCTATGAGGTTGATTAAACTATCACCATTTAAAATCTCCCCAAATCCTCAGGTAATCACATGGTGCCTATTAAACAAGTATATTCTTCAGGCACAGACAGGCTAAAGTCAGTGACTGCACTTCAATCGCCAGTGTCCATACAACTCCTTTGTCCGAAGCCTTCACTTTACTGGATATATCTCATAATGTTCTCTTGCATATGAGGGAGGGAATCCTACATTGCAAACTGAAATGCCAATCCACTTTCAGCAAGTAAATTACCTGGACAGTGATCAGAGGCAGGATCAGATATTGAGAGCTGGGAGGGAGGGGAAGCCATCAGACAAAAACAGTTAGCCATCTGCACACTAGGCTCCAGTTTAGTTCTGCTTTTCTCACAATAAATCTGCCACACATAATCAAAATTCACTTTTAATATAACAATATGTGGAATGCTTAACGACGATGATCACACACACAATGGATGATTTTGACCCTACCCGCCCGCCAGAAAAAAGATGGACATGTAAAATTGGCTGGATGACATACTCGCTGATGCTTGGGTCATACCCAAGTCTCTCCTTCCTGCTGTCTTCTATTTTGACAAATGTAAAATAATGTGGATGGTACAAATCTGAAATAAAAACAAAAAATGCTGGAAAACACTCTGCAGGTCAGGCAGCATCTGTGGAGAGAGAAAGGTAGGGTTAATGTTTCAGGTCGATGACCCGATGAAAGTTCATCGAGCTGAAATGTTAACTCTGTTTCTCTCTCCACAGATGCTGCCGGAGCTGCTGAGTGGTTTCCAGCATTTACTGTCTTCTATTTTAACTTGCTGTTCTGAGCAGGCAGCAAGGACACCCGCTTGACGCTGGTGAGGTCCTTCTTTAAATATGCAGATCAAGGTCCAATGAAGTCATTGGGTTCGCGGCTGCAATTTTCACTGGTGGCCAGAGCGGGGTAGCTGTTGTGACTTTCCCACCAGGTAAAGATAACAGGAAGAGGATCCGGGACCCGAAGAGGCCTGAACCGGTAAGTTTTTAAAATTTAAAAAATGTTGCATGTGGGCCTCCCCAAGCTTCCAACATTCCCTCCTGCAAGACCCTCCCGAAACTTCCTTTTTGCGACTTGCCTCGTTGCTGGTGACCGCTCCTTTATCGCCAGCTTTCTGCTGCCCAGCATTCCGTTCCTGCCGACTGGCTAGCTGCCGCATCCTGGCCATTTTGGGTAAGCAGCTGACCAGCAGCATGCAGATCAGGAGTTAAAATCGCCCAGGCCCCATGCTGCCGAGGTCTGGGGAGCTTGGTACTTGCCTCACTCGCCCCCCGCCTCCACCTCCTCCGCCACCCCAATTCCAGCTCCTGGTTAGAATCAGGGCTACACAGATACGCACACACACTCATACAACAGAAAGAGAGCAATGGGGACTGTAGGCAGACTAGAGATAATAAAAACAAATCTGTTGTGACATAATAACCTCTCTAGAGTTATATTTTTCTAGATAGATGTATGAAGAAATATACATCTGTGGAATAAGTGCCATTTTTTCACAATTCTGAACCCATTTCCTTCCTCACCATTTCATCTCTCTCAGATCACCTCCTACTTCTTCCATGGCTATAAGATACTTCCTGTTTCTCACTCCTATTACTTGCTGAATGCTCTGGATCTCCATCTACTTATTCATAACTCTGACATACATTGCAGTGACATGCAGGCTGGACCTCATGCCTTGGAGGTGGGCATTCTCCCAGAGTCACTTAACTTTGCCACAATCATCTTAATTCACAAAAAAGGTTAACCACGTGACCCATATGCATCCTACAGGTCAATTTCCCTCCTCAACAGTGGTTGCAAAATACTGGGCACAGTAGTTCCTGGACTCATCCATTCAGTCCAAACTGGCCTCATACAAGGACTGTTCTCAGTAAACAACACTGAATGACTACTTAATTGGGTGCATCACTGCAGCACCAGCACAGGCACACCTGCCCTAGTCTGAAGTAAAAGCCTTTAACCAGGCACAGTGGAGCTTCCTACGCCCCTGACTCAAGCAAATGACTTTGAGGACTTGTTTAGAAGATGGGTCAGAATCTGCTGCAACCCTTCACCATCAGTATACAGAAATGGTTACATCTCCACATTCCTTTCAAGGGTCCATTATCCCCATCCCTTCTCCTTTCTGTGTTCATACAACCCCCAGCTACAGCTGTAGAAGTGGAACCCTGTATCCATAGGATACAGACCAGAATGTAAAGCACAAAATCTGTGTGGAATACATCCTGCATTATGCGATAAATTTTACACATCTGTGGCAGGAGCACAATCAGGAGCAGAGGTAAATACACTCCACTCAATTTTCTGTGCATAATGGAAAATTCATATGTACTAAATGGTGCCTCCGTGCTCAATGAGACTCTCACCTCACATTCCCTTGTGTGACCTGAGCCTCCTGACAGCAAAGGCCCTAACCCTGCCATCTCAGTGTAGGAATTTAAGAGCTATACAAGACCCGCAATATATGTATCTGAAATTACCATGCAACCTGCAAAGCAGCATGGACTCAGTTATTCTGTAGTCTGCCATGTGTAAATTCTTGTATGACTCAGTAACAAAATAAATTTACTTGGAAAAAATACAAAAATATGAGTTAACCAATCTGAGTTAATGAAGCAAAATTCCAAACTTCGTTTATCCTGTGACTACTTTTAACTCATGAGTTTTGCTTGGTTTCTGAAAGGTATCAGCTAAATGCACACAAAGCTACTACCTCTTAGATTTATGCCACATCTGTACAGCCCAACCTGTCCTTTTAAAGGACACATGGAGTGCCAGGTAATGGCCATTAACAACCAGCCTTTTCAAGGATCCTTTCCCGTGCCACATGCCTTGTACTGATTAAGGCAACAGTCCTCGTTGAAGATGCTGTACCCATTGAGACTGCAAACCTTTGTCTTCTCCCAGTCTACCTTAGGATAGTGAAAGCATTCACTAATTTCATCCATTATGATGGACTCCGGCGACAGGATTTTCCACTGGAGTGACACCAGCTCCTTGGTAAAATTTCACTGAACGTAGGTGGAAAGTTCTTCAGGAGGCTCTTCCTTTGGCACCCACTGCTACTTCTGGGATTTCCTATCCAAAGTGATGGAAGTCAAAAAATATGTCTGTCCTAATATTCAAATCGGATGCAAATAGTGCGAATAAGTATTACGTTGCATTTCTAGTCATTTGTGCCTTAACAGTGCTGGGTGCTGGGAATGCCTATGTAGTCTTAGGTCTAGGGCTACTATGGCAGGGGAAGTCGCATGACCCATTTCCCATATCCCCCCCGCCCACCCCCAGCAGGATCCTTGATGGAGGCAGGAATCCCGCTCGAAGCCCGATCAAAAAATATAAATTACTCTGACCCTGGAAAATCAGCCGGGATTCCACCAAAGCAGAGGATCTAAACCTGGAGGCTTCCCTACAATCAAGATAAGACTAACTCCCCTACATTTTCCTTGTTTATCCTTTTCCCCTTTATTGAATAGGGTTTAACATTTGCCTCCAGTTCTTTGACACAATTCCCATTTCCAACAATTCTTGAAAAACTATGGATAGTAACTCCGCTATCTCCGCCCCAATCTCCTTTTTCCAGTCAAATACACTTGTCATTGAATTTTTTTTTTCATTTTCTATTCTTAAATTAACAGTTTAAGAATATTCTGGGATACACACCCTCAACATACCATCATTTAGTTGCCCTGCCTCATTAATCAGAACCAAATCCAGCACTGATTCCTTCCTCATAGTACAATCCACATACTGATTAAAGAAACAGCCTGGATGCACTAAGAATCTTTCCCTGTTTTGACCACAAACTTATCCCAATTCACATTAGGATAGTTAAAGGCTCCCACCCCCGCACCATTGTTACAGTTTTTGCTACTACAAACCTCTCCAAATTGCCTACTAAGTTAATCCTCTATTTTGTTCCCATTAGTTCGTAGTCTATAATGTACTTACCATATGGTAATAGATCCCTTATTATTTCTTAACTCAATGCAGGCAGACTTTGTCTGGGCAGCACCATCAATGAAAACTTTCTTTCCTTGCACTTTCTGATTCAGTTTAATGTAAACTCCATCGCTTTACACTGGTCTGGTCGTTGCGTCCTAACATCTTTGCATCGTAGCAGCTGTGTGCATTTTCTTCTGTCTGGAGCATTAAATGTGCTTTGGTGCTTGTGGGGCATGCTGAGAAGGTATAATCAGGAAATTGCGTACCCCAGCTCGTGATTTTCCATCCATTAAAATAAATTGGCGAGAAATCCTGGGCTGGGGGTTCGCAATTTTCCAAAATGTATTCCCAGCACATACCAGGAGCGCCAAAGTGGAAAATCTCCCCTCCTGTGTCCCCAAGTCTGTGTTTTTTCCCCATGCAGTTGTCTGTTTAACAGTCCCACTACATCACGGTATATAGATTACATTCTCTGTTCCTACAGACTGAATGCCTTCACGTTAAGGAACAGATTGTTTAGCAGTAATAAATGACAAAGAACAAATATGCTTCACATTTTCTAATACTCAATATTGGCCAGTTGTTATTCCTGTCAGGTCACACAGGCCACAGTAAAAGAAAATATTTTCTCCCTCTCCTTAGGAGTGGATGTCACTCGTCCAGAATATTTTTGCTCCCTGGAGGAGCTGAGGAAGCCAACAGAAACTTTCAAAGTTTTGTTAACAAATTCTCCGAAAGTCATATACAGCATCTCACTTCATTCCAACAAAAAAATTAAAACCAGGAGTCAGCATCATTCCAAGTAACAAAGAAAAAGATGAGGTGTTATGTTTGCTTTCATTTGCATTGACACACACGAGCTCCTCCTTAGGACTTGTGTGGCCTGGGATCAATCTTGAGAAGTTGCAGTGAAAGAATGACAGTTCAATTGGTGAGCACTTGGCCTCACCTGGTCGATTTTCTGCTGGTTGTATGATGTATATATTTACATATTTACATTTATCACCGATGGGAATTGGGTACTTTACTCCAGGAGTGTTGGTTCTTGTTAACGATGAAGGTAATGGCCCAAGGCAGAAAAGACCCAATGGCCTTGGGTCTGGCTCAAGGCAGAAAAGGTGGGTTCGGATGGTCTTATTTTATTTTTTACATTTTATCTAGATAGATTAAACATAGATTGTGTTTCATTCTTTTACACATTTCAGAAATGATGCAAAGGTTTCAAAAGCGAGGTTGCCATTACGTTTAACGACTTTGATAACAAGACAATAGGTGACGTTGACTTGTCAATAGTCTCATTAGAGTGGGCTGACAAAAATCAACAGTTTCCTGTTTCTCAGTAACTTGTGCTGATGGCTTACTTTGCCACAGAGGCCTTTAATGCAAAATACTTAAGCCCTGATTTTAACTCAGGGCACAAGTGCGGCATGGGGGGCGCGGGGCGAGTGAAAAATTGCTCCCCCCACTGGAATCACGCTGTAATTTTGCCTCCTTCTTGACTGGAATTTCTATCCTAATATTCTAACTGCTGAACCTTCACTTTGCACTCAGAACCCCTATTTATAAAACCCAGGATCCCACTTGATTTCTGTACAGCTTTAACATCTTGTCCTCCCACTTTTAAAGATTTGTGAACCCTTAAATCACTCTGCTTCTCTACTCCTTTTTAAAGTAAACAGTATAGAAGACATTGCACAGAATTAGAAGATATTTGTATAGTACTAGCAGATAGCTGCGCACCACTAGAGGATATTTGTACAGTACTTAAAGGTAATTGTACAGTACTAGAAGGTATTTGTATAGCACTAGAATGTACATGTAAAGTACTAGAATATGACTGTACAGTGCTGGAAAATATTTCCACGTTCTAACAGATATCCGTACAGCACTAGAAGATATCTGTACAGTACTAGAGCTAATTTGTGCAATACCAGAAGATATTTGTACATACTAGGATATATATATACTGTAGTAGAAGGTATTTGTATAGCACCAGAAGGCACTTGTGCAGTGCTACAAGATATTTGTGCAACAATAGAAGATATTTACACAGCAGTAGAAGGTATTTGCACAATTCTGGCATGTATTTGTATAGTACTGGCAGGTACTTGTACAGTACTAGAATATGTACAGTACTAGAAGGTGTTTGTAAAGCACTGAAAGTTATTTGTATAGTAGTTGAAGGTAGTTGTAGAGCACTAGAAGATACTTCTACAGTAACAGAAGATAGTTGTGCACTATGTATGGTACTATAAGGTATTTGTACAATGCTCGAAGGTATTTGCATAGAATGAGAAGATATTTGTAAGGTACTTGGGCAGCACTACAATTTATATATAGTACTAGGATGCCCTTGTGTAGTATTAATAAGTACTTTGAAGACCCCATGTTAACCTAACCCACTCGGTGGGAACAGGGTGATTTTGGGTAGGATGCCTATTTCACACCTCACCCAATTCTATATTCTATTGAAGTCAATTGGGCAGGATGTAAAACAGAAGTCTGACCTAAACCTGCACCGTTCCCGTTGGGTGGGTTAGGTTAAATTTGGGGCCTAGAAAATAAATGTATACTGCTAGCATGTACTTGTACAATACTAGAAGGTACTTGTCTAACACTGAAGATATATGTATATATTAGATGGTACATGTATAGTGCTGGAAGGCACTTGTACAGGACTAGGAATTATTTGTACGACACTAGAAGGTATTTGTACAGTCCTAGAATGTATCTTATTACTTTAATTGTTGACCTAAAAACAGTACTGATCATGTAACGAAGAAGACAGTGAACCTTTACAACATGAAACTCTCCCTGAGTTGGTGTAAACTGGAAGAATCAGATTCTATACTGGAATGCAAAAGGTGATTAAAATTCTGAATAGCCAAATAAACAAGACCTTAACACCATTTTGTTTTGAATCTGTTTAATTTTTGTGCTGTATATATAATTCCTTCATCTTTTCAGCTACCATTAAGATCAGAAATTGTATCTGTCTTGCCATCATATTAATGTTTATTGGCTTTTTTCCATTAACAATAGACAGCCATTTTATCAAAAATTATGATAAAGGTTGCAGAATTGTAGTGAATGGCTCATTGGTGGAAACAAATACTGAGGCTATCAGTTACTACATCTAAAAGCAAGGTATAATCTGGAGGATGTTGGACTGCAAATGTCTCTATGTAGATTATGTTTCCCAAGTGACAAGTAACATAGCCATTGTGAAGGGAATAATTTCCTTAAATATCCATTTTTCATCATGTACTTTGCATCTCATCCTTGGCATCACCCAATTGAATCCATGCTGTACACTCTCTATGGCTTTGATACCCTTTCTATAATGGGGTGCCCGAATGGGAGGGATCTTGCACTTCTAGCTAAAGATGCTCTCAAACTGCTCCCTAATTGCTCTGAAACCTCTCAAACTGCTCAGTCTCCACAAAATCATACATTGCACCCTGTTGAAGGAGGGCTGATGTTGATCTTGGGTTGAATTGGCAAATGTGCTTTAATAAAATCAGCCGTTTGCATGTTATATTAACATTTAAACATAAATATAAAGGTTCCATCATACTGCATAGAGAGGACTGAGATTAAGCTGTGAGTGGAGCTATTGTGTGTCAGAGCAGATTGGTTGTTGCTCTAATCACAATCAATGATCACGCAATAACAGAAATGAATGCAAGTTTATGGTCATACATGGGTACACTTATGTAATTCACCTTTCTGAGAAATCAGTATGCCTATTTTGAAAACAACATGTTGTACCTCTGAACCCCTGTAACAGTACCAAAGGTTTTTATCATTTTGAATTTTTTCCAAAGTAAGCAGAAAAAATTAAGTGAGCCAGCCTGCTTGGATTCGGCTTCATACAAGGATAAAATGAAAACTGTTGTATAGTTTCATATATTACTGGCATCTAATTATACTTTAATAGGTTAGTGAAAGCAAAAGTGGGAAAGAGACCAAACCTCAGGAAAGGCTAAGAGATGTGTTTAAACAGTTACAGATGTACGATGAATGTTTCAGGATAGCCCTAAAAGGAAAACATGACTTTGTCTAGTTTGTTCTAAAATGTATTCATTGTCCTGAAATGTATTCATCGGTCATAGAGATTGCCGACTTGTACTTCCAAAACACTATCTACCTCCACCCCTATCCCACCTCCGAAACCCTAATCCATATCCTTCTCACCTCAAGACTGAATTTCTCTAACACTTTCCTTGCCAGTCTTCCTGCCTTCTACAAGCCATATAAACTACAAGCCATCCAGACAGGAATCCACTGGAATAGCTTGCAATTTTTGGGCCAATGTACCTGTGACCTCTATGATGCACTTATGGACAATAAACTGGCTTTTGCTGCAGACATCACCCTGGAAGGAGCAGGATGCATAAAAATTCACAGCCCTGGTGACATTGACTGCCGTTGCTAGTGTCATGTGGATGGTAGATGTTGTTTGCAGGTCTCTCTGAATGAGATAACACAGTTCTGCCACTGGTTGTCTGCCATGCTTGCTAAGGGAGCTAGTAGTGCTTCACATTTGTGATGTGTGAGCCTTCCAATATGGTGCACCTATTAATGCAGTTAATAGGTTACCAGTTAATGACCTATTATATCAGAAGTAGCACACAGAAGGATGGGAAGGAGTGGGGGGGTGGTGGAATTCTGGCAGATTTGTGGACGGGGTTGGAGTTAAAATTTGGGACGAGACCTAGATCTGCTGGGTTTCCTTCTCACTTAATTTCAGCTAAAAATCCTGATCTAGGGGTTTGTGTGCTTTTTCTTTGTGCCCTTCCCATGTCCCAACAGCAGTTTTGGGGCATCTCTGGCGGGGGGGAGGGGGGGGTGCATACCTGAGAATCTCACCAGATGCACCGCTGATAGGCCCAGTGGCACCTACTTCTACTGAAAGCAGGTGTAGGTCGCATTATGGGCCTAGTGAATGGTCCTAATGGTGAACAGTCCAATGGTAATCGATCCCAGAGGGATCAACTACTGTTACTAAATGACCCTGCCTTTCCCTCTTTTGTTTACTTGTTTTTTCAGCCTGATCCTGGAATCCAGGTTTCTGCTGCCAAGGCTGGGTGGGTGCCTGTGTTTTTGCCCTGACGCACCTCTGGTGGCACAATGGCGCTGCGGGATTCTGGGATAGAAGCTACTTCTTTTAAGCAGCAAATGGGCACTATGCGATAAACAGTCAGGAATTGTGCGCTTCATTGCATTCCCAAAGTTACTATACTGTAAGCCCCCAATAGCGCACACATTACACCTAATACCAGCAGGAACTCCCACGCTTATATCATGTCTTATTCTAGAAGAACTGTTTGCTGCATAACATAATAAACAGGACAGTGTGTCCTGCAACAAAATGACTGAGAATTGGCCCATGTGTAACAGGCAGTGCCTGCTGAGAGGCTAGATAGGATCTTATGTCAATTTTATTTACATACTGTTTTTATAACGAGAATGTATGTAAATTGTTTGTCTTTACAATAATACCATCTACTAGAATATCATTGAACACATTTAGATGCCAATTTTCCTCAGACGTTGAAATAACATTTAACAGGAAGTACTGCACTAACATTTCAACTGCTCTTTTATAAAGTGCGTTTTACTTTTTGCAAATTATACCATGTTCTAAATTAAGTCTGAGTCATTTTAGATGTTTTCATTCATGGTTTCAAAACAAAGCACAAGAAAAGAACAGAATAAACCAGATTAGACAGCACTGACAACCTGTAAGGAAATGTTCATTGCTGAAATACCTAATACATACTTTAGGGATTGCTGCTACAGTTAGAATCAAGCCTTTCTGGTCCCCCTTTATGAGTATGCATAAGTGATTTTTAGTGTTTTAAAGTAGTACTTTTTGCCTGTTTAAGTGTACATTTACTCAAAACTGATTCAGGCTGAATCCAGTCTGTAAAGATCCAATCAATGAGGAATGCGCTAAACATTCTCATTCCCAACATCTCTCCCCTGCTGCTTTTAAATATTAGCTTCTTTAACTGGCTGAACGCTTCTAAGCAAACATAATAATATTAGGTTGATATATATCCTGAAAACATGGGGGAAATACAGAAAAAATGAAAAGCATGGAATCAAACTTTGAAGTACATATTTTTTCAATATTGAGATATTTTAAGGCAATGAAAGCAAACACAGAGGGGTATATCTTGATTTTGTGCCATAGTGTAAAACGGGTGATAGCGAGTCAGCAGCCAGTTTTACATCCCTCCTGCTTTTTATTTCCATTGACGTCAACGGGTGTCCAAAGCGCCCACCTATTTCAGATGAGAGGCCTCTTTTAAAATGGAAATCGGGGTCCTATGACACAAATAGGATCCCGATTGCCATTTTAGGTAGGAATTGGTTGGTGTCTGCAAGGTGCAGGCTTCAGCCAGTTCCATGGGTGATGGAAGAGAAGAAGCCCTTGCAAAGGTAAGTCCTCAACTATCTTCCCTTTGATTTCTTTCAACAGCTTCTGGTGCAGCCATTAGGGCCCGGTGATTTATCTACCTTGCATTTTGCAAGTAATTTCAGAACCAATTCCTTTTCTACAGTTATCTTTAAGGATTGTTCCATACCTCCCTCTAGTACACCCTGTACATCTATGTTCTCACTTTCAGTATTTGTAAAAAAAAACGATGCAAAATATTTAATATCTCCACCATACCTTCATCCTCCACAATCATCCCTGAGTGGTCCTACCCTCTCTTTAATACTTCTTTTACTTTTTATCTGCTTATAAAAGCCCTTACCGTTTCTTTTTACGTTATCTTAGTCTTTTTTTCATATTCCCTTTCAATCATTCTAATCTTTCTTGTCACCTCTTGACCACACTTTCTATATTCCTCATGATTATCTTTAGAATTGTTATCTCTAGTTTTAATCTCTCTATTTATCCAGAGCTTTATTCTTTGATGCACTTTTCATCTTACAGGAATAGATCTAATTTGTACTCTATCGGTCTGTTGACCTGCTTGCTAACTTTTCCCAGTTAATTTGGGCCCGATTCCCTTTTATCGAACTGAACTTTGCCCTTTTCCAGTCCAACACCCTTATCTTTGACTGTCCTTTGTCCTTTTCTATGCTTACAATAAACCTATGTTATGGTCACTATTTCTCAATTGTCTGCTACTCACACTATATGATCTTAGAAGCAGTCCTAGATGCATTCCAAAAAGCATTCCCCACTCTCACCACATGAAGTACCTTTATTCCAGTCTATCCTGGGATTGTTAAAATCACCCAATATTATTGCCCCATGATTCTTACATATCTCTCTGAACTCTCTGCAGATCTCCACCTCTATCTCATCTCTACTATTTGGTGACCTGTAATGCACACTGAGAATTGTACCATTCCCCTTCCTAATTCTTAACTCTATCCATATGGATTCTGCCTTAACGCAACCCCCTAGGGCATCCATCAGTTCTAGTGTTGTGGTAGAATCGTTCACTAACAATGTCACTTCAACCCTTCTTTTTCCCCTCCCTATATCTCTCCTGAAAATGTTATAACCAGGAATATTAAATCCCAGTTCTGTCGAAGCTTAAGCCACGTTTCTGTTATTGCCACCATATATGAATTTGTTGACAAAACACACAACAAAAAATATGATCAAGTTATGAGAGGTCAACAGAGTGAGAAGACAGTTGAGTGAGTGGAGAGAGTTTGGCCTGAATTGAAGTGAGTGAGTGGCCATGTACTAAATTAGAATTTTTGACTAGTTGATTGACAACTGGGGTTATTTTTTGCAAGTATTGACTGGGTTGGTTTGAATTGACAAGTCAGCCATTAATTAGGCGCAAAAGTACTGGTGGCTGGGTGTGATTTTTTTTATTTACTGACTGCTTTGAAAGTTGTAAACAATTTTACAACACCAAGTTATAGTCCAGCAATTTTATTTTAAATTTAAAATAAAATTGCTGGACTATAACTTGGTGTTGTAAAATTGTTTACAATTGTCAACCCCAGTCCATCACCGGCATCTCCACATCATGCTTTGAAAGTGTTTGAATTGGCTGTGTTTTTGTGCTGACTGCATTGTTTGAGGAAACTGACTTGTGAGAGACCAACAGGGTGAAAGGGTAACTGAGTGAGTTTGACCCGAAACACATGGCTTAAAACTCACAGTTCTACCAGTCTATTTATTATGGCAGGACAATGGAAACCTGTGCTGTGCGGAATTTGCCGTGACATGGGAGTTTCTAGACACTGTGGCCATGAAATTCTGGCAGCTGGGGAGGGCAGAGAGAATGCCCATGTCCTGCTAGGGGATCAGAATTTGGTATGGAACCTGATTGCTGGATGCTGGCGAGAGTTCCGTTCAGATCTTATTAAAGGCCCCAAAAGTTACCAGGACAACGGTAATCAATCTCAGGTGTGGGTCCCCCATTCTGATCACGTTAATGACCCCATTCCTTCAATTTAGGTATCTGTGGATGGGAGTTCCGTTCCATTGCATTTCCACCAGCAAAGTAGGACTCATGGAACTTCAGGCCACGAGTGTCTCCTGAAGGAGGATGGGGAGCAGATAGTGGAGACGTTAACCATAATTTTCCAAACTTCTTTGGAAATGCAAATTGCGCCAAGAGACTGGATGGGGGCACCCATGGCTGTAATCGTGGGTAAAGTTCTCAGGGCCGATTTTCTGCATGCATGCTCCTAACGTGGAGTCTTGCTCACTGGGAGTGCACATTGGAAAATCATGGTTACTCTCCCCACGAATTTCCATCCGTTAAAACCAAGAGCGCATCTTCAGGAATTCCACTCTCTGGAGCCTATAATATGGGATAAAATTAGTGAACACTTAGGTGTAGGCTAATCACAGGGAGAGTTGGCATAATTTAATCAGGGAGAGTCAGTGTGGATCTGTAAAGGATAAGTTGTGCTATATTAACTGACATGTATCTGATTTGCCTCACACTGACCAGATGCTTTCGGAGTATGATTAATGATCACTTCCAAACCCATCACGGACTGCAACCTTATGACTTTCAAAGCCAGGGGAGTAAAGTGGGGCAAACTGGCAAATGGAAGGAAGAACCAGATGGAATGAGCCTTGGATGAAGGGCAAGTAGGAAAAATGAAGAAAGACTGATACATAAACTGAGAGAAAACCATGGTTAATAGTGAGAATAATGAATTCAAAATCTCAACTGGCATACTGCACTCAAAGGGAAACAAAGCAAGCTTGAAACCTTGCTATAAGGAATGTGATATGCTCAGACATTATAAAATCTTTTCTGCATTAAAAGACATTTGGAATCATTGTGTGAATGCTAACTCCCTTCTTCACTTATAGTAGAATCCTTTCAGTGATGCATTGGCAATTATGTAGTGTGGTCTAAGCCAATGTGCCCCCATTCTATTTTCCTAGGGTAGTTTCCCAGATTAATTCCCCCCTCCTTTGCCTTCATAGAGCTGGTACCAACTAGTCATTGCACAGAAGTAAATCATGGCCTAATGTCACTACCTTGGCAGGAACCTTGCTATTAGATGCACAATGATCAAGTGGAGAGACTGATCTGAATAGGCTCTCGTTACTGCTTTATATCATGAAGCACATTTGGAGGTGCTGATAGAACATGGCTTTACATTTACTGGACCATTGCTTGAAGGGTATAAATATTTGAGTGGGAAAAATTGGGAAATAAATACTGTTAATCCTAATTTTGCCACTCAACAAGACTTGATTGTATTAATGATTTGGTAAATTGCGATTTGCATAAAGAATAAAATGCAGTATCTGATTATGTCAGTTCGAATGAATATAACTGCAGCATTTCAGTGTTTTAACCACTAAGGGGATCAAGGACATGCAGATATTTCATTAGGGTTCGGCATACATACAACTGACAGTGATGGCACAGCATTTCTCCCCCAACTTCAATCACAAGGAATCTTGGTGTTTGCAACACAACACAGGAAATACAGGAGAAAAGTTCAATCCAGAGGTAAAGATTTGTCTTTTTTAAAATGCTAGGCCACAGTGTCTGATTGAACAGAAAATAACTTGAAAAATATGGCATTCATCATGGGACTAATGGAGAACTCTTTCAGCGAGCTGGCGGAGGTGCAAATGGCCTCCTTCTGTGCTGTAAAATTCTATGATGCATTACTAACATTCGCAGATATTTCACAAGAATTTTTGTAATAGACTTATGCATGCATACTGTGTACATCTTAACAGTACAAACATTAACTGGTTTTAAGTTAGTCTGGTGTTATCTTTGCCTCATAAAATAGGACATATTTTCTAAATATGATAGCTCTGAGATCAATCTTGGCCAAAGACAATATTTTCATGCTATTGCATTGAGAATGTTTATGTAGTATTTAAATACTGCTGTTTCGACATTCACAAGCCTATGTGAAACTTGTATGTTATGCATGCAAGTCATATGTCAGATTATAAAGAGATTCTGAACATTAACTAAGTTGTTGCAGATTGAAGTAACTTATTAAAGTTGGGTGTTTTTTTAATTGCTAACAGGATAATCTTTGACATTAACCAATAACCTCTGATGAATCCGTTTTGAATTTGCTTCATTCTAGAATTAAGAACTTTAATTGCAAGTCAGACTAATTAACCCATGAGTTTTGAATTTTTGTTTTACTTCTCATTGCAGTTTTAAAAAAAATCTTTGGATAAATTAAAGAGAATGAGTTGGAATATTTAAGAGCTGTAATTTTTGTAACATTCTCTACCTCTAACACTACCCAGACTAAAGTTTTCCTGAAAAAATACAGTCTCATGGAGGATGAATTTCCTTGCTGTTTCTGGAACTTTAGTGGCACTGGAATGACGGCAATTTTCCCAACGAGTCTTTAAATGGCTTCCTCTGGGTATCCTTGCAAACCTAGAGCTGTTCCGCAATGCCTCTGTCGAGTCGTTACTGGCCTCATTTACATGTGGGCAACTATCAGCCAGTGGCAAAGGACCCTTGAGTTTCTGGACTTTACACAGCTGAGCCTGGGGCAATTTATACTCAGTTCGAAGAGGTGCGCCAGCTGTCAGAATCAGCTGTTAAAGGTGGAAATGAGGAGCTCCTGACAGAGAATTGGCTGAAGATCTTCATATTTCTGCAGGTGGAAAATACATTTTTAAGCAGTTTTTCTTTGCATTCTGCCTACAGACACCTGCACTTGCTTCTGACTGTTCTAGTGAATTGAAGTGCCAGCAGATTTTTTGATTCCCCCCCATGCCACCAGCTCCCCTACCCAACATCAAAGGTACTCAGAAGCAGGTATGACATTCCCTATGGGCACCTAGTCTCATGCATCTTATAGGTGCCACCTGATGGCCAAGATTGCAGGAAGCGGTTGACTCCTCATGCTGCACTGAAGGGTCTTGGGACTGAGGTGGCCCTCCTTCCATGGGAGCTGGGTCCTAGTATGGACGGTGCACCTAGTGTCACCTCCAACTGACATGGCGCTCTGAGGGCTGGAGGCCTGGCGCGTGCTGTTGCCCTGAGGGACGGCAGTGTCATGCTGCTGCGACTCCTGGGTGGGCTTGGTCCTCATCATCCTCTTCATCATCATTTTTTTCCTTCTGTGCCACCGTGTGCTGTGGTGGATCTGCAGAAGGGAGGATAGAATGGGTGAGCATCACCCCCTTGAGATTAAGGGGACAGGGAAGGGAGTGGAAATTGTGGCTGTGGTGACAGTGCAGGTGCTCAGTCAGTTATGACACCAGCAAGATGCCGCTGACCTGAGCATCTCCCATGGCATGAGCTGAGTGCCTCCCCATGAGCTGCCTGGCCTTGTGTGGGATTTGAAGGGGAGGAGGGGAGACGCCTCTGAGGCATTGTAAGTCAGTTTCTCCTGCAAAGAGATAAGTAAAGGAGGGTAAGGGATGTGTGGCAAGTAGCATGGGGGAGGTGAAGTAAAAGATGTGGAGTATGAGGGTGTTAAAGTGCGTCTTGTGGTTGTGGAAGACAGTTGTTGTGTGTTAGGGAGTTGTGTAGCCATAGTGCAGGATAGGTGGTTGGAGGCACCCTTAACCAGAGAGAGTTGTGAAGGGTTAGTTGTGGAAGTATTGCTTTAAGATGGTGAAAGATGTGCTGGTGCCATAGTGGGAAAGGGAGGAAAGGGAGAGGTGTGCAGAGTGTTAGCTTGCATGCCCTACTGAGGATGCAGAACTTCTTGCAGCATTGTTCTGCAGTCCTGGGATTGAGGGAGTTGGCAGTCAGTGCCAGTGCTGCCTCTCTCCAGGTGACATGAGTGATAATTCTGGGTGACTTGGTGGCACCCACCACCCAGTAGTCTATTCATCCTTCCTTCAATGCCCCCAGGACAGCTTGCAGGTCTGAATGAGTGAAGTTGTGCATTCTGCACCTCTGGCTTGGTGCCATATCCTGCTGCCCTCTGGGCACAGAAGGCACCTGAATATTCATAATTCAGTCCAAGTGTAATAAAAATATTGGTGAGATGCGCAGTGAAGTAATTTGAGAGAAAGATGAAAGAGCCAAGCAGTGTTCTTGCCGTACATTCTTGTCCCCCAGATTTACAATGTTAAAGGTGCAAGCTGTTGTTGCTGCAGTATTCTGCTGAATAGTGAAGGCTGAACAGTGCAGTTAAAAGGCTGCACAGAGGTCTCTTGCTAGGTGAGCTGCTTGCACCAGTTTTATACCAATGTTTGCACCAATCTATTTGCAAATGAGCATACCTATATACCTCCCTCTACAAACCAGTGGCGGATGTAACACGTTTTTAAAGGTGTGTTTAAAGATGTAAATCACATCGAGGCAATTCTGGGCCATTATCTCATTCTGCAAGGAGACAATGACCCTGAAATTCCGTGGGGGTTTTCCCAGTCTCTCGCTGCAATTCTATTGGAGGTCCATGGGAAACATTGTAATTGGCCGTTTTTACTTGTTTCTCTTGGGGCATCGTTGGTCTCTTGCTGGAGTGACAGTGGGAGATTGGGAGAAACCCCCCATGGAATTTCAAGTCCTTTGTGTTTGTAAGTTTCTAGTATTGATCATTGAAGTTAAGATTGGTAAACAGTCCGTGTAATGCAATCATAATTGTCTTGTTTCAGAAATAGGAAATGAAATTTGAAAATTCTAAAAATCAGAATAAGCTTTCAAGAGCTGATGAACACGGTAACACGCGGAGGTAGAATTTGCAAGGAGTTCCATAATTGTCAACTGTAACATCAGTAGAAGAATGGCAAAAACCCCAGAGAAATGGCATAAATGGCCTTTTACATTGTTTCTCTGGGGTTTCTGCTGATCTTCCACTGAAGCTACGATGGATGATCGGGAGAACCCCCATGGAAATTCCTGGTGCTGACCTCTTTCTTGTCTATAATTGTTCTGTGCTCATCAAAGTGGGATATGTTAGTGCTGGGAAACAGAACAATTTCCATTTCAGGCACCCAGTGTCACCACCAAGAACTCCCACATCAGCTAGATGCAGAGTAAAGTTCGTTCTACTCCTCAACCCCTACTGAAATAGCCTGGCATTTTCCCCCATTTCCTGTACCAACCATCCTTAGGCTTGTCTGAGTGACATTGCCTTTTAGTGGCCTATATCCATTAGAAACTGGATTGAGACTGCCCAAACTCATTTTGCATAGGATACTTGTGCTACCTGGTTAACCATTCTGGGCTCTTTGGTTGAATGGTACTGACTCAATCTTGCAATGGTATCTAGAGGTTGGAGTGCAAAACAAAGAGTAATAATACTAATAATGTGAGTAGTAAAAGTCTGTACCATAATTGCACACAGCACCCCTCCTCAAGCACTGACTACAGCCAATCTCCTGCTCCTCAACTGTCAATAAAGGCCAACATTGAGGTTGCAGTGCCCAGCATATCATTCCTGATTCAGCTGTTTCTGGCCATTACCATCCCCCACCCCATTATGCAATCTGAGACTGCAGAATGATATTGATCAAACTGTGGAGTGATAATTGGTGGTTTATATTAGCTTGGCTCAATTGGTAGTACTCTCACCTTAGAGTTAAGCTTTGGTTCTGGATATAAGCTTATAATCTAGACTGGCATTCCAGTATTGAGGGAATGCTACATTGTTGAGGTGCTTGAAGAAGAAGAAATAGAGGAGATGCCAGTAAAGAAGATCCCTGATGTGCTAATTTGAAGTGGAACAGCTGCTCTTTGTGAAAAGGGTTATGAGGCCAACCTTCTCCCACAAGGAAAATGTGAGGCAAGTCAATGATGACAGTGTTCAATTGATGCAAAGGGATGATGAAACACTGCAGCTTACAACAAAATGATATGACACAGAGCAGCTTTTGGATATCAAAGAAACTGTTTACAAAAATGAAAGAAGCATCAAAAGTGGTTGTTTCCTCCCCCTCTCCCTCCCCTCTTCCCCTCCCCCTCCCCTCCAACAAAAAAATGCATCATCTGCTGAGGACCAGAATCAACACCACTTCCCCTTCCTCCTCATCAGAACAAATTATCATTCGTATGCATTACATTAAAATCAGGGTCTGTGGTTATAGAATAGATCATGGGTTACAATTATCTGAAAGTGTGAATTATAAACATATGACCTTGATCATGCATCCCCTAATGAAGATGTTAAATCTTTAAATGCTGGATTTAGATACTGGGGATCCAAGTTTCTCAATTTATAGTGTGGTTTCCTGGGTTGGACCCCACCAGTATGGCACCCACTGTGATTAGAAACTTGATATTTTTACTAAAACGTCCAAAAATGTTCTGCTCGAGGTATTATTTTCTTCTATAAATTGGGAGTATTTTGAAAGTAAACTACTCGCCCCAGGCTTTCCTTTTAACTTTATATTAGTCTGGGGAAGAGTTTCTTTGGGGATTGGCTTTATGCTGTAAATTTTGCATCATAGGCATATTTCTGCACAGAGTTTTGAAATCAGTACATTAAACAATCAAAAAGGATAAGCACATATTATAAGAATGATGTGTAGCTTTTTGTAGGGAGGGCTGGTTGGTTGGGTAGAAAAGGAACGAGCTTATTGATAGAATCATAGAATGTTACAGAGAGAAACAAGCCATTCATCCGTCAACAAAAAAACCCTCATTGTCAACAATGCAATGCATATTAATGTCAACAATGTAACCGACATTAGTGTCAACAGTGTAATTAAAACTAATGTCAACAATGTAATCAACTCAACTGTCAATAATGCAGTCAATGCTACTATCAACAACATAATCAACATTACTGTCAACAATGTAATCAATACTAATGTCAACAATGCAATCAACACTACTGCCAACAATGTAATCAACACTACTGCCAACAATGTAATCAACACTACTGCCAACAATGTAATCAATACTACAGTCAACAATGTAATAAACATGAATTCCAGAAATGCAATCAACACTACTGTCAACAATGTAACCCCAATACTGTCAACAATGTAATCAACCCTAATGTCAATAATGAAATCAAGTATACAATCAACAATGTAATCAACAATACTGTCAACAATGTAATCAACCCTAAATTCAATAATATAATCCAAACTAATGTCAACAATGTAATCCACATCACTGTCAACAATGCAATCAGCACTAATGCCTACAATGTAATCAAAAAAACTGTCAACAATGTAATAAACATTACCGTCAACAATGCAATCAACACTACTGTCAACAATGTAACCTCATTACTTTCAACAACATAATCAACACTACTGTTCACGATGTAATCAGCACAAATGTCAACAATGTAATCAACACCAATGTCAACAACAAAATCCCCATTAGTCTCAACAATGTAGTCAATTCAACTGCCAGCAATGTAATCAACACTACTGTGAACAATGTAATCAACACTACGGTCAAGAATGTAATCAACCCTAATGTAAATAATGTAGACAACACTAATGTCAACAATGTAATCAACACTACTGTCAACATTGTATTAAAACTAATGCCAACAATGCAATCAATACTACTGTCGACAATATGACTCCATTACAGTCAACAATGTAATCAACATGACTGTCAACAATGTATTCAACCCTAATGTCAATAATGCAATCAAAAATACTATCAACAATGTAATGAACAAAACTGTCAACAATGTAATCAACATCAATGTCAACAATGCAATCAACACTACTGTCAAAAATGTAATCAATACTACTGTCAACAATGTAATCAATACTGTCGACAATGTAATCAACACTAATGTCAACAATGCAATCAACACTACTGTCAACAATGTAATCAACACTAATGTCAACAATGCAGTCAATACTACTGTCAACAATGTAATCAAGACAATTAACACTATGTCAACAATGTAATCAGCACTAATGTCAATCATGTAAGCAATAAGACTGTCAACAATGTAATCAATACTACTGTCAACAATGTAATAAACATTAATGTCAACAATGCAATCAACACTACTGTCAACAATGTAACCCCATTACTGTCGACACTGTAATCAACACTACTGTTGACAATGTAATCAGCACAAATGTCAACAATGTAATCAACACTAATGTCAACAATGAAATCCCCATTACTGTTAACAATGTGGTCAACACAACTGCCAAGAATGTAATCAACACTGCTGTCAACAATGTAATCAACACTAATGTCAACAATGCAAACTACACTAACGTCAATAATGTAATCAGCACTATTGTCAACAATGCAATCAACACCTATGTCAACAATGCAATCAATACCACTGTCAATAATGTAATGAATACTATTGTCAACAATGTAATAAATACTACTGTCAACAATGCTATCAATACCACTATCAACAAGATAATCAACACTAATATCAATATTGTAATCAATACTAATGTCAAAAATATAATCAACACAAATCTCAACAATGTAAGCAACACTGCTGTCAACAATGTAACACGTGCTAATGTCAACAATGTAGTCAACACAATTGCCAACAGCGTAAACAACGCTACTGATAGATATGTAATCAACACAACTGTCAACACTATGATCAAAAGTAAGATAAAAAATACAGCCAATGCTAATGTCAAAAATTTAATCGACAATACTGTCAACAATGTAATCAACACTACTGTTAACAAAGTAATTAACACTAATGTCAACTATGTAACCTTGATTGCTCTCAACAATGTCATCAAAACTACTGTCCACATTCTAATCAAAACTACTGTTAACAACATATTCAACACTAATGTCAACAATGTAATCAACACTCATGTCTATAATGTAATCAACATTAATGTCAACAATGCAATCAACACTACTGTCAACAATGTAACCCCATTACTGTCGACACTGTAATCAACACTACTGTTGACAATGTAATCAGCACAAATGTCAACAATGTAATCAACACTAATGTCAACAATGAAATCCCCATTACTGTTAACAATGTGGTCAACACAACTGCCAAGAATGTAATCAACACTGCTGTCAACAATGTAATCAACACTAATGTCAACAATGCAAACTACACTAACGTCAATAATGTAATCAGCACTATTGTCAACAATGCAATCAACACCTATGTCAACAATGCAATCAATACCACTGTCAATAATGTAATGAATACTATTGTCAACAATGTAATAAATACTACTGTCAACAATGCTATCAATACCACTATCAACAAGATAATCAACACTAATATCAATATTGTAATCAATACTAATGTCAAAAATATAATCAACACAAATCTCAACAATGTAAGCAACACTGCTGTCAACAATGTAACACGTGCTAATGTCAACAATGTAGTCAACACAATTGCCAACAGCGTAAACAACGCTACTGATAGATATGTAATCAACACAACTGTCAACACTATGATCAAAAGTAAGATAAAAAATACAGCCAATGCTAATGTCAAAAATTTAATCGACAATACTGTCAACAATGTAATCAACACTACTGTTAACAAAGTAATTAACACTAATGTCAACAATGTAACCCTGATTGCTCTCAACAATGTCATCAAAACTACTGTCCACATTCTAATCAAAACTACTGTTAACAACATATTCAACACTAATGTCAACAATGTAATCAACACTCATGTCTATAATGTAATCAACACTAATGTCAACAATGTAATCAACACTAATGTCAACAATGTAATCAACACTAATGTGAACAATGTAATCAACACTCATGTCTATAATGTAATCAACACTAATGTCAACAATGTAATCAACACTCATGTCTATAATGTAATCAACACTAATGTCAACAATGTAATCAACACAACTGTCAACAATGTAATCAACACTAATGTCAACAATATAATCAACACTAATGTCAACAATGTAATCAACACTCATGTCTATAATGTAATCAACACAACTGTCAACAATGTAATCAACACTAATGTCAACAATGTAATCAACACTAATGTCAACAATGTAATCAACACTCATGTCTATAATGTAATCAATACTACTGTCAACAATGTAATCAATACTGTCAACAATGTAATCAACACTAATGTAAACAATGCAATCAACACTACTGTCAACAATGTAATCAACACTAATGTCAACAATGCAGTCAATACTACTGTCAACAATGTAATCAAGACAATTAACACTATGTCAACAATGTAATCAACACTGCTGTCAACAATGTAATCAACACTAATGTCAACAATGCAAACTACACTAATGTCAATAATGTAATCAGCACTATTGTTAACAATGCAATCAACACCTATGTCAACAATGCAATCAATACCACTGTCAATAATGTAATGAATACTATTGTCAATAATGTAATAAATACTACTGTCAACAATGCTATCAATACCACTATCAACAAGATAATCAACACTAATATCAATATTGTAATCAATATTAATGTCAAAAATATAATCAACACAAATCTCAACAATGTAAGCAACACTGCTGTCAACAATGTAACACGTGCTAATGTCAACAATGTAGTCAACACAATTGCCAACAGCGTAAACAACGCTACTGATAGATATGTAATCAACACAACTGTCAACACTATGATCAAAAGTAAGATAAAAAATACAGCCAAAGCTAATGTCAAAAATTTAATCGACAATACTGTCAACAATGTAATCAACACTACTGTTAACAAAGTAATTAACACTAATGTCAACAATGTAATCCTGATTGCTCTCAACAATGTCATCAAAACTACTGTCCACATTGTAATCAAAACTACTGTTAACAACGTATTCAACACTAATGTCAACAATGTAATCAACACTCATGTCTATAATGATGTGGAGATGCCGGTGATGGACTGGGGTTGACAATTGTAAATAATTTTACAACACCAAGTTATAGTCCAGCAATTTTATTTTAAATTCACAAGCTTTCGGAGGCTACCTCCTTCCTCAGGTGAACGATGTGGAAATGAAGTCCTCGAAATGAAGTCGCATTTATAATTCACAGAACAATGCTGGTGATAACAGACAGTTTTTTCAACTGCCCGTTGCCAAGGCAATCAGTGTGCAGACAGACAGGTGTTACCTGCCAGGTCTCAGAATATACAAATCACCAAAAAAAACAACAAACAAAAAAAAACAGAGATAGAGAGGTAGAAACATAGAAAAGACAGCAACTGACCCGTTATATTAAAAACAGATAACATTTGTTCGCTGGTGGGGTAACGTGTAACGTGACATGAACCCAAGATCCCGGTTGAGGCCGTCCTCATGGGTGCGGAACTTGGCTATCAATTTCTGCTCTACGATTTTGCGTTGTCGTGTGTCTCGAAGGCCGCCTTGGAGTACGCTTACCCGAAGGTCGGTGGCTGAATGTCCTTGACTGCTGAAGTGTTCCCCGACTGGGAGGGAACCCTCCTGTTTGGCGATTGTTGCGCGGTGTCCGTTCATCCGTTGTCGCAGTGTCTGCATGGTCTCACCAATGTACCATGCTCCGGGGCATCCTTTCCTGCAACGTATGAGGTAGACAACGTTGGCCGAGTCACAGGAGTATGAACCATGCACCTGGTGGGTGGTGTCCTCTCGTGTGATGGTGGTATCTGTGTTGATGATCTGGCATGTCTTGCAGAGGTTACCGCGGCAGGGTTGTGTGGTGTCGTGGACGCTGTTCTCTTGAAAGCTGGGTAATTTGCTGCGAACGATGGTCTGTTTGAGGTTGGGTGGCTGTTTGAAGGCGAGTAGTGGAGGTGTGGGGATGGCCATAGCGAGGTGTTCGTCGTCATTGATGACATGTTGAAGGCTGCGGAGAACATGGCGTAGTTTCTCCGCTCCGGGGAAGTACTGGACGACAAAGGGTACTCTGTTGATTGCGTCCCGTGTTAGTCTCCTGAGGAGGTCTATGCGATTTTTTGCTGTGGCCCGTCGGAACTGTCGATCGATGAGTCGAGCGTCATATCCCGTTCTTACTAGGGCGTCTTTCAGCGTCTGGGAACACTTCAGCAGTCAAGGACATTCAGCCACCGACCTTCGGGTAAGCGTACTCCAAGGCGGCCTTCGAGACACACGACAACGCAAAATCGTAGAGCAGAAATTGATAGCCAAGTTCCGCACCCATGAGGACGGCCTCAACCGGGATCTTGGGTTCATGTCACGCTACACGTTACCCCACCAGCGAACAAATGTTATCTGTTTTTAATATAACGGGTCAGTTGCTGTCTTTTCTATGTTTCTACCTCTCTATCTCTGTTTTTTTTTGTTTGTTGTTTTTTTTGGTGATTTGTATATTCTGAGACCTGGCAGGTAACACCTGTCTGTCTGCACACTGATTGCCTTGGCAACGGGCAGTTGAAAAAACTGTCTGTTATCACCAGCATTGTTCTGTGAATTATAAATGCGACTTCATTTCGAGGACTTCATTTCCACATCGTTCACCTGAGGAAGGAGGTAGCCTCCGAAAGCTTGTGAATTTAAAATAAAATTGCTGGACTATAACTTGGTGTTGTAAAATTGTTTACACATGTCTATAATGTAATCAACACTAATGTCAACAATGTAATCAACACAACTTTCAACAATGTAATCAACACTAATGTCAACAATGTAATCAACACTAATGTGAACAATGTAATCAACACTCATATCTATAATGTAATCAACACTAATGTCAACAATGTAATCAACACTCATGTCTATAATGTAATCAACACAACTGTCAACAATGTAATCAACACTAATGTCAACAATGTAATCAACACTCATGTCTATAATGTAATCAACATTAATGTCAACAATGTAATCAACACAACTGTCAACAATGTAATCAACACTAATGTCAACAATGTAATCAGCACTACTGTCAATGATGTAACCTACATTATTGTCACCAATGTAGCCCACTTTACTGTCAACAAAGTAACCCACGCTACTGTCAATAATGTAATCAGCCCTAATGTCAATCATGTAATCAAAACTACCGTCAACAATGTAATCAACACTACTGTCAACAATGTTATCAACACTACTGTTAACAATGTAGTCAACACAACTGTCAACAATGTAAAGCACACTCCGGCCAACAATACAAGCAACACTATGGATAAATTTGTAAGCAACACTACTGTCAAATATGTAATCAACACTACTGTCATTAATGTAATCAACACGACTGTCAACAATGTAACCCCAATTATTGTCAACAATGTAATGAACACTAGTGTCAACAATGTAATCAAAACTAGTGTTAACAATGTAATCAACACTAATGTCAATAATGTTATCAACACTACTGTCACTAATGTTATCAACACTACTGTCAACAATGTAATCAACAGTAATGTCAACAATGCAATCCACACCCATGTCAATAATGTAATCAACACTACTTTCAACAATGTAGTCAACACAACTGCCAAGTATGTAATTAACGTTACTGTCAACAATGTAATCAATCCTAATGTATATATTGTAGCTGACACTAATGTCAACAATACAAACTACACTAATGTCAATAATGTAATCAACACTACTGTCAACAATGCAATCAACACCTACATCAACAATACAATCAATACCACTGTCAACAATGTAATTGATACTGTTGTCAACAATGCAATAAATATTACCATCAACAATGCTATCAATACCATTGTCAACAATGTAATGAACACTACTGTCAACAATGTAATCAACACTAATATCAATAAAGTATTCAACGCTAATGTAATCAATACTACTGTCAACAATGTAAGCCAAACTAGTGTCAATAATGTGATCAACACTAATGTCAGCAATGTAATCAACACTACTGTCAACAATGTAACCCCCATAACTGTTAACAATGTAATCAACACTACTGTAAACAATGTAACCCAAAGTACAGTTAATAATGTGATCAACACTAATGTCAGCATGTAATCAACACTACTGTCAACAATGTAACCCATACATCTGTCAATAATGTAATAAACACTACTTTCAACAATGTAAGCAACACTACCGACAACAATGTAAGCAACACTACTGTTAAGAATGTAACACATGCTACTGTCAACAATGTAGTCAACACAACTGCCAACACTGGGATCAACAGTAATATCAAAAAATACAACCAACACTAATGTCAATAATTTAATCAACCATACTGTCAGCATGTAATCAAAACTACCGTCAACATTGTAATCAAAACTACTGATAACAATGTAATCAACACTAATGTCAACAATGTAATCAGCACTCATGTCAATAATGTAATCAACATTAATGTCAGTAATTTAATCAACACAACTGTCAACAATGGAATCAGCATCAATGTCAACAATGTAATTAGCACTTCTGTCAACAATAAAATCAACACTACTATCACCAATGTAGCCCACACTACTGTCAACAAATAACCCGTACTACTGTCAATAATATATTGTATACTGCTGTCAACAATGTAATCAACACTATTGTCATCAATGCAATCAACACTACTGTCAACAATGTAATCAACACTACTGTCAATAATGTAATCAACAATAACGTCAATAATGAAACCGCTATTACTGTAAACAAAGTAATCAAAACTACTGTCAAAAATGTAATACACACTTCTGTCAACAATGTAACCCACACCACTGTCAATAATGTAATCAACACTACTGTCAACAATGTAATCAACACTAATATCAATAAGGTAATCAACATTACTTTCATCAATGTAATGAATACAACTGTCAACAATGTAAACCACACTGCTGCCAATAATGGACAAGATTGTAAGCCGCACTACTGTCAACAATGCAATCAACACAACTATCAACAATGTAAGCAACAATACTGTCAAATATGTAATCAACAGTAATGACAACAATGCAATCAACACCAATGTCAATAATGTAATCAGTAGTACTGTCAACAATGTAATCAACACTACTGTCAACAATGTAACCTAAACTACTACCAATAATGTGATCAATACTAATTTCAGCACTGTAATCAACACTACTGTCAACAATGTAATCAACACTAATGTGAAAAATGTAATCAGTAGTACTGTCAACAATGTAATCAACACTACTGTCAACAATGCAATCAACACCAATGTCAATAATGTAATCAGTAGTACTGTCAACAATGTAATCAACACTACTGTCAACAATGTAACCTAAACGACTGTCAATAATGTGATCAATACTAATTTCAGCACTGTAATCAACACTACTGTCAACAATGTAATCAACACTAATGTCAAAAATGTAATCAATACTACTGTCAACAATGTAAGCCAAACTACTGTCAATGTGATCAACACTAATTTCAGCAATGTAATCAATACTACTGTCAACAATGCAAGCAACACTAACGACAACAATGTAAGCAACACTACTGTTAACAATGTAACACACACACTACTGTCAACAATGTAATCAACACAACTGTGAACAATGTAAGCAACAATATTGTCAAAATCAACAGTAATGACAACAATGCAATCAACACTAATATTAATAATGTAATCAATAGTACTGTCAACAACGTAATCAACAGTACTATCAACAATGTAATCAACACTACGTCAAGAATGCAATCAACACTATTCTCAACAATGCAATCAATACTAATGTCAACAGCGTAACCCTGATTACTGTCAACAATGTAATCAACACTGTCAACAATTTAATCAAAACTACTGTCAACAATGTAATCAACACTATTGTCAATAATGTAATCAACACTACTGTCAACAATGCAATCAACACTATTGTCATTAATGTCGTCAACACTACTGTCAACAATGTAATCAACAGTAATATCAATAAAGTAATCAATAGTACTATCAACAATGTAATCAACACTACAGTCAAGTATGCAATGAACATAACTGTCAAGAATGCAATGAATAGTAATGTCAAAATGTAATCAGCCCTACTATCAATAATGTAATCTACACTAATGTCAATCATGTAATCAACAATAGTGTTAATAATGCAACCAACACTACTGTCAATAATTCAATCAACACTAATGTCAACAATGTAATCGACACTAATGTCAACAATGTAACCAGCACTACTGTCAATAATGAAATCAACAATACTGCCAACAATGTAATCATCACTAATGTCAATAATGTAATCAGCAGTAATATCAACAATGCAACCAATACTAATGACAATAATTTAATCACCAATACTGTCAACAATGTATCAACACTACTATTACTAATGTAATCAGCAGTAATGTCAATAACGTAACCCCGATTGCTGTCAGCAATGTAATCAGCACTGCTGTCAGCAATGTAATCAGCACTGCTGTCAACAATGTATTCAACACTCATGGCAATAATATAATCAACACTAATGTCAATAATGTAATCAACAACTGTCAACAATGTAATCAACACTAATGTCAACAATGTAATCAACAGTACTGCAACAATATAATCAACACCACTGTCAACAAAGTAACCCAACTATTGTCACCAATATAGATCATACTACTGTCACTAAAGTAACCCACGCTACTGTCAACAATGTATTCTATACTACTGTCCACAATCTAATCAACACTACTGTCAACAATGTAATCAACACTACTGTCAACAATGTAATCAACAATAATGTCAATAATGAAACCCCATTACTGTAAACTAAATAATCCACACTACTGTCAAAAATGTAATCAACACTAATGGCAATAATGTACTCAACACTACTTTCACCTATGTAATGAACACAACTTCAACAATGTAAACCACACTACTGCCAAATATGTAATCGACACTACTGTCAACAATGTAATCAACACTAATGTCAATAATATAATCAACAGTAATGTCAACAATGTAATCAACACTAATGTCAATAATGTAATCAACACAGCTGTCAACAATTTAACCAAAACTACTGTCAACAATGTAATCAGCACTACTGTCAACAATGTAATCAACACTAATGTTAATAATGTACTCAACACTACTGTCAATAATGTTCATGATGTGGAGATGCCGGTGTTGGACTGGGGTGGACAAATGTAAGGAATCTTACAACACCAGGTTATAGTCCAACAATTTTATTTTAAAATCACAAGCTTTCGGAGATTATCCCCTTCGTCAGGTGAATAATGTTATCAACATTACTGTCAACAATGTAATCAATAGTAATGTCAACCATGTAATTAACACTTGTGTCAGTAATGTAAACAACACAGCTGTCAACAATTTAACCAAAACTACTGTCAACAATGTAATCAGCACCACTGTCAACAATGTAACCCAGATTACTATCAACAATGTTTCCCACATACTGTCAATTATGTAATCAACAGTACTATCAACAATGTAATCAACACTACTGTCAACAATGCAATTAACAGTAATGTCAAAAATGTAATCACCCTATTGTCAACAATGTAATTAACACTAATGTCAACAATGTAATCAACACTAATGTCAATAATGTAATCAAAACTAATGTCACCAGTCTAATCAACATTAATGTCAAAAATGTAACCAAACCTACAGTCAACAATGTAATCAATATTATTGTCAACAATGCAATCAACACTAACGTCAACAATGTAATCAACAATAATGTCAATAATGTAACCAACACAACTGTGAACAATGTAATCAACACTACTGTCCACAATGCAATCAACACTAATGTCAATAATGCAACCTACACTACTGTCAATAATGTTATGTATATATTTTCAACAATGTAATCAACACTAATGTCATGAATGTAATCAACACTACTGTCAACAATGTAATCAACACTACTGTCAACAATATAACCAACAATAACGTCAATAATGAAACTCCCATTACTATAAACAAAGTAATCAACACTGCTGTAAAATGTAATCCACACTTCTGTCAACAATGTAACCCACATCACTGTCAATAATGTAATCAACAACACTGTTGGCAATGTAATCAACACTACTTTCAACAATGTAATCAACACTATGGTCAATAATGTAATCAACACCACCGTCAGCAATGTTATCAACACTAATGTCAATAATTTAATCAAAACTACAGACAAGATTGTAGGCAACACTACTGTCAATAATGTAATCAACACCACTGTTGGCAATGAAATCAACACTAATGTCAATAATTTAATCAACATTATGGACAAGGTTGTAAGCAACACTACTATCAATAATGTAATCAACACTACTGTCAATAATTTAATCAACATTATGGAAAAGATTGTAAGCAACACTACTGTCGACATTGTAACCAACACTGTCAATAATGTAAGCAACACTACTGTCAAGTATGTAGGCAACAGTACTATCAACAATGTAATCAACACTACACTCAACAATGTAACCCACACTACTGTCACCAATGTAGCCCACACTACTGTCAACAAAGTAACTCACACTACTGTCAACAATGCATTGTACACTACTGTCAACAATGTAATCAACACTACTGTCAACAATGTAATCAACAATAATGTCAATAATGAAACCCCAATTACAGTAAACAACATAATCAACACTACTGTCAAAACATAATCCACACTTCTGTCAACAATGTAACCCATACCACTGTCAATAATGTAATCAACAACACTGTTAGCAATGTAATCAACACTAATATCAATAATGTAATCAACATTACTTTCAACAATGTAATCAACACAACTGTCAACAATGTAAACCACACTGCTGCCAACACGTAATCAACACTATGGACAAGGTTGTAAGCAACACTACTGTCAACAATGTAACCCACATTACTGTCAAGAGTATAACCCACACTACTGTCAATAATGTAATGTATACTATTTTCAATGATGTAATGCCAACAATGCAATCAACACAACTGCCAACAATGTAATTGACACTAAGAACAAGGTTGTAAGCAACACTACCATCAACAATGTAACCCAGGCTACCATCAACAATGTAAGCAACACAAATGTCAAAAATGTAAGCAACACTACTGTCAAATATGTAATCAACACTATTGTCAACAATGAAATCAACAGTAATGTCAATAATGTAATCAATAGTACCGTCAACAATGTGATCAACAGTCCTGTCAACAATAGAATGAACACTACTGTCAACAAAGTAACCCACACTACTGTCAATAATGTAGCCCTCCCTACTGTCAACAATGTGGGTTACATTATTGACAGTAGTGTAGGTTACATTATTGACTGTAGTGTGGGTTAAGTTATTAACAGTTGTGTGTTACATTATTGACAGTTATGTGGATTACATTATTGACAGTAGTTGTGGGTTACAGTATTGTCAATAGTGTGTGTTACAGTATTGTCAATAGTGTGTGTTACATTTTAGACAGTAATGTGGTTTACATTATTGACAATAGTGTGTGTTGTATTTTAGACAGTAGTGTAGGTTATATTTTTGACAATAGAATGTATTGTATTATTATCAGTAATGTGGGTTACATTATTGTCAATAGTGTGGGTTACATTATTAACAGTAGTGTGTATTACATTTTAGACAGTGGTGTGGGTTATGTTATTGACAATAGTATGTGTTGTATTATTATCAGTAATATGGGTTACACTAGTGACAGCAGTGTGTGTTACATTTTAGATAGTAGTGTGGGTTACATTATTGACAGCAGTGTGTGTTACATTTTAGACAGTAGTGTGGGTTACATTATTGACAGCAGTGTGTGTTACATTTTAGACAGTAGTGTGGGTTGTATTATTGACTGTAGTGTGTGTAACATCATTGACAGTAGTGTGGGTTAAATTATTGATAGTGGTGTGGGTTACATTATTGATAGTAGCTGTGGGTTACAGTATTGTTAATAGTGTGTGTTATATTCTTGTCAATAGTGTGGGTTACATTTTTGACAGTAGTCTGCGTTACATTTTAGATAGTAGCATGCATTATATTATTGACAAAAGTATGTGTCGTATTATTATCAGTAATGTGGGTTACACTGGTGACAGTAGTGTGTGTTACATTATTGACAGTAGTGTGGGTTACATTATTGTCAGCAATGTGTGTTATATTTTTGTCTGTAATGTGTGTTACATTATTGACAGTAGTGTTACAATTTAGACAGTAGTGTGGGTTACTTTATTGACAGTAGTGCGTCTTACATTTTAGACAGTAGTGTGGGTTACATCACTGACGTAGTGTGTGTTACATTTTAGACAGTAGTGTGTGTTAAATTATTGACAATAGTATGTGTTGTATTATCAACAATGTGGGTAACATTAGTGACAGTAGTGTGTGCTACATTATTGACAGTAATGTGTGTTACATTATTGTCAATAGTGTAGGTTACATTGTTGACAGTAGTGTGTGTTACATTTTAGACAGTAGTGTGGGTTACATTATTGACAGTAGTGTGGATTACATTTTAGACAGTAGTGTGGGTTATATTATTGACAGTAGTGTTTGTTACATTATTGAATATAGTGTGAGTTACATTATTGTCATTAGTATTGCTTACATGTTTGACAGTAGTGTTGGTTACATTATTGTAATAGTGTGGGTCATATTATTGACAGTGCATTTTACATTATTGACAGTAGCTTGGGTTACATTATTGTCAATAATCTGGGTTACATTATTGAGAGTAGTGTTTGTTACATTATTGACAGTAGTTTGTGTTACATTATTGATAGTAGTGTGGGGTACATTATTGACAGTAGTGTGGGGTACATTATTGAGAATAGTGTCTGTTACATCATTGTCAGTAGTTTGGGTTACATTATTGTCAATAATGTGGGTTACATTATTGACAGTAGTGTTTGTTACATTATTGACAGTAGTTTGTGTTACATTATTGATAGTAGTGTGGGGTACATTATTGATAGTTGTGTTTGTTACATTATTGACAGTAGTGTTTGTTACATTATTGACAGTAGTGTGGGGTACATTATTGACAGTAGTGTGTGTTACATTATTGATAGTAGTGTGGGGTACATTATTGAGAGTAGTGTTTGTTACATTATGGACAGTAGTGTGGGTTACTTTATTGACAGTAGTGTGTGTTACATTATTGACAGTAGTGTGGGTGACATTGTTGCCAGTTGAGTGGGTTACATTATTGACAGAAGTTTGGCTTACATTATTATCAGTAGTGTGGGTTATATTATCGACAACAGTATGTGTTGTATTATTATCAGTAGTGTGGTTACATTATTGACAGTAGTGTGGGTTACATTATTGACAGTAGTATAGATCACATTATTGATAGTAGTGTGGGTTACATTATTGACAGTAGTGTGGATTACATTATTTACAGTAGTGTGGGTTACATTATTGACAGTAGCATGTGTTACATTATTGATAGTAGTGTGGGTTACATTATTGACAGTAGTGTGGATTACATTATTTACAGTAGTGTGGGTTACATTATTGACAGTAGCATGTGTTACATTATTGATAGTAGTGTGGGTTACTTTATTGACAGTAATGTGGGTTACATTATTGACAGTAGCGTGTGTAACATTATTGACAGTAGTGTGGGTTACTTTATTGACAGTAGTGTGGGTTACATTAGTGACATAGTGTGGGTTACATTTTAGACATAGTATGGGTTGCACTATTGATGATAGTATGTTTGACATTATTGACAGTAGTGTGGGTTACATTATTGACAGTGTGTGTTACATATTAGAGAGTTGTGTGGGTTACATTATTGACAGTAGTGTGGGTTACATTTTAGACAGTAGTGTGGGTTACATTATCGATCGCAGTGTGGGTTTGATTATTGACAGTAGTGTTGGTTACATTATTGGCAGTAGCATGGTTTATGTTATTGCGTGTTGTGTGTATTACATTATTGACAGTTGTGTTGGTTACAGTATTGATAGTATTATATATTACCTTCTTGACAGTTGTTTGATTTATATTATTGACAGTAGTGTGGCTTACATTATTGACAGACGTGTGGGTTACATTATTGAGAGTAGTGTTAATTCCATTATTGACAGTAGTATGGATTATTGTTGACAGCAATATAGATTACATTATTGACAGAAGTGTGGGTTACATTATTGACAGTCATGTGGGTTTCTTTATTGACAGTAGCATGGGTTACATTATTGAGAGTAGTGTTAATTCCATTATTGACAGTAGTGTGGGTTACATTATTGACAGTCATATGGGTTTCTTTATTGACAGTAGCATGGGTTACATTATTGAGAGTAGTGTTAATTCCATTATTGACAGTAGTGTGGGTTACATTATTGACAATCATGTGGGTTTCTTTATTGACAGTAGCATGGGTTACATTATTGAGAGTAGTGTTAATTCCATTATTGACAGTAGCATGGGTTACATTATTGAGAGTAGTGTTAATTCCATTATTGACAGTAGTGTGGGTTACATTGCTGACAGCAATGTAGATTATATTATTGACAGGAGTGTGGGTTACATTCTTGACTGTAGTATCAGTTACATAATTGACACTAGTGTGGTTTACATTATTGCGTGTTGTGTGGGTTACATATTGACAGTGTGTTGATTACAGTATTGACAGTAGTATACATTACCTTCCTGACAGTAGCTTGGTTTACATTGTTGGCAGTAGTGTGGTTTATATTATTGAAAGTCGTGTGGGTTTCATTATTGTCAGTAGTGCTGATTACATTATTGCCAGTCGTGTGTGTTGCATTGACGACAGTAGTGTGAGTTACATTATTTTCAGTAGCGTGTGTTACATTGTTGACAGTAATGCTGATTACAGTATTGACAGAGTACACATTATCTTTTTGACAGTAGTGTGGTTTATATTATCGATAATAGTGTGGGTTACATTATTGACTGTAGTGTGTGTTACATTATTGACAGTAATGTGTGTTACATTATTTTCAATAGTGTGGGTTATACTATTGCCAGTCATGTGGGTTACATTATTGACAGACGTTCCAGTTACGTTATTGTCAGTAGTGAGGGTTATATTATTGACAATAATATGTGTTGTATTATTATCAGTAGTGTGGGTTACATTAGTGACAGAAGTGGGTTACATTATTGTCAGTAGTGGGTTACATTATTGACAGTAGTGTGAGTTACATTATTGTCAGTAGTATGTGTTACGTTATTTACAGTCCTGTTGATTGCATTATTGACAGTAGGAAGAAGTTGCCTCGGGCAAACATTTTCTTCTTAAATTCTGCAACAGGAAATCATTCGAATAGCAATGACTGTGATTAGTTTCTGGTTATCTTTACCACTAATTCAAATACTGTGTGATCTTGTCTGCTGTGGTTAACTGCTATTTAGCTGTCTAGACTAACAGGGGCAGAGAAATTATGGAATTACTTAGTATGTTTGGCTCATGATCATTGTTAAACATTGAAAATATTCACAATTGTAGTGTACCAACATTGTATCTATTTTGGAATTAAGTGGCAGCCGAAGTACTTATCATGTGTTAAGCCCTTTTATTTCCCACTTACACTGCAGATTGTCTTGGAATATGATGTCCTGAATAGATCTCTGGCTTATGTGTAGTGGTTAGCACTCATCATTCACACACATGCTTTACAATGGATTTCATACAGAGACTACATTGATGTACATGATAGCAAGAGCCAAGTTCACAGCACCATGGGTGGCTCAGTTGTATTGGGGTGGGGGGAAGGAGAAAGGTCAGGAGAGCAATAGTGATAGGGGATTCAATAGTTAGGGGAACAGACAGGCGTTTCTGTGGCTGCAGACGTGATTCCAGAATGGTATGTTGCCTCCCTGGTGCCAGGGTCAAGGATGTCACTGAGCGGCTGCAGAACATTCTTGGGGCGGGGGGGTGTGGTGGGAGAGGGTGAACAGCCACAGGTCGTGGTCCATATCGGTACCAATGACATAGGTAGAAAGAGGGATGAGGTCCTGCAGGCAAATTTTACGGAGCTAGGAAAGAAATTAATAAGCAAGACCTCAAAGGTAGTAATCTCTGGATTACCCCTGGTGCCACCCACGAGTGAGTTTAGAAATAGGAGGTTGAGTGCAGATGAATGCGTGGCTGGAGAGATGGTGCAAGAGGGAGGGCTTTAGATTCCTGGGGCATTGGGACCAGTTCTGGGGGAGGTGGGACCTGTACAAGCCGGATGGGTTACACCTCAACTGAGGCAGGGCCAATATCCTTGCAGGGAGGTTTGCTAGTGCTGTTGGGGAGGGCTTAAACTAACTAGTCAGGGGGATGGGAACTTGAGCGTAGATTCAGAAGGGAGAGAAGTAGAGCTGGAAATGGAAGGCAGAAAATTAGTAAGCAAGTTTGGAAGGCAGAAGAAACAAAGGTGAGAAACTAGACCACAAAGGAGTTTGGCAGTGCTTAATGGAATATACCTCAATGCAAGGAATATAGTGAATAAGGCAGATGAGCTGGGGGCACAGATAGACACGTGGAAGTGTGATATCTTAGCTATTACAGAGACATGGCTTAAACAGGGGCAGGAACGTCTGCTCAATGTTCCTGGTTACAGGGTTTCCAGACGAGATAGAGAGGGGGATAAAAAAGGAGGGGGTGGCAATATTGGTTAAAGAAACAATTACGGCTGTGAGGAGGGATGATATGTTAGAAGGATCAACAAATGAGGCCATATGGGTAGAGGTAAAGAACAAAAAAGGGGCAATCAGACTGCTGGGAGTGTACTATAGACCCCAAACAGTCAGAGGGAGATAGAAGAGCAAATATGTCGGCAAATTTCTGAGAAGTGCAAAAACAATAGGGCAGTAATAGTAGGGGATTTCAACTACCCTAATATTGACTGGGATACAATCAGTGTTAAAGGTATCGAGGGTGCAGAATTCTTAAATTGCATTCAGGAGAACTTTTTTAGCCAGTACGTAGCAAGTCCAACAAGAGCGGGGGCAGTGCTGGATTTAGTTTTAGGGAATGAAGCTGGGCAGGTGGAAGGAGTACCAGTAGGGGAGCATTTTGGTAGTAGGGATCATAATTCAGTTAGATTTAGCATAGTTATGGAAAAGGACAAAGTTAGAACAGGAGTAAAAGTTCTAAGGTGGGGAAAGGCCAATTTTACTAAGCTGAGAAGTGATTTAGCAAAAGTGAACTGGAAACAGCTACTTGAAGGTAAATCAGTGTCAGGGCAGTGGGAGGCATTCAAGGGAGAGATAGTGAGGGATCAGAACAAACATGTTCCCACAAAGAAAGAGGGTGGGACTCCCAAATCTAGAGCCCCCTGGATGACAAAGAGCATACAGGGTAGGATAAGGCAAAACAGGGAAGCTTATGTCAGACACCGAGAGCTCAATACTGCAGAAAGCCTAGAGGAGTATAGAATGTGCAGAAGTGAAATTTTGAAGGAAATTAGGAAAGCAAAGAGAGAGCAAGAAAAAATACTGGCAAGTAAAATTAAGGCAAACCCAAAAATGTATTATAAATTTATGAAGAGCAAGAAGATAACTAAGGAAAGAGTACGGCCTATTAGAGACTCAAAAGGTAACCTATGTGTGGAGGCGGAAGAGGTGGGTATGGTTCTTAATGAATACTTTGCATCTGTCTTCACAAAGGAGGAGGATGATGCAAACATTGTGCTTAAGGAGGAGGAGTGTGAAATATTGGATGGGATAAGCATAGTGAGAGAGGAAGTATTAAGGGGTTTAGCATCTTCAAAAGTAGATAAATCGCCGGGGCCGGATGAAATGTATCGCAGGCTGTTAAAAGAAGCAAGGGAGGAAATAGCAGAGGCTCTGACCATCATTTTACAATCCTCCTTGGTTACAGGCGTGGTGCCAGAGGATTGGAGGACCGCTAACATTGCACCGTTGTTTAAAAAGGGAGAAAAGGATAGACCTAGTAATTACAGGCCAGTCAGTCTAACCTCGGCGGTGGGCAAATTATTGGAACCAATTCTGAGGGACAGTATAAACCATATATACTGGAATATAGGCAGTATATATACAGTATATATGGATTAATCAAGGACTGTCAACATGGATTTGTTAAGGGAAGATCGTGTCTGACTAACTTGATTGAATGTTTTGAGGAGGTAACAAGGAGGGTTGATGAGGGTAGTGCATTTGATGTAGTCCACATGGATTTTAGCAAGGCTTTTGACAAGGTCCCACATGGCAGACTGGTCAAAAAAGTAAAAGCCCATGGGATCCAAAGGAAAGTGGCAAATTGGATCCAAAATTGGCTCAGTGGCAGGAAGCAAAGGGTAATAGTCGATGGTTGTTTTTGTGACTGGAAAGCTGTTTCCAGTAGGGTTCCACAGGGCTCAGTACTAGGTCCCTTGGTTTTTGTGGTATATATTAATGATTTAGACTTAAATGTGGATGGCATGATTAAGAAGTTTGCAAATGATACAAAAATTGGCCGAGTCTTTGATAGTGAGGAGGAAAGCTGTAGAGTGTAGGAAGATATCAATGGACTGGTCAGGTGGGCAGAAAAGTGGCAAATGGAATGCAATCTGGAGAAGTGTGAGGAAATGCATTTAGGGAGGTCAAATAAGGCAAGGGAATACACAATAAATGGGAGGATACTTAGAGGTGCCGGAGAAGAGAGGGACCTTGGAGTGCATGTCCACAGATCTCTGAAGGTAGCAGGACAGGTAGATAAGGTGGTTAAGAAGGCATATGGGATACTTTCCATTATTAGCCGAGGCATAGAATATAAGAGCAGGGAGGTTATGCTGGAACTGTATAAAACACTAGTTAGGCCTTGAGTACTGGGGACAGTTCTGGTCACCACATTGCAGGAAAGATGTGATTGCACTGGAGAGGGTACAGAAGAGATTTATGAAGATGAACATAAGAACATAAGAAATAGGAGCAGGAGTAGGCCATCCGGCCCCTCGAACCTGCTCCACCATTCAGCAAGGTTATGGCTTATCTTCTACCTCAACGCCATTTTCCTGCACTATCCCCATGTCCCTTGATGCCTTTAATATCTAGAAATCTATCGATCTCTGTTTTGAATGTACTCAATGACTGAGCCTCCACAACCCTCTGGGGTAGAGAATTCCAAAGATTCACTACCCTCTGAGTGAAGCAATTTCTCCTCATCTCAGTCCTAAATGGCCTACTCCTTATTCTGTGACTGTGACCCCTGGTTCTAGTCTCCCCAGCCAGGGGAAACATCCTCCCTGCATCTACCCTGTCGAGCCCTGTAAGAATTTTGTATGTTTCAATGAGATCACCTCTCATTCTTCTAAACTCCAGAGAATACAGGCCTAGTCTACTCAATCTCTCCTCATACGACAATCCCACCATTCCAGGAATCAGTCTGGTGAACCTTCGTTGCACTCCCTCTATGGCAAGTATATCCTTTCTTAGGTAAAGAGACCAAAATTGTACACAATACTCCAGGTGTGATTGCACGAGAGAGGGTACAGAGGAGATTCTCACCAAGGTCCTATATAATTGCAGTCAGACATCTTTACTGCAGTACTCAAATCCTCTTGTAATAAAGGCCAACATATCGTTTGCCTTCCTAATTGCTTGCTGCATCTGCATGTTAGCTTTCAGTGACTCATGTACAAGGACACCCAGGTCCCTTTGAACATCAACATTTCCCAATCTCTCACCATTTAAAAAATACTCTGCATTTCTGTTTTTCCTACCAAAGTGGATAACTTCACATTTTTCCACATTATATTCCATCTGCCATGTTCTTGCCCACTCACTTAGCCAGTCTATATCCCCTTGAAGTCTCTTTGCATTCTCCTCACAACTCACATTCCCACCTAGTTTTGTGTCATCAGCAAACTTGGAAATATTACATTTGGTTCCCTCATCCAAATCATTGATATAGATTGTGAATAGCTGAGGCCCAAGCACCGATCCCTGCGGTACCCCACTAGTCACAGTCTGCCAACCTGAAAAAGACCCATTTATTCCTACTGTCTGTTTTCTGTCTGTTAACCAATTCTCAATCCATGCCAGTATAGTACCCTCAATTCCATGTGCTCTAACTTTGTTCACCAACCTCCTATGTGGGACCTTATCAAAAGCCTTCTGAAAATCCAAATACACCACATCCACTGGTTCCCCCTTATCTATCCTACTAGTCACATGCTCAAAGAACTCCAATAGGTTTGTCAAACGTGATTTCCCTTTCATAAATCCATGTTGACTCTGCCAAATCCTATTATTATTTTCTAAGTGTCCTGTTATCACATCCTTTGCATTTTCCCTACTACTGATGTCAGGCTAACAGGTCTGTAGTTCCCTGTTTTTTCTCTCCCTCCTTTCTCAAATAGTGGGGTTACATTTGCTACCCTCCAATCTGCAGGAACCATTCCAGAATCTATAGAATTTTGGAAGATGACAAATAATGCATCCACTATCTCCCTCTTTCAAAATCCTAGGATGTAGATCATCGGGTCCTTGGGTTTTATCGACTTTCAGTCCCATTCATTTCTCTAGTACTATTTTTTTACTAATACTAATTTCTTTTCGTTCCTCATTCTCGCCAGACCCTTGGTTCTCTCGTATTTTTGGGAGGTTTTTTGTGTCTTCTTCCGTGAAGATAGACACAAAGGCCCTGATATTAGCGGGGAGGCGGGATGGCAGCGGGGGGAGGGGGGTGTTAGGATGCGTGGGTATCCTGCCGAATAAAAAATGTCCATTTCCCATGTGATCGCGAATCAATTGGAGCCACTTAAAGTGGCTTCTGGGTTTGCTGCGCAGCAGGCGGACTGCGCACCCGCATCACAGGCTGTCAGCTGGAGGAGCTCTACTTAAAGGGGCAGTCCTCGAATGGCTGCTCCTGGAGCAAACACCCACACACCACAATGGAGCAGCACAGGGAATGGCTGCTCCTTGAATTAGTGATGCCTTATTCCAGGTGCTACTAGATGGGGTGAGGAGGAGGAGGGATATCATCTACCCGGCGGACGGGAGGATGTGGCCTGCCTCTGCCACCAAGAAGGGCTGGCTCGAGGTGGCAGAGAAGGTCACCAGCGGCAGCAACATCTCCCGCACCTGGGTCCAGTGCAGGAAGTGCTTCAATGACCTAACTAGGTCAGCCAAAGTGAGTACACTTACTCATTCTCCTACATTCCATCTTCCACATCACCATCCCCATCCCCCAACTCATTCTGCACTGCCAACACTACTCTATCACATTACTCCTCACGCTCACTTAAGGCTCATCCTCAAATTACCTGCACTTCCTCGCCTCCCCATTACTCACCCCACCCCTTCCTCTCTACACAATCCTCAGACAATGTCATGGCTCTGTCGCATACTCACTCTGATGCACCTCTTTCATGGTCAGCCACACCCAAGCTAATGCATTCATTGGTTGACCACGTCACCATCACTCACTCACGCGGTTGTACTTTCTCCCCTTATGGGAGAAGAGAGCCGAGAATGCACGAGAGAGGGCGAGGAACCGAGGGGGGCCGTAACAAATCATCGTCCTCACAGATGCCGAGCAGGAGACGTTGGAGCTGAACCACACCCTCGAGTGTCTGTCCGTTGGGGACGCCAAGATTGGCACCCGACAATCGTCTGGTGACAGAACTTTAACATTCAGCACACACAATATGAATTGATGTTAACATGCCTTGCCATCTTCAGCACCTCAGTATGCTCATCGCAACATGACACATCTGTGATCATGGTTAATATTGCCTTCTGTTCTCTTACAGGGCCTTCAGCGACCGCTGTGACGGCAGAGGGCGATTCCTCATCCACATCTGAGCGAGCCATCCACCAGCGCAGATACACACACCTCGGTGGGTCCCAGTCTGCAGTTAGTTGGGTTCGCACATGGTGAGTGATCACACACATGTGAGCACGAGCAGACACTGGTGGCAGGGGCAGCTGTGGAGCTTTCGTGTCGGTGGGAGTACTCCTCTCCAGGATCTGCTCAGTTGGACACAGATGCTGAACCCTGGGGGTTATCCTTTAAAAGGAGAATGATTGAGGGGCAGCAGCACATTTGCGAGGTGCTGGAACAGGTGCCACGCACACGATCCACAATCGCACAATGGAGGAGTCCAACTCCTGCATGAGTGGAATAGTGGCACAGGTATGGGAGGGAATCGCTGAGATAGTGTCACAGGAACATGAACAACTCCCTGAGATAGTGTCACAGGGACATGAGGGCAACTCTAAGATGCTGTTGCGGGTAAGTGCGGAAATGTCTGCAATCGAGAGAAGGCGAGCCTCCACTGAGCTTCAAGCATGGCTCACAAATGAGTCCATTCAGGCTCTGACAACGGCCGTTTGGACTCACAGTGAACAACATTCTGCCGCCTTAAACAGACAGGCAGATACACTACCACTGGCCTTACAAGGCTTCACACATGTCCTCCAAACTGTTGTCCAGCAGAGTGGTAGGAGTGATGTGGGCCTGGCCAGGGAAGGGATAATGGCGAAAAGGGACATGGAAGTGGGGATGCCACTCAAAGCGTTCCCACGTCTCACCCATTGCTCCTCTCTCAACCAGTACGTACAATGTTGCCTCCTCTCCTGGTGGCCGAGACTGCCTCTGCACAGGTGCAGGTGGAGCAGTCTTTGGAGGGGCCCTCATGGGCACCAAAACCCAGAGGGCATAGGCCCAAAGCATCTAATCGGTCAGAGCATGAACAAGAGCAACCTGCCATTACCTCTGCTGCAGCCACAGGGGATGCACCACGAAGAGGTAGTCGGAAGCGAAAGGCGAAGGTTTTGTAAGCGGGTATGCACAAGGGTGTTTGACAGTTGGTCATATATTTTATTTATATTTGCTTTTTGTTAAACTCACATTCAATATTATTATTGTCACAATAATAATGTGACAATAATAATAAAAAATGTGATTAATATTCAATTAATATTGAATTAACTACTGCCACTTCTTGGCCATTCTTGACTGGCTTCTGTGATAAGGCTCTTTCATGAGGTTCACCATGGACGCCGACACTTGATGCCACCCATTGGGTCACTCTACAGTGGGTGTGTATGTAGTTGCAGGACTGTTTTGTGCAGGGAGGAGTGCGGGGGGGTTGCTGGTGTGGGCGCTACTCTATCCAGGTGGTGTGAGGACTGGACTCTTCACACTGTCTGATATTAGGAGAACCGTTCACATATCAGTGATTCCCTGGCCTCATGAGCAGCCAGGTGAGCCACTGCTCTGCCCATGGGTTGCTCCTCCTCGTCTTCCTCCTCATCCTCCTTAATGTGGGTGGCAGATGTGGATGGGGCCTCTTCAAGTCGCACCCCTCTCTGTTGTGCCATGTTGTGCAGGGCACAACACACGGCTATAATGCGTCCCACTCTGTCTGGTGCGTATTGAAGCGCTCTCCCAGAACGATCAAGGCACCTGAAGCGCATCTTGAGCAGCCCTATAGCATGCTCAATTGTAGACCTGGTGGCGACGTGGCTGTTGTTATATCGACACTGTTGCTCGGCAATGGGTTTCCTTAGATGTGTCATGAGCCACATGTGCAGGGGACATCCCTTGTCCCCAAGGAGCCAGCCCTTAAGGGTGTTCAGTGCGTGGAAGAGGGGCAGGATGTTGGATTCCTGGAGGATGAAGGAATCGTGGCAGCTGCCAGGGAATCTGGTGCACATGTGAAGGAATCTTTTGCAGTGGTCACAGATGAGCTGAGTGTTGATGGAGTGATACCCCTTCCTGTTGATGAACAGTCCTGGCTCATGTGGAGGTGCTCGTTTTGTATATGGGTGCAGTCGATTACACCCTGCACCCGTGGGAAACCAGCCACAGCGTGGAATCCCACTGCCCTCTCCGTCTGGCTGAGGTCGTCCATGGGGAAGTTGATGTAGTGCGAGACCTGCGAAACAAGCCGTCGGTGACCTGCCTTATGCAATTGTGTGCAGACGACTGAGAGAACCCAGCGATGTCCCCAGTGGCACCTTGGAATGATCTGGAGGCGAAGAAGTCGAGGGCAGTGGTGACTTTGACAGCGACAGGTAAGGAGATGCTGCTCAGCCCAGCCGGGAGCAGCTCGGCACGAAGGAGGCTGCAGATGTCTGCGACTACCTGGCGACTGACTCTGAGTTCTGAGCCTCCATTTGCACTGCTCCTCAGAGAAGTCGAGGAAGCTGAGCCTCGGTCTGTAGAACCTGTGGCGAGAGTAGTGCCTCCTGTGACGTCGCTCTCTCTATTGTTGCCCTCTGTGCTCTTGTGCAGGAGCTTGTGGCGCAGCACTGTGTTGTGGAGCTCCACGTGGTGGAGGTGGGCGCTGGTGATGTTGCTCGTCCTCGGATGTAATGGTGAATGCAGCCATGACACCCCCCCATCCTCACGGCGTGAGTTTGAGGGGGGTCTGCAAAGTAGTTAAATATGTTTGAACAGCAGAGTTTTGGGTGGAAAGTAAGAATTTTGAGTGAAAGCACAAAGATGCTGCAGCCAAAACTTTGTCTGAATTGACAGAGTGCTCTGCTGCAATAAATGCTGGCTTTTCCCCATGTGTCCAATAAGCATTTGCATCTCCCACTGGCTGCTGGCTGAAACACGTTTGTTTCAACAGGGAGTGTTTCCCATAGCACGGGAAGAACGCTGAGGATGCTTCAAAATCACGCCCCTGCTAAATTGTCGAGACAATTAAGTACTTCAAGTACTTCAACTAACTGAACAACTATGCAAAGTATCATCCCGCCGGCATTAATTGCTGGTGGGACTTCTGCATTCAGGAGGCGCACGCACACCCAGATGCATCAATGGGGAACCCGGAAGTCAGCGGGTTGGAGCCGGGCTCTGAACCCGCTCGGGATTTCCGCAATTCCCGGAGCCCCCCCCCCGCCCCCACCCCACCCCCCACTTCACCCAAAAATCGAGCCCAAAGTATTTGTTTAATTTCTCTGCCATTTCCTTATACCCCATTATAAATTCTCCCGTCTCTGTCTTAAGGGACCCACATTTGCCAGTCTTTTCCTTTTTACATACCTATAGAAGCTTTTACAGTCTGTTTTTATGTTTTTCGCTAGTTTACTCGCATATTATATTTTCCCTTTCTTTATCAATTTCTTGTTCCTCCTTTGCTGAATTCTAAGTGCTCCCAATCCTCAGGCTTACGGCTTTTTCTGGCAACTTTATATGGCTCTTCCTTTGATGTTGCCAGGACTGGAGAATTTTAGCTATGAGGAAAGATTGGATAGGCTGGGGTTGTTTTCTTTGGAACAGAGGAGGCTGAGGGGTGATTTAATTGAGGTGTATAAAATTATGAGGGGCCTAGATAGGGTGGACAGGAAGGACCTATTTCCTGCAGCAGAGAGGTCAATAACCAGGGGGCATAGGTTTAAAGTAATTGGTAGAAAGATTAGAGGGGAGCTGAGGAAAATGTTTCTCACCCAGAGTGTGGTGGGGGTCTGGAACTCACTGCCTGAAAGGATGGTAGAGGCAGAAACCCTCAGCACATTTAAAAAGTACTTGGATACGCACTTCAAGTGCCATAACCTACAAGGCTATGGACCAAGTGCTACGACTGGCACAGACATGATGGGCCGAATGGCCTCCTTTTGTGCCGTAAATTTTTCTATGTAACACATTCAAAAACTTTGAAGTGGAAAAGGAAATTGGAGATGGGGTGGTAGTTTCCAAATACAGATTTCGAGGATTTTTTTTAAGGAGGGGAGTGATGTCGGCAATTTTGAAAGGAAGTGGGGCAGTACCAGAGCAGAGGGAATCATTTAAAATGTCAGCCAGACCTGGGACCAGGAAGCACTGTTGGGTGGTCAGCACTTTAGTGGGAATGGGGTCAAGGGATCAGGATGTGGGTATCAAGGACGAGATGAGCTTGGAAAAGGCATGAGGCAAGATGGGAAAGAAACTTGGGAGAGGCAAGGATTCAAGGCAAGGGCAGTGGGGGATTCTGGGGGGAGGTTTGGCTTGGTGGGAAAGGAGAGGGGTCAAAGGAGCACAAGCAGCTGAACAGATAGTCTCAACCTTCGTGGCAAAGAAGTCCATGAGTTCCTCGCACTTGCTTTTGGAGGTGAGGTTGGAGGAGGCAGGGGAGAGGGGTGTGAGGAGCCGGTTGATATCAGAGAAAAGAAGCTGGCAATTATCTTTGCTTTCCAGGCTGATCCTGGAGTAGTGGGTGGTTTTGGCCAAACAGCGATTGATATGGTCCAGCCAGATCAGGTGATGGATGGCTAGATCAGCTGTCCACCAGATACATGGATTAACAGTTAATCTACTATCACACAGATCACATACATTAAAACAGGTACTTCACTATCACACAGATCACATACATTCAAACAGGTACTTCACTATTGAACTTGCACTCCCATTATGATGTTTCAGTAAATACTGATTTGGGCTAAGGAAGAACAGTTCCTGAACAAACCATAAATATTTGAATTACACTGGAGCAGGCAAATCTTCTTTCCTATATAACTGCAGGGCATCAGTTTCACTGCAATGGACATGGTTGGGCTCCCTCTAGAATTGTACAAATACGGTTAAAGCAAAAAACAATGCAAGTGGAGAAAGTAACTGCATGTGATTTATGGGTAAGTAAACCTGAATTTACTGTGGGTCAGAAATTGCTGCAATGGCAGATTTTGTGGTAGGTGACATTAATGGAGCTTTTATGCTCACCATTGACATCTCACTATATTTACATCGCAAAATGCTGGAAAGTCGATCTGATAACAGCATAACGATGTCAATGTCGGATCTGGGACCTCGTGAACGTCATGCCCAATGGCTTATCTTCTTAACTAATGAAAGAAAAGGATAGAGAAAGAAACAGAACTAATGACAGAGAAGGAAATAGGGTGAATTAGAATCAAATTAGGGACAGAAAGAGGAAGAAAAAGAGGGAAAGAGAGTGGATTAAGAGAGAGAGAAAAGAACTCAGAAAGGAAAAGTAAGAATTTTTTAAAAAAAGAACAAGCAGAAGAAAAGGACAGTGTAACCCAGTTGTGTTTGGGAATTGCTGTTTTGGTCTTCAAGAAATTAATGTGTGAATGGCAGGGTAGGTGTGCAAAAAGTAAAAATATTCTTGACCCATGAAGTATAGAACCAACGGCCCCGTCCATCAGGAACAATGGAAGGCCCAGTGGGTAGACCATTGCACTGCTTTCATAGGAACATAGAAAGTGCTAGACAAAAAAAAAAGACCAAGTTCCATCTAGTTCGCCTTCTATCATCCTGGTGGTCGCATGATACAATGATGTTGGAATTGTTGACTAATCATAGCAATCAATCTCTAACAATTAGTCTACAACAGACCCAGACACAAGGAAACCCCCTTTGGGCACCATCGGTCCAAATTCACCTGTTCCTCCCAAACATGCTACACTTAGTATATGTCATGTCTCAAATCATTCATACAATGTATCCTAAAATGTTATTTTCTGAAAGAAATCTATCTAATTTGCATCTGAATGAGTGACCCTCTGCTGAGTATCGAACTCGCTATACAATGGACAGCTGCCTCTAGCAGTGGAAAGACCTTTGCAGGACAGCTTGAGGTATGCCTGCCATGTTGATAGTCTAGATGTCCAAGTCCAATACTGAGTTTATTCATCACCAAATAATTAATGCAGGTTCTCATGTGAACAGTTCTGGAAAAGTTGAGCCATGAAGGCAAAACAGTGTATACAGGCTATTGGGGTCAGATCTATTTACAGAGGAAAAAGACACAGCAAGATACTAAATAGCACAATGACCAAACTTACACATGTAAACTGGCGTGACTTATTTTTAAAACCCAAAAAGCCTTGGTGATTTTCATCCTAAGTAATTTTCCACTGTAGGGGGTGGGGCTTGCAAACAACAAGTCATGGCATGCTCTGTGAATGGACAGTTTTGCTGTTAATCATGATACATTTCTGGAAGTTAGATGCACAGATGAAGGCCGTAAGCTGTAACTTGTTAACTCCCAGCGTTATGGATCTGGGAACCTGCATAAATTCAAGTCTTAGGCTTCTTGAAATTTGAGCTGATAAACTGCAAGACATTTGATGCCCCAAGTGTAAAATACAGACGAAGCACTTGCTAGACGTACTGGATGGATGAATAGAGAGATTGCACTAAATGTTCTCCTCCATGTGGTATCTGAATAATGTGAGTAGCAGAACTGTACTGGTTATGCATATCACAGGAATTGATTAAGCTTCCAATGAACATGTTTTTTTAATCTAATTGCCCCAAAGTACTATTGAGCTCCTCATTTTTCTCCTTTTAATAGATGTACAGCAAATATTACGCATCATATGTGTGCAATTGCACATGCAATGAGCTGTTACTGTGTTGACTGTTTAATTGCATTGACTGGAACAGACTCACGGACCAGTCCATTCTGCATTGCCAACACCACTCTATCACATCACTCCTCACACCCACTCAAACCTCATCCTCAACTTACCTGCACTTCCTCACCTCCCCAGTACTCATCCCACCACTACCACTCAACCCAATCCTCATACAATATCATGGCTCTGTCTCATACTCACCTTCTGATGCATCTCTTTCATGGTCAGCCTCACCCAAACCAATGCATTCAGCGTCTGGCCATGTCATCATCACTCACTCACGCCTCTCTACTTTCTCTCCTTTTAGGAGAAGAGAGCCCAGAATGCACGGGAAAGGGCGAGGACCAGAGGCGGACCGTAACATCTGGTCGTCCTCACAGACGTGGAGCAGGAGGCTCTGGAACTGAGCCACAACCTCGAGTGCCTGTCCGCCGGGGACGCCGAGACTGCCACCCAACAAATGTCTGGTGACAGAGCTTTAACATTCAGCCCTCACAATAGCAATTGATGTTAACATGCTTTGCCATCTTCAGCACTTCAACATCTATCATCATGCTTAATATTGCCTTCTGTTCTCTTACAGGGCCTTCAGCGACTGCCGTGATGGCAGAGGACGATTCCTCAGAGGACGGCACAGTACCATCTGAGCGAGCCATCCACCAGCGCAAATACACACACCTCAGTGAGTCCCCATCCTCACTTAGTTGGGGTTGCACATGGTGAGTCACCACACACGTGAGCACAAGCAGACACTGGTGGCAAGGGTAGCTGTGGAGAGCCCGTGTTGGTGGGAGCACTCTTCTCCGGGCTCTGCTCAGCTGGACACAGATGCTGAAACCTGGGGGCCATCCATGAAAAGGAGAATGATCGAGGGGCAGCGGCGCATTTACGAGGTAATGGAACAAGTGCCACGTGCACTCTTCACAATCGTGCAGAGGATGGAGGAGTCCAACTCTTGCATGAGTGGAATGGTGGCACAGGTACGGGAGGGAATCTCTGAGATACTGTCACAGGGAAGTGAGGGCACCTCTGAGATAGTGTCGCGGGTAAGTGCGGGAATGTCTGCGATGGAGGGAAGGCTAGCCTCCATGGAGCTTCAAGCACGGCTCACCAATGAGTCCATTGAGGCCTTGACAACGGCCCTTCGGACTCAGGGTGAGCAACGTTCTGCCGCCTTAAACAGGCAGGCAGATACTCTGGCACTGGCCTTACAAGGCTTCACACATGTCCTCCAAACTGTCATCCAGCAGGGTGGTAGGAGTAATGTGGGCCTGGCCCAGGAGAGGGATGATGGCGAAAGGGGACATGGAAGTAGGACGCCACTCAAAGTGCCCCCACGTCTCACCCGTTGCCCCCCTCTCAACCAGTACCCGCAATGCTACCTCCTCTCCAGGTGGCCGAGTCTGCCCTGCACAGGTGCAGGTGGAGCAGTCTTTGGAGGGGCCCTCACGGGCATCAAAACCCAGAGGGCGTAGGCCCAAAGCATCTCATCGGTCAGGGCATGAACAAGAGCAACCTGCCATTACCTCTGCTGCAGCCACAGGGGAGGCACCATGTAGAAGTACTTGTAAGCGTAAGGCGAAGGTTTTGTGAGCACAAAGGGGATACACGGTTTGTCATGCTTTTTGTTTATATTTTATTTTTGTTAATGGCACATTAAATATTATTATTGTCACCACTACTGCCACGTCTTGGCCATTCTTGACTGGCTTGTGTAATAAGTCCCTTTCATGAGGTTCACCATGAACACCCACACTTGATGCCACCCATTGGGTCACCCTACAGTGGGTGTATGTGTAGTTGCATGACTATTTTGTGTAGGTGCCTGTGGCGCAGCACTGTGTTGTGGAGCTCCACGTGGCGGAGGTGGACGGCCCGCCTGGCGAGGCTGGGGATGTTGCTCGTCCTAGGATGAATTGATGAGTGCAGCTATGGCGCACCCCATCCTGACGGTGTGAGTTTGAGGGGGTCCGCAAAGTAGGTAAATGTGTTTGTACTGCAGAGTTTAGGGTATAAATTAAGAATTTTGAGTGGAAAGACAAAGGTGTTGCAGCCAAAACTTTGTCTGAAATGACAGAGTGCCCTGCTGCAATAAATGAGGTTTTCCCCCCACCTGTCAAATAATCCTCTGCATCTCCCACTGGCTGCTGGCTGAAACACGTCTGCTCCAACAGGGAGTGTTTCCCACAGCATGGGAAACACGCTGAGGATCCTTCAAAATTGCACCCCTGCCAAAATCTCCACTCAGTGAGGTCTGTCAAGTACTTCAACTATCTGACTAACTATGTAAAGCAGCATCCCGCCAGCTTCAATTGCCGGTGGGAGTCCCGCATTCGGGAGCTGCGCGCGCACCCGAACGCGTCACTGGGGAACCCGGAAGTCAGCGGGTTGGAGCCGGGCTCCGAACCTGCTCCGGGATTCTGCCATTTTAGGAGCCCTCCCGCCCCCAAACCACCCGCTCGGCCATCCAAAAATCGGCCCCCTAGTCTGTCGCCATTAAGAAAATATTCCAATTTGTCTTTTCTTGGAACCGAAGTGGATTACCTCACACTTCCCCACATTGAACTCCATTTGTCACAGTTTTGCCCACTCACTCTGTCTGTGTCCCTTTGCAAGTTCTTGCTCCCATCTACACAACATACTGTGCCTCCTTTCAGCCTGTATGGCGCTGTTACCCTACTATATACAAAAATAAACCTTTTACAAATAGTAGAAAGATCAGTCTGTTTTGAATTTAATACTAAATTAAAGTTAATTAAACTTGATCGTGCCATTTGGAAGATATACATTTCAGGTTAGTGGTCCAGTTGGCAGTAATGTGCATCAAACTTAAAAGGAAGAGAATGCACAAAATTATGTGACATTAGAAACATTAGACTATTAGAAAAAGCAGCAATGATGGAAATTGTGATTTATCACCTAATGGATAATCTCTATCTGGCCAGCATCCAGTGAAAGGCTTTAGCAATCACAAACTCTTCTCTTTCACAGGGTTTAAAGCACGGCAGGCATAGAATAAGAGACCTGTCAAATTGTAGCAAATCATCAGGTTCAAATACATCTAGTAAAATATGACATTCCTTAATTTTTATTTACATCTGGATTTCTGCTAAAATAAATGTATCGGGGTGAGGGGTGGATAAAGCTCCAAAGAAATTAGATTGGTGGCTTTAAATTCCCATCCAGGTATTTGTTATTTTTAACTTTTTTTTTATTTATTGAGAAACAATGATGGAAGATGATAGTACAAGATACCATGAAGATTGAATAGAATAAAAGAGATGAGGTAAATCTGGAAATAGTGATTAGGTGACACCAAACCTGGGCTTTTAAAGCTCGAAGATTGTAGGTGGAAGGGAAGACTGGATGAGGTGAGGAGATTGGGTGGTACAATGCGTGATGAGACTTGCTTTCAACACAATGAGGAGGTAGAAGTGATGTGATGTATTCGGACCTTGAAGGAACAAGGGATCAAAGTTCAATGGAGCGCTGATCAATGTGGTACTAATAAAATTTATAGCGAGACAAGAAAGAAAGCACTTGAAAGGTGATTAAAAGAGAGATTGCTTATTAGACAGCAAGAGGTGTTAGAAGAGCTTTCCAGATATGGTGGCATTATTTACGTCCTGGATGGACTTTTGCTTTATGAGACCATGTTTTACTCTTGTTATAAAATATGGGTACATGGCCTTTAATTTGTATAATTTATGAAATGCAAATCAAAATGGCAGCTACAGTGGGGTTGCTAATCCTCCAGGATTGACCTGGAGTCTCCAGGACACTGCTGCAAGCAACCCAGGAGAAAAATCAACGGGGCATTAAAAAATAATTGTGCTTTTTTTTCATTTTCTTTGAACATTTTCGCTTATTAGTTATAAAAATATTGGAGATGGGGAAAAAAGGCTGTTTGACTGAGAGTCAAGGATCATCCAATTGGATAATGAAGAGTCTGTTTGTTTCCCAATTGACCTGGGAAGGCAGTCCGACTTGAGGATGTACGTGTTGGGTGAAGCGTGGGGGTGGGCTGTTTGGAGGCAGGTCAAATGATGAAACCTCCAGGAATACGCCCAACCAGAGTTGGCAGCCCTAGGCTGTGCAGCTTTTGCTGTGGATGACTTTGTGCAGGAACGAATCATGATATAACTGTCATAATGCTCCCTTTATAACTCTCAGGCAACTAGATTTCCACATACTCAACATCAATAATGAATATTTCATTCATTCATCTATGGGCTGCACAACAATTTTGTAAAATACAGCACAAGAATTTAGGAAAACCTGTTTTACTGAACGGGATCTGTCATACCATATTCTAGAAAACCATGATGACATTTTTGGACCGAGTATGCCAGCATGTTACAGACCAGGTCAAAACTAATTCAATCCCTATGAAGCCCTGCAAGGAGGTGTGAAAGAACTTTCGCAACTTGAAAAGAGTACCAAGGTAAGGCATGGAGTATTGAAATAAAGGACATATATGGCAGGATAAACAATAACAACTTGCATTTATATAGCGCCTTTAACGTAGTAAAACGTCCCAAGGCACTTCACAGGTGCGTTAGCAAACAAAATTTGACACCGAGCCACATAAGGAGATATTAGGACAGGTGACCAAAAGTTTGGTCAAAGAGGTAGGTTTTAAGGAGTGTCTTAAAGGAGGAGAGAGAGGTAGAGAGGCGGAGAGGTTTAGGGAAGGAATTCCAGAACTTAGGGCCTCAATAGCTGAAGGATAAAGAGCTAGGTTACATGATATCTAAATTGGCGTAATGTTTTTTTAACCAAAAAAAACTTGGGGGTTTTCATCCTCAGTAATTTTTCACTGTAGGGAGTGGGGCTTACAAACAGCAAGTCATGGCATGCTCTGTGAATGGACAGTTTTGCTGTTAATCATGATACATTTCTGGAAGTTACATGCACAGATGCATGCTGCGAGCTGTAATTTGTTAACTTCACAAAAGCTGTTAAACTTCACAAAGAGCTGTCAAAATTCTCTGAGAATCTGAACTGCCATTTAGTCGCAACGCTGGTTCATCAATTAGGAAAAGGAAGGACATAAGAGAGAGTAACAAAAGAGAACAGAAACTCAAACAAAAGAAATGCAAAACTGTTGATAAGAAAAGCAAAGAAAATTTTCGCAAAGTGAGAGACAAGCAGTAAATTATTCAAAAATAATTTCTGTTGACCTAAATGAGATCACACCAAAGGTTGGGGTGGGGGGTATTTTAATGGTTCCTCTTTGCTGGCAAAAGTGTAGTGGAGTAGGGCCTAAGTGCACTAATTTCTAGGGATATTAGCATGGTGGGTGTATGGTGTCTGTAAGGGCACATCAGTGACATTCCCCCCAAACGGAGGCCTGGAATGTCCGAGTGCCACCATGCCATTCCTATACAGCAAAGGAGGCCTGGCAAGAGACTCACACAAATAGGGTAATGGAAATCTTCAACTCCAAAGGGAGCTATCAGAACATCCCTGCAAGGTCATTGATCTCATCCAGGATTATTTACCTAATTGAACAGGAATTTTGTGGCCTTTACCAACCCATAATGTAATTTACACCTGTGCTCACCAGGCTTGGGTTCCGTTGCACTTATCAGGAGGCGTACTGGAAAGAATTTTACAGGGAAGCCTGGAAATTCTCCCAGACAAACCCTCTTGATGTCGGGAGGAGGGGTGGGGGCAGGTGGAAGATCCATCCTCTTCTTCCCTCTCATCAAAATTTCCCAGTCTCCTTGCCTTGGGGTAGAATTCTGGCAGAACCAGGTTCCACCTCAACCCCCCCCACCCCCACCTCCTCACAACAGTTATGCCGGAGATTCCCCCAGGCCTAGAGCAGAATTTCCGGCCCACAGAGATTAATGTTTCCAAGCTTTTCCCTTTACGTGTTTGTATTTTGAATACACTGGAAAATATGAAAGAAAATTAAGGAGAAATGCAAGACAATAAAAACGTGGCACATAGGAAATTTCTAACAGTGACAAGAGCATGTTGCTTTAATGCGAGTCTGAGAGTGATTTATTGCTAAATATAACAATGTACCTGCCTATTCAGCCAGCACTTCCGCTTTAGAAACATGACCTCATTCCAGTGTGGGAGCCACATGTGTGCACTTGATGGGTTCCAGGGCATTTGGAAAGCGTGACATTTCACAGAAGTCAATGTCCAGGTAAAGCCAAACAACAAAGTAACAAACAGGCTAATAAAAGGCTCTGGCGGTCCGTTCACACAGTAGCCAAGCAAAAAAGGAGCCAAATATATAAAACCAGTGCTCTGCAAAAATAATTTTTGCAGCAGAGAAGTGTTTCAATAAAATATCAGGCTGTGAATATCACACATCTGCAATAGGTCAAAAGTCCCCATTTTTGGTAGAACCAAGTGAAAAACCATATTTTTACAAATAATAATGGCTTTTGTGAATAGTGGAATATTAGAAGTAATTTGGAAACATGTTAAAGAATAGTTTTTAATCAAAATAAGTGGATTTGACTGCAGCTACGATAGTCACAGTTGATATGTTGGCAATGGACTTTTATATAGCTAAACCACAAAAGTTAGACCAAAAAGCAAATCGATAAATAGGCATACAGTTAGATAGGTGGCTAAATATGGATAGAGAAAGATAGAAAAAGATTAGTGGATGAAAAAAGGATAGGTACAAAGACAAATAAACAGATAGATAGCTAGCCTAGTAATAACTCACCCTATTTAATTCACTGTTAATTAGAAGGATTTAATGTAGCCACGATTATCATCATTAATATGTCACATCTAAAATTACACTAGCAATCAAGTTCATTATATCACTGCCCATTTACCAGTTTAAAATGTGGGTAGACTAACATTTTATATTGAGCAATGAATGTATCAAATATTAAATTCCCATGGAAAAGTTACAAATATAATTACCATTTTTATAAATGGCTAATTTAAATGATTGCATGCTTTCCCCCCTCAAATTGAAACACTAGCATTCAATGGTAACAGCTTTGTAATTATTAAAGTAAAAGCCATTTCTTTCATTCTGCTCTGTGAACAGCTCTCAGCCACTTCTCACTGCTCTGCTGCATTCACTCAGACCACCTGAGTTGCCATGGCATTGTACTAAACTCAATGGTCACTACAGGCGTCACTCATTTAAGGATCACTTTATTTTAAATGTACAATTTTGGACCAAATAGTTCCATGTTCACCCTTTAAACTGATTAAAAGACAGAATGGCAATGAAAAATAGTGGACATTTAAAGATCCATATTATTGACACTAATGGAACCTGATTATATTAACGTGAGGCAGTTCTAATTGCAAATATATGTATGTTGATGTATTACAGTTCTTTTTGAAGCCTGATATATTCCTAGTGCATGTTTCTTGCATTCATCAGTAACTTTATAAAATGCTCGTATTAACAGGACTGTTCTGTGGAGCCATGAATGTTGCCCAATTCAGTCTGTAAAGAGGTAACACTGAGATAATGAAAGGTAAAGAAAACTTCTCTGAGTCCACCTGCTCCATTAACTGTAACGTGGGTGGAACCTGAACACAGGCTGCTGTATTTCTATTTATTAAAGGCAGTGGTGAGTGGATCTGACTGCCGCTTAAAAAGCAGGGTTCCACACTCTGCATCTGTATCGGCCCAATAGGTCCGTCCCGCTCTTTACCAAATGGAATGGATGAAACCAGGACTGCGAGAAGGCTGTAGACTATTAGAGGCCAGAAGAGTGTGGGGTTTAACCTCAGCCAGAGTTCAGCCTGGCAGTGCCATTGTACAGATTTTTCTTTTTTTTACCTACAATTAAAAGTTGTGTGAAGTAAGAGGAATTTGGTTCTTGCAAGAGTTTGGTACTAATGGGAGTTCAGCCATCTACCTGAAAATTGCAAATGGGGACCTATAACCAGTGTAGAACCCCAATTTGCATATTTAAGCAGCTTCCCATCTGAAACAGGCGGGTGTGCTGCTCACCGATTTACAGGTCGGTCTGAAAAATGCATCAGTTGGGCCTCGGGGGTCCATGGGGTGGCAAAGGCGGACAAATTCCCCCGATTTTCAACTGACGGCCGCCCATGTCTCCGGTTCCCTAAAGTGTGAGTGAAGGTAGATAAAGCTGTGAAAAAGTCAACAGCATTTTTGGGTTTTATATATAGGGGAATAGAGTACAAAGTTAGAGTGGTGATGAATTTATACAAAACAATGGTTCGGCCACAGTTAGTGTACTGTATGCAGTTTTAGGCAGCCCATTAAAGAAAGTACGTTAAAGCCATACAGATTGTAGAAAACCAGACAGGATGATGCCAGGTATGGGAAATTATAGTTATAAGGAGAGACTTCAGATACTGGGACTATTTCTACTGGAGCAGAGAAGACTAAGAAGACATTTTATCGAGGTTTTTAAAATTCTGAAGACTATTTCATCTGGTTGGAGAGTCAGTGATGAAGGGACATCAACTTAAAATAATCACTAAGAGAGTTAGGATAAATTTCTTTATACAGAAGATTGTTGGAGCATCAAATGCTTTACCACATGGATTGGTTAAGACAATGACCATTGTGTCCATTAAGGAAAATTTGGATAAATATTTGAAGCAGTGGAAGATACAGGACTATGGGGAGAGAGCAGGGCAGTGGGATTAGTTTTCGATTGCTCTAGCATTGAGCCAGCACAGACACAATGGGGCCTAAATTCAACATCGCACGCCCGTTTTACAGGCATAGAACAGGCACAGCAATGAGGAATAAGACCATAAGAGATAGGAGCAGGATTGGCCATTCGGCCCCTCGAGCCTGCTCCGCCATTTAATGAGATCATGGCTGATCTGATTTTTACCTCAACTCCACTTTCCTGCCCTTTCCCCATATCTTTTGACACCCTTGCTGATCAAAAATTTGTCTAACTCAGCCTTGAATGTATTCAATGACTCAGCCTCCACAGCTTTTTGGGGTAAAGAATTCCAAAGATTCACGACCCTCTGGGAGAAGAAATTCCTCCTCATTTCGATCTTAAACGGGCGACCCCTTATTCTGAGACTATGTCCCCTAATTTTAGATTCCCTCATGAGGGGTAACATCCGCTCAGTATCTACCCTATCGAGTCCCCTCAGAATCTTGTAAGATTCAATAAGATTGCAGGAATTTAGCAGAGCGACAGCCCGCACCAGATTTGGGTGAGCATTCGGTCCGCACTAAATTCATCAGGGCCTTTTTTTTTTAAGCAGGCCTGACGCCTGCCTGAAATGTTGAAATGAGGGTCCTGCGCCCATTTTCAGGAAATTCGTTAAAACTAGTCAGAACTCGGGCTGCGCCAACTCTGACTAGTTTTTCAGGCTCTGCAGTGGCCTAACCAGTGGGACCGCTAGAGGCCGTGGAAGAAACTGGCAGCAAAGTTTTCTTAATTTACCTTAAAGTGCTCCTCCAGCCTCCACATTAATACTGTGAGCTGCTGCTGGCCCATGCTCTTTCCCCTCCCATTTGCCTTCCCCCCCAGACTTACCTGCATACTGGCTTGGCATCTGAGTTGGCCAAAATTTGACGTGCTCGGACAAGTAAGCCGCATTGGGGCGTCCATTTGGCGCCCACAGATCACTGGATTTATTCCAATGATGCCCGAGGACAAATTTAGGACAATCCTCGGAACTCTCTCTCCAGGCATGTGAGTACAGCCTGCCGATCATTTTCTGCCCGTCATTGGGCACTATTGAATTTAGGCCCCAATGGGCCAAATGGCATCTTCTGTGCTCTAAATTCTATGATTCTATGGTGGAGAGAGAAATATGACTATTTTAAAACATGAGAGTTTAAATTGCAATTAAGACAGACAAAGTATGAAACCTTATATTGGCCAAACCCAGCATTTAAACCTGTAGTTATGAAGAATTTAAATACAACAGGTCTTTTGACTGAAACTAATAACAAATGACTAAACAAAGCCAAAAGCAGGTATGGAATAAATCATTGTTTTGGATTAGAAACTATTTAATGCATCCACCAACATTTGAGTCCTGGGTTTAATTGTTGTTCCTCTGCCTGTAACTGTAGGGGGTAACAGCTGAATGGACTGGATAACCTAATAGGAATGGGCCAGTGGAACCTCTAACTTATTTTCTGTTTGTAGAATGTCACCAGACCTAAGTCCAACTTGACCTTATTTCCACACTGACCTCTTCTCTAACATGGCTGAAGTCCTGCCCACAGTTAGTAAGACACCAGTCATGTGTTCAAACTCTGTTGGGAGCAAGACCTTCCTTTTTGCTACAATCAACAGACTTTTAAAGATCCAAGTTACAAATTTCGCGTCTGCAGTAGATTTTCTCTCGGATTCAGCACCCCCAGTCACTCCCGTGTGTGGACCTTGGGTCCCCTACTATCTAACCAATGTCTAGTTAGATGATAGGGTGACTCAGGCATTATAACAATGAGACCTTGTTTTGTGTACTGAATATTATGATCTCACACACACCACTACATTTCCCTTCCTATCTTTCCGGAAGGCTGATTGAAAAGCATTCTAGTAAGACAACACCAATAAATTGATTTATTTTACATGAAATGAATGAATGACTAGTTATCTAATGAAATATATCTATTCCCTAACACTCCTTGTAACAACAAAATAATAAGGTGTGCCACTATCTGTTGCAGGCTAAATTCACTCACAAGTTAGAGTCATTGTACCAGCTGGCACTGACCTTAGAAAGTGAGACCTCTCTGTCTCACGCTGGTTGTTCCAGACTCAAGGGGGGAGAAACTGATCTTGGACGGTAGAACATAACAGACGACGCTGAACCAACAGCCTCTTTTGCACCCTCAGGTGGGGTGTAAAACAGGCTCCTGATTTGCTATCGCTGTTTTGCACTACTGCCCAAGATTAATATCACCCCCCAAGTACTGCCCTACGGACTTCTCCAGAGTTACCACCTTGAATGAGTACTCTTCTCACCCCACCCCCACTTGGTGTGGGAGCTCTGGCAACTACACTCTCTGCTGAGCCAAATCACTCCACTGGGCATATTGAATGAAAACCCATTCTAACATTATAGGTGTGGACAGCTTTGGAAAGCTTAATGGCCTCCCACTGTCTCAGAACAAATGTGTATGCAAAAGCAAACATATTTAATGGCTATTTCCAATCCCCTCAGGAGAGTACACTAATATTTCCCAAACACCCATTGTTCAGTGACTACAGGCTTTTTACTGCCAAGTCAGAAACATATGCTGGAACTCTGTGAATTAACCTGTTGCAACCTGAACCTTACTTTACATTGATAACACTACTAAACCAAAAATCCTTTCTAGGCTAAATATCCAGTGTTGGCACTAGAACTACTGGATGGAACTGCATCCAGTGCAGGCAGTAGCAGTACTGAATGGAACTACATCCAGTGCAGGCACTAGCCGAACTGAATGGAACTACATCCTGTGCAGACAGTAGCAGAACTGAATGGAACTATATCCAGTGCAGGCACTAGCTGTACTGAATAGAACCACATCCAGTGCAGGCAGTAGCAGAACTAAATGGAACTACATCCAGTGCAGGCACTAGCTGTACTGAATAGAACTACTTTCAGTGCAGGCACTAGCAGTACTGACTGGAACTACATCCAGTGCATGCACTAGCTGTACTGAATAAAACTACATGCGGTGCAGGCGCTAACTGTACAGAATGGAATTACATCCAGTGCAGGCACTAACTGTATTGAATGGAACTACATCGAATGCAAGCACTGAATGGAACTACATATAGTGCAGGCACTAACAGAAATGAGTGGAACTACATGCAGTGCAGGCACTAACAGTGATAAGTGGAACTATGTCCAGTGCAGGCACTAGCAGTGATGAGTGGAAATACATGCAGTGCAAGCACTATCAGTAATGTGTGGAAATACATGCAGTGCAAGCACTAGAAGTACTGAATGGAACTACATCCTGTGCAAGAACTTGCAGTACTGAATGAAACTGTACTTTAAACCTGAACATCATTTAAAATATTTTTTTTATTATAAAAAAGTAATAATAATAATACTGTAGATTGCCAAACAAGGAAGGGTAAGTTACTGGATCAGGTTTTGGATAACAAAGCAGAACAAACAGGTCATCCGGAGGTAATCTGGGAAATAGTGACCATAACCCAATTAGAAAATAGATTTTAAAAAAGTGGAGTCCAAGATTATGGTGTTGGACTGGAAATGTGTTCATTTCAGTAGAATGAAATGGGACCCAGTCCTGATTGATTGCTGGAATAAGTGGCCAATCAAACAGTAGTGAGAGATATTTAAATGAGATGGATGAGGTATAGGTTAAATACATCCCAGCTGTGGTGCTGAAGACCAGCCATGCCCCCAGCTGAGCTATTTCATCCTCCGTAAACTTCACATTCAGGACTCTGCTGCCCATATTGTATGCTGCACCTGGCCTCACTCACCCATCACTCCTCTCCTCCTTTTCCTACAGTGGCTCTCAGTTCACCAAGGTCTCATCATTGTGTTTAAATTTTTCCAAGGCCATCTCTCTCTCTGTAATCTCTTCCAGTCCTGCATCTCTCTCCCAATCTCTCCAATTCTTCTGACTCCAGCCCCGTGTGCATTCTCTCTCTTCACCCCACCATTGTTGGGGAGGGGGGGGCATGCCTTCAGCTGCCTAGGCCCCACACTGTGCAATTCCTTTCCTAAACTCCTCTGCCTCACCAATTCCCTCTTCTCCTTTAAAACCCTCCTTAAAGTCCATATCTGTGACCAAGCTTTTGGTCACCCCTCCTAATATCTCCTTCCTTCTTTAGCTCAGCGCCCATTTTTCCTCATGCCTCTCTGAAGTGCCTTGGGATGTTTTTCTGAGTGAAAGGCATTATACAATGGCAAGTTGTTGTTGCATCATTCAAACAGGGCAAATGATTGGAAACATAACAGAGGCATTGCTTCCCTGAGTTCCATCTGTTTTGCATGTGCCCACCTACATATGGACAGGCGCATTTTATGCCACTGAACCTGCTCTCTCATGGCGGGGGGGGGGGGGCGGGGGAATGAGGATTTGGCAGCGCATGTCCCAAACATTTTTCCTCTCTGCCCAAGATCTGCCAGAAGACTGGTGGGAAGGGGACTAGAAAGCCTAGACATTGAATATAAAAGCAAGGAAGTAATGTTGAAATTATACAAGGCAAATAGATTAGGCCACTGTAGCAGTATTATGAAGAGTTCTGGACACTCCATAATAGGAAGGACATTAAAGCTATAGAAAGGGTTCACTAGCATGATACCAGGATCAAGAGGTTAAGAGGTTATAGTTATTGAGAAAGGCTGAACAAAATTGGGGTTTTATCACTGAAACAGAGAAGTTTGAGGGGGATCTATTTGATTAAGTTATGAACGATTTTGGCAGGGTAAATAGTGAAAGACTCTTTTCACTAGTTAGTGAATTGGTAACAAAGGGAATAGAGTGAGGATAATCAGAACAAAAGGGGAAATCACAACAACAACAACAACAACAACTCGCATTTATACGGCACTTTTAATGTAGTAAAATGTCCCAAGGCACTAAGTTAGAAGGTTATTTGAACATGGCTATTGAGGCAGAGATTATAATGTCATTTAACAGGTATTTGTATAAATATTTGAAAAGGAAGAACGTAAATGGATAGGAGGAAAGGGCAGGGAAATGGGATTGGAGTAGATCACCCCAGTTGAAGAGCTAGCACCACACAGGCACAATGGTTTAAATGCCCTCTTTCTGTGTGTAATAATTATGATGCTACTGTTTAATTCTACATTGCTGTATTTAGGCACTTCATTCCGTTAATTCGTTTTTCTATGGCTAGTGATGTTATTCTGGTTTCAGCTCTGGTGTCTTAGGAACCCTTCTTGTAAACAGTTCTTTATAAAGTGAATGCAAACATCAAAGGTGTCCAGCTATGGAATGGAGTGTGAATACTTTTAGGAATAGGCAAGGGCCAAAGCATTTTTCTTTGCACAAAGGTTAATACAACAAACAACACTCGGTGCTGCCACTCACACTGCATTCAGTAAGATACAATTATTGGGCTCTATTCATGTCCCAATTAAGTACATCACAATTTGATTCCAAGTGGAATGGAAACAGCTTTTGGCGAAGACTGCTGAATGTAGATGAGAAAAAAAAGAACAATGATCTTTGGGAGTTCCAGTTTGTATGTGATTACCTTTTGCAACACCAATCCTCATCACTACCCTTTCAGTTAATGATTACTGCACTGGTCTAAAGTTAATGCACGCCAGGGATGAGAAGTTTTATTATGAGGAGAGACTAGTGAAACTGGGGCTCTTTTCATTAGAGCAAAGAAAGTTAAGAGGCGATCTGGGGAATTTACTCTTATGTCTGGATTTTACTGCATTTCATTAATCCTGTTGATTCTCATATTTAGTTGCATCTAATTCGAGCAAATGTGATACTATGAGCTAGTCACAAAAGTGAGAATTTACTGTCTATTTATTTTGCTGTCCTGACTTTCAGCAGCTCCTCAAAGATGAAGACACAGACTTTTTAATCACTTGCGTTACACATCTCTTCAGTTCCTTCCCAAACTATAAAACAACTGCAGCAAAATGTGAGTAGATCTAAATTTGTGCAGCCGATTAGCAGGAAAACAAATCCATGGTGGATATCAGGAATTAGCAGCTATATTTAGACTGTCAGCTGCTTACCCTGGGATAGTAAGATTCTTTGGCAAAATAAACTGTCAACAAAGCCATTTTAAACTGTAGCCAAATCCACATATATGCAGCCATGGCCTCAGTGAATTGCTGCCAGTGTCTGTGAAATGGAAATTGTTACAAAGGGCTGCTTTTTCCCTTGCATTTCCCATCTGTGGTCCATTTGCAGAATGCAATTTAAGCATGGCCTGTTACATATTGTTTTCTCAGTGATATTTTTACAAGTAGGACTCATTTCAGGAGCTGGTTGGGGGCAATGGGTATTTCTGCATGATTCAGGTGTCAGCGTTACCTCAGTGGTAGAACTTGCCCCTTGTAAGTCAGAGGTCGTGGGTTCAAGCCGCACTCCAAAGATTTGAGAACATGGTGGTGAGGCTTTGGGAAGTCAATAGTTGAGCCACTCGCCGAAGAATACCTAGCCTCTGACCTACTCTAGTAGCCACAGCATTTATATGCCAGTGCAGTTGAGTTTATGATCAGTGGCGTCCACCGGGATGTTGATGATGAGGGACCTGGCAATGGTAATGCCATTGAATGTCAAGAGGAGGCCTGGTTGGAGATGGACATTGCCTGGAACCTGTGTGGCGCAAATGTTACTTGCCACCTATCAGCCCAAATCTGGACGTTGTCCAGGTCTTGTGCGTGCGGGCATGGTCTGCTTCATTATCTGAGGAAATGTGAATGGAGCTGAACACTGTGCAATCATCAGCAAACAGCCGCATATCTGATCTTGTGATGTACAGAATGTCATTGATGAAGCAGCTGAAGATAGCTGGGCCTAGGTGCTGGGCCTTAGGAACTCCTGTTGCGATGTCCAGGGGCTGAGATGATTGGCCTGACCTGCACTGCCTTTGCATGTGGTTTCCTTGCTGGGAATGCAGGATCAGTAGATACTTCTGTAAGTGACAATTTTTTTTTCCATCAAAAAAGCATAGAAAATTCCCCAACAGTATAAGAGTTTTGAAGGTGTGGCATCTGGTCTCAGTTTTGTTCTGTTCCTATACAGTCAGTGTTGGTGCAGTGAGGTCCAGTGACATATAATCTGATTCAAAACAGTACTTTTGTTCATTCTATTGTATGTTAACAAATCATTGAACAGCTTGTCAAAAAATAAAACAATTACTACATAAATTTCAGAAAGCATTTCAATCTAAAATGTTGAGGTCCCACTTGGTTATCTCAGCCTATTAATGTTTAATGTAGGATCAAATGGCAGACATGTGTTCCGATGGCAGGCATGTGCTTCTGATTCACTGAACGTCTCTGATATCATAAGCTTGGTAGAACAGCCACTGCAAGCAATTAATTCTCACGCTTATGGCAGACTGGGGACCTCATACTTTCAAAGTTTAAGAGTGTGCTCTCTGCTGATATAAAGTAGCAACTTAAAATGAAGGCAGGATGGAATGCAAGTGTTAAGCGGAAACCAGTTTTTCTACTTGCTATCCCATAATGGCAAAAATACAATACCCTTTGTATGTCAGAGTGAGATTGCAACTGGACTATGCATTTGTCATCTCAAGAGTCAACAGCAGAACATTTTAGTCAAATACATGAGGGAAATTAAGTTAATTTTCCCACTCAGATATAACTAATACATGAAGGAAATGTTTGAGGATTTTTTCTGGAGAAATCAGTGTTAAGGAACAGCGTCACTGGGTTAAGTGTTCCATGCTCTAACTGGATGATTTTGATAAATTGCCAATTATAAGCTGCAATTTGGAAGTTTCTAGAATTAATTTCTGTGCATGTTTGGGTAGCTCATGCAGCAGTCTTCCAGGGGCAATATAAATGATGTCACTTATACTTAAACAAAGTCATTTCACAGTGATGCGGAAATTGATAAAATACTAGTTGGTGTTGCACACGGGAAGTCAAGACCTAGGCCTAGAAATCCGATCGCACCCAGAATCAGACGTACAGGGGGCGGGGTGCACACTGCACGTGGGCTTACGTGGACTCATGCAGCACATAATATTCCTGCTGCCTGCTGATTATAGTGACGCAGGCGCGCAGCCAGCACTACCCAAGTTACTCATTGGCTGCATGCCTAGCGGGAGGGCTGAATATCGGGCGTCTATGATGCCACTTAAAGGCTGCCAGCTGCTATTAAAGGGGTGGTGCATTCTGGCTGCAAGCACCAGGGAAGAACTTCTGTTGGAGAAATAGCTGAAGGAGATAGTGAGTGGGCACCAAGGATCTCTGATGCTCTCTTGGAGGCCCAGGTGCAGGCAGTGGAGTGGAGGAGGCACATCCTCTTCCTCCTCAGTGGGCAGGAAGCCCTCCAGGTATCTACACCACCAACAGTGGGATGAAATTGCAAAGCATATCAATGCCAGGAGCACTGCACCCAGGACATGGCTGCAATGCCACAAGAAATTTAATGATCTAACTAGAGTTGTTATGGTTAGAAGACTGCTTTCATACTCTGCTCAGCTGCACCACTTACAGCCTCATTAATTACAACAATCACAAGACTCCCCTCCCCTATTTCCCTTCACTCCCCTATAATCACTGCATCACACTTCACCACAATTTTCTCCTCACACTCACCACAATTACAACCCTCACTTCCCCACAACTTACATCTCACACACAGACTATTAGCTATTCCACCAAACAGCTCACGAGACACTCCTTTCTTCCTTGCAGGAGAAGGCTGCACGTAACTCAAGGCAGCAGGCTGGCAATGGAGGGGTGGAGCCCACCTGCACACCCTGACCCCCCCATCGAAGAAAGCACACTGGCAATCACGGGCAGTGGCAAAGTTCAGTCCACAGCGACTGGCAACGCTGGAGGTGATGTCGTGCAGGGTTTCTTCAGACTTAATCCTCTTTGTTCCTTCTGACTTCTCTCTCACCCCACACACTCTGCATGACCAGTTTGTTAGTGCCACACAAGCCAGCTGGGCCAGTCTGCTCCAGCCCACACCCGGATGCTGTAGTCTGCAGCTGGGCCCTCAAGGCCCAGAGCTGCCCCATGGCCATCTGAAATATCCTCAATAGAAACCCTGCAGTCTTCGACCTCCTAAGTTGTAGCCACCGGGGGAAAACTTCATAGGAGAACTAAGATAGGAAGATGAGTATAAAGTACAGGTACTAAGAGCTTGCACAAGGGTGATTCATGGTTTTTTTTGTCAATGCTGACATACGGTGAGAATATTTGTTTGTTAATTTTGTTTTTTGTTCTGAATGTGATGTTGGTGTTTATCTTTGTAGTGAAGTGAGGGCAAGGTGCATAAGTCTAGAGAGAAGGAAGGCAATCGGATGGTGGTTGTAAGGAAAGTAGTAAAGATTGTTGGACTGTTGGTGAATGGACAATGGGATGGCTGATTTAGGTGAAGCGCTTCTCGATGAGCTGGTCTTTGAGAGCTCTGACAGGTAGGGGCATTGGTGGTCACTGCCTCCCCTCCTTCTCCTCTTCCTCCTGTTTTTTGCCCCTCTAACAGTTCCTCCTCCTCTTCCTCCCCCTCTTCCTGCTCCTGCTCCTCCTCCTGTGCTTGTTGATGCCCAGGTGGTGGTAAGGGCTGGTCCCTCATGATGACAAAGTTATGCAGCATGCAGCAGATGAGGACAAATCTGGATACCCATTCAGGGATGTACTGTTAAGCTCCCCCGGATGGTCCAGGCGGCGGAAGCATTGCTTAAGCACGCCGATTGTTTGCTTGATGATGTTCCTTGTCTCAGCACGGCTCTTGTTGTAGGCCTGCTCTGCAGCTGTGCATGGGTTCCTGACAGGAGTCATGAGCCATGTCTGGTGGGGATAGCATTTGTTGCCCAATAGCCAGCCTGTAACTTGGCGACTTGGTTGGAATAAAGACAGAACAGAGGACTGGCACAGGATGAAAGAGTCATGACTGCTGCCAGGATAGCGGGCAGAGACTACTTGATGTGCTGCCTGCGGTCGCAAACCAGCTGGGCATTGAGGGCATAGAATCAATTTCGATTGATAAAGTTGCCGGGCTGGTGATAGGGAGCACAAAAGGCAATGCGTGTGCAGTCTATGGCACCTTGCACCCTGGGGAACCCTACCGTGTGGGCGAAACCTAGTGCTCAATTTGGAAAGCAAATGGCCTTTATTGCAAGGGGGTTGGAGTTCAAGAGTAAGGAAGTCTTACTACAGTTGTACAGGGCTTTAGTGAGACTTCACCTGGAGTACTGCATACAGTTTTGGTCTCCTTATCTAAGGAAGGATATACTTGCCTTGGAGGCGGTACAACAAAGGTTCACTAGGTTAATTCCTGGGATGAGAGGGCTGTCCTATGAGGAGAGGTTGAGTAGAATGGGCATAGTCTCTCTGGAGTTTAGAAGAATGAGAGGTGAGCTCATTGAAACACATAAGGTTATTAGGGGCTTGACAGGGTAAATGCTGAGAGATTGTTTCCCCTGGCTAGACAGTTTAGAGCTAGGGGGCATAGTCACAGGATAAGGGGTCGACCATTCAAGACTGAGACGAGGAGGAATTTCTTCATGCAGAGGGTTGTGAATCTTTGGAATTCTCTACCCCGGAGGGCTGTGGATGCTGAGCCATGGCTGAGATGGATAGATTTTTGGACTCTAGGGGAATCATGGGATATGGGCATCGGGCAGGAAAGTGGAGTTGAGGTCGAAGATCAGCCATGATCTGATTGAATGGCGGAGCTGGCTCAAGGGGCCGTATGGCCTATTCCTGCTCCTATTTCTAATGCTCTTATGTTCTCTCTTGTCCTGCTTCTCTCTGTCCATAGGGAAGGTGATGCAGGTGTTCCTCATGGCGTAAAGTTTCTCGCTGATCTCCCGATACATCGGTGTACAGTGAACTGGAAGATGTGGCTGATGCCATCTGGTGCAGCCTGAAAGTAGCCGTGGCATAAAAGTTGAAGGCCACAGTGACCTTGACAGCCACAGGCGGTGCTGTCCATGCTTTGGTTCAAGTTGTGGTTGCAGCAGGTAGCATAGCTCGGTGAAGTAAAGGTGCCTGAGACATTGCTCCTGAGTAAAGTTAATGTAGGAGAAGTGCTCCCTGAAGATCCTCTGTGGACATGGCCTCCTGCGCAGTGCCCTCCTCCCTCTTCTGGCAGCTGCTCCTACTCTGTAGTGTTTTCCTTGCTGCTCCTACTCATCCTTTAGCCCAAAGGCAGCCCTACGAGACCATCCATGTTTGCAGCCAAACTATTTCTGACGCAGGCAACAAGAGTGCAAGACCAGCAAAATCTTTCTCTGTTTAGACAAGGTGAACTGTCCAGAGTGATAAAACACATCAAAAAAAGTCCAGAAGTCAAGCTGCATCCTGAAATGAGAAACCAGCAACTAATCTATAAGTAATGCATTAACCCTTTAAATAGCGCTGGTGAGGGGGCTTGCATGCCGATTAGTGCTACGTTGTGCTGTGCGAGTTCAGCACATGGCCAGTGTTGCGGTGGGTCATTCAAAAATGGAGAACGGGTCCTGCAAGACCCTAATTTAAATAAATATTTCTGGGCTTTAAAAATGTTCCTGATGTGCCCTCCTGCCGCCTGCGCATTTACCTTTACCAATATGACGAGTGGTGCACTCCTGGCCAGAAATGTGTGCGCCTTTCCTGCCCGCTATATTGGGAGTTTAGTAGGCTGGTTAGCGCCTGAAAAATGGGCACTGTGTGGCCGAGTTTCTAGGCCCTAGTGTGCTGTTCAGGTAAAGCAGAGATAGAGGGCAGGGGATAATTGGACCAGGGCACCCAAAGGTAATTTAGTCTCCACTTTAAAGTCAGACATTCTGTCCTTATTTTATATATCACTAATCTTGTGCAGTATTATATATGGCAAGTCAGAGAATATAATTTCTCTCTTACCTGTGTATGCTGTCTTCATGTTGTTGCTAATTTATCTGTATCTCCTCTGATGCTTTTGCCTCTCTTTTTCTGTTCTGCTTCTTTGTTCGTAAATCTTTTTTGTTTCTCTCTTTATCTTCTTCTGCTTCTCTGTCTGTGCTTTTCTTCTTTCCTTTTGGGTGGGATATGGTGTATGGTGGCGTGGTGTGGTGGGATATGGTGTCACCAACAGCTGCAGGCTGCACTGGAGGTGAGGGTTGAAGTGAAAATGTGGATCTCAGCAACTCCCTGCACATCCAACATTCAGGCTTGGGCTAATAAGTGGCAAGTAATATTCGCGCCAGACAAGTGCCAGGCGATAACCATCTCCAACAATAGAGAATCTAACCACCTCCCCTTGACATTCAACGGCATTACCATCGCTGAATCCCCCACCATCAATATCCTGGGAGTCAGCATTAACTAGAAACTCAACTGGACCAGCCACATAAATACTACAGCTACAAGAGCAGATCGGAAGCTGGGTATTCTGCAGCAAGTGACTCACCTCCTGGCTCCCCAAAGCCTTTCCACCATCTACAAGGCACAAGTCAGGAATGTGATGGAATACTCTCCACTTGCCTGGATGAGTGCAGCTCCAACAACACTCAAGAAGCTTGATACTATCCAGGACAAAGCAGCCCACTTGATTGGCACCCCATCCACCACCTTAAACATTCACTCCCTCCACCACCGGCGTACCGTGGCTGCAGTGTGTACCATCTATAAGATGCACTGCAGCAACTTGCCAAGGCTTCTTCGACAGCACCTCCCAAACCTGCGACCTCTATCACCTAGAAGGACAAAGGCAGCAGGCGTATGGGAACACCACCACCTGCTCGTTCCCCTCCAAGTCACACACCATCCTGAGGTGGAAATATATTGCCGTTCCTTCATTGTCGCTGGGTCAAAATCCTCTATCTTCCTACATATCAGCACTGTGGGAGAACCTTCACCACACGGACTGCAGCGGTTCAAGATGGCAGCTCACCACCACCTTCTCAAGGGCAATTAGGGATGGAGAATAAATGCTGGCCTTTCCAGCATGCCCACATCCCATGAATGAAATTTTTTTTTAAATCCACTCCCCCAAACACTCATACTTCTCCAACTCCTTACTCCTATTGCATCTTCACCTCCCATAACCCCTCTCCTTCCTATATGCTCTCACTCTCATCATTACCCCTTTTGCTTCCTCTTTGAACTAGCTGCTCAAATCCTATATCCTCTCTTCCCCCTTGTTCCGCTGTCATTCACCTCACCCTTAACCCTCCATCCATTACCACCACTCCCACTTATTCCACCAGGGGCAGCTGGCGAGAGGCCATAAGACCCCTCAAACTCAACACGTTTCCCTCTTACAATCTAGCTCTAATCCTACCTCCCCATCTGTTTTCCTCAAAGAGGCTTGGTTTGCTTTCAAAATTCAATTTTTGTTTTTCTAAAAAGAAATCAAATTACAATGAGGAAAGATACTATAGCCCCAATTTTGACCCAAAGCGGGAATTGAGTGGGCAGGATCCAAGGCGAGAGAAGACAGGGGAGAGGATAGGGTAGTCAAAAATAAAGCTGAAACTCAGAAAAATGAATGGAATGAAGATGAGGGATTTATGATTTTAAAGCAACTTTACAGAGAATGGGGAGAATTTGGCAGTGGTGGGCAAAAGTAAATTAAATAAATGTAGAAGTGAAGGCCATCCTGGAAACTCTGCCTTAATGCAGGGACCTAGTGTATCCAGGTCTCTCCCAAATTTACTGCCTTTTCATCGACATACACAGAAGTTACAATACGTTAACGGGCCATTCGGTCTAACCAGTCTGTGTCAGCTTTTATCCTCCGTGCGAACAAATAGTTCCTACCACATTTGCCTACCTTGTTCCCATATCCCTTTATCCCCTTTTCCTTTGTCCAATTATCCAATCTAAGCTTGAATGTTGATATAGTTTCTGCCTCAACCACTAACCCTGGAAATGAATTCCATGGCATCAGAACTCTCTGTGCAAAGATGTTTCTCCTACTCTCTGTTCCAAATCTCTTATATTTAATCTTGTATCTATGGCCCCTCCCATTTGATCTTGCAACTACTGGAAACAGTCTGCTTCTATCTACATGTCCCATCCTTTCATAATTTTAAACACTTCTATCATGCGGCCCCGCAGTCTGTGTTGTTCTAAGGAAAGAAGACCCAATTTTTTGTTTTAAGTCATATTTGTATTCCCTCAAACCAGGCAGCATCCTAGTAAATCTTAACAGTACTCTAACTGAGGTCTTATTGAAGTTTTATATAGTCTCATCCTTACCTCGTGGCATTTAAATATTTTATACCCCTTGTGATAAAACCTAGAATTCTGTTAGCTTTTAATGTCCTGTAAACATGTATCCCCAAATCTCTCTGCTCTTCCACATCACTGAGACTACCTCCATTCAGAGTACAATTACTCTTGTTATTTTTTTAACCAAAATGCATCACCTCACATTTACTAACAATGAATTCCATCTGCCACTTTTTAGCCTGTTCCACCAATATCCCTTTGCAGCTTCCTTTGATCTTCTAAAGAATTACACAGAATCCACAGCACAGGAACAGGTCATTCGGCCCAACTGGTCTATGTCAGTGTTTATGCTCCACACAAGCCTTCTCCCACTCTAATTACCTCTTCCCACTCTGCCCCTATTCCCTTCTCCTTCATACATGCCTCAAGCTACCCCTTAAATACATCAATGCTGTCTGGTTCAACCATGCCATGTGGCAGCGAGTTATACATTCTCACCACTCTCTGTGTAAATAAATTTATCTTAAGTTCTTTATTTAATCTGTTAGTGGCTATCTTATATTCATCACCCCTTGTTCTGGACTCGCCCACAAGTGGAAACAATTTATCCACATCTGTCCTATCAAACCCTTTCATAATTTTAAGACCTCTATCAGGTCTCTTAGTTTACTCTTTTCAAGAGAAAAGAGCCCCAGCTTGATCAATCTTTTCTGATAGTTACATCCTTTCAATTCCGGTAACATCCTTGTAAATCTTTTCTGCACTTTCTCCAGTGTTTCAATATCATTTTTGTAGTTTAGAGACCAGAACTGATCTCCAAGTTCCAAGTTTCCAGTACTCCAAGTGTGGTCTAACCAAGGTTCTACATAAATTTAATATTACCCCCCTGCTTTTGTATTCTGTTCCGCTAGAAATGAACCCCAGTACTTTGTTTGTACTCTTTATGGCCTTATCAACTCGTGGTGCTACGTTTAGTGATTTATTTATCAGTATTCCCAGATCTCTTTGCTGCTCGACCCCATTTAGTTTCTTACCTTCCAAGGAATAAATGGCTTCCTTATTCCTCCTGCTAAAATGAATCATCTCACACTTTGCTCTATTGAATTTCACTTGGCATTTATCCACCCACTCTACAAGCCTGTTTATGACTTCCTGTATTTTGGTGAAGTCCTCCACATTATTAGCTACACCCCTCAATTTGGTATCGTCTGTAAATTTGGACACCATACCTCCAGTTTCTGTGTCCAAATCATTTATGTATGTGGTGAACAACCCTGCAGGACACCACTTCCCACTTTCTGCCATTCTGAGAAAATTCCCTCAACTCCTACCCTCTGTTTTCTGTTTTGCAGCAACCTTTCAATCTGTTCTGCTCACTGGTCCCTGACTTCATACGCACAGACCTTTGTCATGACTCTCTTACGTGACACTTTATTGAAGGTCTTCTGAAAGTCTACGTATATCACATCCACTGCATTGACCTTTTCAACTCTATGAAGAATTAACTATACTTCCTATTTTGGTATCATCTTTCAATTTCCGTTAAGGCGTATATCCTACCTTAAAGCGGGACTTGGCAGAAACAGCTGAACAATTTTGGGGCCTGAACATTTTTATGAAATTAAAATAGAACGTAATTATTACCAACATTTCTAACAGAATATTTTTTATTGTAACTATATACATAAAACTAATAGTGCTAACAGTTAAAAAGACAAAGTCACTTTAAAAATTGAAAGTTTGAAATCAAAAATGTAATGTCCTGTTAAACAACATTTATTTTTGGGAGAGGCAGGAGCTATCCCCGAATCCATTCCATCAAAGTTCACTGGCTTCGTGTCCCCAAGAGAATGGTGAGAATCCTTCTAGGAAGATGGGTAGTTGAAGGGTAAGAAATGTAAGAGAGCTGCCACAAAAATAATCTGTTACATCTCCCTGAGACTGGGTGTACAGAAGCACTTCTTGTTACTGCCTCAACAGCTCTGTGCTGTTCTTGAACACCTGATCGTTGCAAGTACTGACTCTGAGCTTTTTATGAGGCTCTGGACTCTGTCCAACTTTCTGGAATGAGAACAGTGTTGATAGTTTTGAGAGGCCAAAACGGCTGCTCAAAATGGGTCATTAGCTTCCACCATGCAGAGGTACTGTTCCAATGGACGGAGCACCAGAGACTCTTTTGGAAGAGGGAAGGGGGAGGGGATTGACACAGGTGAATTGACATCAGTTTTTTTTATTCATTCATGGGATGTGGGCGTCACTGGCAAGGCCAGCATTTATTGCCTATCCCTAATTGCCCTTGAGAAGGTGGTGATGAGCCGCCTTCTTGAATCGCTGCAGTCCGTGTGGTGAAGATTCTCCCACAGTTGCCTCTTGTTCCCCCTTCCCCTTACGCTGGGTGTGTAATCTCTCATTTGCTTGCATTTCGACAAAATATCTTACAGCTTCCACTTCTAGAGCAGTGAAACAAAAACTAGCTTTTCATCAACAGTATCTCCTAAAATAAACTAACTTGTATATAAAGGTTATGTAGTAAATATGAGGCTGCTACAGAGAAAACTTACCTGCAATGAATGGAAAATCGTAACAGAGCACCAATGATTTTCCCAGTATGTGCAGCCAGCAGGCAAGAATTCCCACTGGCAGCGTGTATTCAGAAATCAGTTCCATAGTTTTACTTTAATTTTCTCCCCTTAGATCACCTCTTCTCCCTTTATCCTCTCCCCTCAATTTAGCTCCCCTCCTCCCATCCCTCACTTCCCATGCCCCCCACCCTTCTTTCCCCTCCCCTCCCTTCCATACCCCTCTCCCTTCCCATATTCTTGCCTTTTGTCCCTTCCGATAGGTCTTGATGGGCTGAGACCCAAGAAACCATGCTGACTTTGCTGATACTCTGTTGGCTCCACAGAACAAGCCTTATGGAGCTTTCACCAAAGAGCTGGGCTGAGTCATTATTTGCCTCATTGTTTTTTTTTGGTGAAATTCCCATCTCCAATTTTTGAATTGATTTTTGCTCTGTCTATGGCACACAGAGGTGAGAATGGTGGGCATGACCCTGTGTAGCTCTTCAGCACAATGTGTTGGAGCGCCATATGCCACTGTGGTCAGTCAAGAACGTTCCCGAGATGAAATTGCGAGAGCCCATTTCCTACCTAGCACACAGCAACCGTTTTACTGAATACTGGAGCCCCTCAAGTTACAAACAATTTAAATCAGCGTTACTATTACACACGGTCTGAATATTTGCAGATCAGCAGATTTTTCAGCAAATGTCTTGTGAAAAGTGCTTCAGCTTTAATTAACATTTCCACAGTGCAGATCACATTTGTAGAGATATGTTAGCTGCAAGCCACTGAATGTCAGTGAATAGGGCCCTTGTGCATTGTGAAGTCCCACACAGCTTGATTTCTGTGTTTATTTAGGAAATGCACATGTAAGGCAAATCCAGGGGAAAAGTATCAAACATGTACCCTAACATACCAGCTGAATACAGGATAGATAAAGTCCATTAATATATAAAACTACAGAGCTGCAGATCTATTTATTTAATCTTGTTTTTCATGAACGCACTCTGTTGTAGAAACACATCTTTCTAACATACAATTTGTTTTATGAATTTTAAATATTCAAATAAATAAAAAGAACTCCATGGCAAGCATTAATTCAAGAATATAATTAACTGCAGATAATGAAATGAAAGTTAATTTCACACAACAGTGTTATGAGCCAGGATGAATTTGGTTGATTCATGTTGACATCTGTTGTAAAATTACTTTGCATTTTTTCAGTCATCATCCTGCACTACAGAAAATGTCTTCATTTGCCTTCTTATGGTCCCATCTAGCTCAATTGGATCAGACGACAGTGAAAAATAGTTGCACGTTAAATCTCTTAAATGTGATCTTTTTGTCCCATCACAAATACACAGCACAATTAACTCTTTCCCATATATTCTTCACAGAAAATGCTGGATATACACAGCAGGTCCATCAACAGCTGTGAAGCAAAAGGGTATTGGGTACAGACCCTTTGTCCAGGTTCTGATGGAGGGTCTACACCTGAAACGTTAACCTCTCTTCTGTTTTCACATGCTGACAGACCTGCTGTGTAATTTCAGCATTTTCTGCTTTTATTTCAGATTTCCAACTTTTGCAATTTCCTTTTATTTATTCTTTGTACAAAATGGTTGAAAGGACCTGTAGACTTTTCAATTCTGGGTTGGACTACTGCAAATGGACAGCTTGCTAAGATTTCAGCAAAGCTTATCGCTATAAATCTGATAGCAGACTTACTGAAAAGGATTTTTGAATTTGCACCTGACATTGGCTGTTGCCAGCAAATCTCTGGCAACTTTTTCCCACTTCTGGCACTAAAGGGTCAGTTTGTATATTTTATTTTTCTGCTGGCTCTATTTGGCTATTAAATACTGCAAGGGTGCTGGGGAAGAAATTAAATTGAGCCAAGAATAAAGCTTGCGACAAGACTCCAGCCATTTAATATAAGTGCCGTTAAGTGCCACTTTTACTTGTCATTATCGCTTAAATCCAGAAAGGTGGGTGGCAATTACTGCCCATCTTCATCAAGTAACAGAATACACACATACACATATCCTCACATCAATACACACGCACATTCACACACATATTCAAACACACACATACTCAGCAAGACTACTCGTGTGAATACAGATTGCAAGGTAGCACATTGGTTGGTGCTAGTTTACATCATCAGATTTACTGATACCACGCACCCATCACCTCTGGATTAACCCATCCTCGCTGATCATATTATGCCATACCTTACCATTGTTATCAATGGCCAAATCCAATCATAACTGAGATGATGCATAGATGACACTTCACAGAAAAATAGGATGGGTATCATTGGTGTGGCCATAAGTGTGAAGGTTACTTTCTTGTGACATTTGAAAAGTACTTCCACAGCTTACATCGCGAAATTTTGTCGCTGAAAATTAAAAAGTACAGTTGAACCACACATAATCACAAACCTCTCATTCCAGTAGATGCCAGTTAATGAGAATGTTGGTTCTTCAGGCACAGATTCATTCCCTCTACATTCTACACTTTTTAATGCGATTGATGGGATAAAGGGACTATTTCTGATCTCCATGGGAGGTATTCCAATTCAGAAGCTTCCACAGTAGACCTTTTTCGTGGGCCTGATAAAGCTCCATTAAAGTCTATGGAGTTCAACAAATGATAACACAGAGTTCCTTATAAATCAGCAGGCTCCTATGGCACTTTGTGCAATGAATATTAGACCTGGTAAAACACGCTGCATGATTATCTGGGGCTTGCCGGAATTGCCATTAACAATCAAAACCTCCTAGATTCAACTCTAGCCACCTTCACAGTGACTCAAAATGTACATATCAGCTATCTGTGATAAAGACAGAAGCTGGAAGAGGAGCTGTACCTCTATAAAAGGAACTCACTAAAAAGAAGTTTGCCACAAGTTCCAAGTAACAAGGTAGGATTGTGTATATTTCAACATTTAAACTAGTCCCGACATTATAATTTACAATCTGCAGCTAATATGCTACAAATAACAGAAGATTCTGCCAATTGAACACAGTCTCAATAGAACTGGTAAACTAAGAAATCAAAAGGCTCAGAAACAAGGCTGAACATTTGGGCACTCCTACGCAATAGTGATATAGTTTATTGCTGCTCTCAGCAGCTCAGTAGCTGTGTAAGACTCACAATGTACGATAAACTCAGTATTATTCAGCAAGGGAAAAAGGTAACTGAACAGAAGAGGTCAAATAGCAGCTTGTCCAAGTTAAAAAAACAGTTCATTATTTTCGTTTGGTCTCTCTTTCATTCTCATTTTGTGTTCCATAACGTTTTATTGTTTTGTACAATGTTGTAAAAAAATATTAGTTGAAATTGTGCTACTTTCTTAAAAGCTAAAAAGCCCGTCACTTCTCAAGGGCTCAATCATTTCACATTCTCAACATTCCAAACAAAATAACCACTAAAATTACCCCCCAACCAGCCTGCTGTCCTGTATATGTCACACTTATGGTGTTAGCTTATTCTTTACCTTTCTGCTGGTATGTGAAACAATTAGAATTGATCAAATATAAACACTCGGCCACAGTAACATTCTAAAGAGTGTATCAGAAAGAGGAACCATTATTTACTCCCAGCAACAAAATACTTTTAACTGCAGTTTCGACAATTTGAAAAATGTTATTCGGCTAGATATATACTAACTGAGAACACTACTTTCTTCTCAAAGTGTAACTTCCTTACTGTTCTCATTATGCCTTATTACAAATAAAATAGTAATTGTGCGGAATTATATCAGTAAGTAATGGTACAGTCTTTCTCACCACTTACCTCTCTCATAAAACTGAAATTTGGAGGTAGTGACAGACAAGGTTTACAACAAATTAGCAAAGTTTCCAACAGTACAGCAAGGGAAATTCCAGCAGTAGCCTTCATTCTCACAGTCATAATACACTTCACTTTATCTTGCTGATTTGCATTGGCAGTAGCAACCATCAAGGAAGCAGGCCCTCTGTTTGCGAGGAAAAGCTGAGGGGGAACTGCAGCAGAAACCCTGTGCAATACAAATGATGCCAATTCTAGATGCCTGTAGGCTTTTAACACTCTGCAGCAGTGGGAGGAACAGTATATCAGCTTCTAAAAACTGCAAGGTAACCTTCCCACCCCTTTCCAAACAGACACACCTCCCACAGATTGTAACTGTCCCAATAGAAACACCTAGCTCACCACACAAAACAGCAAAGAAAGAGAACAAGAGTGGATAAAGGGTAGTTGTGGGCAGTTCATTTCCTTAAAAACAAACGAGTATGCAGCGGCTGACTCTCTCGGGTCATATTTCATTTGCTTCGCAAGAAATGTAAAATAGAAAGTGGCAACAATGCAAGCAAGATGGTGAGAGTAACAGTGTACGTCAGTATTGAATGGAACCTGCCTCAAGTAAACCTGGGCATTCTTCACAGGACACAACAGAACAGCAGACAACACGACTGAAAAGGAGATTTTATCCAAACTTTTTTTGCCATATTATTATTGAGCTTCATTAACACTGAACAAACATCGGGGGTGGGGTGGGGTGGGGATAGGGAAACAGATTTTTAAAGGTGTTTTGATTTACCAGGCAGTTTGATAGTTCCAGTTCTATACAGTGAGAATTTACAATTATCTCATTTCTCCACAAAAATGATATTGTCAGTTGAAGCTGTAGGAAGAGAATAGAATCAATACGTTTTGGCTAAAACTCTTTGTTAGAACTGACCCGTTCTGACAAAAGGTTACACCCGGTATGTTCTCTCTTTCCAGATGGTGACAGACTCTGCTGAGTGTTTCCAGCATTTTCAGCTTTTGTTTTAAATTAAACCAACGTTCAGTTTCTTTCAGAGGAATGTAACAGAAGTTCCAAAAGGATTAATAATTTAAATCAGTAAAAATGGAAGTAATAGAAATGTAATCCAATAAAAGTGGGTCATTGAGAGGGATTTAGTTAGTGACCTGCAGGAATGAAAACAGCAATAAAACGGGGCATTCAACATACGATCTAAGATCACATCAGATACTTGTAAAAATCCATTTTATTATGTGACTATAGTAAGATCACAGGCAAATGATTGTTCCAGAATACATCAGATGAGAGTAAGGAAAGTAGAAGATACTGAACTGATCCATTTTATTTACAAATTAATGACCACAGCAAAGCTTTGTTATATGAATACCCTACTGTGCCAAGGAAATTGTGAAACCTTGCTGCAACTGTTGCGTATATTTATTTCCGAAATATGAAGACACAGGGTGCATTTACACTACACATGTAGTATTGGGGTGAAGTGGTTTTGTTTTGCACAGCCACTGCAGTTACAGTGTAAATGCATAAGGGACCCAGCGTAACATTGGAAGCTGGCAAGCTGAGTGAGATCAAGTGTACCAGCCTGCAGAATGGGAGGAGGGTGTCCAGGCTAGGGGAGCAGTCTGGACCCCCGACGATGAGAATTTTATAGATTGTCTTCCTTACACAGGAGGGAGGTGGAGGCTGCATGGGGTCTTGGAGGGGGTTGAGCCAGGATGCCTCCCCCCAAATGGCCACCAGATGCTGGAGTTTCTGGCAGCATGAGGCAGGCAGGAGCCCAAGATGTGCCTGTAGTGACACAGGCAACCACTGGACCTATACAATTGAAGCGCCTTCCCACTGATTTGTCAAATTCTGAGTCGGTCAGTAATGGAGGGCACTGGCTGGCTCATTATCAGACTCCCATGAAAGGTGCAGCACAGGTCATATTCTTAAATACAGCTCCCCCCAACTCTGCCCCAATAATGCCCCTCAGCCCCAACCTCACAAGAACGCCCCCTACCGTACTATGTAGCATTCTCCAACATTTCCTTCCAGCCTCTTAGACTGAGGTTGAGGGGCAGGTTTGTGACATTTTAAAAATGAGATTCTACACAAGGGAGCAAGTATATTTCTTAAAGTGCTGACCCCTACTTCTCCTTTAATGGCCAATGCAGTGGAAGAGCTTGTCGTCACTTTTCCAAAAAGTGTTATGTTTGGAATCAAAGTAATATTCTTTGCATTGGCTGCAAGTGCCAAGGCTTGTCAATCACTGCAATGTCACGCTGTGATTAATGCTCCCACGGCACATTTTACAGATGATCAGCAAATGTACTTTAGAGACTGTCAAAATATTACCGACCAGCTTCAATCCCAAAAATAACATGATATAAAATATGAATCGCAGGTTCTTTGACGGTGTTACTATGCCACAGGGATTTGTTGAAAGAGAAATTATTGTTAAGGGACAGTGCAGCTTTAAAAGAAACTTGGAGCAAGGCAAATAGTAAAGACTGAATCTGAGCATTTTATTCTTAAACTTTAATGGCTCTAAATACCTTGAATTGTCATACAATATATACCCCAATAGGGGCAAAGGAGGGAAGTGTGAGATGAAACAAGCAGCTGACTGCCACCTGCCAGTTTAATTTGGGTTGATATATGTGTAAAGCTTTATGCAATATAGGCAGAACTTATTACTGAGCACAGTGAGAAAGCTGCAAGATAATTCAGTTCTGGATAAAGCGGTGCCATTGATGGGGGGGGTGTCACTATCACACATCCAGCCCAAGCGAATGCCCTGTCACTGAAGAGCATCGCAAGGAGGGTGCAAATGACACCTTTAATGAAGATTTATATTTCTGCTTAAAATGACTTATATTGGCTGTGCAGTGCGCATTCTTGGAATTGCTGCCTGGCATTTCAAAGGCAGAACTGTACTTATGTACAAACTATTGTAATTCCCTGTTTTTGCCAGTATTGCTAACATCTGGACAGGCTGGTAATTAGAGGTTTCTTTCTGCTACATTTACCATTCACCACATGCTCACTGTTAAACTATCCTCATGTATATCATTCTTGTTTAGAACTAGCTCTGTAGACCGCAGCAACATTCTGACAGATTTCTTTGATGAAATCAATAGGTTTCCCACGTAAGAAATACTTCGCTTATTCCTAGGATTTTTAGCTCTTTTAGTCACTGTCAGAATATGTTTTGCTCCATAAATCATGTGGCATATGTTCATAATTCATGATTGCCCCAAACGGCAGCAAGGGAGTCTCAGTAACTGTGGAATACCATTTCAATCTTGGCAGCGAATGGAACTGTTCAACATACGTAATGAAGTCACCAGTGAATTCTGAAGAATTTTTTCACAAGTGATGAAAAGGCCACTCTGGGAAGCCCAGTTAGTTCAGAGTTCCTAGTTATAGTCAGTTAGAAGTTCAGTCCGTTGAACGTCTACATTTCAGCAAGTAATAAGCAAGAAAGAGCTTGCATTTCAACAGTGCCTTATCACAACCTCAGGATATCACTTCATACCAAGTGACTGTTTTGAAGTGTAGGCAAAGACTGCAGCCAATTTGCACACAGCAAGTTCCCAGAAACAGCAAATGGTGGTGCTGGTTGAAGAAGTAATGTTGGCCAGGACATCGGGAGAGCTCCCTGCTCTTTTTCAAATATTGTCAAGGGATTTTTTACGCTCACCTGAACAGGCAGATGGGTCCTCGGTTTAACGTCGCATCCGAAATACAGTGAATCTGTGAATGAGTAGCGGGAGAAGGAACAACAGCAAACAGAACTAGCCCTGGGCTTGGGAAGGCTTCTAGCTTCATCCTGTCCCACTCCCTCCATGCTCTCAATTCCCCTCACTTCCTGCGTTGCCTCTTCAATGGGACTCGTCCCATGTGGGTTTGACCCTCCTGTTATATACCACCTCATTCTGCAAACAATATTGAGGTGTTAGAAGATGCACACTCCTCAGTACTGCATTGAAATGATTATGTTCTCAAGTCCTGGAGTGGAACTTTCAACTTTTTAAACATCAAGGCATGTACTAAAAAAGACAGCCATTATGTACCAGGGCGAGGTGGCTCTTTGTAATAAGAAGGTGGTTTGGGAGATGCCGGAATGGGTGAAGGCAGGCTGCCCGGAAGTTGTTGCAATATGCATGGGTGAGAGAGAAACTGGGGGCTGAGAGGAAATATGGGGCTAAAAGGCAATGGGAAAGCCTATACCTGATCTGGGCTGGACATGTATCAGGCTGGTTTTCCTGTCGATATCACGGTGGATTTAGAGCTGTGGCATGTGCAGGCATTGAGGAGCAGTGGAAGGGACTGGGTGGAGGGGTAAAAATTGGGCTCAAGTGCAGTTAAAAACTTAAAAATCGGCTGTGACTCTTTTAGCACCTTGACAAATGACAGTTGAAATTTAGTATTGTTATACATGAAGACAGCAACCTACTTTACTTTCACTGTTTGTCTGCCCCATGTTTCCCATCACTTTTCTCTTAGTCTCCTACAAATAAAATGAATGCTGAAATCACTTGTAAGCTTCCTCAGTATCAGCTGTGGCTCAGTTGGTAGCACTCTCGCCTCTGAATTGTTTCAATAATTATCAATGTTTCATATAAATCTCTGTACATTTTTCTTGCACTGTAGATGTGGCATTTGTTCAATAGCTGAGACTTTCTTATTGTCCGGCTTAATGCCTTCACTAGTGATGATGTCACCAAGAAATTACAGCTCGATGCCTCCAAATATATATTTGCCTTTATTAAGTTTTGGCTTGTCTCTTTCAATAATTTCAAGTACCTTCTGAAGTATGTCGTCATGATGCTCTTTGGATGAATCCCACACTATTATGTCATAGTACTCATGTCAACACCTTCAGCTTGTTCATATATAATATGGGTGTTTTTGTAATATATTTCTGGAGCTGAAGCAATGCCAAAGGAAAGCTATAAGAATCGATACCTCCCATAAGGAATATTGAACTTGCATAACTTGGAACTTGGCTTATCCTATTTCAATTGTCAGAAACATTGGATGTATCTCACTTGTTAAACTATTGTACTTTGGCAAACTGTGCCATCAATTTTTCATGAGTTGATGGCTTATAGTCCCGTTTACATTTCTGGAATACAAGCAAATTCATAGTTTATCATTCTTTTCTTCAAAAATTACTAATCATTGATTCATCACTTTTCTTTATGGCTCCTAAGTCCTTCATTCTATCAAGCTCCATTTAAAAAAAATTTTTGCAGTGCATATAGTATTTTTTTGCATGGATAGATTACTGGGAACTTGTCAATCAGTCATGATCTGGTGCTCCCTTGGCAAACAGTCCAATCTTTGAAACAAATTATTGTATTCCTGGAGAAATATTTCATAGCTTGTATGAGTATCCTTTCACCAGATTGTGCTTTACAAAAGTGTTCGGCCCTAAAAAATCGCTGTGAATCTTTTCGCACTTCGACAAATGACAGTTGGTATCTAGTATTGTTATACATAAAGACAGCTACCTACTTTACTTTAACTGTTATGTCTGCTCCAAATTTCGCATCACTTTTCTCTTAGCCTCCAACAAATAAAATGAACACTGAAACCACTTGTAAGCTTCCTCAGTATCAACCGCGGCTCAGTTGGTAGCACTCTCACCTCTGAACCCAGAAGGTTGGGGGTTCACAGTCCCACTCCAGAGACTTGAGCACAAAATCTCAGGCTAATACTCCAATGCAGTACTGAGGGAGTACTGCAATGTCAGAGGTGCTGTCTTTTGGACAAGACATTAAACTAAGGCCCTGCCTACCCTCTCAGGTGGATGCAAAAGATCCCATGGCACTATTTTGAAGAAGAGCAGGGGAGTTATCCCCAGTGTCGTGGCCAACATTTATCACTCAACCAACACCAATAAAAACAGATTATTATCACATTGCTGTTTGTGGGAGTTTGCTGTGCGCAAATTGGCTGCCACGTTTTCTACATTATAACAGTGGCTACACTTCAAAAGTACTCCATTGGTTGTAAAGTGCTTTGGACGTCCTGAGCAGCAGTTGAGTTTATGGTGTTTTCCACACCATCCACAACATTTTCCATTTATCTGCTTTAGTTTTGACTGATTACATTCCATATTTTCATTTGAACCCTTGTCAACTTCTTTTTTGAATATTGCTTGATTTTTTTTTCATTTTTCCATTGCACATGTTGGCCTGCTGTTTTATGGTTTCAGCTGTCCTACATATTTGTTGTGTTCTCCAAGCAGCCTTTCTCAAGAGAATTATCTGATATTCCACAGATTATTCTGTCCTTTATTATCGATTCTACCAGTTCATCAAATTCACATGTTTTACTGCAAATCTTTAATTCAGTTTCATACTGATCGATGGCTTCTCACATTTTCTGGAATTTCATGGAATAAAGGGGGCAGTAGCAACATGGATACAGAATTGGCTAAGTGATAGGAAACAGAGAGTAGTGGTGAACGATTGTTTTTCGGACTAGAGGGAAGTGTACAGTGGTATTCCCCAGGGGTCGGTGCTGGGACCACTGCTTTTCTTGATATATATTAATGACTTGGACTTGGATGTACAGGGCACAATTTCAAAATTTGCAGATGTCACGAAACTTGGAAGGGTAGTGAACAGTGAGGAGGATAGTGATAGACTTCAAGAGCATATAGACAGGCTGGTGGCATGGACGGACACGTAGCAGATGAAATTTAACACAGCAAAATGCAAAGTGATATCTTTCGGTAGGAAGAATGAGAAGCGGCAATATAAACTAGAGGGCACAATTCTAAAAGGGATACAGGAACTGAGAGGTCTGGGGGTATATGTGCACAAATTGTTGAAGGTGGCAGGGAGGGTTGAGAAAGTGGTTAAAAAAGTATACGGGATCCTGGGCTTTATAAATAGAGGCATAGAGTACAAAAATAAGGAAGCCATGATGAACCTTTATAAAACACTGGTTTGGCCACAAATGGAGTATTATGTGCAGTTCAGGGCACAGCACTTTAGGAAAGATGTGAAGGCCTTAGAGAGGGTGTAGAAGAGATTTACTAGAATGATTCCAGGGATGAGGGACTTTAGTTACGTGGATAGGCTGGAGAAGCTGGGGTTGTTCTCCTTGGAACAGAGAAGGTTGTGAGGAGATTTGACAGAGGTATTCAAAATCATGAAGGGTTTAGACTGAGTAGATAGAGAGAAACTGTTCCCATTGGTGGAAGGGCCAAGAACCAGAGGGCATAGATTTAAGGTGAATGGCAAAAGAAGCAAAGGTGACATGAGGAAAAACTTTTTTACACAGCGAGTGGTAAGGATCTGGAATGCACTGCCTGAGGGGGAGGGGGAGGCAGATTCAATCATGGCCTTCAAAGGGGAACTGGATAAGTACTTGAAAGTAAAAAATTTGCAGGGTTACGAGGAAAGGGCGGGTGAGTGGGACTAGCTGGATTGCTCTTGCATAGAGCAGGCGCAGACTCGATGGGCCAAATGGCCTCCTTCCGTGCTGTAACCTTTCTATGATTCTATGATTGTGCACATATGTCACATCTGTGCCTTTCATAAGTCACATTTGCTTATGGTTACACTAACATTTAAACTTATTTGATATTCTCTCTTTCCTCAAAGTTGAAACTATTATAATTTTTTAAAATTCGTTCATCGGATGTGGGCGTCACTGGCAAGGCCAGCATTTATTGCCCATCCCTAATTGTCTTTGAGAAGGTGGTGGTGAGCTGCCTTCTTGAACCGCTGCAGTCCATGCGGTGGAGGTTCTCCCACAGTGCTGTCAGGTAGGGAGTTCCAGGATTTTACCCAGCGATGATGAAGGAATGGCGATATATTTCCAAGTCGGGATGGTGTGTGACTTGGAGGGGAACATGCAGGTCGTGTTGTTCCCATGTGCCTGCTGCCCTTGTCCTTCTAGGTGGTAGAGATCACAGGTTTGGGAGGTGCTGTCGAAAAAGCCTTGGCGAGTTGCTGCAGTGCATCCTGTGGATGGTACACACTGTAGCCACTGTGTGCCGGTGGTGGAGGGAGTGAATGTTTAGGGTGATGGATGGGGTGCCAATCAAGCGGGCTGCTTTGTCCTGCTTATCCAATGCTTCTTGCATAATAGCTTATGGAAAAGGGATACTTTCATCTTTTCAATTTTCACATCTGCCACAAACAATTCAAACAGCTATTCAAACCTGTTACTTGAAGGCTAGATGGAGATTTTGTTGAATCATAGAATTTAAAGCACAGAAGGGGACTACTGACCCACTGCACCTGTGTCAGTGCTAGATTTTGGATCTGCCTCCCCTAATCCTATTGCCTTCCCCACATCCTTTATATTCTTCCTTTTCAAATACTTAGTCGACTTCCTTTTAAATGAAGTTATAAGGGTAGAAATTAATTTGGGCCCCTTTATGGGTCCAGACTCAGTGAAGCCCAAACTGAGAGGCCCAAAGCTGGCCTGAAATTGGGCCATGGGCCTTATCTAAGCCTGTCAGTTCTCCACAGGCAGCCTGCCCTTCAGGAGGATTGAATTCTGGGCCACTTGCCTCACCAGCAGTGAACCTCAGGTAAGTCCTGGGAAGGCGGGTGGACAGTAGGAGGGGGCCAATCGTGGCCGGCAGAGGATGCCAGGAGTGCTATGGAGCTGGAAGGAGCACTCCCACTCCTCCTGGCTCCACATTAAAATTTTGTAAAAATATATTACCTTTTTGGTGGCGGCCACTGCAATATGGCATTGGACGTTTTTCAGGCATCCTTGGGGCACAGGGCATACCCCTGCAAAATTGGTAACAGCTGCAATGATGACCAATTTCCACCCCATAGTGTCCGCCTCGATAGGCACTTGTGGTAAAGCATTTCTGCCTAAAATATCCACAGGAGTTCTCCAGCAGGAAATTGGCAGAATCCCTGGAAAACCATCAGGTGATTGGGAGAACCCCACAGAAATTCAGGGCCTCCATATTCTAATAACCCTCTGTGTAATTATTCTTCGAGTGATAATCCTGAATTTATACCCCTTGTTACCAATTCACCAGCCAGTGGAAACAATTTTTTCCACTATTTACTCTCTCAAAACCTTTCATGATTTTGGAAACCTCTATTAGACGCCCCTTCTTTGTTCCAGTGGAAACAGCTCCAGTTTTTCAAACCTTTCTTCATAACTTAAACCTTTCAATCTCTGTACATTCCAGTCAATCTTTTCTATACATTTTCCTTGGCTCTAATATCCTTTCTATAATGGGGTGTCCAGAACTGCACACAAGACTCCAACTGTCGCCTTTTCAGTGCCTCTGCGTATGAAATCCAGAATCCTGTTTGCCATTTTATGTTTCTTTCTACCTGCATTCCCATTTTGAAAGATCAATGTAACTGCATCCATATATATTTCCCACTCTGTTAAGCGTCTTCCATTTAGCATATAATTCCTTTCACTGTTCTTTTTCCCAAAATGTACTACTTCACATCTATATCATTGAACGGCCCAGTTTACTAACCGGTTTGTGCCCTCCTACAATCTTCATCATGTGCCCCCACATTTGATAGCATCAGAAAACTTTGATATCATTCCTCTTATGCCAATGCCCGAATCATTTATTTAAAATGGAAAACAAATGAGGTCCGAGCACTGATTCCTGGGGCACACCACTATCCACGATCGGTGGGAAGTAGGTGAGGTGAGATTCCTGGCCGCTCACCCTAGACAGAAGGGGACCCATCTGATTTTCTGGGCTCTGTCTTGTTTGGATATAGTTGGCAAACTTCAAGGGTGAAACTTATTTTCCATAGGCAGCTTGCCCATTGGGGGCAGGAAATTGTGTGCTGTTGCAGGATCCTAAAGGCATGCAGCAGCTAAAGGAGGAGTTTCTATTTTGTCCGCAACAGGAGGTGCAAAACTTTGGATACTGCAGAAAAATTTCTGGGGGAAATCATGGGATTGGGAAAGTGTCCAGGGTCTCGAGACAACCATAGAGCTCCTGCTGGAGCAAGTTGGAGAGAAAAGAGACATTCTCTTCCTCCCGCGATGGTTGGCGTGTCCCATGACAAGAGTTATCACAGCATATAAATGCCAGCAGTACATACACCAAGATTAAGCTGCAATGCCACAAGAAATTCAGAGACCTTACCAGCAATGCTAAGGTAGGAATCCTCCCTCGCACCTCTCATTGTGGACTGGCACAAGATAAATCTGTCATGGCAGCTGCCAGGGAAGTAATATGTGCAGGTGATGGTCATAGATCAGTTGTAAATTGATGGGATGGAAACCCTTCCATTGAAGTCAATGGAAATAAAAACCAGGAGAGATGTAAATCGGCCTGCCGACTCGCTATTACCCATTTACACTATCGCACAAAGTCAAGATCTACCTCCATGTGTCTTAATTTTTGGAATGCATCTCTTTCGTGGCACCTTATCAAACACCTTCTGAAAATTCATATACATAACATCCATCACGTTCCCTTTTTCTATACTCTGTGATTTCCTTAAAAAATTCAATTAAATTAATCAAGCACCAACTAACCAATACAAATCCATGATGACTATTCTTAATTATCTCATGCCTTTCAAAGCGTTTGCTAGTTTTGTCCCATATTATGGACTCTTGGGGCCATTTTTCATCCACACATCGAAGTCAGTTCTAATTAGTGCTAACCCCAATGAATCTCAAGTGCAAATAGCACACAATTCTCTGCTCTAAGCTCACTTGATAATTATTCACAATCTTAGACAAGTGACAGCAGTCAAGGACCCAACCATTGTTTATGGTTGCAGAAGTGAAGGTGATGTTGCCTGGGAAGGTTGCGTGGATGAGTGTGCTCTGTGCCATTCCACACTGCCCTCACCATAGGTCAGCATTGCAACACGCCTTCAAAGGAGGTACAGCCAAGTTTCAGGTCCTTGCAGTCGCTGTGTGTGTGTCACATGTGTCCTTACAGTAGATGGCACAGCTCTGCAAATGCCTCCCTGCTGTCTCAGACCCTGAGAAGACAGGTCCACACGACATTCCCAAGTAGGCGTGCTACAGCCTGCAGGAATGGTTGGAGACATCTTGGCACGTGTAGCCAATAAGACAATACAGGTTTTGGTCACCCTGGCATTCCTTCTTTCCATGTTGTACCAGGTAAAGTATAACAAGCTGTGATTGAGTTCTTCTGAAGAATCTTCCAGCATATCAGTTAGTCAGGCATTCCCATTCTCAGAGTCATGGGGTTTGCTTATACGGTCTTCTTGAGGAAATAGATCAGAGCTAGCTCAGTGGAGAGTGATAGATTCCTGCTAGAGGAGCAGAAAACTGAGGACACAGCAGTAGGCCAGACACTAGAATCGATACTAGAAAACGGTGGCGATGTTGGAAGTCACTATAAGGTCCAGAAGCAGCGGAGAAATGGACTTCGGCCCAGGAGAAGTGGATTTATGGCCAGGGCCCAAACAGCAGAAAAATAAAGTTGGGAAACCAGCTGTAACCAGTCAGAAGCTCAGCAGGTACCAGCATCAAGTAGTGGATGGGCTGTAATCTAGCGACTTTGAAATTGCTAATTTCCTAAACTGGCATTTCAACCGTTTGGGGCCCCAATTCCACCAAGATCTGATTCTGCCATGTAAATATATCTGCCTCAGGCAGGTATACTTTGTGATGAGATGGGTGAGGTGGAACTGTCAGGATTTCTGATAGAGGATGTCATCCCACCAGTCCCGCCTCTTCTAATGACGTCTTTATTGGGGGGCACGATTGCAAGAAGTACCCACTCAACTCCCAGCGGAATTTAACAACTGAGAAAATAATACTGAAGACCTGGCAGAATTGGGTCTGGCCCCAAATTCCAGCCGGCCTGTTGGGCTTACGCTGCCGCAGCTCCCTCCTGGGCTCAGGAACGTCGAGGCCTCTATCTATATATTATTACTGGCAATATCTTTCCTTTCTAATGCTGAAACCTCTCCCCTAATAAGTAACGCTCTGCCCTTTCCCTTTTACTTTCTCTGTAACCTGGAATGTTTAGTTGCCATCATGCCCTGAGTGATGCAGGTTTCAGCTAAAGTAAGTATGTCATATTTTTCTTCTGCAATTATTGTTTCTAGTTCCTTAATGTTATTCCTTCTGCCCCTTGAATTGGTGTACGTAGATTTTTCCTTGTCGCTATTAGTAATCTTCACTCCTGTTCTTTTTCTCATGGTTACACTTTTTTCTTTGATCCTCTTTTGTCCCCCCACTAAGGCAAATCTCATAACCTCTTCTCTCTCCCAACCTCTCTTTGTTATCTGGTTTGTGTTTTTTCCTCCTCCTCCATATCTATTACCTAGCTTTCAAGAGAACAGCAAATTACCTAGCTTTCAAGAGAACAGCGTCCACGACACCACACAACCCTGCCACGGTAACCTCTGCAAGACATGCCAGATCATCGACACAGATACCACCATCACACGAGAGGACACAACGCACCAGGTGCATGGTTCATACTCCTGTGACTCGGCCAACGTTGTCTACCTCATACGTTGCAGGAAAGGATGCCCCAGAGCATGGTACATTGGCGAGACCATGCAGACGCTGCGACAACGGATGAACGGACACCGCGCAACAATCGCCAAACAGGAGGGTTCCCTCCCAGTCGGGGAACACTTCAGCAGTCATAGACATTCATCCACCGACCTTCGGGTAAGCGTACTCCAAGGCGGCCTTCGAGACACACGACAACGCAAAATCGTCGAGCAGAAATTGATAGCCAAGTTCCGCACCCATGAGGACGGCCTCAACCGGGATCTTGGGTTCATGTCACGCTACACGTTACCCCACCAGCGAACAAATGTTATCTGTTTTTAATATAACGGGTCAGTTGCTGTCTTTTCTATGTTTCTACCTCTCTATCTCTGTTTTTTTTTGTTTGTTGTTTTTTTTTGGTGATTTGTATATTCTGTGAGACCTGGCAGGTAACACCTGTCTGTCTGCACACTAATTGCCTTGGCAACGGGCAGTTGAAAAAACTGTCTGTACTCACCAAGCATTGTTCTGTGAATTATAAATGCGATTTCATTTCCACATCGTTCACCTGACGAAGGAGGAAGCCTCCGAAAGCTTGTGAATTTAAAATAAAATTGCTGGACTATAACTTGGTGTTGTAAAATTGTTTACAATTGTCAACCCCAGTCCATCACCGGCATCTCCACATCATGACATCCATATCTATAGTTAACCTCTTGATAGACTTGATCAACAACCCGTCTTGTCCCTGCTTTGTAAATTTAAATCCTCTCCCACTATCCAACTTGTCCTCTCCACAAAGACACTGGTGTCATTTTGGCTCAGGTGAAGTCCCAAAATCTGTTCCAATGCCCCAGTACAGGTGTGCTGAGAGGAAATTCTAGAGCCAGGATGGAAAAATCCACCAAAATAGCAAGTTTCACCAGTCAATGGGGAACTTGATTGTGTGAGAGGTATTGGCCATAGTGGTAACAATATTCAGCTATGGCGCCTCCCCTCACTGTCCTGTCATCTATTTATATGAAGAAAAAATGTGTGGAAGATTACCAGCTACGTCAGTGCCATGTCAGCTACTGATAGTAGCCACTTGGATATCCTTTCCACTGTGAGCCGGCAGTTTGTGGTGTCGATAGAAGCCCCCGAAAGCTTGTGGGATTAAAAATAAAATTGTTGGACTATAACTTGGTGTTGTAAAATTGTTTACAAATGTCAGCTACTGACAGGGGATCAGGAAAAGACTCCATGTTGTCAACAAATAAGCTAAGTGAACTCTACCCTTCAATCAGAACAATGCAAGAAGTCAATCAGTGTTGACACTACTCAAAGTACCTGTTATGGGAAGTTTTGGCCTGGACAGTCTAAAGGGGTTGGTTGTTATTGACAATGTTGATGCGGGCTGACTTTTCTATGTCCTTTCATTTTAGATCATTCTACCTTCCTAAGCACCTCTGAACAGGCAATCACTTTGATGATTGTACTCAGACTGGATTAGGTCCTCTTGTTTGCCATCCAAATGGCTGCTTTTTATTCTTGAGCACTTCAGAAACAATGAAACCTCTCACTTCCATTGTTGCTGCTTTCAGGTGTTTGTGCACTTTATAACATTTCCCTTTATTGCATCTCCACATCTGTGAATGTCCCACAGCTCTGCTCCACACTTTCATTCCACTCCCTACATCATAAGCATACATTTCAATTTTATTTCCCCAACATTTACATGTTGCATGTTGTTGTGGGATGAACACATGTTCTTTCACTGCATTTGTCAGACCAGTAAATATTAAAATGGTGGCATAGCATGTTTAAAGTTTTTCACCTGTGCCATCATGCCATGTGTACTGCGACAAAAACCCTGAATTTAGGCCATTGTTTTTATCACTTTCCCCTTTTTGGTATTACATTCCATCATTCCGATTACTCATTTTCTGCTTCCTTTCCTTTCTATGTGCCTTCCTTGGTGCTGCAATGTGTGTGTTCCATAGTTTTTCAATGCCCTTTCACTTGAAATCAACTTCTTCCCTCTCCTTCATCACCTATTGTATGGGGACAGTCTTAGGATGAATGTGTGCTCATCTAATTTCTTATGTATTTGTGTTTGTGAGATGCAATTACTGATTTAAACATATGTGCATACATATTAATTATCCTATAAGTTAGCTTTTATAATTTAATTTAGACTAATACTGCTGTTTCTGCCCGGTATATTTAGAGGGTGATATTTAGTCCTATTAAAAGATGAAGGAAATTGGTAAAATTTTTGAATTAGTTTTAGGAGTCTAAAAATAAGCTAAGTGAACTCCACCCTTCAAATTTATGTAAGGTGTTTATTTTTTTCCCTGTCATTTACACTGAGAGCTGACCAATTATTTATTTCCAGTTTTTATTTCTCCAGACTATATGGTTTCTCACTCCCACTAGTGTAATTCACACATTGAAACTACTTTTTCTCAAGTTAGCCTCCTTTCTGTTTGCAGCTCAGGCTTCTAAATACCAATTCACTCAATCCACCAACTCACACCCAGCTTACGCAATCTGCGTAATGCTTATCGTGACCGGTCAGCTTATATCTAGCTCCTTACATTGCCTGCTTCTCAATCCCAACCTTGCTTACACCAGCAGACAACTCATGCTAATCGGTGCACTGATCGGGCTTCCCCTGGCAGTCCCACATTTACCAGACTCAATTTTCTCAGTCTCAAGACCTGAGTCACCATCCTCTGGACTTCTGACTTAATGGCCCCAATATTTACTCTGGGCGGGTTTTGGGGGGTTGGGTGGTGCGGTAAATCAGAAACTCACTCGCTGCTGCAGAAATCATGCCTGGACTATTTTAACTGCTGGGCCACATTAATATGCCGCTGGTCCACTTCCTGCCCATATTTGGGGGGGATGTTGGCGGGAAGCGGCGGAAAATAGCGCGGTCCAGAGGCCACCCGCAACTTCCCAGCAGGATCAGGTCATCGAGACCCGACATGCATATGTAAAGAAGGACCCGCTGGCTTTGGGCGGGAGTCATTGCCGCCTGCTCAGGTTAAAATCACAGACGGCAGGATCCTGGTGGCTTCACGGTGGATAAGTACCTCAGGGCAGTTTAACTGCCCACCCACCTGGTTTCCACTGGGCAGGTAGGGTTAAAATTGCCCTCGATACTTTTGTTCTTTGCTGCTGTCAAACCATCCTTCTAATTCTTTTCTGGTCCTCCTCTATTTTACCTCTAACATTAATGTCCCCTAAAGTAAAGTAATCCACACTGAGTTCAAGGCTATGTGATATTCCTCCAAAAGGGCAACCTTTTGGTGACCTGCTGCATCCCTTCATACATGCTTTAAGTATTGCTCTTCAGAGTATCCATAGCACAGAAAAGTGTGGCAGCAGCCCCAACCTGCAAAACAATCCCCGCAATTTTCTTGAATCATCTTAACGCTTTAACCCTTATTTAATGATAAAATTATTTTAATATCCTGGAAGGTTGAATACTGTGAAGTGCTGGATTGCCAAAATAATATTATATTTACTCAAGAAATCAGATAATTTCAATGAGTAAGAGTGGTACGTGGAAGCCAAGGAAAGAAAGCACCCCATCTCGTGCAATCAACTCCAAACGTATCTCTATTCAAATTTTGAATAAATTAGAATGTGCTTTACATAAATCTCCAGTCCACCTTCAATTATTATGCATAACTTAAATCACATCAAAAGGTTAGTGTCACCTCTTACGAAACCATCTCAAAATGCTGGCTTTGCTCGCTAATATATAAAAACTCTGCATTTGATTATACAGGAATGTCACTTGGCTGAAAAGGATACCACACGCAGTCTGGATCAAAATAAGTTTGTGACAGTGGATTTCACTCCTACTCCTCAGCTTTCTGACAGGAATTAAAATTTTCTCCAGAGATTACAATTGGAAAAAAAAAGTTTCTCAAGCAGAGACCCTGTAATGTGGATTGTGTGTCATTACCACCGCATGATGTGTCATATCCAGTTCTCGAAAATAGAAGTCTTTCTGTTTGTCAATAGTCTGCCTGAGTTCAGACCGAGAGAAAAAAAATCACACTCATTTCCCACAGAACGCACTCTCTAAATATTATATTAGGAAGAAAAATGTATCGGCCAATTCATAATAATTTAACCATGTAGCATATGAGAATGATTTTCAATGTTTACTAAAAAAAAAGTCTGAAACAAACATATTTATATTTCCATCCCTAAGTTTAAGAATATGTGAACTCAAAACGTTTTAATATATTTTTAATCATCCAAGATTTAACAAATCATTTCATTTGTTTTATTCCAGAAACCCATAAAGCAGGCATGACTCCCTTTGCCAATGTTTGTGGCTCAAATAAATGTTGCTTAAGTATTTTACAACTGTCACAATGGGTGGTACGAATTAATATTAATCAATTTAACTGCCCAGATTGTTAGCAGCATCCTGTTAAAATCAATTCATAATCCTTTGCGTTTCAAACCCTGCTCTTGGGTCATACTGTGCTCCAAATTAAACCACTGCAACCTCCTCAGTATTCAGTGCTCTTATGTGGTTACAGCTAAAGCACATTGTCTTCAGTCCCTGCTATGAACTCCATTCCCTGGCCACCAACTCCATCTCTCTCCCTGGCGCCTTTAATGTAGTAAAATGTCCAAAGGCGATCACAAGAGCGTTATCAAACAAAATTTGACACCGAGCCACATAAGGAGATATTTGGACAGGTGACCAAAAGCTTGGTCAAAGAGGTAGGTTTTTAGGAGCGTCTTAAAGGAGGAGAGAGAGGTAGAGGTTTAGGGAGGGAATTCCAGAGCTTAGGGCCTAGACTGCTGAAGGCACGGCCGCCAATGGTGGAGTGATTAAAATCGGGGATGCGCAAGAGGCAAGAAATACAGGAGCGCAGTGATCTCGGAGGGTTGTAGGGCTGGAGGAGGTGACAAAGATAGGGAGGGGTGAGGCCATGGAGGGATTTGAAAACAAGGAAGAGAATTTTAAAATCGAGGTATTCCCGGACTGGGAGCCAATGTAGATCAGCGTGATGGGTGAATGGGATTTGGTGCGAGATAGGATGCAGGCAGCAGAGTTTTGGATGAGCTCAAGTTTATGGAGGGGGAAGGTGGGAGGCCGGCCTGGAGAGCATTGGATTAGTCAATCAAAAGCAAAATACTGCGGATGCTGGAAATCTGAAATAAAAACAGAAAATGCTGGAAATACTCAGCAAGTCAGGCAGCATCTGACAGAGTTAACAGGCACAACTTTAGCCCAGGGACGAGGTGGGTGGAGGGGATGGAATTCCAGTCAGGAAACCGATTGACAGGCTGGCTCTCGGTCAGACGGGTGAAGAGCCAGGAAGAGGACGTGTTCAGGTAAGTGTTAGAATGGGAGGGGTCATCGGGGAGGGTGGGATCGTGGGTCAGTCATTGGGGGGGGGCAATGTCATCCGGGGGGGGGGGAATCAGTCATCGGCGGTGGGGGGGGGGGGCGGCAATCGTTGGGGGGGGAATTGGTGATCGTTGGGGGGGTCAGCAATCGTTGTGGGGGGGGTCGGCGATCGTTTGGGGGGTTGTCAGCAATCATTGGGGGGTGGTCGCTGCATGTAGGCTTGTTGGGCCTGAGGGAAGCACTCCTGTTCATCCGTGCCCACAAGCTGTGCTATAAAGCCACTTACCTGCAGTTTCGGGCCTACTCGCCTCCTCTCACAAAGCGTGAAGGATTAGGCCAGGGAATCCCGGCCCCCAGAGGCTAAAATCAAGAAAGCTTTGAAAATGGAGGCCCGCAGCCTCCTTAAAAGCATTTAATGCCCGACCCGCCTCCTGAGAGCGAGTGGTTGCTCGCCCCTCGTCCCGCCCCCGTGAAAACCAGAAATGGGTAGGTTGGAGGCAGGTTGGGGGCGGATTTTAGATTTTTGCAATTTTTACTGCCCCCCTGCCCCCAACCCACCTGTTTTCCCAGGCTAAGATCATGCCCAATGTTTCAGGTCGATGATCATTCGTCAGAACTGGAAGAAGTTGAAGATTAAACTGTTTTTAAGCAAGTATAGAGCCAGGGAAAGGGGGTGGAGGGTGGGGGGAAGGGAGGAAAGAACAAAAGGGAAGGTTTCTGATTGGATGGAGAGCAGGAATGATTAAATGCCAAAAGGGAGGATGGTGCAAGGCAAGGAGGTGATAATGGGACAATTAAAGAAACAAAAGATGGGTCTAGAGGAGCTGTAAATGGCAACAGCAGAACCATTAGCAGCACTTGCTGTCTGAAAAAATGGGAGCAGTGGTTACGATCTGAAGTTATTGAAATCACTGTTGAGTCCGGAAGGTTGTAAAGAGGGAACTGTTAATATCAGCTAACATGGGGGCCAGGAAGGGAAGTTGGGTGGTCAGCAGTTTGGTGGGAATAGGATCTAGGAAGCAGAAGGTGGGTCTCATGGTCAAGATGAGCTTGGAGAGGGCATGAGGGGAGATAGGAGAGAAGTAAAAGAAAGATGCAAGGGATCTCAGGGATTTAGGGGGATGGAGTATAAAAACAGGGAAGTCATGCTACAACTGTACAGGGTGCTGGTGAGACCTCACCTGGAGTACTGCGTACAGTTCTGGTGCCCTTATTTAAGAAAGGACATACTTGCATTGGAGGCAGTTCAGAGATGGTTCACTAGGTTGATTCCGGGTATGGAAGGGTTGTCTTATGAGGAAAGACTGAACAGGTTGGGTCTATACTCATTGGAGTTTAGAAGAATGAGAGGAGATCTTATTGAAACATACAAGATTCTGAGGGGATTCAATAGGGTAGATGCTGAGAGGATGTTACCCCTCATGGGGGAATCTAAAACTAGGGGGCACAGTCTCAGAATAAGGGGTCGCCCATTTAAGACGGAAATGAGGAAGAATTTCTTCTCCCAGAGGGTCGTGAATCTTTGGAATTCTTTACTCCAAAAAGCTGTGGCGGCTGAGGGCTGAGGCATTGAATACATTCAAGGCTGAGTTAGACAAATTGGAAAAGGGTGGGAACGTGGAGTTGAGGTAAAAAATCAGATCAGCCATGATCTCATTAAATGGCGGAGCAGGCTCAAGGGGCCGAATGGCCTACTCCTGCTCCTATCTCTTTTTGTCTTATGGTCTTAATAATTGCTCCCTCTGGGCCAGACATTCGTGTCTTTTGCACCTATATGTCTTCAGTTTCACTGTTCACTTTCAGTTTCACACTAAAAGAGGCAAAGTTTGGTTCAAATTGTAAGCTACCTTATTCCATTGTAAGGTGAAATGCACAGAGCAATAGCAGAGTTGCTTCGTTCAATCAATATAACTTATATTTGCATTATGATACAAATTAAAGAATACATACGTTACCTTCAGTTCAGTGGGTCACCTTACTTAATGTAAACAGTGTAAACCTTCTGCATTCTGTTCTGCATCCCAGGTACAACCACTCTCTCTACGGTCCTCTGTCTTCCGAAGCTTTTTACTGCCTGTCTATGCAGCATCCTGTTTTCAAAACCCTGTGTGCTTCCCTTTGGTGTCTGTGTTCTGTTCTTAAAAGACTCTTGGACTGTGTCAAAAAACCTGCCCTTCTCTCTGTGTTTTTTTTCTCTGTTTTTTTTTCCCTGTTTGTTTTTTTGTTGAATGTGTATTCGGGGGTTCTGCAGGTGACACCTCTCTGTCTGAACACGGTGATTGCCTTGGCAACGGGCAGTTGCAGGGGCAGTCTGTAAACACCATGTATTGTTCTATATGTATAAATGCGTAGGCTTCAAGGAGCTCTTGAAACATTTGCCTGAGGAAGGAGGAAATCTCCGAAAGCTTGTGAATTTAAAATAAAATTGCTGGACTATAACTTGGTGTTGTAAAATTGTTTACAATTCTCACAGACTGGCAGAGATCAAAGAGATTTTCAACACAATCTTTCTGACTACATAGACAAACTCTGGGAGAAGCAACTTCTGATTAGCATATTAACCACCTTTCGTCTAGGTGCCTCTTTTCTAAAAACTGCTAAGAATACACATTGTTTCTAAAAACTCAGCATTAAAAGTAACTTTTTCCCAACTCACTTCTGTGTAGAAAAATGGTCAAAAAAATCCAGTAAAGTGACAGCCTGTTGGCACTCTTTTTCAGCCACAGATCCCAGGAATTTGGCCTGCGAATAAAAGAAGGATGCTATCTGAGCGTGATCATCTTCCACAGTCATTTGAGACCCTGCCAGGTATGGTGATGGATTTGGAGGAGTCCATTCACCACATCTGTGGCACTATGCGCGATGATTCATCAGAACTACAGTTCACAGTGGAACCGCACGAGCATCTACAACTGAGTCCGCAGTGATCAAGGTCGCTGGGAGTATCTCTTGTGAATATTTACGCTACTTGTAAAGAAGACTCGGACAGTAAGCTCTCTTGATCAACTTCAACATATGGGAGATCAGCTTGTGAGAACCATTACTTGGGGCTTCACTGATCTCATTGCTGGCTAGTTATCTGCTCCCACACCGATTGCAGGACATGTTTGAGGGAGTGCCCAGCAGCAGGGGCGTGGTTGCAATAGGCATATATGATGCTGCTGTCACTCGAGAAAATGTCACATCCAGTCCTCATTACTTCACTCATTTGTCAGCAGATATGCCCCAGAAAGCAAGCATGAGCTTCCAACCACCATAGCTGTGTACAGGTGGAAGCAGTAGCAGGGCCATCTCATAATCCAGTACAAGAAAGTACAGAACTACATCGATTCCAGGCAGCTCCCACTGAGATCCAGGAGCGAGTCAGCTCACTTGAGCACATAATCTAGGCTGACACTTCATTGAAATACTGAGGGAGTGCTGCACTGTTAGAGGTGCTGTCTTTCAGATGAGATGTTAAACTGAGGCCCCGTTTGTTCTTTCAGGTGGACGTAAAAGATCCCATGGCACTATTCGAAGAAGAGCAGGGGAGTTCTCTCCGGTATCCTGGTCAATATTTATCCCTCAATATTAAAACAGATATCTGGTCATTATCTCAGCTCTTTTATTTCAACATTGTCCAGAGAGTTTACTTCTGGCGGTGTGTAATTAGGTAGGAGCAGATCAAAGGATAAGCAGTTGAGGTAGTGCCGAGAGCAATGTTGGGGTGGTTATTGGGCTACTGTATAGTGTACACGTAGGAGGAGAGGAATTCAGCAATACAGGCTGAATTCCTCTCAGATCTCAGCCATGACAGCCTAGAATAATACTTTTCCTTGCTACAAAGATGTTTCAGCAGGATATCTTCTGGGTTATTATCAGAGTCCTGCTCTGCAATTGGATTTTCCTTCTGCTCCACGGTTAGGCCTCTCTGGATGGTAAAGTTGCATAGGATGCAGCAGACAACAATGATCTTAGAGGCCTGGATGGCACTGTATTGTGACATGCTCCCTGATTCATCCAGGTATCTGAAGCGCTGTTCAATAATGGTGGTTGTATGGGTTCATTGTATCTGCATTCACTTGGTGTTCTTGAGTGTCATGAGATTGTTATGAGCCAGGGCTGAAAAGGGTACTTTTGCTCTCCTAGGTGCCATCTTTCCAGTCTGTCTTCACTTTCAAAGGACCCAGGCACAGAGAATGCCTTAGAATAAAGGAATCGTGACTGCTGCCTTGAAAGAGAGCACATACCTGCATGATCCTGTGTTGCCATTCACTGACCATCTGCATATTTATGGAGCCACTTGCAGTTTGCAAATACCAAGGCATCGTGTGTAGGAGCCTGGATCGCCACATTGATAGCAGTGTTTTCCTAGACTTTGGGGAATCCTGCAACACGGAAAAATTAAAGTGCCCTCTTATTCTGCTGCTGCTTTTCCATGGGGAATGTGATGATAATTTTTGCTCTGCTGAACAATGCATCAGTGACCTGTTTGGTGCATCTGTGCACTGTGGGTTGACTGAAGTTTCAGATGTCCCCTCAGTAGCTTGAAAGGACCCAAATCATAAAATTCCAGGCTGTGGCCATTTTCACTATTCCTGGCAGTGCTGTCCCTGTTGTCAATTCTGTCAGCTGGTCAGATTCCAGCCAACAGCACAACTCAGTTACTAGCCCCATGGTGAAATTCAGCCTTTAAAGGCAGTTGCCCTTGATATACCCAGGTAGGTGTGCACAGGTCTGTGTATATGGCTCCACGGTTAGTAGTGGAAAAGGGCAGTCCTCTTCTGATGTAAACAAACCTGTCTCCATCCCTTCTTTCATCCTCTTCTTCTTCCTCCAAAAATTCAGAGAGAGAAGCACTCAACACAATACCCACTTTCTGATTTTCGGTTGCAGCCCTCAAATGACCAACAGATCAACTGTAAATAATCACTTCTTGCAAGGTCACAAAGGTGCTGGTCTTTACCATAGGTAGGCTATGTGCACAGTGTTTTCTCAGGGTGAAGAATGGGAAATTAGCCGAGGAAGCATTACCATATCATTTACATGAAATTCAACATTCAAATGAAGCTCTTGCATATTCAGCTTGCTCAAAAGACTTGCTGTGTAAATCGAGCAATAATGTGCAGAGGTGAATGATTTTCCAGCCCCTGGATGTCCCAATTATGCTGGGAGAAACAATCCCATCAGTTGGAAAATCTACCCTCTTAGACCCGAACAAAAGGAGTGGTAGATACAGAGATCAATGGCTTTCAAGTTGAGGGCCAAGGACTAGCACCATGCGCACAATGTTATGGCCACTGTGCACTCCGTGGAGGACAAGAGCTGAATAATTATCTCCCAGATGAATCTCCATGTCTGAACTGAACACTTTGAAACGTACAGACAATCAACATGGATTTGTAAAGGGCAGGCTATGCCTGATTAATTTCTCATTTGATAAATCCATCACAAATAGTTTTATCTCCCTGTTGCTGGGTGTGGATTTAGATTACAGCTGGGAAAGCTAGTGTCTGTTACTTGTTCAAAAATCAAGAGGGCCGATTTCCAAGTTGGCACTGCGATGGGAAGTCTCGGGCTTGGTGGCCTTGATTTTCTGCCCAGTAAAATCAATGTTTGAAAATTTGTGAGCAGCCCAGCTACAATTTCTCAACATGCACGGCTAGCGGGCACATGGTACTACACGCTTGGAAAATCAGCACCAAGATGTGATTGTCCATGTTAATTATCAGTTAAACGTAAAGTGCTTCCCAGCCCCACAAACTTTACGAATGAAATGGACAACAGCAACATCTTGGAAGCACCGTCACCTTCAAGTCACACAACATCCTTATTTGGACAAACTTGCATTTATATATTTTTTTTTTATTCGTTCACGGGATGTGGGCGTCGCTGGCAAGGCCGGCATTTATTGCCCATCCCTAATTGCCCTTGAGAAGGTGGTGGTGAGCCGCCTTCTTGAACCGCTGCAGTCCATGTGGTGACGGTTCTCCCACAGTGCTGTTAGGAAGGGAGTTCCAGGATTTTGACCCAGCGACAATGAAGGAACGGCGATATATTTCCAAGTCGGGATGGTGTGTGACTTGGAGGGGAACGTGCAGGTGGTGTTGTTCCCATGCGCCTGCTGCCCTTGTCCTTCTAGGTGGTAGAGGTCGCGGGTTTGGGAGGTGCTGTCGAAGAAGCCTTGGCGAGTTGCTGCAGTGCATCCTGTGGATGGTGCACACTGCAGCCACAGTGCGCCGGTGGTGAAGGGAGTGAATGTTTAGGGTGGTGGATGGGGTGCCAATCAAGCGGGCTGCTTTATCTTGGATGGTGTCGAGCTTCTTGAGTGTTGTTGGAGCTGCACTCATCCAGGCAAGTGGAGAGTATTCCATCACACTCCTGACTTGTGCCTTGTAGATGGTGGAAAGGCTTTGGGGAGTCAGGAGGTGAGTCACTCGCCGCAGAATACCCAGCCTCTGACCTGCTCTCGTAGCCACAGTATTTATATGGCTGGTCCAGTTAAGTTTCTGGTCAATGGTGACCCCCAGGATGTTGATGGTGGGGGATTCGGCGATGGTAATGCTGTTGAATGTCAAGGGGAGGTGGTTAGACTCTCTCTTGTTGGAGATGGTCATTGCCTGGCACTTATCTGGCGTGAATGTTACTTGCCACTTATCAGCCCAAGCCTGGATGTTGTCCAGGTCTTGCTGCATGCGGGCTTGGACTGCTTCATTATCTGAGAGGTTGCGAATGGAACTGAACACTGTGCAGTCATCAGCGAACATCCCCATTTCTGACCTTATGATGGAGGGAAGGTCATTGATGAAGCAGCTGAAGATGGTTGGGCCAAGGACACTGCCCTGAGGAACTCCTGCAGCAATGCCCTGGGGCTGAGATGACTGGCCTCCAACAACCACTACCATCTTCCTTTGTGCTAGGTATGACTCCAGCCACTGGAGAGTTTTCCCCCTGATTCCCATTGACTTCAATTTTACTAGGGCTCCTTGGTGCCACACTCGGTCAAATGCTGCCTTGATGTCAAGGGCAGTCACTCTCACCTCACCTCTGGAATTCAGCTCTTTTGTCCATGTTTGGACCAAGGCTGTAATGAGGTCTGGAGCTGAGTGGTCCTGGCGGAACCCAAACTGAGCATCGGTGAGCAGGTTATTGGTGAGTAAGTGCCGCTTGATAGCACTGTCGACGACACCTTCCATCACTTTGCTGATGATTGAGAGTAGACTGATGGGGCGGTAATTGGCCGGATTGGATTTGTCCTGCTTTTTGTGGACAGGACATACCTGGGCAATTTTCCACATTGTCGGGTGGATGCCAGTGTTGTAGCTGTACTGGAACAGCTTGGCTAGAGGCGCAGCTAGTTCTGGAGCACAAGTCTTCAGCACTACAGCTGGGATGTTGTCAGGGCCCATAGCCTTTGCTGTATCCAGTGCACTCAGCCGTTTCTTGATATCACGTGGAGTGAATCGAATTGGCCGAAGACTGGCTTCCGTGATGGTGGGGATATTGGGAGGAGGCTGAGATGGATTATCCACTCGGCACTTCTGGCTGAAGATGGTTGCAAACGCTTCAGCCTTGTCTTTTGCACTCACGTGCTGGACTCCGCCATCATTGAGAATGGGGATGTTTGCAGAGCCTCCTCCTCCCGTTAGTTGTTTAATTGTCCACCACCATTCACGACTGGATGTGGCAGGACTGCAGAGCTTTGATCTGATCCGTTGGTTGTGGAATCGCTTAGCTCTGTCTATAGCATGTTGCTTCCGCTGTTTAGCATGCATGTAGTCCTGAGTTGTAGCTTCACCAGGTTGGCACCTCATTTTTAGGTACGCCTGGTGCTGCTCCTGGCATGCTCTTCTACACTCCTCATTGAACCAGGGTTGATCCCCTGGCTTGTTGGTAATGGTAGAGTGAGGAATATGCCGGGCCATGAGGTTACAGATTGTGCTGGAATATAATTCTGCTGCTGCTGATGGCCCACAGCGCCTCATGGATGCCCAGTTTTGAGCTGCTAGATCTGTTCTGAATCTATCCCATTTAGCACGGTGGTAGTGCCACACAACACGTTGGATGGTGTCCTCAGTGCGAAGACGGGATTTCATCTCCACGAGGACTGTGCGGTGGTCACTCCTACCAATACTGTCATGGACAGATGCATTTGCGACAGGTAGATTGGTGAGGACGAGGTCAAGTAAGTTTTTCCCTCGTGTTGGTTCGCTCACCACCTGCCGCAGGCCCAGTCTAGCAGCTATGTCCTTCAGGACTCGGCCAGCTCGGTCAGTAGTGGTGCTACCGAGCCACTCTTGGTGATGGACATTGAAGTCCCCCACCCAGAGTACATTTTGTGCCCTTGCTACCCTCAGTGCTTCCTCCAAGTGGTGTTCAACATGGAGGAGGACTGATTCATCAGCTGAGGGAGGACGGTAGGCGGTAATCAGCAGGAGGTTTCCTTGCCCATGTTTGACCTGATGCCATGAGATTTCATGGGGTCCAGAGTCAATGTTGAGGACTCCCAGGGCCACTCCCTCCTGACTGTATATCACTGTACCGCCACCTCTGGTGGGTCTGTCCTGCCGGTGGGACAGGACATACCCAGGGATGGTGATGGAAGAGTCTGGGACGTTGGCTGAAAGATATGATTCTGTGAGTATGGCTATGTCAGGCTGTTGCTTGACTAGTCTGTGGGACAGCTCTCCCAATTTTGGCACAAGTCCCCAGATGTTAGTAAGGAGGACCTTGCAGGGTTGACTGGGCTTGGTGTTTTGCCGTTGTGTCCGGTGCCTAGTGGTCCGATGCCGGGTGGTCCGTCCGGTTTTATTCTTATTATGACTTTTCGTAGCGAGATTTTACAACTGAGTGGCTTGCTTGGCCATTTCAGAGGGCAATTAAGAATCAACCTCATTGCTGTGGGTCTGGAGTCACATATAGGCCAGACCGGGTAAGGGCGGCAGGCTTCCTTCCCTAAAGGACATTAGTGAACCAGATGGGTTTTTACGACAATCCGGTAGTTTCATGGCCATCATTACTGATACTAGTATTTTAATTCCAGATTTTTATTTAATTAATTGAATTTAATTAATTAATTGAATTTAAATTCGCCAGCTGCCGTGGCGGGATTTGAACTCATGACTCTGGATTTTAGTCCAGGCCTCTGGATTACTAGCCCAGTAACATAACCACTATGCTACCGTACCTGATTTCGTGTCCTCAGGCCGACCCAAAACTCTTTACAGCCAATGAATTACTTTTGAAGTGCGGTCACTGTTTTGTCGTACAGCGCACAGCAAGGTCCCACAAACAGTAATGGGAGGAATGATCAGTTAATCTGTTTTTTGGTCGTGTTTAGTTGAGGGATAAATGTTGGCCAGGTCATCAGGAGAACATCCCTGCTTTTTGAATAGTGTTGTCCATCTGAGCAGGCAGAACATTGGTTAGTTTAACATCTCATCTGAAAGACAGCACCTCAGAACTGAAGTGCCAGCCCAGATCATGTGCTCAAGTCCTGGAACTGGGGCTTGTACCTACAACTTTCTGACTCAGAGGTGAAAGAGCTGCCACAGAACCAAGGCTGACACTTCTGGGTCAAAATTCTGGGAGTCCTTACCTAACACCATTGTGGGAGCACCATCACCATAAAGACTTCAGCAGTTCAAGAAGAAGGCCCCCCACCACCGTCTCAATGAAACTACAAATGGGCAATAAATGCCAGCATCATCAAGAACAAATGAAAAACACAAGTTTACATCTCACTTATTAGCATGCATATTCATATTTATGAACAGCACTTTTCATCCCATATCATTGAGATAACAAATTAGCTAGAAGATATGGAAAGTTATCATGGGTCACAGACTTTTAACAGAACAATATTGTTTCATTCCAACAGCTCACCGATTTATTAGCTCACTGCCTGCAGTTATGGAAAACCTTTCTGTTCGTTTGCACTTGCAGTCTATGGGGTTTCCTAAACATTACTCTTTATGAACAAATTACATTTGTTTGTACAGCTGATGTATGTGAAAATGTACATTTTTTCCACACGGACCTGCTGTCTGTATTGCTGCACTGCTTCAAAGATTTCCTCAGTTGACGTACTTTCCAAAAATCTGGAAGTTATTTTCTGCCTGCATGCAATTAGTTTCAAAATTATCGCAAGTTAAAACTGAATAGATAAAAAGGAACCAGAATCAGCGTTTTACATCTGCATCAGTTAACCCTGACAATATGAATTTGGGTAAGAATATGCAGTTCGCCACTCAAGTACATGTAAAAGAAATAGCTGGGTGATCAAGTGCATTGGGCCAGTAACATGTTACACAGCAGACTGGTAGGAGCTGATGTCCACATCAGGGAAGAATTGCTCTCCTCACTATGGGGTACATTTTTCTCTTTAGCGCTCCCAGCAGAGCTTCACGCGCTAGGACTGCAGATCGACACACACCTGAATTCTCGATATGCGTTCCCATCCATGGAACTCTGCAAAGGGAGCAAACATTTACCCCTATGCTCAGCGAATGAAGAGACATGTTTTACATGGTGCCCAGAGTAATTGTTCTTCTCCAATGATCCTCAAACACAGCCAGGCTGTCAGAAGCAGGGAGAGAAACTGCACCGCTCTCATTAACTTCCGACTGGCCAGGTATAGAGTGCCTCTGATAATAGGAGGGAAACTGGTGACTGGTCTCCATTTACCCCCTAGTTGGGAATGCTGCCTGACAATGAAGAATCTGAAGAGGGAAGAAAGTAAGGGTAACTTCAGTCCCGGTGCAGAGTCTCACTCAATGGGAGTACAGATCAGAAATTCAAACACAGAGATCAGTATGCAAATTGTACTTGTCTGGTATCTTTGATTTTGGCAGGAAAACAGAGATTATTTGTGAGAGGTGTAATGCCAGACTGGGGCAAGTGCCACAGGGGTCAGTGCTCGAAGTCCTCCTGTTTCCAATCTGCATAAATGACCTGGATATTGAAAGCAGCTATAAACTGGGCAAGTTTACTGACGACTTAAAAACAGAAAGAGCAGGGTTTCGGAAGCCTGAGGCTCACCACGGCAACCAAGCTTCAGCGCCCTAATCCCTGCGGTCGGGCCATCCTCGCTGCTGCCGTCAGTCCAGGGAGTGTTTGATTTGAATGTGCTGGGTCTTCCTTTCTTCTGGGAGGTTGCTGCCGTTCTGTTGGGCATTGGTGCCTTGGGGGTTGGTCGATAGGGGTACTGACGATACACTTGTGCATTGGGGGGTTCCCAGTCTTTCGGGGTGGAGATGCTGTCAGGATTTGATGAGATAAATTGCCGGTGAAACTATATTCTACAATTTTACCAGTGTCCCTGGAAGGGCCTGGATTGAAGAGGGGATATGGCAGCAGAAATCAACAGCTCCAAGTGGAAGTCACAAGACTGACAACACCGATATGTGTGAGGTGCAGTTTTGTTCTCGCCGGTGGATCATTTTTTTTGAGCAGAGTCTGCTGGTGGGATTTTACAAAGTGAATGCTTCTCGTTTGTAGTGCTCAGTTGGGGCTCTATTTTGAGAATGGGAGAGAGGGATTCTGACATGGCAGAAGCTGCCATTCCTACAGGTCTCCATTTTCGTCTTAATCTGAAACTATTCCGATTACTCGGTAAGGCTCGTAGCTGGTTGGCAGCTATGTTGCTCTCGCTGAGGAGGTCAGGAGTTGGGGCAGGGTTTGGTTCTCTCTGAGTCCAAACCAAATCTTTTAGCATTCACTTGGTGGATGTGATGGCGGCTGTGCAGCCTTGCCCCAGCCTTGGACAACCCCACTTCCAAAGCTTTTGCTCTGCTTTTCTATCCTGATCCGGTTCAATTTTTTTAAAGGTGGCTGCATTTGTGTTTGAATTGCATTGTTTTGTCAGTAGATTTTTTCTTTTATTTATGAATTGGGAAAAGGCAAGCTGGCCGTCATGATAGGAACATAGGAACACAGGAACAGGAGTTGTCCATTCAGCCCCTCAAGCCTGTTCCACCATTCAGTTAGATCATGGCTGATCTGTATCTCAACTCCATTTACCCGCCTTTGGTCCACATCCCTTGATACCCTTACCTAACAAAAATCTATCAATCAGTCTTGAAAATTTTAATTGACCCAGTAGGAACAGCCTTTTGGGGGAGTGTGATCCAGATTTCCACTACCCTTTGTACGAAAAAGTGCTTCCTGATTTTACTCCTAAATGACCTACCTCCAATTCTATGATTATGGCCCCTTGTTCTGGATTCGCCCACCAGAGGAATAAAAAAGCAAAATATTATTTGAATGGAGAAATACTACAAAATTCTGCGGTACAGAGGGATCTGGGTGTCCTCGTACATGAAACACAAAAAGTCAACATGCAGGTGCAGCAGGTAATCCGGAAGGCAAACGGAATATTGGCCTTTATTTCTAGGGGGATGGAGTATAAAAACAGGGAAGTCATGCTACGGGGTGCTGGTGAGACCACACCTGGAGTACTGTGTACAGTTCTGGTGCCCTTATTTAAGGAAGGACATACTTGGATTGGAGGCAGTTCAGAGAAGGTTCACTAGGTTGATTCTGGGTATGGAAGGGTTGTCTCATGAGGAAAGATTGAACAGGTTGGGTCTATACTAATTGGAGTTTGGAAGAAACATACAAGATTCTGAGGGGACTCAATAGGGTAGATGCTGAGAGGATGTTACCCCTCATGGGGGAATCTAAAACTAAGGGGCATAGTCTCAGAATAAAGGGTCGCCCGTTTAAGATGGAAATGAGGAGGAATTTCTTCTCCCAGAGGGTCGTGAATCTTTGGAATTCTTTACCCCAAAAAGCTGTGGAGGCTGAGTCATTGAATACATTCAAGGCTGAGTTAGACAAATTTTTGATCAGCAAGGGAGTCAAAGGATATGGGGAAAGGGCGGGAAAGTGGAGTTGAGGTAAAAATCAGATCAGCCATGATCTCATTAAATGGCGGAGCAGGCTCGAGGGGCCAAATGGCCTACTCCTGCTCCTATCTCTTATGGTCTTATAGAGGAAAAGGTTTCCGTGTTTCACATGTACCAGTTCCAAGGCCAGATCATTTTTTTGCTCTCAGACAATTACTTTAAGCTGACTAAAGGAGGGTTTCCATATAAAAAAATGTTATCGATTCATCAAAAACACTGTAACTGTTTAGTGTAAAACAGTTCAGAATGTTTACTCTCGGTATGTCTGAGTCATTATCCCCACAGAATAAAATCATTGATTCCGCCTCTGATATTGTGATAAACCGAAATGTGCGTCAGCCATAGAAAGTTTCAGTTTTTCTCAAATATATTTGGGAAGCGGAGGACTGTATGGCAGCAGTTCTCCCAAGCAAGCGTGAGTTGTCACCAAAGACAAATTACCCGCCAACTTTGGTTTGATGAAAATTACAACCCTTCGTTTCCCCAGGTTCAGGTTCACTTTGGACTAGTTCAAGGAGCAGGTTATTTTTAAAATGTAATGTTACAATGAAATAGCTGAATCCAGATTTTCTCAACACACTGATGGTAAGTTTCACATCCCTGATGAATTGAATCTTAAAAAGAAGGAAGTCTAATTTTAGACAAAGTGGCTTCTATTTTGTCTGTGCCTGTTTGAATATGCCAAAAATAAACCAAAAACTTCAACATTAAAAAAGAACAGTCCCGAAAATTCACAGCTCACTCTTGGCAAAAGTTAGTGCAAGAGTTGGAAAAAACATCCAGAACCCGGATACACCAGGTCCCAGGCCAGGTGGGGCTTGTTTGCAGCAGACTCTCCTTTCACCCCAAACATGGCCCATGACATGGAGGGAATTCCCTCGGCACTGGCCTCATGCCAGGATGAACCCGTCGAACAGGTATGCTCAGCAGTGAAAGTGGGATCCATATGTGGCTCCATACTTGGATCTGGCCTGGACCCCAATTGAAATACCAGTGCCAGTATGCTTTTGGCCCCCTTATGGGGCAGGTGACAACCCATCTTACTGGTCAGCACCGCTTTTCCCCCACACACTCCTCCACGGCCATAGTGTCGCAGGCTAATGTTTAAGTAAAGTGACCTCCCCCTGACCTCGGATGCTCCAGTAGGTTCAGGAGCGGAGGTCACTGGCTGCCCGCTCTGTCGCTCTCCTGCCCGTGGAGCAGGCCATCGCATTTTCAGGACCAGTATTTCTAGAAGGGGATATTTCAAAATAATATTCTTAAAATTTGTTCAAATCTGACAATAGCAACATATTGTCAGTGGAAGCTCCTGAAAACAAGAATGAAGACAACAACAACCAATATTTACTCCTGAAAACATGAGAGATGCCAGGTCTGATTGCGAGGCATTGTGCTTCAGTTCTACTCCTCCAAAACTACCCTTCTGAGGGTAGAGAGACTCTTCCGCTGATGTTTGCCAAGAGTGAGCTTTCTGGCTCATGGATTTTCAGTGCCATTCTCTTTAATGATGAAGTTTTCGATTTATTTTTGCTATATTCAAACAGGCACACACATACACGTTTAGAAGCTCTGCAGTCTTTCCTAACCTGTAACCAACTGAACTTATTAACAAACACCACAATAGTGTTTGAACTGGAAGTAACTGGCTGCCTGCAAATCACCTGATAATGAGGGAAACGCAGCCTCTGCTGTTTCCCACATTTGTCCAGTTCGAATGCTGGATGGAGTCTGTTAGGCCCGGTGTCTAACGTTCAAAGGTCGGCAGAGGAACAAACAAAATGTTGTCGGCAGTGAAGGCATGTGCTTTGACTCACCCAGCATCACCATGTACAGGTCATAGAAGGGGATAAGACATTTTTCAATTAGTTTTTCACTTTGTACTGGCAGTTCTAAGGCTGCCGACGCTCCCGATCAGCAGCAGAACTCTGTATCCCAATGTTACTGATTTACACTTTGATTCTGGCAGGGCTCCGCATTGGGGTAACACTGCGCTAAGATGAATACAGACCATGGGCCCAAAATTCCAATGGAGGCCAACTCTGTATTCCGGTGGACCGCCGGTCAAGGGACCGGAAAATAAGATTTTGTCCTGTTTGTTACAATTGGCCATTTACAGATGGGAGGGGGGGATTGGGGAGAAAGAGAGGGCAAATCATCCACTTGTCCCCCCACATCAGAGGGGTGTGTCTGGGGAAATCCTCAGATGCCCCTGGAATTATGCCAATTCTGCCTTTAGAAGGTCTCAACAGAACTCTTTCCAACTGATAGCTGGCAAGAGTTCCGTGGATGCCCCAGGAAAGGCCTTTACAGGTGCTGACGGCTGTCCCATACAATGCAAATGGCCACGTTCCAACAATTTGGGACAGAATCTAGGCATTCGAGCATGGGAGGCCAGAAATTCCTCTCTGCCAAACAGCTTGGTGGAATTTTGTGCCCCACATGTTTTGAAGCACTGCAGTCTTTCCTAGCTTGTTACTAACTGAACTTAATAACACATAGGGGCCGATTTTTGGGTGACGGAGTGGGTGCGTTGAGGATGGGGGGGCTCCGAAAATCGTTAAAATGCCGAGTGGGTTCGGAGCCTGGCTCCAACCCGCTGACTTCTGGGTTTCCCAGTGACGCGTCCGGGTGCGCGCGCGCCTCCCGAATGCGGGAGTCCCACCGGCAAGTAAAGCCGGCGGGATGATAATTTGCATAGTTTCTCCGATAGTTGAGGTACTTGAACTACTTGATTGACTAGACATTTTGGCAGGAGTGCAATTTTGAAGGATCCTCAGCGTGTTTCCCGTGCTGTGGGAAACACTCCCTATTGCAACAGATGTGTTTCAGCCAGCAGCCAGTGGGGGATGCAAATGCTTATTTGACAGGTGGGAAGAAAACCTCATTTATTGCAGCAGGGCACTCTGTCACTTCAGACAAAATTTTGGCTGCAAGACCTTTGTGTTTCCACTCAAGATTCTTACTTTCCACCCAAAACTGCAGTGCAAACATATTTAACTACTTTGCGGACCTTCTCAAACTCACACTGTCAGGATGGGGGGGCGCCATAGCTGCATTCACCACTACATCCGAGGACGAGCAACATCATCAGCTTCGCCAGGCACGGCGTCCACCTCCACCACGTGGAGCTCCACAACACAGTGCTGCGCCACAGGCACTTGCACAAGAGCACAGAGAGCAACAACAGAGAGAGCGACGTCACAGGAGGCACTACCCTCGCCACAGGGTCTACAGACCGAGGCTCAGCTTCCTGGACCTCTCTGAGAAGCAGTGCATACGGAGGCTCAGAGTCAGTTGCCAGGTAGTCGCAGACATCTGCAGCCTCCTTCATGCCGAGCTGCTCCCGGCTGGGCCGAGCAGCATCTCCTTACTGTCGCTGTCAAAGTCACCACTGCCCTCAACCTCTTCGCCTCCGAATCATTCCAGGGGACATCGCTGGGGTCTCTCAGTCATCTGCACACAAGTGCATAAGGCAGATCACCGACGGCTTGTTTCGCAGGGCCTCGCACAATGTCAACTTCCCCATGGACGACCTCAGCTAGACTGAGAGGGCAGTGGGATTCCACGCTGTGGCTGGCGTCCAACGGGTGCAGGGTGTAATCGATTGCACCCATATAGCAATACGAGCACCTCCACATGAGCCAGGACTGTTCATCAACAGGAAGGGCTATCACTCCATCAACACTCAGCCCAATTGTGACCACCACAAGAGATTCCTTCATGTGTGCGCCAGATACCCTGGCAGCTGCCACGATTCCTTCATCCTCCGGGAGTCCAATATCCCGCCCCTTTTCCACGTTAAATATGTTTGCACTGCAGTTTTGGGTGGAAAGTAAGAATCTTGAGTTGGCTCCTCGGGGACAAGGGATACCCCCAGCACACATGGCTCATGACACCTCTGAGGAACCCCACCACTGAGCAACAGTGTCAATATAATGACAGCCACATCGCTACCAGGTCTACAATTGAGCACGCAATAGGGCTGCTCAAGATGCGCTTCGGGTGCCTTGATCGTTCTGGGGGAGCGCTTCAATATGTACCAGACAGAGTGGGATGCATGTGTTGTGTCCTGCACAACATGGCACAACAGAGAGGGGAGCCGCTTGAGGAGGCCCCATCCACATCTGCCACCCACATTGAGCAGGAGGAGGAGGCGGAGGAGCAGGAGCAACCCATGAGCAGAACAGCGGCTCACCTGGCTGCTCATGAGGCCAGGGAGTCACTGATATGTGAACGGTTCTCCTAACATCAGACAGTGTGAAGAGTCCAATCCTCACCACCTGGACAGAGCAGCGGCCACACCAGCCCCACCCCACCCTCCGCACAAAACAGTCATGCAACTACACATACACCCACTGTAGGGTGGCCCAATGGGTGGCATCAAGTGTGGGTGTTCATGGTGAACCTCATGAAAGGGCCTTATTACAGAAGCCAGTCAAGCATGGCCAAGGCATGGCAGTAGGGGTGACAATAATAATATTTAATGTGAGTTTAACAAAAAGCAAATATAAATAAAAAACATGACCAACCGTCAAACACCCTTGTGCATTCCCTTCGTGCTTACAAAATCTTCACCTTTCGCTTCAGACTACTTCTACGTGGTGCATCCCCTGTGGCTGCAGCAGAGGTAGTGGCAGGTTGCTCTTGTTCATGCCTTGACCGATTAAATGCTTTGGGCCTATGCCCTCTGAGTTTTGGTGCCCTTAAGGGCCCCTCCAAAGACTGCTCCAGCTGCACCTGTGCAGGGGCAGACTCGACCACCTGGAGAGGAGGCAGCATTGCGGGTACTGGTTGAGAGAGGAGCAACGGGTGAAATGTGGGGGTGCTTTGAGTGGCGTCCCCACTTCCATGTCCCCTTTCGCCATCATCCCTCCCCTGGGCCAGGACCTCACCACTCCTACCACTCTGCTGGACAACAGTTTGGAGGACATGTGTGAAGCCTTGTAAGGCCAGTACTAGGGTATCTGCCTGTCTGTTTAAGGCAGCAGAATATTGTTCACCCTGAGTCCGAACGGCCGTTTTCAGGGCCTGAATGGACTCATTTGTGAGCCGTGCTTGAAGCTCCATGGAAGCTAGCCTTCTCTCCATTGCAGACATTCCCGCACTTACCTGCAACACTATCTCAGAGATTCCCTCCCATACATGTGACAGTATCTCAGAGATTCCCTCCCGTACCTGTGCCACCATTCCACTCATGCAGGAGTTGGACTCCTCCATCCTCTGCGCGATTGTGGAGAGTGCACATGGCACCTGTTCCAGCACCTCGCAAATATGCTGCTGCCCTCGATCATTCTCCTTTTAAAGGATGGCCTGCACAGTTCAGCACCTGTGTCCAGCTGAGCTGAGCCTGGAGAAGAGTGCCCCCACCGATGCGGACTCTCCACAGCTGCCCCTGCCACCAGTGTCTGCTCGTGCTCACATGTGTGTGGTAACTCACCATGTGCAACCCCAAGTAACTGCGGACTGGGACCCACCGAGGTGTGTGTATCTGCATTGATGGATGGCTTGCTCAGATGTGACGGTGCACCCTCAGAGGCCAGCAGGTCCTCTGAGGAATCGCCCTCTGCCGTCACAGCAGTCACTGAAGGCCCTGTAAGAGAACAGATGGATGATGACAGATGTTTCATGTTGCGATGAGCATACTGAGATGCTGAAGATGGCAAGGCATGTTAACATCAATTCATATGGTGTGTGCTGAATGTTAAAGTTCTGTCACCAGACGTTTGTTGGGTGCCAGTCTCGACGTCCCCAACGGACAGGCACTCGAGGGTGCGGCTCAGCTCCAGCACCTCCTGCTCCGCCTCTGTGAGGATGATGATTTGTTGCGGCCCCCCTTCCGGTCTTCGCCCTCTCCCGTGCATTCTGGGCTCTCTTCTCCTATAAGGGGAGAAAGTACAGAAGCGTGAGTGAGTGATGGAGACGTGGCCAACTGATGAATGCAATAGCTTTGATGTGGAGATGCCGGTGATGGACTGGGGTGGACAAATGTAAGGAATCTTACAACACCAGGTTATAGTCCAACAAATTTATTTTAAAATCACAAGCTTTCGGAGATTATCCCCTTCGTCAGGTGAATGAGTGAAAGGTTCTCAAATCGCATATCTTATATTAGGCTGGGACACCATCACACCAATCAAAAGGTGTAGTTGGTGTTCAGACACGGAGAACAGTACATCCCAGTACACTGAATATACATTGTGTCAAATTATACAGACAGAGAGAAAGAGACCCAAATGGCAGAGAGAGAGAGAGAGAGAGAGAATATTAAAAACACATAACTTTTTTTTCCCCTTGCTGGTGGGGTTACGTGTAGCGTGACATGAACCCAAGATCCCGGTTGAGGCCGTCCTCATGGGTGTGGAACTTGGCTATCAATTTCTGCTCGACGATTTTGCGTTGTCGTGCGTCTCGAAGGCCGCCTTGGAGAACGCTTACCCGAAGATCGGTGGCTGAATGTCCTTGACTGCTAAAGTGTTCCCCGACTGGGAGGGAACCCTCCTGTCTGGCGATTGTTGCGCGGTGTCCGTTCATCCGTTGTCGCAGTGTCTGCATGGTCTCGCCAATGTACCATGCTCCGGGGCATCCTTTCCTGCAACGTATGAGGTAGACAACGTTGGCCGAGTCACAGGAGTATGAACCATGTACCTGGTGGGTGGTGTCCTCTCGTGTGATGGTGGTATCCGTGTCGATGATCTGGCATGTCTTGCAGAGGTTGCCGTGGCAGGGTTGTGTGGTGTCGTGGACGCTGTTCTCTTGAAAGCTAGGTAATTTGCTGCGAACGATGGTCTGTTTGAGGTTGGGTGGCTGTTTGAAGGCGAGTAGTGGAGGTGTGGGGATGGCCATAGCGAGGTGTTTGTCCTCATTGATGACATGTTGAAGGCTGCGGAGAACATGGCGTAGTTTCTCCGCTCTGGGGAAGTACTGGACGACAAAGGGTACTCTGTTGGTTGCGTCCCGTGTTTGTCTTCTGAGGAGGTCTATGCGATTTTTCGCTGTGGCCCGTCGGAACTGTCGATCGACAAGTTGAGCATCATATCCCATTCTTACGAGGGCGTCTTTCAGCGTCTGTAGGTGTCCATCGCGTTCCTCCTCGTCTGAGCAGATCCTGCGTATTCGTAGGGCCTGTCCATAGGGGATGGCCTCTTTGATGTGGTTGGGGTGGAAGCTGGAAAAGTGGAGCATCGTGAGGTTGTCCGTGGGCTTGCGGTAGAGTGAGGTGCTGAGGTGCCCGTCTTTGATGGAGATTTGTGTGTCCAAGAAAGAAACCGATTCTGAGGAGTAGTCCATGGTGAGTTTGATGGTGGGATGGAACTTGTTGATGTTATCATGTAGTCTCTTCAGTGATTCTTCGCCGTGGGTCCATAGGAAGAAAATGTCGTCGATGTATCTGGTGTATAGCGTTGGTTGGAGGTCCTGTGCAGTGAAGAAGTCGTGCTCGAACTTGTGCATGAAAATGTTGGCGTATTGGGGTGCGAATTTGGTCCCCATGGCTGTTCCGTGTGTTTGGGTAAAGAACTGGTTATCGAAGGTGAAGACGTTGTGATCCAGGATGAAGCGGATGAGTTGTAGGATGGCGTCTGGAGATTGGCTGTTGTTGGTGTTGAGTACTTAGGCTGTTGCAGCGATGCCGTCATCGTGGGGGATACTGGTGTAGAGTGCCGAGACGTCCATCGTGGTGAGAAGTGTTCCTGGTTCAACTGGTCCGTGGGTGCTGAGTTTTTGTAGGAAGTCTGTAGTGTCGCGACAGAAGCTGGGGGTTCCCTGTACGATGGGTTTCAGGATGCCCTCGACATATCCAGAGAGGTTCTCACACAGGGTTCCGTTGCCTGATACGATAGGACGTCCGGGTGTGTTTGCTTTTTGTATCTTTGGGAGGCAGTAGAAGTCTCCCACGCGGGGAGTACGTGGGATATGAGAGCACGTAGGATGCTTTGAAGGTCTGGATCGAAGGTCTTGATCAGTTTGTTGAGCTGGTGGGTGTGTTCTTTGGTCGGATCTGAGGGTTACTGTCTGTAGTGTTCCTGGTTGTCCAGTTGTCGGTATGCTTCTGTGCAATAGTCCGTTCTGTTCTGTATGACAATGGCTCCTCCTTTGTCCACTGGTTTGATGACGATGTTGCGGTTGGTCTTGAGAGCGTTGATGGCGTTGCGTTGTGCTCGGGTGACATTCTGGACTGTCTTGTGAGTTCGGCTGATGAATCTGGCATTGACGCATCTCCTGACAGCTTGAGCACACATGTCAAGCTTAGGGCAGCGACCCTCCGGAGGAGTCCAGTTTGACTCTTTCTTCTTCGGTTGCTGTACCGCGGATCCCTCTGTCTGCTGTTCCGGATCGTTGATTGTCTCATTGGGTTCGCTGATGAAATCTTGGGATTTGTGGAAGAATTCCCGGAGTCTCATTCTCCTGATGAATTCCTCTGTGTCCGCTGCGAGACCGATGGGGTCCATTTTGGTGGTGGGGCAGAAATTGAGCCCTCGGCTGAGAACTTCGATTTCGTCTAGTTGAAGGGTGCGGTCGGACAAATTGATGATAGACTTCCCTGTGGTTGTAACCGTGGTACCGGGGGAGGCTTGGTTGATGCTGGTGGTGATGCCGAGTTTCTCAAGCTTCCTGCTCTTGGTTTTCATGTAGGCAGTGTAGTTCCGTTGCCTCGTCTGTTTGGCGGTGTCTCATAGCTGGTCTGCTGTGTCCTGAGTACAGGTTAATTACCCAGCTTTCAGGAGAACAGCGTCCACGACACCACACAACCCTGCCATGGCAACCTCTGCAAGATATGCCAGATCATCGACACAGATACCACCATCACACAAGAGGACACCACCCACCAGGTACATGGTTCATACTCCTGTGACTCGGCCAACGTTGTCTACCTCATACGTTGCAGGAAAGGATGCCCCGGAGCATGGTACATTGGCGAGACCATGCAGACACTGCGACAACGGATGAACGGACACCGCGCAACAATTGCCAGACAGGAGGGTTCCCTCCCTGTCGGGGAACACTTTAGCAGTCAAGGACATTCAGCCACCGATATTCGGGTAAGCGTTCTCCAAGGCGGCCTTCGAGACACACGACAACGCAAAATCGTCGAGCAGAAATTGATAGCCAAGTTCCGCACCCATGAGGACGGCCTCAACCGGGATCTTGGGTTCATGTCACGCTACACGTAACCCCACCAGCAAGGGGAAAAAAAGTTATGTGTTTTTAATATTCTCTCTCTCTCTCTCTCTCTCTCTCTGCCATTTGGTTCTCTTTCTCTCTGTCTGTATAATTTGACACAATGTATATTCAGTGTACTGGGATGTACTGTTCTCCGTGGCTAATCTGTCTGAACACCAACGACACCTTTTGATTGGTGTGATGGTGTCCCAGCCTAATATAAGATATGCGATTTGAGAACCTTTCACTCATTCACCTGACGAAGGGGATAATCTCCGAAAGCTTGTGATTTTAAAATAAATTTGTTGGACTATAACCTGGTGTTGTAAGCTTCCTTACATTTGCAATAGCTTGGGTGCGGCTGACCGTGAAAGAGATGCATCAGAGTGAGTATGAGACAGAGCCATGACATTGTATGAGGATTGGGCTGAGTGGTAGTGGTGGGGAGACTAATGGGGAGGTGAGGAAGTGCAGGTAAGTTGAGGATGAGCTTTCAGTGAGTGTGAGGAGTGAAGTGATAGAGAGTTGGCAGTGCAGAATGAGTTGGGGGGTAAGAACGGTGATGTGGAAGACGGAAAGGAGGAGAATCAGTAAGTGTACTCATTTTGGCTGACCTAGTTAGGTCATTGAAGTGCTTCCCGCACTGGATCCAGGTGCAGGAGATGTTGCTGCTGCTGTTGACCTCCTCTGCCACCTCGAGCCAGGCCTTCTTGGTGGCAGAGGCAGGCCACTTCCTCCTGTCCGCTGGGTAGAAGAAATTCCTCATCCTCCTCACCCCATCCAGTAGCACTTGGAGTGAGGCATCACTAAATCTAGGAGCAGCCTTTCCCTTGTGCTGCTCCATTGTGTTGTGTGGGTGTTTGCTCCAGGTGCAGCCATTGGAGGACTGCCCCTTTAAGTAGAGCTCCTCCAGCTGACAGCCTGTGATGCGGGTGCGCAGTCTGCCCGCTGCGCAGCTTTCGGACGGCAAACCCGGAAGCCACGTTAAGTCGCTCCAATTGACCCACGATCACATGGGGAACGGACAGATTTTATTGGCCGGGTTACCCACGCACCCATTCGCGCCCCACCCCCACCACTGCTGCCATCCCGCCTCTCCCCTAATATCAGGGCCATAGTGTGAGAACTGAAAGTAACTCACTCTGAATGTGCCATAAGGTTTTAAAAGAAGAAACAGATGAAAGAAACAGAACATTTGAAGCCTGGAAAGTCACTTTCCCACAGTTCCATGTGCTTTCAGCTAAGGATCTAAATTTGTTGTAAACTGATGGAATCCAGACGCTATTCCATGGTTCCTTAACTATATCCTGCTCTGTGTGACTCAATCAGCTGAAAAGCCATTTTAAAATGGAAAATTAAAATGTTAAGCACCGGCTGTTCAGTTTTATGAACCTATTATTCAAAATATACCTTTCCCAGCAAAAGCAGAGATGGCAAGTAATCTCGCCAGCAAATGGAAAAGCTTTAAAAGAACGTGGGAAAATGACAAGATTGCATCACGTTCCATTAAAAGTCAAAAGATGTCAGAACTGCTACACTAATTACCTGTCTGGGCAAAGAGGTGCTGAACATGCTCGATCGCCTCTAGTTTGAGACAGATGACGGCCGATATTGAGCTTGCTCTTAGCAAGATGCAGCAATTTTGCATTTGAACAATGCAGCACTCCAATTTTAGGTCCACTACCGCCCCATCCTGGCAAGGGGGACCACGTTACTATCGGCCATTATTTCTTTGGAAAGGAAATCACTGGGGAAAGTGATCACAAACTGTTTGAAGCCATCTTGAAAACTAATCGAATTATTGCACCCAAAAGGCTCCAGAGGATGAATGATCTTATGTCTTCAAAAGTGCAAATTTAATATTGTCTCCTAGAGAGGAAAGATCTTTCTGCTGTCATGCTGAGCAAAGTATATCTACCACACATGACCAGAGAGGTTGACAATGAGGAAGTCGTGACAACTAACGCACGTTGAGAAACAAAGGCTCTGATTTTGGTCTATGGCGTACATCAGGCAGGCCAATCTCAATGCCCATCTGATTTCGGCAAGAGGCCTGAACCATTTTGATGGAGTTGGTGAGTTGCCTGCGCGATTCGAGTGCTGACAAGGAGCTCCCCATTTTTGGAGGGTGGGGCATCCAGTGAGGCAGCAACTGAGCATGGGCCTGAAGCAGCACCTTAAAGGAGATGGTTAAACAGATCAGGATAATTTAAAGAGCTGAAGACTTTGCAGAAGGAGCATGGTGAGCAATGCAGGTAATCCTAAAGTATCAAAACTGCCAAATCAATCAGTTAATAATATTCCCAGATCTGCTTGCAGTGACCCCCTTTAACTTAGACAGGGATTTGGCTGCTTCCTGCCCTGTATAACCGATGACCAGTGGGTGGCTTTACTACTGAGCAGGCGTCTCAACGGTGTTGACAAAGATGACATCACGGTCCCAAAAACGTCATATGACCCTGATATGCATGCAGTACTGAGGCTCTCTTCTGTTTCCAGCAGGAGCTCTGGCCACCTAAATTGAGGCCTACTCGAAAATCACTTTGGGCGAGCCTCAGCTGGAGAGTTTGTTTTACTATTTTCTTCTCACTACCACCCAGTTCACACTGAAAAACAGGGCACTAAGGAGATGAAAATTGCCCCAAAGATAGAAGCCATGTATATGTTACAATATTTATGTCTATCCAAGGATGGAATAACTACAATTGAGCAAGCTACTGGAATAGATAAAGTTCTGAAATTGCTGAGAATGACAATTAGCAAAGGATAGTCTGACCCAGAGAAGCACCAACCCAGATTGCTGTGGGATTTCAAAATTAGAGACAAACTCAGCATTCAGGATGGATTGATATTCAAGGGACACTGAGCAGTTATACCACTCTGAATGAGAGAAGAGATGAAGCCCAAGTGCATTTAAGGCACATCAGAATCCAAGGAGAGCTGGTGAAGTGATTTACTGGCCTACGATGGACAAGAACATAAAGACATGCAATAAAGGTGTTATGTATGCCAGCAGTTAAGACAAACAGAAAAATAAACCATTTACAAAACACCAGAAAGGTCCTGGAGAAAATAAGGTATGATCTGTTTGAAGCAGATGGAACATACCATCTCACACATTCTGACTATTACTCTGATTTCTATTAAATCGGCAGATTGTCTGACTAAAAAAAGGAAAGGTCATTTGTAAGATGAAAGCTCGCCTTGCACTTTGTGGTATTGCAGGTTATATCAAAGCAGCCCGCTTGATTGGCACCCCATCCACCATCCTAAACATTCACTCCCTTCACCACCGGCGCACAGTGGCTGCAGTGTGTACCATCCACAGGATGCACTGCAGTAACTCGCCAAGGCTTCTTCGACAGCACCTCCCAAACCCACGACCTCAACCACCTAGAAGGACAAGAGCAGCAGGCACATGGGAACAACACCATCTGCACGTTCCCCACCAAGTCACACACCATCCCGACTTGGAAATATATCGCCGTTCCTTCATCATCGCTGGGTCAAAATCCTGGAACTCCCTTCCTAACAGCACTGTGGGAGAACCGTCACCACACGGACTGCAGCAGTTTAAGAAGGCGGCTCACCACCACCTCCTCAAGGGCAATTAGGGATGGGCAATAAATGCCGGCCTCGCCAGCGACGCCCACATCCCATGAATGAATAAAAAAAAAGAACCAGCATTATATTTGAGGGAATTCCAACAATTTGCACAACAATATGAGTTCAGTCATGTCACCAGCTCACCAAGGTATCAAATGATAAGACAGAGACTGCTGTTAAAATTACAAAAAGCACATTCAGAAAAAGCACATGAATTGGGCACAGGCCCTTATCTTGTTCTTTTTGACTGGTACAATATATTAAGTGAGATACTGGACAGCTCAACAGCTCAAGACTATTTGGCATACGAAGTAAGACACTCTTCCCCACAGCAAGTAGACTTCTGAAACCGGGAATAGTAAGTAATGTAAAAGATAAGCTATATTTCAGAAATGCCAAACTGACCTGGTTCTGCAATAACAATGCTGGCTGGTAACAATCATTAATGAGCTGGAGCTGCAACTGTAAGCTTCCTATCTGCTCAATGAATAATAAGCCTACAATTTTAACAATGAGGAGTGGTAGAGTAGAATATATTGGTTGGTTGAACTGTAAATATCAGAACCACTGTTCTATGGAATTGATATAGATTTTATTGTTATTGTTGATGAAGTGTTCTTACTTAAGTTTTTTTTTGAGGAGAGAGATCCTCAATATTGATCTAACTTTGCATCCATAGTTAAGTACAACCGGTTCTCTGAATATTTCCCTTTGATGTGGAAATGTTTGTATAATTAACCTTGTACTAAGATGTCTCATGAACACAGGGCACATATTGTTTAGTTCTGCAATCTTTTATAGTTTGTACCTAACTGAACATAATAGCAAACACCATTTGATTAATAATTTAACAGATCTGTCCTTATTTCAGACAGTCTCTAGTTTTTATCTTGCCTTTGGTTTCAATGGGATGAAAGTCAGGTGAGTTTTACAATGGGCAGGCGATCCTCTCTCCCAGGCAATGAAGGTGAAAATCATCATATTACTGCTACTGCCCATTACGCAGTGAATCACAGAAAGACGCTAGTCCACCGATTGCACCTGGCTGGTGGTAGGTCTTCAATGGGAGCAGTCTAATCCCATTTCCCTGCCTTTTCCCCATATCCTTTTCGTCTTCCTTTTTAAATACTCATCAATTCTATTTTGAACAATGTTACAGTCTCTGCCTCAGTGGATGGACCTTAGCACTCAAGCTATGCATATACTGTCCACATCTATCATTTGTGTGCGACAAATATGTATTTAATTGGTAACATTTGTAGATGGTTTTCTACAATCTTTCTCCGTCTGTCCTGATCTGAAGGAATCCTTTACCATTGGAATGAGAAAGAGGAGACAGTAACTTTATAAAAAAGTTAGGACCCCCACTGACAGGCAACCACAGGCATTACTTTGTCCTTTTGCATCTTCCAAGGAGACAGGAAGCAGAACAACTGTAATTAAATGATTCTATATGTTTTTCTCTCCTCCTGTCATTCCATTAAAAGCCTGGACATTTTTTTTCTTCTCAAATAGCGAAGGTTCTTCCCTTTTCAGTGAAGTTTACTTCCTGTGCACTGCAGTCTTTGTGGTTCCAGCACCGTTATTTTGCAGCATTCATATAACTATAATGTCATTAATTGGCCCCCATATCCCAAATTCTGCTCCAGGCATGGAGTTGTGCTCAATGATAGCACAGAATGGAGAAGCCGGAGCACCACGAATGGGGAATGGGCATCAGCGTGCACGGCTCATGGTGTTTAATGAACGGCAAATCCGGGGTCTCGTGACTGAGACTCTGCACCAAAAGTGGAGTCTCTCAGTGTCAAGGCTCTAGAGCGTAATGAGGAAATTTTACAAATGCATGCTACCGACAGCGAGCTTTGCCCGCCAGCTGTGCATATCGGGTTCATAGGCAGAAGCCAATGGTTTTTAATAGACGGAAAAGAGCAGACAGCACGCCCGCCACTTCTGAATGCCTGTGGGCAGCCGCCTGGCAGGCGCGCCTCCCTGCTGGTAGCTTGTATTTGTAAATTCAGCCTTTATGTTTCCAGAAACCAATCCTGAATTCCGACACCACACCAGCCAAGCAGCTAAGCAGAAGATTAACAGGTGTTCAGAAGCAGTAAAGTGCTCCCCGCTCAGTTAACATTTCAAAAACCCAGCAAAAGTGCTTGATTCAAATGTGAGTTCATAAATTCCTGCCACCACTCCATGGAAAACTGAGCCTCAAGCCCAGTAAAGTGAGACAGTGACACAGACTCCAGGCTCGGCTTGCACTGTTTACGAGGTTTCAAAAACATACAAAAGTTTACAATTATAGTTCCATATTCCCACAGAGGAACGATAAAACAAGTAAACCGCACAAATACCAGCACATCTAGCTGCATAATAGGCTAAAAATTTTGCAATTGTGTGTAATTCCTGTTGTCGCACTTACTCATTCCAATAACTTGAAGGTATTTTCCATAGTTTTCTATATACTTCATTTAATTTATTTTATTTCTTCCCAATGTAAAGAGTAATTTCTTTTTCCGTCATCATCATTAAAAACATTCTACCCCTGCGTAGTTTAAAAATAAATATAATGCAGCCTCACTCTGAAAGCTGACCCATTGCAGCTCATCCTGTGTGCTCCGATTTGCTGACCCCGTTCTAGATTCCTGGGTCAGCAAACTGAAATATTGCTGGTTGGGACAACGTCACAGGAGCTGCCAGCAAATTCGCAGGGTTTGGTTGGGGGGTGGGTGCGGTAAGAAGGAAGCCCTGGTGATGGCAGAAGTGCTGCTCTTAAAACAGTACAGTAGCAATTTCAAACTTTGGATCAAAAAGGAACGGAGAAGACGAGAGCCTGAAATTTCTGAGAGAGTGACTGAAGTATGATCCTGACTGAATATTACACACGGGGCTGGGGTGGGGGGGAGGGTTGCAGATGGACTATTAAGATTGGGTGGCAAACCACCTGCCAATACAGCAGCCAGGATTATGTGGAAGGAAATGGCGCACATGGTGAGTAGCAACTCGCTAACCCCCAGAAGTCCCCACCAATGCAGGATAATGTTTAATGACCTCATAAGGTCACAAAGATAGGTGTGGCAGCTTCATGCTGCCTTTAATGCATATTTTGTACATTTCAGACAGTCAGCCTATATTTACACTAAAAGTACATTCACAAATCTAAAAGTATCTCTCTGAACTAATTGGAACACTTTGATTAAATGGATACAACATCCTGCATGCCTCTTGAAGCCTCACTACTTCAGTGGGAATTCCATAAAAGAAGATGATGAAAATTCTCAAATGCAGTCCCCACCGCTTACGGCGGGCGTGCTCGTGTGAACGCGATTTGCCCACTATACGCGATGGCTGGTATAACATGGTAGCGTAAATAAAATTAAAAATAATTCCAGTTAGTTGCCCTTAAGTAGCTGCTGAGCAGAATTTTGCATCATTGTTCAGTGTCAGTGGTAAAAAAAAAATCATCAGCAGAGATTCAAAACAAATTTCATATAACACACTGCACTGGTTGGGCAGCAGAGAGTTAGCGGCAGTGACCTAATCTGAGGGTTCAGGTACTAACAAACTGCTGGAGTTCCACCACTAGGGTTTATAACACCATCACTCCATGGAGTTGCTATCTTGTAATTCACTTCCTCCAACCCACTGTCTCCTGTGTTGTGGATGTGGCTTTGGAACATTTTTCTGTGAGACTAAATCAACATTTTAAATTGTAGAAGAAATGGAAGCCTAAGGGAAGTGAAGTCTGAGAACTAGCAAGTAAACACAGCTGTTTCTGCCCGAAATAAACGAAGCACTTAAGGCACTATAACTGGCAACTTTGAAATTGACATTAATGCAAATGGATAATGGCTGTCACTTCTCGACCGATATAAGTCACGGCCAGTTTTGAATGTGGACGTTTTATGTGATGGGGACCGTAGTTGTAAAATTAAACAGTCTGTGACTGACAATAGCAAGCACTCTTTTGTCATGCAGGAAAGGATTGCAGACAATTCCTGAGGAGGACAGGCTACAGGAGGAGGCACAGCAGAAGGAGGAGGCAAAGAAGATCCTGGGTACTCATTCAGCTTGAGCTGTAGGGGATGGAGTCGTGGGAGGATCTACACCCACAGATGGTTTGTGCTAAGCGCTAACAGTCAAAGATCAGAAATGGTTTCTCTTTTTTGAGGCTCATACTCTGAAAGATCCTTACATGAGTCTAACAGGGAAGAAAGGTAGATGGCAGTAAACTCATTTCATTTCCCATTCTTTATATCTGCACAGAAGCTGGATACAATGATGATGCTGCAGAGAGAGAGGAGGAACCAATGCCAGAACCTGCAATATCTGGCACTGCCAGCAGAAATTAACCCACTTCATCATGAACCCTATCATTTGCACTCACCAGGTAGGTTAACTCAGGGTGATACAGATATTCTAGATGAGAAATTGACATAGGGTGATTCACAACTCACAAGGTAGCCAGGGGATAAGATATTGTTGGTGGAACATGATATACCTGAATGGAGACTTAGGAGATGTCAAATCCTGGCTGTTCGGCATTCAGACAATGATCTCAAGGTTCTGGCATGAAAAGTTAAGTGCTTGCTGAGCATTAGAACCATATGAATGCACTGCAAAGACTCTGCAAAGATGTGCAGCAGATGGCAGGGACAATGGAAGAGTTAAATGCCATCTTTTGCGGCACTACACACCTGCTTCTCTACAATGCAGAGGAGCCTGGAGTGAATGGGAGATCCAGGAACTTCTGCAAACACCCCACAGAACAAAGAGGCCTCCTGAACATAACTCCATGGATATATTGAGCATTTACCTTCTGGAGCAATGCACCCTACACTGGCTGGGTATCTGCAAGAGGGTCTGAATAACTTGCAGTGTTTCCTTATTAGCCTGGCTTCCTGGGTTTCCTGCTGTTCCACTTTCTCTTCCTCCTCCAAGAAATAAATGATAAAGATGGGAATCCACATGGGGAAAAACATTTTGCAGCCTTTTAGGAAAATTCCCCAAACAATAAACAGTGGCCCGGAATTTCCTGAAATGGCACAACTGACAAGTTACCCCAAAATTTAGGCTGGATTCTATGCCAATCTTGCCAACCGGTAGTTGCACCAGAATTTCCTGCTAATTGCATTAGCATCCACTGGAAAACGGTGTAAACAATCGAAAATCAGCATAAACATTCTTGGCTAGAGGAAAGCATGAAACTTACACCATATTCCTTCTTTATGTATGAAAATTAAGTTTAAAGTCATCAAAACATCATTCATGCACATTAGGCAAAGCGAGGTAGAGTTTCTGCTTTGGATGCAATCGATAATTGGGCGCAAATTGCGTTGGTTCAGTTACAGTTCAAGTTTCCGCCAAAATGTATTTGCACAATCACAAACGTAAAAATTTTCCATTAAACAGCAGAATCCAGCAGCTTAATAGAGTGTAATCGTTTACTTCCTTTTTCTCTGTAATAAAAATATTCACTGATGTATTTGAGAGTGGTAACCTGGTGCAATTTTATTAATAGAACTGAAAATGGGTTTATCATAAAAAATAAGCATTTTTAATAAGGGTGTCCAGTCCTCCACCTGTGAGTAACCTGATTTTAAATCACTGAAAATGACTTAAAAAAACTATACTGAACCATTTACTACTTTAATTGGTGTACACTAGTCAGTATCTTAGTAAATTAACACGTAAAAACGTTTAAAATGTGCCTACTAGTGCCTGTGCGCTTAAGTAAATGAGTTTAATTTGAAGCCCCTCCTCGAATGGCTGCAATCGGCAGAAACTCACTGTCCTCCTTATTTTGACCTGGGGACATGGCCAATTTTGTAGGCTTTGGGCAGGATAATTTTTGAACCAGCGCAAAAGATCACAGAAACTCGATTTACGCCTGATGTAAATTGATTTTCCCCGATTTGCCACGATCTTTTATGCTGGTTTGGGCGGATTGCATTGATAAAACCAGTGCAATCTAGCGGAAACTCTACCCCATCAGCGTATTTAAGAAAATGCAGTAAAGGAAGCTTTACAATTTTTAATGCAAATCATTCTTATGCTATGAGGATGCACTCAATATACAGAAAATATAGTGCAGGTCTCAGTGAGGAGAAATTTTAAAAAATAAAGTCGCTTAAAAAAATCACCATAAATTTGCAGCCCATTCAGAACTGGCGTAAATGCAGGAAGTTTGCATTCTCTGGTCTTCTGCATGGAGAGGACAGAGCTACATTAATGAGCGCCAGAGAGTTTCGCCAGAAGTTTTCACTGAATTGGCGCAAAAGATCGATGAAAGTCAGGCACAGCATGAAAACTATCGCAAATCACTGAAGTGCGAATTTCCTCGATCATTTGCGCTGAAAATCAGCATTATGTTGTGCTTACACTGTGGTTTCTGAGGAAATTCCGCGCCAGTCTCTCTCGACAGGCATCCAGGTGAAGGTGGGAGCCTCCAAAATAAAGAGCAAAAAAAAATGATAAAAAGCAATCCTCTACCTATAAAATATGACCTTTAAGATCCCAGCACCAGCCTTCCTCAGCTGCTGGTCTAAGTTATTCATGTTTAATAGTGACATAAGTTGGATCAGTGGGGGTAATTTTGACTTTGTGCGATAATGCAAAACGGCAATAGTGAATTGGCAGCCCGCTTTACACCTCTCCCGGTTTTCATTTCCACTGAAGTCAATTTAAAGGTAGGGTAAAACCAGTGCATCCTATTGAAGTCTAAAGTTACAACCCTAGCCCAAGTATACACACTACCAAACCATCGGAATTTTGGGTATGTGAGGTTTTCAAAACGGACTTAGTGACTTTAGAAGTGCGAAAATGGAGGTTTCTTCCACTTTCAAAACACTTTGTAATTTGCATTAAAATAAATTAATTCCATACTCCTATCAGCAGTGCAGTAATCTGTCCGTAGGCTAGGGACCGAGATATTACATAACTCAAATGTTTATTATGCCCTGCGCTTATTAATTACAAGAAAATGTAGATTTACACAACAAATATTTCTAGAAAAGTGGAACGAAATCCTTGCAGTTCTTAGCTACAATATTATTACAGACTTTGCATGATATAAAATCATAATCCGATCAGACCCCAGAGGCGCTCCCCATGCCCAAACTCACAGGAGAGATTTCGTGCAGCTGATGAAAATATTGAAGCTAAGACTTGGCATAAATCAAAATGTTTAGTGGAAAGTGAGAGTCAGAACACTGACTAGAGCAAATATGAGCCCGCAGGCCAAGACTGAATACAATACTACAGGGAAAAGGCTTCCTTCTCACAGTTACGAGAACAATGTTGTAATGATTTTTCTCCTACTTTACCTCATTCCATGTTCAGAATGACAACTATGAGCAGTTCAACTTAATTAGCTTCACTTTGTGCATGTGCATATATATCTTTCCATATCTTATTAAAAATCCTACTTCTTTGCACACTTTCTGTCTGTACAACTTGATTTCCTGCTGTCACGTTTTTGTCACTGTTATAAATTCTCATGTCCACATTTATAATGGGTTTTGCCTATGTCAAGTCATCACTCCTATTGCATAATCTGGCCTCTGGGTTCCCACAAATTACTCAAATGCGTTTTCATCTGCCACTTTGTTTCTCAGGAACTAAACTTTCTACAATAAGGGTTTAAACAAAATTAAAAAAATTAAAGAGCTGTTTCCTGAGGTGGATTCCACATTGAGGAGGCCATTTTGATTGCTACAACTGAAGTTTGGTTTTACTTTGTCTGCACATTAATTTAAGTTGCTTGGTGCTCTAGAAGTTCTGCTCGGACTTTTACTGTTTACTGTCCTGTTCAGTCAGCTCTGCAGACTGTGCACGTTTTCACTGGGGATGTGGATTTCCCAATGGAAATCCCTCTAATCCTAAACTATGATGAGGAGATGGAAGATTGGTGGCACTTAACGTGAGATATCACAGAAAACAGTTGCTCTTTAGACACAGATACTCACTCACCGGGGATTACAGACCATGAAGATCTTACTTGCACTTTTCTTACTGTCAGTGCCTCAGAAAGCTGCAATCCCCACCTACCCCGCAGGCTCGTGGGGAAATTTATCAATTGCTGGCTTAAGACCTGCAGCCCACCTCCACTCGGAGGACAGCACTGTCTGTACCAGTCAACATCACCACTGCCGTACATTCTTTTGCAACTGGACCCTTTCAGGCAACTTTGCCACATTAATCATACAGGAGATCACCACCACATCAGGAAGGTGACTGATAGACTGATACTGATACCCTATACAGGAGGGCCATGCAATTGCTATTCTTTCTAATCGAACAGGAGAAACAAAGAGGCAAAGAGAGCTATCCAGTTCTACAGACTGGCAACATTCTCACGGACACCAGGAGCAATTGGTGGAATTCATGTGGCACTCAAAGCACCATATGGCAACCCCTTCAGTCTTATGAACAGAAGAGGCTTTTACTCAATTAAAGTGAAGCTAGAGTGCGATGCTAATCATATTATTCTGCATGTGAATGACTGATACCCAAGAAGCTGTCATAACAGTTTCATCTTGTGACAATCTACCATAACTGCTCTCATGACTCAGAGCCATATGTCAGGAAGGTTGATTGATGATCAGGGCTGTCCACTGCAGTTATGGCTGATAAATCAGTAAGATTTTTGCAGACAGAGACAACAGATATAAAGAGGCCCATGTCACTACAAGAAGTGTGATAGAGCAGACTATAGACATTTTGAAGTCTCATTTTAGGTGCCTGGATAAATCTGGTGGATCCCTGGAACAGGAGAGTCAGCAGCCATGGAAAGGACACAACTTATAGCCTAGCGCTTTCAATGAATAAAAGTTGACATACCAAATAAAGGTATTTCACACCTGCCTGCTCTCTCTCTTACACCCTCACAAAAGTCCTTCACTCTCAAAGACTGCTGCCAATTTTCTTCACAAGACAGTAGTCTACATTTCCCTTTCCATCATCCAACTTTCAAAAGTTGCAAGCATACACAGAAGTGAACTCAGACTTCTATGTGCTCAGGCCATGTTTAATTTACAGAACAGCATTCATCCCAAGGTGTCAGAAAATCGATCCATCCTTTCAACAACTACTTCATTTAACACCATGTCTACCTTTTGTGCCAGCTAAATTACTTGCAATAGCCCCTAGTCTACTACTTCTACAAGGTGCTGCCTAAGGGAGATGAGGTTTATCGATGAGTAGCTGGGAAGGTTCCCCTGGAGCCTTAAAGGCTGGAGGTCTCATCTCAGGAATGCAGCTGTCCCAAAAGGAATAGCTTCTGGCAGCCTTTCTCTTGCAGTGGCTGAAGCTCCCTCATGTGCAGACATTGGACGCTGCCTAAGGGAGATGAGGTTTATCGATGAGTAGCTGGGAAGGTTCCCCTGGAGCCTTAAAGGCTGGAGGTCTCATCTCAGGAATGCAGCTGTCCCAAAAGGAATAGCTTCTGGCAGCCTTTCTCTTGCAGTGGCTGAAGCTCCCTCATGTGCAGACATTGGAGGGGGCTTTAAGAACACAGGCTCATTGCCAATCTCCAGAGTGACAGCATCATGGGTAGCCATTCCTCACAGCCCACTGGTTCTTGGCACAGGCTCAAAGGAACTATTGGTTAGTGTCATCACAGACTGAATAGTCCAAATCATGTCTTGGAAGCCCTGTGAAAGTGTCCAGTGCAAAGCATTTATTCAAACAGTGGTAGCTGCCATTCCAGACACCATCACTGCCCTTAGTACCTCTTCTTGGTGCTGTAGAAATCCCCCAGGCTGTCACTCTCTACAAGGAGTTCTGCATGTCATGGGAAATTTCTTACAATGTGTCGCAGATGCAGGGAATGGACTTGTCTCACTTCTCTATCTCCTCAACCACCTCCATGTAAGATCAATGCTCTCTAATCATTGCTCTTTTAAAGATTGGACCCCTGAGATTTGGGTCCCTAGATTCCTCAGCAGAGAACGGTCATTTCTGCACCCACTGTGGAGCAATGGGTCTTCTGCACCCATGACCTCATTCTCACTAGTGGTCAGTGATTCATCCAGCTAACTACTTCCTTCCTAGCAGGTGTCTCTGTGCTAGTACTTGTGCAGGTAAGATGCCATGACAGAGTTGGTGATGAAGTGGGAGGAATTACAGATATGAAAGTGGCAGTGCCTGCAGCTCTGGAAGTACCCAGGTGGCCATTGAAGCGGCCAGCCTCTTCCTCCAAGGCAACCTTTATAATGTGATACACAGAAGAGCTTGTTTAGCTGTGCGCACAGTAAAATTTGCCTTTGAAAAAACAATGCCTTAGTGTAAGGCCATTGTAGTACTTTGAGAAAGCACATGGAGCAGACATAACTTATGATGAGCCTTGCCCTGCCTTTACCAACCTTCTCCTGCCACCTCACCTCCATCCTTGCCATTTCCCACAGACTCTCCTATCTGTCTGTCAGTTATTTTCAGTTTTCTGTTCCTGCAAATTCAGGGTTTTCAGTAGTGATGTTCTTTTTCCAGATGCAGTTTATTGTCAGTGGTTGTATATCACTTTTCCTTTGTGAGGAAAGAAGACAATGTTAAAGGAATGTAAGTGGCATAGAGACTTGTTCTTGCCCATTATGAGCAAATGCATCTCATGATGATGAAAGGAGCAGGTGCATTGTTCCTTTAACTGAACTGTCCTTGAAGACTAACAGGACCCTTTGTGAAAGGCCATGTAAATTAACAGAGTGATTGTGAGTTCAGCTAGCGCTTGCAGGTTTGTTTAGGTTTCCCTTTGCATAAGTGAGTTTTGCTAACACCCAGGTGATGACAGAGTAAGAGTATCAGACATAAGGAAGAGGATGAAGCCCCTATCAGTGGCACAGGATGTGGGCTGGCGACAGTGGCTGGACTTACCTTGGCCAGCCTCCAGGGGGCACTGTGTGGCAGTTCTTAGACTGTTGGAGGTTGCACTGACTGTTTCTGCAACCACCAGACCGCCTGAACCACCCTTTCATACAACTTCCTGCTCTCAGTGCCCAACAGACGATCACTTTTTGCTTTGACTTCAACCAGCAACACCTCCATGAATGCATCTGTGAATCTGAGAGCCTTTCCTGCTGCTGACCCCCCTCTCTTCCCCCCAAAGCTGCTGCTCCTTCAGCCATTCTAGCAGTTGTGCTTTCTGCTGCTGAAAAAACAATGGGCTCTATTTTAGCACCCGCGATATGGTGCGTTCCTGGTGGGGGGCTCCGAAAATTGGGGATTCCCGGGGCGGGTCGGGAGCCCGGTTCCAACCCACCCACTTCTGGGTTTCCCAGACGCGCTGACATGCGCACGCAGCGCCCGCATGTGGGACTCCCGCCGGCAATTAAAGCCGGCGGGGTGCCACTTAAAGTATTTATCTTGGTATTTCAGGTCATTTACAGACCTGATTAATGAGATATTTTAGGAGGGTTGGGATTTTACAAACAACTGGGACTGTTTCCTGTACTGGGGGAAACACTCCCAGTTGAAATGGACGTGTTGCAGCCATCAGCCTGTGGCAGCTGCAAAGGTCCATTTGACAGGTGGTGGGGGAGACCCTCACTCATTGCAGGAGGCCACTCTGTCACTTTGGACAAAGTTTGGCCTCCACCACCCTCCTCCTAACAATCAAATTCACCAACTTGCACACTTACCCCGGTGTCCAGAGACATGTACCTACCTTGCTGACCCCCTCAGATGTACATCTTCCGGATGGGGGCCACCGTAGCTGCAGTCATGACCTCCTTGGAGGGCGAACAGCATCACCAGCCTCGCCATCCACGCCATCCACCTATGACACGTGGAGCTCTACAACACAGTGCTGTGACACATCCACCTGCACAGCAGGAGGGAGGGCAACCGCAGAGAGAGATGCGTCGCAGGTGGCACTACCCTCGCCACAGAGTCCACAGACCGAGGTTCAGCTTCCTGGACCTCTCTGAGCAGCAGTGCACACGGAGGCTCAGAGTCACTCGACATGTAGTTGTGGACATCTGCAGCGTCCTTCATGCCGAGCTGCTCTCGGCTGGCCCGAGCACCATCTTCTTACCTGTCGCTGTCAAAGTCACCACTGCCCTCAACAACTTCTCCTCCGCATCCTTCCAGGGTGCAACGGGGACATCGCCAACGTCTCTCAGTCATCTGCACAAAAGAGCCCTGCTACACCCACTCTGCAGTGACACAATGGATGTCATCAGTTGTGGGTCTTCATTGTGATCCTCAGGAAAGGGCATTATTGCACAAACCAGACAAGATTCGCAAAGGCGTGGCAGTAGTGGTGCCAATATAATATGTAATGTGAGTTGATCAGAAATTAAATATAAGTAAAAACAAACCCTCAAACACCCTTGTGCATCCCCTTCATGCTTACGACACGTTTGCCTTAAGCTTCCTACTGCACATATGTGATGCATGCCCTGTGGCTGCAGCACAGGTAGTGGCAGGTTGAGTGAGGCTGACTGTGAAAGAGATGCATGAGAGGGTGAGTATGAGATAGAGCCATGAGATTGTATGAGGATTGGGTTGCGTGGTAGTGGTGGGATGAGTACTGGCGAGGTGAGTAAGTGCAGGTAAGATGAGGATGAGGTTTGAGTGGGTATGAGGGGTGATGTGACAGAGTAGTGTTGGCAGTGCAGAAGGAGGTGTGGGGTGGGGGCGGTGATGTGGCAGATGGAGTGTAGGGGAATGAATAAGTGTACTCACTTTGGCTGACCTACTTAGGTCATTGCAGCGCCTCCTGCACTGTATGCAGGTGGGTGATATGTTGGTGGTGCAGGTGACCTCCTCTGCCACCTCGAGCCAGGCCTTCTTGGTGGCAGAGGCAGGCCGCTTCCTCCCGACCGCCGGGGGGAAGATCTCTGTCCTCCCCCTCCTCCTCACCCCATCCAATGATACCTGGAGTGAGGCATCATTAAACCTGGGAGCAGCCTTCCCCCTGGGCTGCTCCATGCTGTAATTTTTCCTATTTCATGCAGCATCAGTCAGTGGAGGACTGCCCCTTTAAATAGAGCTCCTCCAGCTGACAGACCTTACTGCGCATGCGCATTCCACCCGCTGCGCAGCTCATCAGCGGGGAACCCGGAACAAGAGGTAAGTGGATCCAATTAGCCTGTGATTGCGTGCGGGGCAGACTGATTTCACGCCCCCCCCCCACCGCCGCAAACCCGCTGCCCTGGTAATAACGGGCCCAATGTCTCCTTTTAACTGGCTGTAACCTTTAGAAAGCTTCACCAGCAATGTATTCCCCTCATTCTCGGTGGCACCAGCCCAGTCAGGAGTGCTATTACTGCTCCTAATCCACTCTGTATGGTTAATGAGCATCCCAGGAGAAAAGGTCAGTGGGTTAGCTATGGAGTCACAGGGGCAGGCCGTAGCCCTGGCCCTCTGCTAAACCGCCATCAGGATGACAATTCAGTTCAAAGATTCATGAGAACCTAAGTGCCGGAGAAAATAACACAAAAAATGAATGCGAACAGCCAAAAAAATGACTGAAATATGAAGGATTAAAGACGTTTGCTGGGCCTTTAAATTGTCTACACCACTGTTGATTCCCTAGCAACCTTTGGCGTACCCAAACCCCAGTAAAAAATAGCATGCATAATGGACATGGCCGCAATTATATATTTAAATGGATGGCACTCTGCTCATCTTCGATTATTGGCTGAAATACACAAGAATGGACAGCCAGCAGAAGAAAATCAAGTCTCAAGCTTTAATTGTCTTCTACAATCACACAGCAAGTGATATTGCAGTTGATGTGAGGCTCATACACATTACTGACCTCAGTCCCTAACAAACAAATTTTCTCAGTTCCTGCACCATATCTCAGGACTCACGCCTCCTTAAATGGTACCTCAAATCCAACACCTCACCTCAAAATTACAGTCTCTACTTCGGTTTACTCAATACCACAGACATCTGTTGTACCCAACGCTCTGGTTCAAATGTTGCTTATTATTCTGAGTCTTGTTTCAAGAAATTGCCTCCATGAGCAATGATCATGAAATACTTTAAACTCACACAGACTTGCTCCCTGAAGCTAGGGTAATAAATAAATACATTGCTGAGTGAATATACTAAACAAACATTGACTGGGTTTCAAATGAGCATAACTTCTGAAATGAGGTGGCTAAATAAAGATTCTTTTGGCTTTGAGGAACAGATAATAGCTTTAAGGAAATGTAAAAAAAATCACTGACTGAATTAAATAAATAAATTCTTGACCCACTAATAAATAAATAAATCATGGATTGAAATGAATAAATATACTGCTTGGCATAAACTAAATAAAGAATTCATGCCACAATTAATCTTAGAGTCAAACTCTTACTGAATGAATTACACATTAATTCACTAATGCATCAGACACTGAATGGTACATTTGTCTGAATGTCTTATGGTTACTTGCTAAAACAACAACTTTAATTTTTATACTGCCTTTAATGTAGAAAGCATCCCAAGGAACTTTACAGAGGGACGATTAAAAAAACAAAGCAATAAAGGAGCTGTCTCAGAGCATGGTGCAAGAATTAGGAGAAATGACTAAAAGCTTGATGAAGAAGTTGGGTTCTGAGACAGATTTTAAAGGCGGTCAGAGAAGTGCAGAGGCAGAGGAGCCTCAGGGATGGGGTTACAGAGAGTGGGGTGGAGGGAGCTGAAGGCTCTGCTGCAGATGGTGGGACAAGGGGTGGGGAGGAACAAAAGACCAGAGTCAGAGAACTGAAGAGTGCAGGAGAGAATGTAAGGCTGGAAGCATTTACAGAGATGTGATGGGGCGAGGCCATGGAGATGAGAATTTTAAATTTAGCGTATGGAGGACAGGGAGCCAGTGTCGGTCAATGACCACCAGCAAATAGAAAACTGCAGTACTTACTGTGGGATAGGATATGTGCAGCTGAGCTTTAAATAAATTGGAGCTTAAGGAGGGTGGAAGATGGGAGGCTGGACAGGAAGATAATTATTTCTCCTGGCTGATCTCCCATCCTGTACCCTCCATGCTATCATTTTCTGCCTTCGACCTAGGATGCATTCACCCTCAGTCTTTTCCTTCTGTTTTTTTTCAGGTTTTACCATGCCAGAATGGTTTAGATTGAGTTCTATTCATGCCAGTACATCTCAACATTGGAGCAAATCCTCTACCACAGATATCATCCATCCTAAGCTACTTATTCCTCCTTTATTTCTGCCCTTTTCTGCTCCATTCCCAACTATCTGAAGTCCTGTTGGGTATTTCAGTTTATGGGAGTGGGGGGAGGGGGGTTGTTGGAAGAGCCAACATGGGATGAACTCTTCTCCTCATGTTCACAAGGGCCCAAGTCGAGGATATCCCTGGTTTCGGTCCTCTTCGCAATTCCAACTGAGCCACTAGTGACTTTGATTAAGAACGGTGCAGTGAATGATGGCTGTTTGTTTATTAGCACAGAGCATCATCTCACAATGTGTGGATGATATTCTGCTGTACATTACTAATCAGTGACTTTCTAATGTTCAAGATATTGGGTGAATATGGGTCTACTTACCAAACAAAGTGGATAAAACACAGGCTATGTGACTGAGAAAATAAGCTGTGCCACGTATTCAGGATGATTTTCCTTTCTTTTGTATAAGCTCTGGAAGAACTAAACTCTCTTGTTGCAAGAGATCATTTTTCATCTAGAACACAGACGCCCACTTCCACTTGAATTTCTCTGGAGAGTTTGGGGTTATTAAGATGAATGTTCTGGCAAATCTGTCGTGTCATTTTAGAATGTTTCTTATTCAAATGGCCATTAAAGGTATTTCCAAAATGGAATATAGGCATATCCAAATTTATATGGAATGGGAATCATCCCAGGATAAAATTTTATTGGTTGAATATACCAAAGCAACAGGAAACATTGTATTACAGGTCTTATGGAAAATATGTAGCAGATGTTAACTACATCTGGATGTCTTTCTGTTCCCTAATATTGGCTCATGTCTGGGCACATGTGCGCATTGCCCATTTCTTACAGGCATGAGATGACGTTTGTGATCGCATTGCACAATTCTGGGGTCACAGAATACATTGGAATTGGATTACAAGTTACAGACCTAGGAACAAAAAAGGCATTTATCAGATGTCTGATGTGTTCAGGAAGTCTACATTATGATTGTTTGATTAACTGCAACAGAAACGGATTTCGTCTAGAGCAGATATATTTTTTCTATAGATATGGTACAACCTTACTCCAGGACAGAATAGTCCGATTTTCTTAGGCGACTGTGCTGTACACACCTATTGCTCATATAAAACAACGAGCAGGGTCTGGCATATTCTGAGCTGACAGGAAGCCAGTGTTTAAAAGAGGACCTGTTGCATTTTGATTTGGAGGATATATGAAAGTGGACTTTAGCTTCTGGAGGAATTATATTGTCAGGTTTTTTTTTGTTGGATTGTTTACATGTAGAGGTTTTTGGCCCAGATTTTTGCCAGCAAGGTTCATCATTGCTACAATCAAAATTCTGGGAAGTCAAATGGAGATTCCTCTCTTTTTCTGTTATTGGAGAAAATAGAAAAGGATGAAAGGAGGGATGCAAGTTTAACAGCACCAAAGGTGGACTTCTTTGACCAACCATTGCCCATGCAGCTAAGTCTATAGACTCAGGCACCTGGAAATGTCCAAGGAGGCAGTGATGGAGTTGTGATGTTTTCTCAAATTTGATCTTGAAGACAGCTTTTACTACAGTGATGGTATTGCCAATACAGTCAAGGCCCTATATATAAAAATACATAGAAGTTACAACATGGAAACAGGTTATTTGGCTCAACCGGTCTACGTTTACACACAAGCAAATTGGCCTGATTACATTTACCCACCTTGTTCCCATATCCCTTCATCCACCTATCTAATCTAATCTTGAATAGTTTCTGCCTCAACCAGTAACCCTGGAGCTCTTACGTCTCAGCTTCATTCCAAGTTACCACAGTGACATCACAAACACTAGTCAATCTGCAGTGCATAGATGTATCAAGCAGGCCATTGATGCATTGTTCAGCAAGACAAACAAGTAAACCCCATAAAGTCTGACAGCAGAATGGCAGGGTTCAGTAGTTTTTTCACATTGCAGGATTCCCCAAAGTCGAGGTCACAATTGATGGTACTCACATGACCATTCAAATCCTTATACACAATCTTATGGCCTTTGTGAACTACAAAACGTTCCACTTCATGAATGTGTAATTAGTCAGTAATCAGCAACACAAGATCATACAGATCAAACCCCACTTCCCAAGCAGCAGTCATGACGTGTTCAATTTAAGACAATTCTCTATGCCTGCAGAAGCATCTCCAAAGCAATATGTGAAAATGAGGTACTCTGCATCGTTTGCTACTTTGGGGAAACAACATCAAAGCTTAGCTCATTAACATTTTAACCACCTTTCATCTCAGTGCCTTTTTTAACCTGTGTGAACACACGTTGCTTTAAAACGAAATCGATAAATGTAACTGTTCTGTCCACAATGCTTTTCGTGGAAAAATGGTCAAGAAAATCCCAAAATGTGACAGTAAGCAAGGCCTGTAGATAATGGTTTGTGGCATAACTACAGGTGTAGTTAGTACAGGTCAACGCCAGGACTTTCTTCGGAGCTTCTCCCACTCTATCACTGTAACTTCGGCAGAAATCCCGGTTACATTGCAAAGTTACGCTGGCGGAGCGATTCCCAGTGCGGGTGCCTAGTCATCTTCCTGGCATGCCATCTTTCATCTTGTTCCCCTTGAACATTTGAGGCACATCCAAACCAACTCCTGTCATTACAGCTTCACTCGCCACCCACCACGAGACCCTGCAGCTTGCAGCTAGGTCCCTTGTGGCTTCCTGAGCTTCCATGAAAGTTGGTTGGGGAAAGAATTCTTTCATGTACCCTTTTTTTAAACATATTTTCTGTTTTGTTGAAGCCCTGAAAATGTTTCAACTACAGTTCACTTTCTGGGAAATAAGGGATTGCTTTCTCAACATGTTGGAAAATCAACTTTACTGTAATGAGTAAATAAAAACTGCTCCTCAAAAATAACTCCAAAAATACATATTATTAATGGAAAACTCATTTTAGAAAAACACAGTTCTAAAAGGTACTGCAAGTAATACAACAAACAAACACATCTGGAGCCTCTCCCACTTTGAGAGCTCCATCGCACACAGGGGTATATTTCAGAATTAGCGTTCCTGGCATAGAACTTTATGCAGTGGGAGCAGGTATTGAGAATTTTCACGTGAAAGTCAGCGTACCCTGCATGATGTTCCATCTATTAAGGTTAATGTAGCAGCACTAAGTCATAAAATCTGTGACTTCTCTTGCACCCATTGAAAAAGCTGAATCCCAGTACAAAAGCCTGGAAATTGTGACAGTTAAATATTTTTGCATGAATTCTGGGGCCTTATTGAGGCTATAGCATGAAAGGTACACAAAAGGCAGCTGGTCAGAAATTTGGTGGCAGGAGTTGGGCATCGAATATGCCTAAGGCCTGCACACCTAAATTTTCCTATTGCCCTGCACCTACTCTGGGCCTGTTCTACTTGTGCAGCCGATCGCATACTGGGCCCCACCATCTCATGCAAGGGTCCTGCTTAGGGTTGCCAACTCTAGTTGAATGTATTCCTGGAGGTTTCATTACATGACCTCTTGCCTCCAATAGCCCCGCCCCACACTCCCACCATCGGTCGCCCAACAGGCCCATCCTCACAACGCACCGCCTTCCCTCACCAATTGGAAAGCGGAAAGACTCTTCATTACCCCATTGGATGATTCTTGACTTTCAGCCAGACAGCCTTTTTTCCCCATCGTCAGTATTTTTGTAACTAATAAACAGAAGTGTTCAAAGAAAATGAAGAAAAGGCACAATTTTCTTTAATGAAAATGTTATGATTTTTCTCCAGGGTTGCTCGCAGCAGCGTCCTGAAGATTAAACTTCAATTCCTGGAGACTCCAGGCCAATCCTGGAGGGTTGGCAACCCTAGTCCTGCTTTATAGTAACAAATGACAAGCTCCTTGACTTTGTAGAATGATTTAACCAAGTGTAGTGTATTTATTTCATCCATTGACTGGTGTGTGACTGATATCAGTGTGATTAAGCATGATGTTTCCCCCTCATGCTTTGTGTTAGACATATGACACCTAATCTTCTGCACTTTCTAAGTGATTATCTTGTGTTCTAGCTGCCTGAATGGTTTCACTGGCAGCCTAGTGGTATCCTGGTAGGCCCTCGACTTCCTTGAGCTGTGTATTGCAAGGGCCCTGCATCTGAGTCAGTCATGTCCTGTAGTGTACTGTGGTGGCTGACTGGTGCTGCCTGGTTTCTGCCACCTCCTCCCATGCCTGAGGTACCAGATGCTTCTGAAAGGATGGCCATCAGTCCTGTGAAGTGTGTCCATTGTCTCCACTTTGACTGCTTGCAGCAATGCTTCAAGTCCCTGAGCAGTAAACCTGCCTGTTCTCACTTTGGAGCACTTCATTCTTTTGCAATTCTGCTCAGTTGCTAGTTGCCCTAGGCTCCCAGTGCTATTTCAGCTCATCGAATGCCTTCTAATTACACTTTACAGCTAATTACGTGAATTGTTGCTTCTTCCAATTCTTTGCCCAGCCTACAGTGTGCCAGTTACAGCCCATTTTACCCAGTGTGCTGAAAACAGTAAAATCCTGTGTTAAGCAGCTTTCTTTGGAACCCTCATTTACTTCCTCAATAGCACCAACAGCATTTTCCCAGATAACAGGAGGGTAAATAGACACTGCTTACAATATTGGAAAGTAGATTTAAGAGTGCTGAGATCTTGAAAGTTTCATCTCAGGATTTTAAGTTTGTATGGTCCAATTACCACTCTCCCAGAGTGTTCTGGAGGTCTTGCAGAAATATTGGGAAGGAGAATCATCCTAAAGTGGGTGAATCAATGGAAGATGTGAGGTTGAAAGGTCACAAATATATCACATGTGGGTGCCACAGTAGAGATTCTGATCAAAATCCATTTAAGATCTACAACAGCCCTATGAAGCCAGACCTGGGTTGATGCTTTTCTTCTGCATTGGAAAGGATATTACCAGAAAAGATCTCCGCTTCCTATGCTATGGGAGCATCCAAAAGTCCAGCTTTTCTGTTAAATTATGTTTCTTTTCTCCTCAGTTCCCTCCCTGCCACTTCTCACCTGGAGGTTTTGTCTCCCTTGATGGGTACAGTTTCACTGGTACCCTCCAGTAAATTGTCCAAGTGGCCACTATTCATGTCTGATACTTGACTGTACATGCTGGCTATTCGACTACATTGAGCATCACAGCCAAATTTCATGCTGTCTTCATCAGGCACCAACACACATGCACTTCCAGCAGTAGTCACTGGATAGTGATCAGGAACAGAAATCCTGGACTACATTCCCCTTCTTAACCCTATAGTGCCGAGGCAAGTTGTAGGGCTTCTTTCACTGCCTTGGCTAAGGTGAGATAATTCACCACAGACCAGGTTTCAAATGCAGGCTTTCCTGTCTGCATGGTTCAGCTGCTTATTGGATAAATGTGCTGGCCCATCAGGGGAGCCATAAATGGTGTTTTTGAGAATCACAAACTACACTGTGTTACTTTGTAAGAACACATTTTGGGATTCCAGCTTGGGGAAATATGGAATAGTAATAATAAAAGAGGAAAGAACTTCTATTTATGTAGCGCCTTTCATGTCCTCAGGACGTCCCAAAGCACTTCACAGCCAATGAAGTACAATGACGGTAGATGGCGTCTCGGAATAAAGTCTCATCTGAAAGATCCTCTGACAGTGCAGCAGTCCTTCAGACCTGCACTGATATTATAAATACTTTGCCCATTAATGGCAGCACACAGGTATGCACTGAAGTCATTAGGTTAAACAGACACTATGCATATTGATGAATGTAAGGCTTTATTTCTCAATCAACTCTGATGTATCATAGGGGATCATCCCAAGGGTTCACTTTTTGGCAGGTGTAGGTAAACAATTCATTTACCTGAACCATACATGACTCACCTCCCCTGAACCAAGCCCCTCCCTATCAAGGGAAGAACCAGGTCCTGATAACATACAGTCGGCTGATTCAATGAGCAGACGTCCCTGTCACTTTCAGATAGCACTGACTAGTAACCCATGGTCCTGCAGTGCCTGATTTTCCATCCATTTAAACTAACGGGTGGAAATCAGGACTGCGATTTCCTGGTCAGTGCTCTATGTAAGAGCCATTCTATGCCGAGATCGCCTGACCGTGGAATCAGCCCTAATGTGTCGTACCAATTAAATGTACAGAACTCTAAGCTCATCATTAAACAGATCTGCACGTGCCATGTAATATAACTTGTGCTGTGTTATAATCCAAGAAACGGTGTAAGATTTACTGAATTCATTATATCACCAATAAGTAATTTTGGACTATATCTGGATTCATGGGAATAATTAGCTGCAGTTCTCCTCTATCCTTATTGGTGGGAAGGATTCTGGGATTTATGCTTCTGGATAGTTCATCTTATTTGGAGGAATGAGGGTGTGTAAGGAAAATGCCCTGTAAATTGCTTGAACTGTGTTCTCAAAACGGAGTCACAGTAAAAGAGCCACACAATATGGAGTCAGTAGTTAAACTGAATGCTGGAAATGGCTAGGAAGGCAAAACTAATTAAAACCCGGAGGATGTTTATTTAAACAAGCATTCCTTACTGGTGGTAAGATGTTAACATTGAGGAATCGGCTCAGGAATAGCTTGGTACTGTGACATAAATACGGCAAACCTTATCTGGTCTTGTAGTACTCTATGTTAAAGGAAGATTGAAAAGTTAGAATGTAAAATTGGAACTTGGCATGCCTAAGTATTCATGGCTCATTAATTTTGACATCTTTCAGACCATTTATGTGTCTGTTAGAAATAATTGACACCAAAACTGCTACATGTGTTGCCCAGATTGGTCAATTGAATGGCATGGGGTTTTTCTTTGAATTTAAGGTATATAAGAGAGTGTTTGGTACACTTCCCAGCAGATTCCAATTATGGGAGTTTCGCTGTGATTTGCATCCTCCTAGGACGAGCACTCCTTTTGGAATTCCTCTTGCCTCTGGAGGATTCCCAGACAATTCCTCAGATGGAGGACGTGAGCTGTTTAGACCCACCATTACTCACGTAGGTTGGTTCACGTTCCGCCAAAGCTCCTTGGGCATGTCAGTGGAGATGCACCTTCAACACCTATGGTTGAGCAGGGAGGGTTTTCTGCACTTCTGTTCCAGGAATGTCCTCTTCCTCTCTTCAACATGATTTCCAATTGTCTATTTTGCCCTTTTTTATAATTCATTCATGGGATAAGGCCATCGCTGGTGAGCCACCTTCTTGAACCGCTGTAGTCCGTGTGGCGAAGGATCTCCCACAGTGCTGTTAGGTAGGGAGTTCCAGGATTTTGACGCAGCGACGATGAAAGAATGGCGATATAGTTCCAAGTCGGGATGATGTGTGACTTGGAGGGGAACGTGCAGGTGGTGGTGTTCCCATGCGCCTGCTACCCTTGTCCTTCTAGGTGGTAGAGGTCATGGGTTTGGGAGGTGCTGTCGAAGAAGTCTTGGCGAGTTGCTGCAATGCATCTTGTAAATGGTATACACTGCAGCCACGGTGCGCCGTGGAGGGATTCAATATTTAAGGTGGTGGATGGGGTGCCAATCAAGCGGGCTGCTTTTACTGGATGGTGTCGAGCTTCTTGAGAGTTGTTGGAGCTGCACTCATCTAAGCAAGTGGAGAGTATTCCATCACACTCCTGACTTGTGCCTTGTAGATGGTGGAAAGGCTTTGGGGAGTCAGGAGGTGAGTCACTGACCTGCTCTTGTAGCCACAGTATTTATATGGCTGGTCCAGTTAAGTTTCTGGTCAATGCTGACCCCGAGGATGTTGACGGTGGAGGATTTGGCGACGCTAATGCCATTGAATGTCAGGGGGAGGCGGTTAGACTCTCTCTTGTTGGAGATGGTCATGGCCTGGCACTTGTCTGGTGCAAATGTTACTTGCCACTTATCAGCCCAAGCCTGGATGTTGTCCAGGTCTTGCTGCATGCGGGCATGTACTGCTTCATTATCTGAGGGGTTGTGAATAGAACTGAACGCTGCAATCATCAGCGAACATCCCCACTTATGACGGACGGAAGGTCATTGATGAAGCAGCTGAAGATGTTTGGACCTAGGACACTGCCCTGAGAAACTCCTGAAGCAATGTTCTGGGGCTAAGATGATTGGCCTCCAACAACCACTACCATCTTCCTTTGTGCTAGGAATGACTCCAGCCACTGGAAAGTTTTCCCCCTGATTCCCATTGACTTCAATATTACTGGGGCTCCTTGACGCCACACTCAGTCAAATGCTGCCTTGATGTCAAGGGCAGTCACTCTCAACTCACCTCTAGAATTCAGCTCTTTTGTCGATGTTTGGACCAAGGCTGTTAAGAGGTCTGGAGCCGAGTGGTCTTGGCGGAACTCAAACTGGGCATTGATGAGCAGGTTATTGGTGAGTAAGTACCGCTTGATAGCACTGTCGCCGACACCTTCCATCACTTTGCTGATCCTATGTTACAACAGTGGCTACACTTCAAAAGTACTTAATTGGCTGTAAAGCACTTTGAGACGTCCTGAGGCCGTGAAAGGTGCTATATAAATGCAAGTCTTTCTTTTTCCTTTCTTGTTCACTTTCTTTGCTATCTCTTTCCCTGCTTGTTTTTGGTCAAGTATTTGCTAAGACCCACTTTCACAACCACATCCTTTCCTCAACATCTGTCTCCAGTTCTGACTCATTCCACATGGATTTGGGCTCAAGTTTCACCCTTCCTCTTTCAGATCCACCCGTGATCGCTGCTATCACCGTGATATTCATCCTTCCTCTAACCACCGCTCTCATTGCTTTATAAAATCCACCCTCCACCATGCACCGCCACATGCATGCTCTCGGTCTCTCTCTCAAGCAGCACTGGCTCGCTTGATTTCAGAGCTGCCTTGGTCCTCAATTCCATATCATCCTTCTTCTCAGCCTATGCTTTGGCAAAAAAACTTTTTTTCTTCCTTTCAGGTAGCAAGGAACGCAGAAAGAAGGGTCCAGACCTGAAATATTATCTTGTCCATTATATCCACAATTGCTGACAGACCTACTGAGTGTTTCCAGCATTTTCTGTTTTTGTTTCAGATTTTCAGCATCTGCAGTTTTTTTTTTGCTTTTGTGGGATTGTAGCTTCCAGCTGGCATTCAGTTGCACCAGCAAAAATGCTGTCTCGAGAATTTGGAAATTGAGGGGGCACATGAACAGTGACAGACCTGTAAGAGATCCCATAGCACTACCTCGAAGAAGAGCAGAGGAGTTCTCCCCGGTGTCCTGGCTAATATTTATCCCTCAACTAACACTGAAAAAAAATCCAGATTATCCGGTCATTATTAGATTGCTGTTTGTGGGACCTTGCTGTGCGTAAATTGGCTGCTGCATTTCCTACATTACAACAGCGACTACACTTCAAAAAGTACTTCATTGACTGTAAAGTGCTTTGGGACGTTCTGAGGTCATGAAAGGTGCAATATAAATGCAAGTCTTTCCTTCTTTCTTTTTAGACAGGAGATGCAAAGAATGAGCTGTAAGGTTGTGTGAGAGCTTAGACTGGGTGAGGAAAAGCAGTGTTACTTTGTGGAAAGCAATCTTTCGGATGTCCACGAGGCACATGGAGGTGATGGTCACCATCCCCCTGTAATGGGCAGGCGGTGGGTGAAGCGATCACACCACCCGCCCGATACCAGCAGTGACAGGCCTGAACCATTTTCGAATCTGGGCTTCATTTACATTGGGTGGGCGAGCTGTCGAGCATTCAATGAGTGCTGATGGTCACAGTGTTCCTATTCCCCACAAAGATACACAGAAAATGTTTTAGTTGCCATTTTGTGAGCTTCCTCTAACAGTCCGTTTAAGGACCACTGGTTAAGCCGCTCAAGGCCTAGTATCAATAGGTGTAGTGAGCACAACACATGCCTCGTCCATTGGTATTGAAAACTGCAAACAGGGTCCATTAACCAACGTAGGACACCAATTTGCATGTTCAGGTAGCTCAAATTGTATTGGGTGGGCCTCAGGCAGCCAAGGGATGATTTTTAAAAAATGTCAACTTCCGGCTGTTCTGTTTTCCAGTGTTACCGGGCAGGTGGTCCCATGGTTTCTCCCATGTTGGGTAATGCTTGATTGCCAGATTCATAAATGACACAAAAAGAGGGAACCTGGTTAATTGTGAAGAGCACATAAGCTACCTCAGAAAGACTCAGAAAAGTTAGTAGATTGAGCAGATTGATGTCAGATGAGATTTAATGTGGAGAAATGTGAGCTGATTCATTTTAGAAGTAAAGAGGGGATATATGATTAAATGATAAAAGTTTAAAAGAAGTAGAGACATGAGGGTTGAGGCACACAAATCCAGGGGACAAATTGATAAAGCTGTAAGAAAATGGGACTCCTAAAATTTTATAAATAAAAGTACATATCACCGGTGCACCGTAGCTGCAGTGTGTAACATCCACAGGATGAACTGCAGCAACTCATCAAGGCTTCTTCGACAGCACCTCCCAAACCCGCAACCTCTACTACCTAGAAGGACAAGGGCAGCAGGCACATGGGAACAACACCACCTGCACATTCCCCTCCAAGTCACACACCATCCCGACTTGAAAATATATCACCGTTCCTTCATCATCGCTGGGTCAAAATCCTGGAACTCTCTACCTAACAGCACTGTGGGAGAACCTTCACCACACGGACTGCAGCGGTTAAAGAAGGCGGCTCACCACCACCTTCTCAAGGGCAATTAGGGATGGGCAATAAATGCTGGCCTTGCCACATCCACATCCCATGAATGAATTAAAAAAAAACATAATACGAAAGCATAACAGTAATGCTAAACAAATCATTGGTTAGGCCTCAGTTAGCATACTGTATACAGTTTTGGGCCCTACATTAGGAAGGTTGAAAGGCCATGGGGTGGGTGCAGAAGACATTTACTAAGGAGAAAGAAGGGATGAGAGGCTTTACTTATAAGGTGATACCAGAGAAACGGCATTTTCTGCAGAGCTGGGAGCAGCAGCAGCAACAATATGGTAAGTGGGAGCAGCTCCAAGAAAGGTGCAGCCAGTAAAGGGATAAGTGAAACCTGGGGACTTTACTGTGCGTAAATAGTGAAAACTTTTTTCACTAGTGGGCAAATGGGGAACAAGGGGATGGAGACTGAGGATTCTTACTGATAGAACCAAGAGGAAGGGAGAAAGAAGATTTTTGAACTGAGGGCTATTAGAGCATGGGGTGCTTCAAAAGGGAATGGGACAAGTATTTGAAAATGAGGAATATAAAAGAATCTGGGAAGAATGCGGTTAAAGTAGAGAGGGCCAGCACTGGGGCTCGAATGGCCTCTTCTTGTGTTGTAATTTCTCTCATTCTATGAAAACTCTCCTTTATTGAGTCCAAGCCCAGGGGGTGATTTAGAAATGTTGGTTCTGAGCTGAGTTACATATGTACATACAAAAAATGATGGACAGCAAAAGACCTACTGGTCCATCCAGCCTGTTCGATATAGCTGTGATGCCTTCTGCATCACAATATATACACTCCCCACCCCACCTGGAAGCCATGTAATCTCCTGGGAGAGGCAAAAAATTAGATTAAAAACCCAGGCCAATTCAGGGGAAAATATCTGGAAAATGCCTCTCCGACCACTTGAGGCAATTGAAACTAGTTCAGGAGACCACTCTGGCCCTGATTAACATTACCAGGTGCATATCAGGATGATGTGCCCTGTGAGAAGTGCCCCAAACACCAAGCCAGCTGCTCTTTGTATGATCTCTCAGTTTTGTTTCAGGTCCGTCTGTGTTGGCCAGTATTGATGTGTGAAGTCCAAGTGCTGATAGTCAACTTCCAGTTCAGAGTTATCAACTTCACAGAAAACCTGAATGCAAACCAGAGTCCAAGGAGATAGGGAGAGAAAGATGGAGGCTGTTAAAAGTGGCATCAACTGGGGAGCCTGACTGCACCATGTGCAGTGTAGGGGATTCTGGCTGTAGTTACAGGGTGAATATCAGCAGGTAAGAGGATTACTACTAGTTACAGGTAGAATATTAAGGCATTACTCCTATTACTACCAGTTACATATAGGCTATCAGTGAGTTATTGTATTACTATTGGTTATGAGAAGAATCTGAGTGTTACCAGTAATACTATTAGTTATCAGTACAATTTCAGTGAGTTACCATTAGTTATTTGTGGAATCAAAGTTCCTCCCAGCTCTGGGTTGCCCCCTGAATCGTTCCTCCACCATTGCTTTCCCATCTTCCCCGCCCTCGATTTTCCTTCATTGCCTGCTCACAGGTGGCCTCCTAGTTCTTGGAACTTCTCGCACAACAGCTGCTGGACTGAAACCAGGAGCAAAGATACTCAACTACATGGGACCCAACTTTTTATAAGGTAAATGCAATAACATTTGCAGACATCAAGTGGTCAGACATCATATGATCAGACATCACATGGTCAGGTGTCACGTAGTCAGACGTCCAGGGGTACCAAACAAACCAGAGTTGGCAACCCTACCTCCAACCAGGTACATACCCACATAGGATATTTTCTTTTCTTGACACACCCCTTTGCTGTCTCTAACACTTGCATGAGGCAACCCATATTCTTGCATGACACACCTTTTACCTTCCCAGGCAACCCTTTACTGACGGTGTGTAGGGCCATCAAAGACTCCCCCAATACACAGTTGCCTGCTGCATTTTCCTGCACACTGTTTTAGGAAGCAACGCTATGGTAGCCTCAGGGAACAGCTTTTCATCAATGTCCTTCTGATTGTAGGCAAAGGAAGCCCATAATAGGAGGGAGTGCATGCAATGAAGGGGGCACACCAGCTCTCAAGCCCTTGACGTGTCTCCGTGGTCTCTGTTGGAAAGGGTATGCAGGTGGTGCACCTGCCTCTGTTCCTGACTATAAAACTCCTCCCCATCTTTCATCTCCCTCAGGAAAAGGGGAATTCCCAAAGGCATGACCCATGTTATCCAGAGGATGCTGTTATCTATTTTAATCAAACTAACATCAATGGTAAGGGAGAAAAATGTAAATTGTCGTCTTTTTTTTGTTTTGAATTTTTAAGAACCCAACAATGAGACAACCAAAGTGTAATGGAAAGAAAACAAAAAAGGCTCAAAAATAAGCCCTGCTAAATCACAGCAGCACCTTTAAGAACACTGCCAATGGCTGTGCGCCAGTAGTACTGTGCTGTGCTCCGCAATGACACAACACATCAGAATGCCTGGGCCAGAAGGATATCTCCCCAAATCAATAACATTAAAGACACTGATGAGGCTTGCGTCATGGAACAACACAAGCATCCTGTGACCCCAATACAGACCCAGGGCAGTGCATTGAAAACACAAATTGGAACAGGACCTCTTGCCCCCATTTTTCCGCCCCCTTTACGCCCAGTTTACTTGCACTGCTGGAGTACGGGAGTGGAATTTCAGTTCCCAATATGAGGTGACAGACCTGTTCATACAAATAACATAGTTATGGATACAGAATCATAAAATTTACAACACAGATGGAGCTCATTCAACCCACTGTGCCTTTGCCACTGCTAACTCTTTAAGTGGAGATATCGACTCCAATCCCATTTCCCTGCTCTTGCCCCCCTATCCTTTTATGTTCTTTTGCAAAAACATATCCAATCCCCTTTGAGATGATGTTCTAGCCTCTACCTTAATAGCTACAAATGGTGCAGCATTCCATGTCTTAATAACCATCTGTGAAAAAAAAATCTAACTTGCCCTTCGTTCTTCTCATGATAATCCTCAGTCTACGCTCTCTTGTTATTGATTCGTCGACCAGTGGAAACACCCTCTCAAAACTTTTCACAATCTTGAAAACATCTACTATGATGTTGGGTCCAAATTCTGGACAAATATAAAACCCCCCACTGAGTGCTTGCCCTATTTTCTATTTTTACCAGAAACAGAAATGAAAAACTTTGTTTCTAAGGCCAGAAAACAGCATGTGGGCAGTTTAGAGATACTGGAAAACTGTCTGGGGGATTGATAGCATACTGAGCGGAGAATGATGCTATCCCATGAGGTGCGCAGTGACATGCAGTATACTGCAGTGAGTTGAAATGGTGGCCCTCAGTTTGTCAAGACACTTGTTCTGTAGCAAATGACTTTGTGCAGCAGGTCACTGTTTCTGTTCCTGCCGAGTTTAAATTGCCTGCATGCATGTGGAGGGAAACTGGTCTGTGAAAATGGCACCTAATGAGTGTTATCTCAGGAGCTGAACATACCTAGGCTGTAACACAACCAACATTCTGTTCAAGTTGTTCAGCTACAAGTCACATTAAAAAAAGGTGAAATGTGATCGTTTGGCAGTATTTGCTTTTGGCTGAGAAACACCAGATGATTGAAAACACTGGGCTCAGTTTATTTCTTAAAATGTATAAAATTACAACACATCTTCTTTATTGTAAAATCCTCAAATGCCAAATCATGTTAGTTATTATCCAATGATAGTAACAGGCACAAGCTGAAAATTTTGATTAGATACAGAAGGATAATAGTTAAAAAGTCTGCGTCAAGGTTATTGATATTCAATGATCTGTTTTATGGCTTGTAACCCTTTTTAAACTAACTCTGTGTGCACAGATTTCAAAAGCTGTCGGAATGCCTAACGGGTAGCTAGCCAGTTGAGAATGCAGAGACCGATGTTGTGCTGACAGACCTTTAATTTTCTTTAAGTTTGCCCGATGTGTCGGACCTTTTGACCGATCTCTCTTTTTGACCCTTCTCGCCCACGCCAGACTCACCTCAAACCCTCATAATATCCTCTATGTTCACTTCAAACTCGAAAAGAGACAGACTGGGAGCAGTGAAGGAGCAGGGAATGTCAGAGCAGCATTTAGCAATCTTTAGAAATGCTTGGAACTACAGACCCATTACGATGCTATTATGTACTGCACTGTTCTTACAACAGAACTAGACATTTATTGTGATACTATGATGTATTGCACAGTACTTACAACTCTATCATAGAATTAAAGAAAAGTAAAAAGAACTTGCATTTATATAGCGCCCTTCATGACTTTAGAATGTCCCAAAACACTTTACAGCCAATTATGCACTTTTGACATGTGGACACTATTGTGATGTAGGGAAATGTAACAATCAATTTGCAGGCAGCTCGGTCTGACAAACAGTAATGAGATAAATTACCAGAAAAGCTGTTTTCTCCCATTGAACGGGCAGGAAGATGGTGCAGAGCAGGTAAAGATTGGGCGGCCATTGGATGCCCGCTGGCTTGCAGGTAAGTCGCATGGAAGGGGTTTCGGGAGGGTTTGGTGGGAAGGGCGGGGTGGGGAGGGGGGGATGGTTCCTGAGGCAACGGAGGCAGCGATTTTCCTTGTGGGGCCTGGAGGAACAGTGCTGCTCCTTCTGGTCACAAAAAAGAAAGTTTTACATTTGCTTTCTGTCCACAGAACGAATGCAGACCTGCATCAGCCTGGTGGGACAGCCGCAGCTGCTCCCTGCTCAGGCCCCAGTTAAAATGCAATCAGGCTCCTATTGATGTAATAGGAGCGCTATTTTCATAAATTGATGAGGCCCTCCCAGACTTTAGGTGAGCGCCTCATCCACCTGCAGAATGGGTAAGAAACTCGCTCGCTTTTAACAGCCCATCTGCCCAAATTGATCCCTAAGGGTTTGTCCACAACTGATTTGAGAGTACCTGTTCTCCTTAGAGCAGGGAAGGTTAAGGGGAAATTTGATAGAGATGCTCAAAATCATTAAGGGTTTTGATACAGTAAATTAGGAGAAACTGTTTCGAATGGCAGAAGGGTTGGTAACCAAAGGTCACAGAATGAAGGTAACTGGCAAAAAAACCAGAGGTGACATGAGGAAAAAAAATTTTACAGAGCGAGTTGTTATGATCTGCACTGCCTGAAAGGGTGGTGGAAGCAGATTCAGTAATAACTTTCAAAAGGGAATTGGATAAATACTTGAAGGGGAAAAAGTTGCAGGGCTATGGGGAAAGAGCAGGGGAGTAGGACTAATTGGATAGCTCTTTCAATGAGCCGGCACATGCATGATGGGCTGAATGGCCCCTTCTGTGCAGTATCATTCTATGATTCTATAGTTACCCGTCTTTTCTATCTTTCCCTTCTTGAATTGAGGTGTTACCTTGGTGACCCTCTAGTTCCCCAGCTTCACTTTTTTCCTCTCTAGCTTCCTTCAGCAGCCTAGGGTGCATTCCATCAAGGTCACCGTGACTTCTCAATCTTGAGTTCAGGTCATTTTTATCAGAAGCAAATCCCTTACTGCAATTATCTCTAACAGTTGTTCTAATCCTCCTTTAGTATCTTCCATCACCTTTTGCAAAAATTGACAAAATATTTGTTTAATATCTTCACCATATCTTCATCCTGCACAACTAGATTCCCATCTTCATCCTTGAGTAATCCTCTTTCTCTAAAGTGGCAGACATGGCAGAGTGGTAGCACTCGAGTCAGAAGGTCTTGGGTCCAGGCCTTACTCCAGAGACTTGATCACATCCTCTCGGCTGACACTTCAGTGCTGTACTGAGGGACTTGCTGCACTGTTGGAGGTGCTGACTTATGGATAAGATGTTAAACTGAGACCCATTTGGCTCCTCGGGTAGGAGTAAACGATCCCATGGCACGATTCAAAGAAGAGCAGGGGAAATGCCTTGGCCGCCATTTATCCCCAACAACAACAACAGTAACTTGTATTTATATAGAGCCTTTAAACGTCCCAAGCATGTTTCACAGAACTAATACTGCCAAACTAATATGAATTGAATAGTCACCAAGATATACACATTCCTGGGAAACGACTCCACTTATTACTGTGTGATGTCTGTAACCACTTATTGTTTATAGGCGCAATGCAAGCTACAAGTGTGAAAATATCAACCTTAAATTGTGAGTGTTCGCTACTTTATAAACATTTAAGAAGAAAGATTTTGGAAGCATTGCATTTAAACAGATGTTTTGTGGATTAATGTTACAGGTCAGAAGTTGCTGGCACACATCTAAGATTGTTTATCAAAGCGTTGTCATGTTTAGCTTGAATGTATCTCTAATTTATTGTACTCTGTCAATGCCTTAATTAAAACTGTAAAATGTAAACTGATTTATTGAGTTCATGTGAATTGAAGAATACTTACTGAGTTTAGCCGAAATCATTTCAGGGAGGGATGGACTATAATGCAAATTGTTCCTGTTGCCTTTGTGTACTGAAAAGTCCAGTATAGCCTCAGAAAAACACTTTATGGGAGAAAGAGCTGAAAAATCACTACCCTCACTTTAAGCCAAGATTGTCTTACATTTCTAGATTGCTTAGAATAGTAAAACCTTCCACCTATTGCTTTTTAATCTTCGTTTTATAATTGTATTGATCTTTGATATCAATTTGTAGATATTCCTTTTAAGTGTTTGATGGAGTTCAAGTAAAATTTTTGTGACATGCTTAAAAGCTACGGCTTGGATTTTGTGCCAGACAGACACTGATGGCTTTTTTAGGAATCAGTTTCCCTTTTCATTAGGGCAGTAATGCTGTCAGCAGTGTCAAGTCATCCAATGAAATGCAAATTTATTAATGGAAATCAGTTGTCAGAAATACAGCTTCTGATTCATAGGGGTAAATTTTAACAGTGATCCGGGAAGAGGGTGGGGGAGGGGGTAGAATTCCTGATGGGAAACCCCGAAGTACAGGTTTCCCGGACATCTTTTAATTTTTTTCGGTAGGTTTCCCGCCCGACAGGCTAGCCAGATTGACAGGCTGGCTGTCAGTCGGACGGCAGAACAGCTAGGGAGCAGATGCCAGCAGGTAAGTCTTAGATTGGGTGGGGGGGTAGTCAGGGTCGGGGGTCATCGGTGGGTCAGTCATCAGGGGGGTCAGGGTCATTGGGGGTCGGTCATCGGGGGGGCTCAATGGGGTCATCAGGGCTCAATCATGTGGGGGGGCCGGAGATCGCGGGGCGGGGGGGTGGTCAGAGATCGTGAGGGGGTTCAGAGATCGTGGGGGGGGGTTGGATATGGGGAGGGGGTTGACCAATCGCATGTGTGAGATCACGGCAGGTAAGCTTCTTGCGTCTGGAAGACTACTGCTCCTCCAGGCCCACAAGCAGTGCAATAAAGGCACTTATCTGCTGAACTGGGCCTTCTCGCCTCCTCTTACGTGGTGTGAAACAGAAAGCTCGGGAATCCCGGACCCCAGGAGTTAAAAATAAAAAACCTGTCAAAATGGAGGCCCGCAACCTCCTTAAAAGATTTCACTGACTGACCCGCCGCTTAGAGAGGGGGTTGGTTGGCCGCTCCTCGACCCGTCTTCGTTAAAACCGGAAGTGGGTGGGTTGGGGTCGAGTTTTACATTTTTTATGATTTTTACCTTCCAACCCCCAATCTACTTGTTCATGGGGTTAAAATTTACCCCCTTGTAACTGACTGACTGAAGTCAGATCAAAGAGCAGAGCAGAACAGTTCAAAACAGAGAAATCAGGGCCTAGAAATTGCATTGCGCAATGTCCATTTTTTGGGCGCTGCGTGGACACCAAAGGCCCCAAAATGGCGAGCAGGAAGTGCGCCACCCACCTTATTGGGTAAGGATAAACAAGAGACATTCTTTGCCCATGCCTGAAGTAGGAATTAGGCCCTTTACATATGCACTCTCCAAGATTGGTTTGCCCTGACGCAGCCAGCGCCATCACGGGTCACACTCAGGGAAACCAGCCCTAGGGATCGCCTACAACAAAGAAGGTACGAAGCTTACCTGAATGTAAGCACACCTGCTCCTCCCAGCCCCCAACCCTGTTTTGGGCACTCCCGAGTTTCTGGGCCAAGGAGTAAATAGAGAATTCTATTTCATACAAAAGTTAATAGTGAAATGGAAATGTTACCAGGGACAGCCATTGAAGCAAATAGTACAAATGGGCTCAAGAGAAACTAGAACATAATTCTGACTGGTAATACCTGACTTTTGTGTGGAAAATTGAGTGGAGATTCTTGACATTGGATCTCTACTAACATTTCATCCCATTCGATTTGGTGCTGGAAATTGTAATGGGCCAAAGAAGCACTTACCGGTTTGGGGGCAGAATCACATAAATGAGGCTAAAGTGAGACCAGGCCCAGGGCACCAAGCTTATTAATTTCCATCATTTTGACCTGTTTAGCGTTGTTTCCATTACCAACCATGTCAACTGGGTCGCTAGGCTTTGAATTGTTTATGGAAGTTTAAAGAGCCCACAGAGAAGACTGCGTAATTGTAAGGTCATTTCTGCATCATTTTTCTTGTTTTTCTATTTTCTTTTCCTTTTATTACTTTGGTTTTCCAGCACCTTTGTGCCACTTGTCTTTTCTTTTTCAACAGGTCCAATAGTGACACAATGGTTTTCCTCATGGGAATCCTCCTACATTCTGTGCTTTTTGGGGGAAGAAGAGGTGGACAAACGCGAGGATTCAATACAGGCCAAGCTGCACCAGAGATGCTCTGCACCCATTAGAAATGCCAGATCTGCACCTGAGACGCTCTCATTGAGCATGGGGCAAAAATGTCCGAGGGATCTCACACTCCCACAGGCAGTCCGAGGGAAGTCCAATGCTGTCGAGGAGCAAAGAACAAGAAATCGCTGAAAACTCGTTCCTAGCTCCAGTTAACAGGAGGTAAAGTTCTAGCAGTCTTCAGGATGAAACAATCCTCCCTTCTGGCAATCTCAGCTGATCCTAGCAACAGGTGCACCTTATATTTCTCATTCTAAGTTGCCCCTAATGCATTGTGAGTATAACTCCCTGAAATTTGGAATGGCAGCACCACTGGCTCTCATTTAAATTAGCTGTATGAGGACTTGCCGATCAAATCACAGCAAGGGCCAAAACGTAATCAAAAAATTGGCTGTATCGTTTTGGGGCTGAAATCCAGCAGAACTGGCTTCCGCTCCAATTTCCGGGTTAGAAAAAACATTTGCCCTGATCGGAGGCCCCAGCAATGCCAAAAATGGTGTGTAATTTCAGGGTCTGTGTGTCAGTCCACCTGACTGGGGAGGCAACAGTGGAGTCAGACATCTGTTTAAACTGCTCCTGGCTATAACTGACAGGAAACATGCTGAGGGAGTTTGAACATTAATTGATGTTTATTTTTGAATGAATGTTTTGCTTGCAAGCTACAGTGCATAAAATTGGGGGTTTAGCAGAATGTGAAATCCTCGGTTGGAGATTAGGATATTTAGGTTGCATTGAACAACTGCGTTAAGTACAGGTGTAATGGGAAGGAGTCTAGTGCTACCATAAATAGCTGCTGTCGTTTTCAGGTGTGCTTTATGCAAGACCTGTAAGGATGAATTTTACAAGTTAATGTGCCAGCTTTACTGGACGCGAGGGCAGATTGAATAATTGGGTGCAGGGGTCACCGCATCTGATTTGTGACCCTTCCAATTTTAATGATGTTAAAATTAATAACTGGAAAATTAGGAGTGCAACAAATCGGGAGCACAGACCTCCATGCACATTGCCCATCTGCCCTCCTATTTGGGTGCAGCTTCACACCAGGAGCACTAACTCTTAAATTTACCCCATCATTGAATGAGCAATGAAATCATTGATCAAGTCCTAGCAAATACATCTTCCCTGCACTACACCATTTTCTGCATCTATTTGCTCTTCATCAACCTCCTAATCTTCCTCATTGGTGGCCGGCCTCAGTTGCGTTGCCTCACCAAGGGGAAAAGGCTCCCACCTTTAAGATGGTGCAATGTGCAGCTGGCTACTACAATCTTACTGACATGTTTGGGCCATGATCTAAAGCGACTGCTGACTGATCCTGTGGAAACATTACGTCAGGATTCGACAAGCCTCCTGTATAACAGTCCGGCTCTGACTAAAGTGTGCCTCACTTTACATATTCTCCGCCTCTGCACAAACCTTCCTCAGTGGAGGCATGACCCACATCAGCAGAACAGAAGCTTAAACCCCAGAAGTTTTTCTTGCACCCTGCTGTTGCCACGGAGAAGAGACATGTAGAATTGTGACAAAACGATGGCATCACGTGAGCTGCCATAGAATCAGGAATTGATGTGAATGATCAACTGCTGCTGGTGACAAATCAAATGGCTATTCAGGGAGTGAAATATCTTTGTGGCTGATGCCAGACCCTGGATTGTGGATCGGGGCTGCCTGGACATACCCTGCACCCCTGGGAAGCCTGACATGACTAAAGCCAATCTTCCTGTCTTACTGCGGTTCCAGGGAAGCTGAGATACGGGCTGCAAAATACAAAAGGGTGCCGGTAACTTCCCTGACACAGCAATGGGCAACAAACTGACTAATATTGCAGGAATCACTTATAGGGGACTGAAAGATGCTAGTAGCAATTCCCCAATTCCTTGCAGATGCGATGGATTAAGGACACATTAAAGATTTGTGCTCTAAATTCCTGGAGTCCCTGCTCTATCGCTGGAAGGGCGGCAGAGCGGGATTCCCATTTACCTGTAGCTAAAGATGTTGATTCTGTCCCAAATTGTGGGGATGGGTCATTTCCATACTTGGTGCAGGCAGTTCACACCTGTACAGACACAACAAAAGTTCCTACCCTCTGTGCTGATGGCAGTCAGTGTGGCACTCAGCCACTCAAACAGGAGCAGCCTAAGAACTGGGAAGGGCCTAAGATTAAAAAAAAGAATATTCATTTTACATTGCTCCAAAGAGGGCAAAAATGGAACAGTGGAAAGATAACCAATTCCTTCTGGGGTCAATTACCCTGTTTCGGCAGTTTTGGGGCATGCCTGTGGTCCAGTATGTGTCCCAATAACTTTTGTTGAATGTGGCGCACAGCAAGTGCCAGGATGTTTGATCAGGTTCACCATATAAAATGAGTTTGACACTCCTGCACTAGACACAGGTGAATGTAGTTCCTGTGTTCAAATAAGGTGACAGAGCCATACCAGTAATGTCAGACCCATTAGCCTGTCCTCCATAATTGGAAAAACAATGGAGTCAATTATCAGAACAAACTGGAAGAGTATGAGAATACCCTATAATAAATGACAGCCAATATGTTTCACAAGGAGTAGATCTCTCCCGATCTCATAGACCTTTTTGAGAAGGTGACATTGCAAGATAATGGGATGAAGCTATATAACATATTGTACCTAGAGTTCCAAAGAAACTTGAGAGACTTCTTTAAAAACTAAGGCTCATGAATATCAGGGTAAGACGTGTATGTGGATCAGTAACTGGCTGAAGAGAAAGAGGCAGAGGGTAGTTGTAATCCACAATAGCTGAGCATCCTCCTATCATACTGCTGCACCCACGACGAGTTAAGCATCGTCCCACTACTCTGCTACATCACAAATAGATGAGCATTCTATTGAGGCCACCACTTTGGATGACATCACTTTCATTGTTGTCTCCAATGCAACCCATTAGTTGGTCCAGCAGGTTCTGTGTATCTGAGATTGAACAGATCCATCTGCTGAATTACATTGTGAAATTAAACACTCGCATAGCCTGCTAATAGTCCAACGTTCATGTGTTGAAGGCATGCCTTTGATCTCTACGACCAACTCCTCCTCATGTATCTGAGATCTAACGAAGAATCCTCCCATTATACCACTGAATACAAAAAAAGGGTCTTCCAAATTCACTGTCCTGCAATGGTGATGCTACGTCCTCTGTACCAGTTAAGTGCTCACCAGTGGTGTAAATATGCTTTGCATTGGTCCAAGTGCCACAAAATCTGTGCATTATAGTGAGCAGCGAGTCCAGAGCCCCAGGTGCTCTCACTTCATCTGTGAAGAGATGCATTAGGACAACATTATCAGCAGATACAGTAACAACGTTACTGTACCACACCAGGAATGACCTGCACTTTCACCATTTGCAAGTTATCGACATTTTGTACAAAGATGTAGTGTAGATGTAGTACACAGATGTGTTGATATTGCAACTTTATTGAGTGCTTTCCACTCCATATTGTAGTATAATTCTCCGGAACACCTACTTGACTCCAGAAGAGAAACGGTATGAGATCTCCTGGAGGGGACAGGCTCATAGCACCTGATATCATCTTATTAGTATCAAACCCAATTCTAAACTGCTGAGGGGATCCATTTGGAAAACCTAAGCACTTTTAAAACTTACCTGGAGTTGAATTGAATGTTCAGAGAGTCTGGGCATTCCTGCCCCCAATCTCTAAACATTTGAAATGACTGTTTCAGCATTATTGAGGGCTTAACTTTTCGAGTATTATTAAGTATGCTCATTAAGTTTCATTTTACTGTTTTCTGGAGCAGCAATACAATGTTCACTATAACTCCAGCACAGCAGGCTATCCAATGGAAACTGTGGAATAAATAACATTGACAAGGACTTGCTAAATGCACCAAGCAGCCATTTAAACCCTGAAATAGTGGAGGGGAGCCCAGTGCAGTCATTTACTCAGCAATATTCCACTGAAAGGTTTCAGGAAAGCCAGATTCATTGACCAAGCCCTGATAGCTACCAGGAAGAGTGAGTGAGTGGACGGACAGAACTATGGGATGGACAGTTATCCCACCAGCAACCCTCCCGGAAGCGCCTCATGTACCAGGCAATGGAAGAAATAACAAAATAGGTCAATGGACAGAATGGACAGAACCTGGAAAGATCTAGAAAAGATGTCAAATTTGAGGAAATCCGCTAAAATAAACCAAAATAAAGTTCTGCATGACAAACGCCTGCCACAGGTAGACATGCAAGGAAGTGTGCCATGACAAATTTTAAATCCTTGCCTACTAAATTTTTAAAAGCAGAAGTTAAACAGTGTGGTACTGGCAAGAGAGAACCAGGGCAATGAATGCTACCAAAGACGGGGGTAATTCTGCATGGGAAAGAAACGTGCAAGTGCATAGGGCAAGCTGTGTGGGCAGCAACAATTCCTAAAGCAATGCTTGTAAGTCAACCTAGCAGAATGGCGAGTGCTCAATTTGCAGCATGGCCTTGAAGCTTTGCTTCACATACCTACTATATTTCAGTTCTTTTTCCAAGTGATGTATAATTGAGTAGGTACAAACTTATACAGGTGGTGGCCCTGAGCAAGTCAAACTCCAATCTCATTGGGTGAGAGAGCATCAAGGAAGTGGAGGATGGTTCAACAAAAGGCGTACCATAAGCTTATGGCTAGTACCATAGCATGCGTGTTAGGTAAGGGTAAGTTTTCCAAAGCTATATCAATAGTGTGGGGCCTCAAAGGTAGCAGGCAGAGTTTGGGAAATTAGACTGGCCGGCCCATCCATCCAATTCGCAACGTGTCCAATTTTTCTGTATGGGGACCGTGTGGAAAATGGAACAAGTGAAAAGGTGGGCAGAGATCAGCATAAATCAGGTGGGCCCAATCTGAAGATTCAGGCTACTGCCTCATTTAACATACCATTCCTAGAAATGTGAACAAAACAATCTTCAGCATTATATCATGGCTAAAACCGTAGAATGTTATGGCATAGAAACAGGCCATTCAGCCCATCAGGTCATCAGCTTACATTTTCTGGTTTTGAAGCAGCTGCTGTTCATCACAGGCCAAATGGCATTTGCCCTCACTGGAATTGAGTTCAAAGAAAACCATTGTTTTTTTTTTACAAATGTGTTTTTGTTCAAATGATTCAGTGTTCTGAGAAAGAAATGGAACATTAACTGACTCTCAGCACTATTTGTGAAGACACTGGTTTTCAACAGCTGCATTATTTTACAGGAACAGAGATTAACAGGAACATTTACAAATACCAATATGACCTTGAGCTACCTGTAGCTCACCACTTCAACTCTCCCTTCTATTCCCACTTTGACCTGTCACTGGCCTCTTACACTGTTCCAACAGAGCTCAACGCAAGCTTCAAGAACAATATCTTATCTTTCTCGGAGGCACCTTTCACCATCTGGTCTGAACACTGATTTCAGTAACTTCAGATGTTAGCTGTATCCTCATTTTTAAATCTGTTTTCATTCCACACCTAACCCCCAGGTTTTTCATGTTTTACATCTCTCCCATTTTTACGTATTTCCCCAGGTCTTCCACTTTCTTTGTCCTTTATGCACTCTTTGTTTCTTTAATACCTTAATGTTTCTGTCCATTACTTGACTGAAATGACCTGTTATATCATTCCATTCATGATTCTTCTCTGTGTTTGTATGTTGGTTTGTGTTTTCCCTACTCCCCTTTACCGGTTGTATTAATATGCCTGTCCGCCACTTATATTTCAATTCTGTTGAAGGGTCCATACCTGAAGAACCTACGTCCCCTTTCCATACATGCTGACAGACCTGCTGAGTGTTTCCAGTATCTTCTGCTTGTGTTTTAGATTTCCAGCATCTGCTGTACTAAACCATTCCTTTTCCTGTCTAACTCATCTAATTCTGCTGGATTTCCATGTTTTTCTGACTATCACTAATTTGCTAAAATAAAGACATTTCCACTAAAACTAAGTGCTGCAGTTACAAAGAACATTCAAAGGACAGGTCCAAATTCTATGTGGTGTATATAGTTTTAGCTCTTCAAAGTAACATACGGTGGCCTCAATGACCCAGCCTGTTTCTTGCTTGTTTTACTGAATTATATGTGTACTTCAGTGACAAATTATGCAAGTTTGGGTGCTTTGGGACTCTTGAGGGAGCGATAATTAAACTATGGAAACGTGGAATGTTTTTAAACAGTTCTATCCACTGCTTCGGTATTGGCTCACTATGTGCTGAAGGTCATCCATGTAACTTTATATCAATGCTGAGTTTTCATTACAAACCAGCTTTTTGTGCTTTTCTTCAGGCTTCTGGTGGACTTTATTCTGCTGATCAATTTCTAACTGTAAATATTTTACAATCAGCACTCGCATTAACCCCCCACTCAACACATCCAGATGTGCATGACAAACTGTATCTTCCTCTAAGTTTCCATGTAAATGCTAACAGACTACATGGTCACTTGATATAGATGGTGAGCAGTCACATTAAATGCCAGACTCCCCAAACTTTTGGGATCCCTAGCACTAACTGTGTCTCTGTGAAGCAGTGCTTGTTCGGTTGTTACCATTTCACAGCAACAAATGGGACAGAACTCAAATCAGACTAGCTGAATGCATTCCCTGCTTTCCTGTTATTGTAAATTTTCCTTTTAACCGTCTATTGTATGTTCCACTTGAACACTCTGAAAATGTTTGTGATAACACAAAACATGTCGAAACTAACATCTGCTTTGTGCATTCAACTCTCTTAATACCAGATAATCCAAATAATAGAAATTCCTTACAATCTGAGACAGAACAAAGAGCAAACAATGGCATTTCTAAAATCCAAGCAGCAGTAATTGAAGCCTCCTCACATAAGGAAAACATCAGAGTTTTTGTGACAGGCTCAAATAACAGTTTCACATGTGCCACATACTACAATAACATTAGAGAAGAATCATTTACATTTTCAAAATTCAATTAGCAATTATTTCTGTTTGCTGTTATAATATCTGCCACAAAATATCTGCCATAATATTTGCTTTACAAAGTGTTCCTGTCAATGGAGGAGATGCTGTAAAACTATCAACAATAATTAGTGTGTGACACAGGTACATACAATGCCTGCAGAGTCAATGGGGAGGTAGCACCAAAGATTCAGATACAGATGCAGCTGGGAGTGATCAATGGTAAGAGTTTCTAATTCTTATTAGTCATCTCCACAATAGTATAAATTATAAATCAGAATAAATGTTGCTTTCCAGCAACAAATGGCAAAATAAATATGGATCTGAGCAGATGAACTGCCAGCTGGACAGTGATCACTGTGAAACTGCTCAGTGCTGCGAGGTGTCACTGTGTAACCTGTAGCGTGTTTCCCAGGCTTCAGCAGTTCTCAGGCCACTTTAAAGTCATGCCCCCTGCTGTTTGCAATCAAGCCGCTCCAGAACGCATGAGAATGCTCTCTGTAATTGGCCTCACAGGAGCGGCCTAGCAGGCATGGAGACCCTACTCATGGATTTCCATTCCAGCAGGATTGATGTTTCCAAACAAAAGTTCAATAAATTTAAGTTTATCGTTTTTTTCTACAAAAACGGTGAAGACTATTCCCATGGGATTTTCTTTCCCCTTTAAGTTTACAACAATGTGACCCTGAACAAACCCTGAAATAAAGATACTTGAATATCAGGAGTTGCCGCAGTATTGATCCTAAACAAGTAAAATAAGCACACAATTTAAAATAAATCCAAAACATCACTTCTGCCCAATCGGTTGTCCCTTTTTCCCACTCTCCTTCCTCTGTATTTATTTCTATTCTATACTGTTGTAGCTACTATTATTTTTTAAACTAATAAAAATAGAACTCATTCTGATATTTGTGTCACTTTTTTTTCTGAATAATAGTTTTTAGTTTGGTTTTCCTTGATTCAACCATGCATTTTGGGAGTAAAATATTAGCTTACGATTGATTGAAAACTGCCTACAGAGGTTGTTTTCTTTGATGAATTAAAGGTTAGAAGTTCCTCTGGTTAATATTGATGCATTGCATGTTGTATATGCTAATTCCCCACTGTGATGCCTTTGATACGGGAAAATAAGCAGAACTATTTTAGTTTATGTAATAAATCTCACTACAGCAGCTTAGAATTTTGGAAAAATTACAAGCATGTAAAAAATTCTTCTGTTGAATTGAAATCAGCAATATTTTTTCAAAGAAATGAACAAAAAAATTCAGAAACATGGAAAAGTGCCATCATTCAGTCAATTGATCTCAAAATGCCTGGTTGCACAACGAAAATAATTAGGTAATTCAGGCTGTATTGTTCTACTGCCCAGTCAATACTATTAATAAAAATATCAGAAATATGGAAAAAATGTTGGAGGAAAACACTGCACTAAAAGGTACTGCAAATATTACAGAAAAAACTTCCAAAGTGCTCCTAAACCCATGGAGCTTCCCTTGCTCCCATTCCGAATAGACGCACAAAGACTAAAGATCACATCATGCTGACTTGAGCTGGACATTTAAATATTTTCCATTAAATCCAGAGCCTCAGTGAAGCTCGCACACACAATGGAAGCAAGCACTTCAGCTCACTAAAAATAGAAGAGTGCAGAATTCCAAGCCAGTAAGAAACTGGCACATGGCCTGTTCTATTCATTCCGCACTCTCACTGCACCAATTACGCACCTGTTCTCCCAATTCCATACTCTCTCTGCACCAACTGAACACCTGTTCTTCCCAATCTGTACTCCGTCTACACCAATTGCACACCTATTCATCCCATTCTGTGCCCATCTATACCAATTGCACACCTGTTCTTTCCATTCCATAGTCCCTCTGCACTACTTGCAGACCTGCTCTCCCCATTCCGTACTCCGTCTACATCAATTGCACACCTGCTCTCAGTTCTACACTCCTTCTGCACCACTTGCACACCTGCTCTCCCCATTCCACATTCCCGCTGCACCAATTGCACACCTGCTCTCCCCATTCCGCACTCCCTCTGCACACCTGCTCCCCGCATTCTGTACTCCCTCTGCACCAATTGACCAACTGCTCTCTCAATTCCACACCCCCTCTGCACCAATTTGCACACCTGCTCTTTCAATCCTGTGCTCCCTCTGCACCATTTTTATGCCTTATCTCCCCATTCCGTACTCCCTCTGTACCAATTGCACACCTGTTCTCCCCATTCCATATTCCCTTTCCACCAATTGCACACCTGTTCTCCTGGTGCACGAGACTGTTGAATCAGCCCAAAAATTTCAACTTTTCACACAGAAAAAAATCTGTTAAGGAATTGCTTTGGGCTTTTTTTGACCAAACATTTGTGATACTGGTAAAGAGTGAATATTACTAGTAAAAAATCCACCATACGAAGAAATCCTGGCACAGTCAGCTGACAATCCTGTGGTATTAATGAAGAAAATCCATCAGTGATGGAAAAAGTCCATGTTTGTCAATCTGCCTGGAATGTTTGCTATCTTTTGACAATACTAATCTTAGAGTAAGATGTTAAACCCTGGTCATGAACCACGCATTCACTGTGCAAATCACTTCAGGAGCTAATCCTATCACACTATTTTACCAGTCACACAGTCAATATTTCATAGAATCACAGAAATTACAGGACAGAAGGAGGCCATTCAGCCCATGGTTCCTGTGCCAGTGCTAACTCTTGTACTGGAGCCATCTACTTTCTATCCTTTCTCCTTACCATTTTATCTTCTTCCTTTTCAAATACTTATCCAGTTCCCTTTTAAATGATGTTCTAGTCACTGCTTCAATAGCCACTTGTGGTAAAATATTCTATGTTCTAATAACCCATTGTGTGAAAATATTTCTTCTAACTCCCCCTTTGTTCTTCCAGTGATAATCCTGAGTCTACACCTGCTTGTTATTTGCTAAAGTCTGTATCATCATTGTTATTCCACAGAGTCTGAGACACTTCTGAACACATGTAACAGGGAATTTACAACTTCCCTATATAAGTAATAAGGCTGTGTAATGCAATCTTGTTAAGACATGGGACAGGATTACCCACTCCTTGAACAGGGCTCCATCCACATAAACTACAAGAGGCCCAGAAAATACAAATTCAAGGAAATCCCATGGCAGAGATTAGGGTCACGAGAGCACACATGAGGCTGTTTCAGCCTGCGATCTGTTTGATTCACATGATGTTAGGAATATGATATAAAAATCTCCAGGGTAGTCCACAGTTGAGGTAGTCAAGTATGGGCTATGGAAGATGTGGCCTTGATGTGCTAAATTACCTTTTCTCAATGCAAGTTTTTATGTTCTCCAGACATAATCAGAGTAAACTAAAATAGTGTACAGAAAATGTTCAAATTGCCCAACAGGTCAGTCACCAACTGTAAAGACAAAAGACAAGTTAACGTTTTAGGTCAAACCTTTCTCCAGAAAACATTAACCTGTCTTTTCTCCTTACAGAAGGCCATAGGCCTGTTGTGTATTTGCATGCTTTTCTGTTTTTGTTTCAATTTTCCATTTATTTTGTTTTTATTTGCAATTGTATATTACTTGGTTCAAGTTTACATTAGTCTAATAAATGCACCATACATTAAAAACTAAAAAGATTGCCTTTGCAAATGAAAAGTAAAGAATGTACTGAGGCTTACTGTATATCCTTGCCTCATAGAAGGCAGTCTTGAGGGTTACTGTATATCCATGAATATAGCAGGCAGTCCCAAGGGTTAATGCATATCCATGCCTTATAGCAAGCAGTCTTGAGACTCAATATATATCCATGAATATCGCAGGCAATCCCGAGGGTTAATGTATATCCCTGCCTTATAGCAGGCAGTCTCGAGGATTACTGTATATCCCTGCCTTACAGCTGGCAATCCCGAGGGTTAATGTATATCCCTGCCTCATAGAAGGCAGTCTCGAGGGTTACTGTGTATCCATGCATATAGCAGGCAGTCTCGAGAATTACTGTTTATCCCTGCCTCATTGAAGGCAGTCGTGAGGGATACTGTGTATCCATGAACATAGCAGGCAGTCTCGAGGGTTACTGTATATCCATGAATATAGCAGGCAACCCCGAGGGTTAATGTATATCCCTGCCTTACAGCAGGCAGTCTCAAGGGTTACTGTATATCCCTGACTCATAGAAGGCAGTCTCGAGGGTTACTGTATATCCCTGCCTCATAGAAGGCAGTCTCGAGGGTTACTGTATATCCCTGCCTCATAGAAGGCAGTCTCGAGGGTTACTGTATATCCCTGCCTTACAGCAGGCAGTCTCAAGGGTTACTGTATATCCCTGCCTCATAGAAGGCAGTCTCGAGGGTTACTGTATATCCCTGCCTCATAGAAGGCAGTCTCGAGGGTTACTGTATATCCATGAATATAGCAGGCAATCTCGCCAGTTACTGTATATTCCTGTCTAACGGCAAGTAGCCTGATAGTTATCGGCAGTGGTGACGCTGTTAACAGAAAGGCATTTTTGTTTTTGGGAAGTGAATTGAGGCAGACTACAGTTCCCAGCAAAGCCTCCCCAATCATCACAATTGCCAACAGAATAATCATTTTTCTGTTTATTTTATAAGAAGCAATTATACATTTTGTAACCAAAAAAGACATGTAGAGCCAAAACTTGAACTTCACACTAGGTTTATACTTACCAGTTGAACTATTGGTGTGAATTTTACCATTAATTATTCCCAACAAGAGCCAGAGGCTTGGAGGTAGATGTTTATACAGCATATTTCAGCCCTGATTTTCTGAGGAATATGCCAGCACTGTGCAGCTTAGCTAATGGTGGGTGTGAGTCCAAAAATTTGGCTCTGGACCTCCCATGTCTTATTCATCATGTGCTGAATTTTCCATGGTGCAACTGTGAGATAAGGAAAAATGCCACACTACAGGCTTATAATTGGAAACCTCATTTAATTGGAAAATATATCTAAATCAGGCAACATGCTGAACTAGAAATCCACACACAGCAGCAAAGCAAAAAATACAATGAGAACTACACCACCACTCAAGCCTCTGTAGAGCACTGAGAAAGAGAAAGAGAAAGAGAGAGAGAGAGAGAAAGAATGAGAGACTGAAGGAACATTTCTGTTATTTGGACCACACAGAGAGGGTGCTGCTCTACAGTCTATGCAAGGTCTCCAAAATCATCACTGTCTGCCTAATGCTGCATAATTCTGCCAGTTAACAAGGAGCAGGTGTGTAGCAGAACAAGGAGCAGGCCCATGGGACTGCGGACCTGCAGGAAGAAGATCACATTTCAGACATGTTGAGAAGGGGACTAAAAGATGGCAGTTCAGCTGCAGTAGAGAGAATGTGTGGCATGATCTTGGGGTGACAATGTTTGGGAGTACTTCGGAAGAACAAAGGCTTGACGATTGGTGCAAAACTCTGGTGACCCTTTCAAAAAACTTTAATTGAGAACACACCATGGTATACACATACTTGACACTGGCCTTAACCACATGCATAACATCACATTTATCTACATTAAATGTCATCCGCCAGATGCGGCCCATTCCCCCATCGCATCTAGATCCAATTGCGATCATTTTTTCTCCTCAAGGGTTTAGACACCAGCACAGATCTTGGTGTCATCCGTGAACTTGTGGACAGTACGGCCAATGCCTTCATCCAGATTATTGATATAGATTGATTATAGCATTTCCGACATTACAACAGTGACTACACTGCAAAAGTAACTCATTGGCTGTAAAGCGCTTTGGGACATCCTGAGGTCGTGAAAGGCGCTATACAAATACAAGTCTTTCTTTCTTTTGATTTTGAGAAGAAATGGTCCTAACACCGGTCTCTGCAGGACTCCATTAGTAATCGGTCTACACGTGGAGCCACTCCCATTAGTGACAACCCTCTGACTACAAGAATGCAACCAATTCCCTATCCAACCCAAGATCCACCCTCCAAATCCACAGACTCTATCTTATATAGTAATCTATTGTGTGGCACCATGTGAAAAGCTTTTTGGAAGTCCAAGTGTACAATGTCTACAGGGCTACCTTCATCCATCAACCTAGTAACCTCCTCAAACAATTCAACCAGGTTAGTAAGACACTAAGGGTTCTTTCCCAGAAGCCATGTTGCATGTCTCTAATAACCGCTTCTCTATCATGGTGGCCATATAGAATATCCCTAATCATCCCTTCTAACAACTTTCCTATAACTGATGTTAAGCTAATAGGCCGATAATCTTCCACTTCTGAAGTCAATGGAATTAAAAATTGAGAGAGATGTAAAACGTGCTGCTGACTTGCTACCACCCATTTTACACCATGGCACAAAGTCAAGATCTACCTCACTGTGTCATCTTCAAAGATTCAGGAGGGGGGAATGGGAGCCCCACAGCATTAGGTACAAAGGTAGACGGTAAACCAGTTGTCAACAGCAAAACACAATTCCAAAATCAGCTGAGAAATAATCTTTCTATAAATCATTAGAGAGCACTTGTTGGACCCTTCAAATGTACTTTTGCCTTTTCTGTGGTGCCTAGCACCGCTGAGCTTTTTTATGTGGATGTGATTGCTGCTGAGTGTAAATGAGATGGTAGTGACAGAAAATGGAACCATGTTATTTAAATACGCCACCCATTTTATGGCATACACATTTTCCATCCCCTGCACATAATAGAAGAAGAATGTGCAGGTGCTGAAGTGAATGGGCGGTATTGGTTGAAAAATCTGGGTTTAATTCCGATTTCATACTGCAGCTCAACAAAAAATGATGAGGTGCAATGTTTTACTTAGTGTGTGACTGAGGAGACCTTTAACACTTTCAAAATATATTTCAGATGGCTTCATCATTCCTTGTGGAAAGTATGCTTAATATTTGTAGCATGCTGTATATTTTATAAAGCACTAACAGCTCCTCTGGGATAGAGGTGTAATTGAAGAGGGTGTAACCAATCATTCTGCAAATGAAACTATGAAGCAAGCAAACTTCAAAACTCATATTTCCATACAAGCTGAAATGTTAGACCAAGCTGATTTACATATACTTTTAAATAAGGGTAAAAATTCCACTGCACCCATTCCTGGTGTGTGCTAATGCAGAAAATGATGAGCTGGGAGTTCACCATTTCCTAATATGCACTCCTGGCACATGGAGTTTTACACTTTGATGTCAAAACATAAAGAAAAAAAGACTTGCAATTTTGCAGCGCCTTTCATGACCTCAGGCATCCCAAAGCATTTTACAGCCAATGAAGTACTTCTGAAATGTAGTCACTGTTGTAATGTAGGAAACCCGGCAGCCAATTTGCGCACAGCAAGATCCCAAAAACAGCACTGTGATATTGACCAGATAATCTGTTTTAGTGATGTTGGTTGAGGGATAAATATTGGCCAGGACACAATGGAGAAATTATTCTTCGAAATAGTGACACGGGATATTTTACATCCACCTGAGAGGGCAGATGGGGCCTCGGTTTAAACCATACTGACCAGTTAAGATAGATATTCCAATCGAGCTTCCAATGAGCATTAGTTGGGTGTGTCAATGTACTGATTCTGCCCGATCATTAACGTGCACATAATGTCGTTCTGGCAGGCACTTTTTCTTAAATTCATTCATGGGATGTGGGCGTCGCTGGCAAGACCAGCATTTATTGCCCATCCCTAACTGCCCTTTAGAAGGTGGTATTGAGCCGCCTTCTTCAACCACTGCAGTCCGTGTGGTGAAGGTTCTCCCACAGTGCTGTTAGGAAGGGAGTTCCAGGATTTTGACCCAGTGACGATGAAGGAATGGTGATATATTTCCAAGTCGGGATGGTGTGTTACTTGGAGGGGGAACGTGCAGGTGGTGTTGTTGCCATGTGCCTGCTGCCCTTGTCCTTCTAGGTGGTAGAGGTCGCGGGTTTGGGAGGTGCTGTCGAAGAAGCCTTGGGGAGTTGCTGCAGTGCATCCTGTGGATGGTACGCACTGCAGCCATGGTGCGCCGGTGGTGAAGGGAGTGAATGTTTAGGGTCGTGGATGGGGTGCCAATTAAGCGGGCTGCTTTGTCCGGGATGGTGTTGAGTTTCTTGAGTGTTGTTGGAGCTGCACTCATCCAGGCAAGTGGAGAGTATTCCATCACACTCCTGACTTGTGCCTTGTAGATGGTGGAAAGGCTTTGGGGAGTCAGGAGGTGAGCCACTCGCCGCAGAATACCCAGCCTTTAACCTGATCTTGTAGCCACAGTATTTATACGGCTGGTCCAGTTAAGTTTCTGGTCAATGGTGACCCCCAGGATGTTGATGGTGGGGGATTCGGTGATGGTAATGCTGTTGAATGTCAAGGGGAGGTGGTTAGACTCTCTCTTGTTGGAGATGGTCATTGCCTGGCACTTGTCTGGCGTGGATATTACTTGCCACTTATCAGCCCAAGCCTGGATGTTTGGGTGCTAGTACAAAACCTGCAATAGGCGGCAGCCCCCCAGATCTCTGAACTCTTACCCACCATGAGGAGGAAGTACCCACATCCTGGAGAGGGAGGAAAAGGTGTTGGAGATGGGAGAAGTACGGTGTCTGCTGTGGCTCAGTTGGTAGCTCTCTCAATTATGAGTCAGAAGGTTGTGAGTTTAAGCCCCACTCCAGAGACTTGAGCACATAATGTAGGCTGACACTTCAGTGCAGTACTGCGGGAGTGCTCCACTGTTGGAGGTGCCGTCTTTCGGATGAGATGTTAAACTGAGGCCCCGCCTGCTCTCTCAGGTGGACATAAAAGATCCCATGGCACTATTTTGAAGAATAACAGGGGAGTTCTCCCCAATGTCTTGGCCAATATTTAACCCTCAACAAACATTACTGAAACAAATTATCTGGTCATTATCTCATTGCTGTTTGTGGGACCATGTTGTGCGCAAATTGGTTGCCGTATTTTCTACATTACATCAATGACTACACTTCAAAAGTACTTCAAAAGTACCGCTGAGTGCAGCGGGCACAGAGTGAGGAGCTTGAGAGTTTGGTAAGTGTGGGAATTCGGTGAAGTGGGGGAAGGAGGTGCTGCTTTGCCTTGCTTTTCCTAACTTTATCCGCAGACCGGCGGCGGACCTGAGCAACAGCAGACCAAGAACAGGGATAAAAGCAGCAGCAAGCCTGCAACAACAGAAAACTGCAGTGTGACGTCACAGGTGAGACAGGTAAGTGATTGGTAGTGACGATGGGCTAAGTTTTAAGTTAACATATAGCATATAACTAAATTTTAAAAAACTAAACTTAATTTAATTAATCTAATAAATTAAATGAGGCAAATAATTTGATTAACATTAAATTAATTAAATAAATAAATTAATTAATGGGAGAACAGGAGATGTGTTGCTGCTGCAATATGTGGGAGCTTGTGGACATTATTGTCCAGGGCGACTACATCTGCAGTAAGTGTCTGCAGCTCGAGGAACTTCGGCTCCGAGTTGAGGAGCTGGAGTCCGAGCTGTGGACGTTGCGAGACATCAGGGAGGCAGCCACACCTCTTAGATTAAATACTTTAGAATTGACACGTGGTCAAGGACAGGAGGGTGTGACTGCGAGTGCAGCAGGTAGGGGGATCCAGGAGGTAGCATTGCAGGAGCCTCAGTCCATGCGCTTGTCCAATAGATTTGAGGTTCTTGCAACTCTTGTGGACAAGTGCGGGGACTGCAGGGAGGATGAGCAAACTGACCACGGCACCATTGTACAGGAAGCCGTTCAAGTTGGGGTGGGGGGCAGTAAAGAGGAAGGTGGTTGTAGTAGGCAACAGTATAGTTAGGGGGATAGACACTGTTCTCTGCAGCCAGGAGCATGAGTCCTGAAGGCAATGTTGCCTACCCATTGCCAGGGTTAAGGACATCTCCTCCGGGCTGGAGAAGAATTTGGAGTGGGAGGAGGGGGATCCACTTGTCGTGGTCCATGTAGGTATCAATGACATAGGTAGGACTAAGAAAAAGGCTCTGCTGAGAGAGTTTGAGCAGTTAGGGACTAAATTAAAAAGCAGAACCACAAAGGTAATAATCTCTGGATTATTACCTGAGCCACAAGCAAATTGGCACAGGGTAAATAAGATCAGAGAGATGAATGCGTGGCTCAAAGATTGGTGTGGGAGAAGTGGGTTTCGATTCGTGGGGCACTGGCACCAGTACTGGGGAAAGAGAGAGCTGTTCCATTGGGACGGACGACACCTGAACCTTGCTGGGACCAGAGTTCTAGCGAATCGAATAACTAGGGAGGTAGATAGGGCTTTAAACTAAATAAGGGCGGGGGGGGGGGGGGAGGGTCCCGGTGGAGAGAATGCTAAAGAGAAAAGACAAAGAAGCAGTGCAGGAAAGTGACTGCGGTAAGGATAACCAGATTGTGTCAGGAAGGGACAGAGAGTACAAACAAAAGAGTGTACTAACAAATGGGGTCCAGGTAAGAAAAAATGGTAATAAGACAAATAGGGCCATAGTACAAAAAAATGGTAAGATGTCTAAAAATGTTAAAAAGACAAATCTGAAGGCATTGTATCTGAATGCACGAAGCATTCATAATAAGGCTGACGAATTAACAACGCAAATAGATCTAAACGGATATGATATAATTGCAATTACGGAGACATGGCTGCAGGGTGACCAAGGTTGGGAACTGAATATCCAAAGGTATTCGATATTTAGGAAGGACAGGCAAAAAGGAAAAGGAGGTGGGGTGGCTTTGTTAGTAAAGGATGAAATCAGAGCAATAGTGAGAAAGGATATTGGCTTAGAAAATCAAGATGTCGAATTAGTCTGGGTGGAGTTAAGAAGCAGTAAGGGGCAGAAAACAAGGGTGGGAGTTGTCTCTAGGCTTTCAAACAGTAGTGGTAATGTAGGGGATGGCATCAAACAGGAAATTAGAGATGCATGTAACAAGAGTACTACAGTAATCATGGGTGACTTTAATCTACATATAGACTGGCCAAAGCAAATTAGCAATAATTCTGTGGAGGATGAATTCCTGGAGTGTGTACGAGATTTTTTTTAGGCCAGTACGTTGAGGAGCCAACCAGGGAACAGACTATCCTAGATTGGGTATCCTAAAAGAGGCAGCCATAGAAATAATGGATGCATTGGTTGTTATCTTCCAAAATTCGATAGATTATGGAACAGTTCCTGCAGATTGGAGGGTGGCCCACTATTTAAACAAAGAGGGAGAGAGAAAACAGGGAACTACAGACCGGTTAGCCTAACATCAGTAGTAGGGAAAATGCTAGAGTCTATTACAAAGGATGTGATAACAGGACACTTAGAAAATATCAACGGCATTAGACAAAGTCAACATGGATTTATGAAAGGGAAATCATGTTTGAGAAACCTACTGGAGTTTTTTGAGGATGTAACTGGTAGAATATAAAAGGGAGAACTAGTGGATGTGGTTTATTTGGATTTTCAGAAGGCCTTTGATAAAGTCCCACATAAGAGGTTAGTGTGCAAAATTAAAGCACATGGGATTGGTGGTAATATACTGGCATGGATTGAAAATTGGTTAACAGACAAGAAACAGAGAGTAGGAATAAATGGGTCTTTTTCGGGGTGGCAGGCAGTGACTAGTGCGGTACCGCAGGGATCAGTGCTTGGGCCCCAGCTATTCACAATATATATCAATGATTTGGATGAGGGAACCAAATGTAATATTTCCAAGTTTGCTAACGACACAAAACTAGGTGGGATCGTGAGTTGTGAGGAGGATGCAAAGAGTCTTCAAGGCGATTTAGACAAGTTGAGTGAGTGGGCAAATACATGGCAGATGCAGTATAATGTGGATAAATGTGAAGTTATTCACTTTGGCAGGAAAAACAGAAAGGCAGAGTATTATTTAAATGGTGACAGATTGGGAAATGTTGATGTACAAAGGGACCTGGGTGTCCTTGTACAACAGTCACTGAAAGCAAACATGCAGGTGCAGCAAGCAATTAGGAAGGCAAATGGTATGTTGGCCTTCATTGCAAGAGGATTTGAGTACAGGAGCAAGGATGTCTTACTGCAGTTATACAGGGCTTTGGTGAGACCACACCTGGAGTATTTTGTGCAGTTTTGTTCTCCTTACCTAAGAAAGGATATACTTGCCATGGAGGGAGTGCAGCGAAGGTTCACCAGACTGATTCCTGGAATGGTAGGACTGTCGTATGAGGAGAGATTGGGTTGACTTGGCCTGTATTCACTCGAGTTTAGAAGAATGAGAGGGGATCTCATTGAAACATATAACATTCTGACAGGGTTAGACAGACTGGATGCAATTCTAAACTTCACTCCCAAAGTAACTGCAATTTTCCCTGTCTGTAGAATGTGATCTCCTCAATCAGGCTGCTTGCACAGAAAAAATTCCTTTGCACTTTGCTACCATTTTGAAAAATTGTCCTGGAATTAGCATCTGAATTACACAAAATGGAGGATCTTTTCACAAAGCGATCGAAACTGGTTTTTTTGCAGAAGTTGACAAACAATGTGCAGTCCATCTGCGCGTTGAATGAAAAACTTAATGGTGAAAATACTTGTGCGAGTTAACGTTTAAAATGGAGCCTTCTGTCCACAAGAATGTGCTGCGTTTGTTTTCGTGCAGACTTTGCTAAATTTGCTTGAACATGGGAAGAGAATATGGGTCATGGCTCTTTTATTCCAACATCACTAAAGCTCTGGATTTACTGACCAAATTCAGGAATTCAGACATGCGAATGAAATGAACGGTCTGGCTTTGTTGGTATTGGTTGAAAGCCACTACAGTCAATCTAAGGAAACAAGTCTATTTCAGTGACAGTGGCATTTCTCACAGCAGTCAATGTTATGTTTGAGACAGTCAGGAATCGCTCTGCATTTAAGAATGCGTAGGAAAATAAGATGACATTACAATGTGCTTTTGTAGCATGCAGCACTCGCTGCAAAATAAAGCTTTAGTGGATCACTTGTTTTCTTTTTCTCAGCAGTACAACCAAACTTAAAATCGTAATATTACATCTGAAATATTTCCTGCACTGTCTACGATCTTGTGAAGTGGGTGGAAGATCCCATTCACAGTGCTGTGAAACGTGGGCATGCATGTCCCATGATTTTTCGTCCGACGAAAGCCATGGGGAGCGTGCCCAAATTCCCGACATGCACTTCTACCAGACAAGGCTCCCCACTGGGGGAAAACTTTTATAAATTGACCCGCTGGTCTGAGCAAGAGAAAAGCTTCTTGGGGAATAGTGACTGTTTCTCAATAGTAGGCAGGAATAATTACATAAATATAATTTTTCATCTACCATTTTTACCCCCTCAGCCAGCTCACTTCATAAAAGGCAAAAAAATACATTCATAACATAGCTAACACAAGTTAGGGATCTGGTAGTGTAATGGCTATGTTACTGGATTAGCAATCCAGAGACCTGGACTAATGATTTAGGGAACGTGAGTTCAAATGGCAGTTTGAGAATTTGAATTCAGTGTAAAAAAATCCAAAAGTAAAAAGCAAGTATCAGTAAAAGTGATAATGAAGTTGTCAGATTGTTGGAAAAACCCAACTGGGTCACTAATGTCCTTTAGGGATCCTTATCTGGTCTGACCTACTTATAACTCCAGACCCACACCAATGTAGTTGACTCTTAACTGCCCCATGACATGGCCTAGCATGCCACTCAGTTGTATCAAACTGCTATAATGGTTCAAGTAGAAGGCTCACCACCACCTTCTCAGGGCAACTAGAGATGGGTAGTAAATGCCAGCCTCCAAGAATGAAAAAGAAAGAATGCAAAAAAAATCACCAAAGGTTCCCAAAATCCTGTTGGAAATGCACCAATACATTTTATCCACTGAGATCTAACTTCTGTAGGCATCTGGAGCACTAGTTTTTGGCTCACTCTGAACTGCCACGTGGAAAATCAATTTCCTGATCAGCATTTCCTGCGAGTGCTGCTCCTCTCTGAGAGCACCCGTTCAGGGAATCAGCCCTTATAAGACCATTTAGCACCGGAAACCGGATCAATCGGCAAAGGACACTGAGAGACCACAAAAATGTCAGGGGTTCAGAAAAATAACTAGAAATTCAGGGTGGTGCACTACAGTACCGGAGTGGAGCAATATGTGGCAGAGCAGTTATTCCTAACCCACCTCTCCCCAATGCTGCCGGGACCCAGGAGTCACCTCCCCTCATGCTGCCAGATCCTGGGTGTACCATATCCTCCATAGTACTGCCAGATCCAACGACTGTTGATCCCATTGCTGCTGGGTCCTTCAGAAAGTGTCTCACAGAAGGCTCATACAAAAAAATTCAGGCATATGGTATGAGAAGAAATGTAGCAGCATGGATAGAAAGTTGATTGTGTGCCATTCTGTAAGATCTGTAGCCAATTGCCAGAACAAGCACAACACTGTCTGCAGACAAAGTCTGAAAACAGCATTATGGGTTTATTGGCATTCAGAAAGGCCTGCCCACTTTTTGTCACCTCGGTATGAACCCCTAGTGCCTGAATGAAGTTCTCTTTTACCCTCTCTAGTGCTGCAGTGTGGGCGGAGGTAGACTGCTAAGGCTCAATCTAAGGTTCAAGAGATGCATGTGGTCAATGACCTCTAAGAACTCTGGCCTGAGAGGGTGCAACAACTCAGCACCTTCAGGGCTATCTGATCCAGCTTGTTTTCTGGCACCCCTGCATTCCTAAAAGCACATCCAACTTACCCTGAGCAACATCACAAAAGATCCACTAGTAACATTATAAAATCAGTACATCAGCACTTGCAGACATCACACTGCATGTGTCACACTTTGCTACAGATGCAACACAAGGTTAAAATGCTGTGTGCTTCACAAGCACGTTTCAATTTTCAAAGTTCCATGACCAAACAGCAACATGTGTAAATAGAGTTACTGCCGAATTTGCACCGAAGTTATGCCGGCAGAGTGGGAGAAGCCCCGAGGAAATTCCCTCCCCATGTATCCTCTGAATTACTGCGAACAATGCTAAGAGAGATCTGTTAGTGCTGTAAATAAATGGCCTCCAGCTGTTAATAAATGGTCTGCAGTGTGATATCTGCAGTGTGGCGCGTCGCCAGTGTGGCGTCAGCCGTGTGGTATCTGCAATTTTGTATCTGCAGTTTGATGGCCACAGTGTGGTATCTGTGCGTGGTAATGTAGTTTTTAATGCATTACTATCTGTCAATTCAGCCTTTACACCTAACATCTTTGGTAACTACTTTTCTCCAGAGAAGCAGATTTCAAATATTGCATCTCTTAATATACCATTAACTAATGTAAGGATTCCCATGACTGCTAGACATGGGCTTGAATAATGACTTTGAACTGAAGAAATTATTTGTCCAACAATAACAAGCTGCTAACATGCTCGCATTCTTCGCGATTGCACTCTGTGTGCTCTTATGGTTTTATTGGCGATCGTTAATTACAGAGAAAATTAGGGATTCTACCGCTTTTTGTTTAAAAGAGACATTTGGGGGTGAATTTCCTCAGGGTTTTAACCAGTCACTGTAACTTTGGCGGAAGATTGGCAGAAACTCCGCCCACACAAATAAATGGGGTCTCTGCCGATCGGCCGCCGAAGTTTTAACAGTCGATCGGGAGGTTCCCGATCAATTCAAAACATTTGGTATTAATCCTATTAAATAAAGCTGTCTATTCAGCCTCCTTTCTGTGTGCCTTCCTCATACCCCTAAGAAATGGCCCCATCTAGTGTAAATAAGCCAGTACTGTATGTGCAACCCATCTGATTTTCTTCCCCCATGGGGCAGGAATTAAGCTACAACATGAAAAATATCAAGCTGATTTTCCTTGTAAATGCAGCATAATGAAATACTGATGTACAAGAAGTTTTAAAATGATTACTCCGTGCTGCCTTTGGCTGTCTCCATTAGCCGTATGGAACACCCGCAAACAACATGAAGTCCATGGTACACAACAGACGGCAGAAAAACAAATGAAACATGTGCACAGTAAACACTGCACCACTGAATAAGTAAAGGAAGTTCAGCGTTACCAAACCTTGAGCCTGTCATTCTATCATTGTGTTAAAAATAAAAGCTCTGAAATTCCGCAGGGGTTCTCCTGCTTTGGTTATGCTGGGGGGGGGATCCACCGATCTCCCACCAGAGCAATCAAGGGAAAGCAAGAGAACTGCCGTGAAATTTTAGGCCTAAAGCATCAGTGATCCAAGCGTGAAGTGTGCATCAACAGTTAAACAGGGAGTTTTGATTGTAAATATATGGAAGGGAAAATAGTAGTGCTCAATTGCAGAGCTTACTGGGTAATGAGGCCCTCATGCACCTCTCTCCCTGCTTTTAGTGATCAGCCTGCTGCTGGTTTTCAATGAAGTTACCTTTAGCAGCTCTAATGATGAGTTTACAGGGGTTACGAGCAGAGATACAGTCAACTAATTAAGGGGCTGGTTGTGTTGTGATAGACAACAGAAAGGTAGCACAATTAAACTGACATGAAAGGTTAGATTTGACAATAAAAGTGAGGCATGAAACTTTCCAACCCAGTGGAATAACGTCAGTTAGTTCACCGGTAGAAAGATCAAACCAAGAGTTGGACCAGGCTAAAACAGGAAAGAATTCTGAAACACCATTCTACTCAGCTGATTTATAGTGTTAAACAAGACAGGTTTGGTTTAGAGCATGATGTGTTACGGGGAGTAGACAGAACCTATTCAGTTATCAGTGAACTGATTAATGTGGGGTTGACACCAAACATGTCTGCAGATGGATCACTCCAGATTTACGAACATCTGATCAGAGAAAGTTTACTATAAAATTTGATGATAGTCCAATAAAATATTCATAAATTATTGAGAAACTAAGACTGCGTTCATGGATATATTAGCACATTAATCCCTTCAGGTTTGAATTGTTTAAAATAACATAACTTATTCCATACATTGCTTACCAATTGACTATTTCTGTTACGTTACTTTGAGTCTGTCCCCCTCTGCTGGATTTACATGTAACCTGCTAGAAATATTCAGGGAATCAATATTGACGAGTTTCCATCCTGACATGGAAGGAAGCGTGGGTTCAGGCTAGAGTTTGAACACTATAGGGCCAATCCTGTGACGTGCACCTGTCCAGCAATGCTCCATGCTAAGATAGGAGTCTCGTAAAATAAGTTCTATAGTGTAAAGTATTACAAATGACATTATACTCCACAATAATTATTGTCTAGCCATCAATTGCAAATTGTTTATTGTGGTAAAGGGTGCAAGTACCAGGAGACACAAGTTAAACATTCGGAAGTTAGGAGTAAGAAGAGAAGTCAGAGAGCACGTTCTCACTCACAGGGTAATAACATTACAGAACAAGTTACCAGGGAAGGGCACTATGGCAGTCAGTATAAATGGGTTTAGCAAGGAACCAGATGGGCAATACATTCCTCACTTAAGCATTCTTTTTCACTAAAATTACTTGAGTAAAAAGGGATGCCATACTGCAGAAAGGACTGATAGACCATCATCCATGTTTAGTGCTGTTGAGCCTTCCTGTCCCTTTGAAAATAATTAAAGACAATTAGCAAAAAGTGAGAGAAAACACTGCCCTGAATTTCTGCAGGTTCTCCCAACCTTCTGCTGTAACTTCAGCAGGAGACCAGGATTGACTCCTATAACACTGCACACATAGGCAGTGCTGGGAGTAGCTCCAGTGGCACTGTACACATGGGCAGAGCTGGGAGTAGCTCCATTGGCATTGTACACATGGGCAGAGCTGGGAGTAGCTCCACTGGCACTGTTCACATGGGCAGAGCTGGGAGTAGCTCCAGTGACACTGTACACATCGGCAGAGCTGGGAGTAGCTCCAGTGACACTACACATCGGCAGAGTTGGGAGTAGCTCCAGTGACACTGTACACATAGGCAGAGTTGGGATTGGCTCCAGTGACACTGTACACATAGGCAGAGCTGGGAGTAGCTCCAGTGACACTGTACACATAGGCAGAGCTGGGTGTAGCTCCATTGGCATTGTACACATGGGCAGAGCTGGGAGTAGCTCCACTGGCACTGTTCACATGGGCAGAGCTGGGAGTAGCTCCAGTGACACTGTTCACATGGGCAGAGCTGGAAGTAGCTCCAGTGACACTGTTCACATGGGCAGAGCTGGGAGTAGCTCCAGTGACACTGTTCACATGGGCAGAGCTGGAAGTAGCTCCAGTGACACTGTTCACATGGGCAGAGCTGGGAGTAGCTCCCGTGACATGACAGAAAAGGTAGGTTTGGATGCTTGGTATAGGAACATTCCAAGTAAGGGCCAGCAACTGAAATGTTTTGGCCACCTCACAATCCACACATGGCCAACTGCGATGAACTGATATAATTACATAATTCAGTTAGTTTTAGCATAGTTGTGGAAAAGGACAAAGATAGAACAGGAGTTAAAGTTCTCAACTGGGGAAAGGCCAATTTTACTAAGCGAAGAAGTGATTTAGCAAAAGTGGACTGGAAACAGCTACTTGAAGGTAAATCAATGTCAGATCAGTGGGAGGCATTCAAAGGGAAGATTTGAGGGGTGCAGAGTAAACATGTTCCCACAAAGGAAAAGGGTGAGGCTGCCAAATCTAGAGCCCCCTGGATGTCAAGGGTCATACAGGGCAAGATAAAGCAGAAAACGAAAGCTTATATCAGGCACTGAGAACTCAATGCTACAGAAAGCCTAGAGGAGTATAAAAAGTGCAGGGGTGAAATTAAAAAGGAAATTAGGAAAGCAAACAGAGGGCATGAAAAAATATTGGCAAGTAAAATCTAGGAAAACCCAAAGATGCTTTATAAAAACATTAAGAGCAAGAGGATAACTAAGGAAAGAGTAGGCTTATTAGAGACCAGAAAAGGTAACCTATGTGTGGAGGCGGAAGATGTGGGTATGGTTCTTAATGAATACTTTGCGACTGTCTTCGCAAAAGAGAAGGATGATGCAGACATTGTAGTTAAGGAGGAGGGGTGTGAAATATTGGATGGGATAAACTTAGTGAGAGAGGAAATATTAAAGGGATTAGTATCTTTGAAAGTAGATAAATCACCAGGGCCAGATGAAATGTATCACAGGCTGTTAAAAGAAGCAAGGGAGGAAATAGCGGAGTCTCTGACCATCATTTTCCAATCCTCACTGGATACAGGAGTGGTGCCGGATGATTGGAGGGCTGCTAACGTTGTACCATTGTTTACAAAGGGAGCGAGGGATAGACCGAGTAATTACAGGCCAGTCAGCCTAACCTTGGTGGTGGGCAAATTATTGGAATCTATTCTGAGGGACAGGATAAACCGTCACTTAGAAAGGCACGGAGTAATCAAGGACAGTCAGCATGGATTTCATAAGGGAAGGTCGTGTCTGTAACTTGATTGAATTTTTTGAGGAGGTAATAAGGAGGGTCGATGAGGGTAATGCATTTGATGTAGTCTACATGGATTTTAGCAAGGCTTTTGACTTGGCAGACTGGTCAAAAAAGTACAAGCTCATGGGATCCAAGGGAGGAGTGGCAGTTTGGATCCAAAATTAGCTCAGTGGCAGGAAGCAGAGGGTAATGGTCGACAGGTGTTTTTGTGACTGGAAGGCTGTTTTCAGTACTAGGAGGGCTCAGTACTAGGCCCCTGGTTTTTTGTGATATATATTAATGATTTGGACTTAAACGTAGGGAGCATGATTAAGAAGCTTGCAGATGATACAAAAATTGGCCGTGTGGTTGATAGTGAGGAGGAAAGCTGTAGACTGCATGAAGCTATCAATGGACTGGTCAGGTGGGCAGAAAAGTGGCAAATTGAATTCAATCCGGAGACGTGTGAGGTAATGCATTTGGGGAGGGCGAATGAGGCAAGGGAGTACACAATAAATGGGAGGATACTGAAAAGTGTAGAGGAAGTGAGGAAGTGGAGTGCATGTCCACAGATCCCTGAAGATAGCAGGACAGGTAGATAAGGTGGTTAAGAAGGCATATGGAATGCAGTCCTTTATTAGCTGAGGCATAGAATATAAGAGTAGGGAGGTTATGCTGGAACTGTATAAAACACTGGTTAAGCCACAGCTTGAGTACTGCGTACAGTTCAGGTCACCACAATACAGGAAGGATATAATTGCACAAGAGAGGGCACAGAGGAGATTTACAAAGATGTTGCCAGGACTGGAGAATTTTAGCTATGAGGAAAGATTTGATAGGCTGGAGTTGTTCTCATTGGAACAGAGGAGGCTGAGGGGTGATTTAATTGAGGTGTACAAAATTATGAGGGACCTAGATAGAGTGGATAGGAAGGACCTATTTCCCTTAGCAGAGAGGTCAACAACCAGGGGGCATAGTTTTAAAGTGATTCATAGAAAGATTAGAGGGGAGCTGAGGAAAAAGTTTTTCACCCAGAAGGTGGTGGGGGTCTGGAACTCACTGCCTGAAAGGGTATTAGCAGCAGAAACCTTTAACCCATTTAAAAAGTATGTTATGAGCTGATATTATTGAACCAGTTTCTGGCTGGAGGACTTTTTGCAGTGACCCCAAATCCATCTGAGGAGGCTAGTTTCTGCATCAACTGCAGAATATTGAATGGGGTGACTGCTAAAGACAAGTATTCAATTCCTTGTGTAGATAACTCTTCAGACTTGCCGAAGGCTCCACTGGCCCTCAAGCAAATGGGATGCACTCCTGCTGCCTCCACAAATTCCAGCAGGGTCAGCGCTAGTGGGCAGTCATGGTGCAATCCCAACGTAATCTCTGGAATTGCAGCCCGTGGATTTTTGGGAGCCATGTATTTGGCATAAAATTGCTGATGATTGGACTAGTCAGAGGAGGTCAGCCAGTGAAATGGGGAAACAAAGTTTTGGAAGATTTTAGACCCACCAGAAATAGTTGTGGAGTTGGCAGAGCAGCTGCGTTGCCCGACCAAAGCCATTTTTGGGTCCGGGTCTCATTTAAATGCTGCTGGTGGGCTGCAGACACCAAGGCCCCGAAATTTCCAGGGAGGCAGGGAAGGAGCGGGGGTGCCTGTCAGCGGCCGGGAAACTCAGAAATACCAGGAAGGCGACGGTGCTGCCGAATTTAACGGCAGGACCCAAAGGTGCTGCCGAATTTAACGGCAGGATCTTCTTGGAATTTTTTTTTACTTTATTTGCCGCCCAGCAGCTGACCAGATTGAGAGGCGGTGGGGGCGGGGCGGTGGGAAAGAGATCACTGAGAATTTGTTAATTCCGAGTCGCTGACAATCTACCTGATGAAGTAGGAACAAACCTGAAGAAGCATGAGGCAGGAATATACCTGATGAAGTTTGGAGTAAGATGTGTGCTGTGCAGGACTCTTAGTGCTAATGACCAAGACATTAGGCATAGGTAATATCTATATAAGGTGCAATTTAGGTACCAGTATTCCATAACCATTGAGGTGTTCAAAGCATTTTAAGCAATTATTTCTCTGATGCAACAATGGCAAAACTCAATAAAAATAATTAAATGATGTTGAGAACCTGATAGTTCCTGAGCTGCTGGAAACATGGACATATCAGCCCTGGGAAAGCAGGGATAAGTGCTGTGGATTATAAGGTTAAATAGATACTGGAGTTTTACACCACTTATCATTAAGGGGCAGAGATAAACTTGCAGACCCTTTCTCAAGAGATTAACAGCTGTTGGATAAAGTCGATGTTAGACTTGTATTGTGCCTTTCCTATTCAGTGCTGCTCCATCTGCTTACGCCTAAGGTATTTTTGCGAAGTCACTCTCACCTCTGAGTCAGAAAGTTGTGGGTTCAAGTCCCGCTCCAGGGACTTGAGCACATAATCCAGGCTGACACTCCAGTGCAGTAGTGAGGGAATGTTGCACTGTCGTAGGTGCCAACTTTTGGATGAGATGTTATTCCGAGGCCCCATCTGCCCTCTTGGTTGGATGTAAAAGATCCCATGGCACAATTTCGAAGAAGGGCAGGGGAGTTCTCCCCGGTGTCCTGGCCAACATTTATCCCTCAACCAACATCACTAAAACAGATTATCTGGTCATTATCACATTGCTGTTTCTGGGAGCTTGCTGTGCGCAAATTAGTTGCCACGTTTCCTACATTACAACAGTGACTACACTTCAAAAGTACTTCATTGGCTGTAAAGCGCTTTGGGACATCCTGATGTTGTGAAAGGCACTATATAAATCCAAGTCTTTCTTTCTTTCATTCTGGAGGCACAATATTAAAAGAATTTACAAGCCTTACTCTGTTTCTCCTGACTGACAATAACTAATCTTTACTACAGAATCTGTACCTGCGATCAAAACGGAACATTTTTCCATCCTAAATTGCACAGTGTTTAAAGGAAGCACATTTTATCAGGATACTTTCCACTGACTGAGCACAGACCATTTATTTACTTTAAATACACATGGTATTGAGGATCAAAGGCTGATGTGCCATTTTGTGTTTAGCAGGGTGATTTAAGTTGTGGTTATAAAATAGAATTTGCAGCTTTATTACAGCATTCAACAAGGCCAGACTATGGGACATGTTTTTCACGAGACACAAAGACTCATTGCAGCCTTACCAACAATGTTAAGCTTTGTTTGTCTTAATAATCAAATGAGGTAATTTAATTTTCATGGATTAGTATTAAACCACAAGCTGATTTATTAAAAGACAAGTTGTTTTAATCACTGGTAGGCGCCAAGTTTCTGTTAAACTTTGTTAAACAGTCCTTTGTCTGCAAAAATGTATCATCCATCTTCTCTTCTATCACCTCGGGCAATGCTTGATTTCTAAAGAATGCTTCCATACTTTCAACCATTTTTCAAGATATGTCACAGCCTGTTTTAAATTAAAGCATCTTCCGAAGTTCCCAGCTGCTTTATACACACTTCAAAGTGACAGCACACAAAAAGGAGGGAAAGGTTTGATAACCAGGGGCAAATTTTGAACAATAATGTGGAGGGACTTTCAGGAGTTGAACAGCAGTTAAATGATAAATGCGTTCCCTTACCGCATGCTGTATAGGCTGATAGAAAACATCCTAACATACTGCCAGCACAAACTTAAGATGCCCAAAGAGCAGTTTGTTGAAATTATTCAAATGTATCCACCTCAATGAACATGAATGAGGTTCTTTACCTAGGATGTTGGTGATAAAGGATGCAAAGGTGGAGATTAAAATCTACAAGCGATCAAGTTATACAGCGGCTGAACTGTCTGTTTTACTGAAACAATTCATCAGATCCAAAGATATTTTGTTTGGAACTAATTCAACCACACAGAAAGGCAATGACAGGTATGGACTATGCAGCCAATTATCCAGTCCCAGTTCAACACCAGCAGTATCGGTTTGCCACGCATGGACCACATGCATTTTGGCAAGCCAACTAACTTCACCTGATTTTGCAAGGTCAATTCAATGAAATAATTTGTATATACTCCCTGCATAAATTGGCCCAGTCACAGGGGGCTCATTTTATACATGGTCGGGATATCCAGTGAGCCCGTTGTTCCTTAAGGGCTGTTGCTCATATTTAAACCCTTAAGTGGCCACATGTAGGAGCAAAAATTCTATGAGCCTTTATGAAGGAATCTAGCAAGAAGGTCAGACTACCCAACAGTACGAATTACCAGGTAGATGGCCCAAAATTTAATGCCACAAGGTGTTGCCCATCAACCCGTTCAACACTTATAACTCACCCATCTCAAGCCTTCACCTTATAGCTCTTTCAGAATATAAGAATGAAATTGACTGGAAATGACCACTGTAGTCCATCTGGCTAGTCTCAGGGTCTAGAAAATACCATACCACACAATACCACTCTACCAAATTTTCCTTATCCAATTCTATCTTGAATTTGCTGATACAATAAGCCTCCACTGCCTCATTTGGCAGTCTATTTCACACATTCACTACCCCCTGGGTAGGCTATGTCCTTTTGTAGAATCTGTGACAATGTTCTATATATTGATGTTTATCTAGTCTATACTCTTGGCTCTTGAATAATTCTATAAGGTCGCCCCTGAATCTTCTCTTCCCCACTGTAAAGATTCCCAGCTACTGCATCCTCCCTTCATGAGTAAGTTATTAATCCAAACTATCAATTTAGTTGCCTGAGGTGACCCTGTCCAATACATGGGTGGCTTTCTTACAACAGTGACCAGACGTGTAAGCAGCACTCCAGGTAAAGCCGGACTAACGGTCAGAAATTGGACCCTGATGCGCCCATTTTTCAGGCACAGTACATGGCCCAAAAGCACAGATTTCACGGTGCTGTCTTCCACGTCCCAAGGACGCCTGAAATACATCTGACCTCAAATTGGGTTGGACGATTCTTCAGGCATCCTTGGCCACCGCCTAAATCAGGTGTTAGCCTAGCAAGTGGCCGCCGCCAAAAAGATTGGTAAGAAGAATTTTATGGTTGATTTGGAGCAGGAGTGCTGCTACCGACCCGTCATCGGTCCCCCTCCTGTTGTTGTCTCCCCCCCCACCCCCCTCTCCGGGATTTACCCGAGGGCCACTGTCAGCGATGTAATATAATGAGTAAATCAAAATTGTGCCCAAAAGGTGATTCCAAAAATGCAAATATTGGCATAGAAAGTACTTAGGGACTTGATCCTGACAATTACATTGGGATTGTGCCTTTTTTTTTATTCGTTCACGGGATGTGGGCGTCGCTGGCAAGGCCGGCATTTATTGCCCATCCCTAATTGCCCTCGAGAAGGTGGTGGTGAGCCGCCTTCTTGAACCGCTGCAGTCCGTGTGGTGACGGTTCTCCCACAGTGCTGTTAGGAAGGGAGTTCCAGGATTTTGACCCAGCGACAATGAAGGAACGGCGATATATTTCCAAGTCGGGATGGTGTGTGACTTGGAGGGGAACGTGCAGGTGGTGTTGTTCCCATGCGCCTGCTGCCCTTGTCCTTCTAGGTGGTAGAGGTCGCGGGTTTGGGAGGTGCTGTCGAAGAAGCCTTGCCGAGTTGCTGCAGTGCATCCTGTGCCTGCCGGTGACCTCTGCCGATGACTCCCTCGAGTATGCGGGATCAGTGGGAGGTCATCGCATTTAAATAAGGGTTATGAACGCATCTCAAGCACCCACCTGCCCTGGGATGCCACAAATGACAGCCCTGATGCTGAGGCCGGCGGGAGAAGGGATGTTGAGAACACCCTCCCCCCCCTCTCCGGAATCAGTTAGAATTGGTCTGGCGGAATGGCTAAGGAATTTTGGTCACACTGTCAATGCAAACATACTAAGCCTGTTCCCTTTTAATAGCATCATTGGACATGAGGGCTGGACCAGAATGCACCATGTTCATGGTGCACAATAACACAGATAGCGGGCCTCATGTGATTTTGCGAGCCCCTTTTAAGAACATAGGAACATAAGAAATAGGAGCAGGAGTAGGCTAGATCCTGCTCCGCCATTCAATAAGATCATGGCTGATCTTCTACCTCAACTCCACTTTCCAGCCCTATCCCCATAGCCCTTGATTCCCTTAGTGTCCAAAAACCTATCGATCTCAATCTTGAGTATTCTCAACAACTGAGCATCCATAGCCCTCTGGGATAGAGAATTCCAAAGATTCACAACCCTCTGAGTGAAGAAATGTTTCCTCATCTCAGTCCTAAATGGCCAATCTCTTATCTTGAGCCTATGACACCTAGTTCTAGACTCTCCAGCCATCGGAAACAGCCTCTCAGCATCTATCCTATCAAGCCCTCTCAGAATCTTATACGTTTCAATGAGATCACCTCTCATTCTTCTAAACTCCAGAGAGTATAGGCCCATTTTACTCCATCTCTCCTTATAGGACAACCTTCTCATCCCAGGAATCAATCTAGTGAACCTTCGTCACACCCCCTCGAAGGCAAGTATATTCTTTCTTAGGTAAGGAGACCAAAACTGTACACAGTACTCCAGGTGTAGTCTCACCAAAGCCCTATATAACTGCAGCAAGACATCCTTGCTCTTATACTCCAACCCCCTTGCAATAAAGGCTAACTTACCATTTACCTTCCTAATTGTTTGCTGTACCTGCATGTTAAATTTCTGTGATTTGTGTACAAAGACACCCAAATCCGTCTGAATACCAACATTTCTCTCGCCTTCTAAAAAAATATTCTGCTTTTCTATTCTTCCTACCAAAGTGGATAATTTCATATTTACCCACATTATACTCCATCTGCCACCTTCTCACCCACTCACTCAACCTGTCTATATCCCATTGCAGACTCTTTGCATCCTCCTCACAGCTTACTTTCCCATTTAGCTTTGTATCGTCAGCAAACTTGGATTCATTACACTCGGTCCCTTCATCTAAGTCACTGATATATATTGTAATTAGCTGAGGTCCAAGCACTGATCCTTGTGCCACCCCACTAGTTACAACCTACCAACCCGAAAATGACCCATTTATTCCTATTCTCTGTTTTCAGTCCGTTAACCAATCCTCAATCCATGCTAATATATTACCCCCAATCCCATGAGCCATAATCTTGAGTAACAACCTCTTGTGTGCCACCTTATGGAATGCCTTTTGAAAATCCAAATATACTACATCCACTGGTTCCCCTTTATCTACCCTCAAAAAACTCTAATAGATTTGTCAAACACGATTTCCTTTTCATAAAACTGTGTTGACTCTGCCCAATCATATTATGATTTTCTAAGTGCCCTGTTACTACATTCTTAATAATAGATTCTAGCATTTTCCCAATGACAGATGTCAGGCTAACTGGCCTATAGTTCCCTGTTTTCTCTCTCCTTCCTTTCTTGAATAGCGGGGTCACATTGCTACCTTCCAATGCATGGGGACCGTTCTAGAATCTAGGGAATTCTGGAAGATCAAAACAAATGCATCCACCATCTCTGCAGCCACCTCTTTTAAAACCCTAGGATGTAGCCATCAGGTCCAGGGGATTTGGTGGCTTTTAGTCCCATTAATTTCTTCAGTACTTTTTCTTCACTTTAAGTTCCTCACACTCATTAGACCCTTGGTTCCCCACTATTTCCGATATGTTTTTTGTGTCTTCTACTGTGAAGGCAGATACAAAGTATTTGTTTAATGTCTCTGCAATTTCCTTATTCCCAATTATAATTTCTCCTCTCTCTGGCTCTGAGGGACCCACGTTTACTTTCGCTAATCTCTTCCTTTTACATACTTGTAGAAGCTCTTACGATCTGTTTTTATATTTCTTGCTAGTTTACTCTCATATTCAATTTTCTCCCTCTATCAATTTCTTGGTCATCCTTTGCTGGTTTCTAAAACCCTCCCAATCCTCAGAATTACTATTCTTTTTGGCAACATTGTAAGCATCTTCTTTTAATCTAATACTATCCTTAACTTCTCTAGTTAGCCACGGGAGTTTTCATTCCTCTAGGGAATGTATATTTGTTGAGAATTATGAATTATTTCTTTCAATGTTTGCCATTGCTTATCTATCGTCATGTCTTTTAATTTAATTTCCCAATCAACCTTAGCCAACTCGCCCCTCATACCTAAGTAATTGGCTTTGTTTAACTTCAAGACCCTAGTTTCATACTTAACTACATCACTCTCAAACTTAATATGAAATTCTATCATATTATGATCATACCCCCCAGAGGATCCTTATTATGATATGCTCCCTAGTGAGCTAGGGAGCCAAAGGGAGCATGCTGCGTGCATGGGCAGGATATCCGGTGAGTCGGCATCTCTTGAAGGGCTGTTGCTCGTAGTTAAAGCAGAGCTACTGAAAAACTTATAGGTTTGTTGTTAGCACTTTAATATGGAAGCAAGGGGATGCTGTGTTGGAGGTCTTACTCTTGAGAATTGTACTCTGTGAAGCTAAGGGACACTTTCTAGGAAGGCCTGGCTGGAGGCAACAGAAAGAGTAAATGCACATCCATAGATCATGGGGAACATGAAAAAGAATTCTGGACACAGGAAGATTTTCATAGTAAGTGCACCCACATTTTTCTTACCTTCAGCATCAATGCCTGCAAGAGGTCATTCTCAACTTGATGCTGCTTGGCAGCGTACAGAACACACAGGCAACCTTTTAGCTCTTTGACATATGCGCATGCTGCAGGGCTGACCTTGTTGCTGGCATTTCTAATGTCACATATAAATCTTGCAATCACCAAACATGCTGCCAATAGAAGTTCCTTACATATTGTATGTTCATGGACTCACACAAGGTGGCATATAGGCTGGGCACTTGAGTGACATTCCAAGTTTTGTATTTGCTTACAGGAAAAAGCCATACATAATGGGCAGGAATAACTGTGGATTGGAGGGAGCGCTCCCAACTATTGCGCAATGAAAGACTGCACTTCAAATTCTGGAGCCGGAAGCCATAGAGGGAGTTGGAGGCCAGCTGCACATTAATGCAATGGAATCCCTAGGAGTGGGGTGCCGTATGTGCCAGCACTAATGCCCAGCGCTTTGAGGAAACTGGTGACATACAAAAAGTGCAATGCTCTCTCATATTGCTGGCAGCTTTCCATGGGAAAAGGGATGAAGGAGTTAGCCTCAGCAAACAAACAATCTGTCACCTGTTTTATGCATCAATGCACTATCGATTGAGACATTTGGCATAAATCCACTGCTATTGTTTGAAGGGATCCAGTCATGTAAAAGTTCACAGCAGTGGTTATCTTGACAACCACCAAAGACTCAAAAACTCCGCAGAATCGCTGAAATCAGAATAATGATCTCAAGCTGATGGGGAAAATGGTATGCAATGAAAACACGCACAGCGCAACACAATAGGGACGTAGCACTGAAAGGGATTGAGATGGTGGCTTTTCCTGGGGACCTGCAGCGTTGGAGCAAACTGGGTGAAGTGCACCTCTTGTGCACTTCACCTGAAACATGTGATAGCACCTAAATTTCCTGTTTCCTTTCATTTGCATGGAGGTAGTGTTACAGAGGTGAAAACTGGGCCTTTCAATTGGGTGGCGCCTGCAGACAAACAGAAAATTAAGGCCTGCATTTTAAAAGCTTTAGAGAAGCTTTTGCTTTTGGATGTCTATGATGAGGGTTTGACTGTGCCACCTCAAGTATTTTTTACCTAAATGACCTCCAGACTGGACTCCCATATTTTCCTTCAACGAGGAGGGTCTGGAGTTGCTTCTGCAAGAGACTGAAAGGAGGATGGAATCCTATATCCATTGTCTGGGAGAAAGGTAAACAAAACACAGGGCAGGAAGCTTGGCAGGAGGTGGCCAAAATGATCAATGTGTAGGCTTCAGTGCTGTAAAAAGTTCAATGATCTGGTTTGAAGGAGAAAGGTATACTGCATCTGGTATCACTCATCACAAGACACTAAGCTACCACTTGAACCAAGTACTGTTAAATGTTATTTTAAAAGCCTTCACAATCACAAACCCCACCCCCCCCCACCTCCTAACATGTTTCACTGATTGAAACTTGGAGCCACGGAACAGCCACATCTAATCAGTGATGATATCTGATAGCGCTATCACAATCATAAAGTTGATCACTCACCTGCCTCCCTTCACTTGCCCGGGGTTAATGCTATCCGACCATGACAATCCGCAGTTGGATTTCCGTAGCAACTTTGGTGAGGATCTGTCAGAGTAGCTGAAGTTTAGGCTGGGATCTGCATATACCAAGTCCCTGCCTAAAGTTTTGGGGTTCCACAATGGCTTATTGGGGGAAGAAACTCCGTCCACCCTAAATGTAGCCATCAACGTAGGAGGGACTGGGGGCTGGGGACAAGGAATCCCTACATTGGGAGTTCCCATATCCTGGGCTTCCAATGGAACTTGGTGTATGATCGGCAGAGGCATACCTAGTGACACCTGGCATGCCTCCCTGACAGAGCAAAAGTAGCGCCTGTCTGGGATTGAGGCCTGGATCCGCAAAGATTTGGGGACAAAAAGTTTTAACATTTTAACATGGCTCCCTTACAAAGGGAGAAATTCAGAAGTTTCTTCCAGGGAGGGCTCCACACAACTCGCAAACAACACCCCCCCCCCACCCCACCACCATTCTGGCACTCCACCACGGCCTGAGAAATAGCAGGTACCCTAGATGCACTCCTAATCACTTGGCTGACTAACATTTGCAGTCAAATTAGGGAACCTCCACCAACCCCAGGGAGTTCACCATAGGACATTCCAACAGTGTGTCCCTCTCTATGGACCGCCTGATGGAAGAGCTGAGACAAATGAGCAGCTACATGAACACAAGCTTCGGGAGTACCACCAATGCTCTTGGGTCAGATCTTACACTTATCAACTCACATAATGGCATTGAGGCCACAACCTGAGTTGATATGGGGTCTACATCAGAGAAAGAAAATAAAGAACTTGAATTTATATAGTGCCTTTCACAACCTCAGGATGTTCCATAACGGTTCACAGACAACAAAGTACTTTTGAAGTGCAGTCACTGCTGTAATGTTGGGAAACGCAACAGCCAATTCACACAAAGCAAGGTCCTACAAACAGCAATGAGATAATGACCAGATAATGTATTTTTGGTGGTGATGGTTAGCCAGGACACTGAAAAAACTTCCCTGCTGTTCTTCGACTCGTGCCACGGGATATTTTATGTTCAATGTTCCATCCAAAAGACAGCACCTCTCTTAGTTCTGCATTGAAATGTCAGCCTAGATTATGTAGTCAAATCCCTGGAGTGAGGCTTGAAGCCATACCCTTCTGACTCAGAGGCAAGGGACACCACCCAAGGCAGAAGAAGCCAAATGTTCTTCTGCCTGCACCACCATCATAACATTGGCTTCCTTCCTCCCCCAATTGACTGCTGCTGAGCATGATAGTATGCTGGGCCAGACCGCCACGCCCCACCCCAAGGAGGAGCTGTAGCCTGAGGCTGTGACCTCTGGCTCTTGGCCATACTTAATTCAAAAGCCAGCATTGGAGAGTTAGCTGCCAGACCCCCAGTCAAGCTCCTGTTACAGAGATTGCAATAAGTAGATGCAAAGATAGGGAATGGAAAAGGTAGGAATGGTGAGAAAAGATTTAGAGCTAGACAAATGATAGGGTCACATATAAATAACAGGCATTACAGCACTACAAATGGTGGTACTTTGTGTTATTACTAAGGGTTCAGTTTCTTTCTTGATAATTGGTGAGAAGGCGGGGCTATAGAATTGTTTTGGAGGGTAGATTAATGTTAAAGGTGCCAATCCTGTCTACCCCTTGGAACATGGATTTGTGAATTGAGCCGTACAAAGTTGTGCCGCTCACTGGCTGATGTTTGTCATGTCCCTGTTGTCCCCTGAGAAGCTCCTGGTATGTTTTAAGCTGTTGTCAATTTTACGGTGAATGGAAGAGTAGGTTCAGCCCTACACACTGCTTCCAGGTCTTCTCTCAGGGGCTAGTCCTGCACCATGGCTCCAGGTCTTCTCTCAGGGGATAGTCCTGCACCATGGCTCCAGGTCTTCTCTTAGGGGCTAGTTCTGCATCATGACCCCAGGTCTTCTCTCAGGGGCTAGTCCTACACCATGGCCCCAGGTCTTCTGGCAGGGCCTAGTCCTACACCATGGCTCCAGGCCTCCTATCAGGAGGTCACAAATTTTTCTAACCACCTCCCTTGAAAACTTCAGTTGCTGGATGTACTGCCGCTCAGACACATTCAGCTATGTCACCTGGGGTTTTCAGAACTGGTTACAGGGATGTGGACAAACCCAACAGCTCATTCTCTGGTTTTTCACTGCCCTGGCATCCAACATTGCTTCCCGTTTATCTATGTTACCTGGAGGAGGAAGCAGATGAAGAGGGGCTCTGAAAGGCACACCCATTAGGTCCCATACGGTGGCTGGATTGAGTATGGAAAGGTCATCGAGTCTCTTCAATCAGAAGTAGGACAAGGGGAGACAGATTCAAACGAGCAAAAGGAAACTTTAGAATTTTTTCTTCACATAAATGATCAATGTATGGAATCTAGTCGTAGGTAAAAACCCTGGATTAATTTAAGAAAGAAATTGAAGCTGCAATGAGGAGACAGGAGGATTTTCTAGACAGATGAATTATGATGGGCCAAATGGCCTTCCTCATCCATAATTCTCTTGTGATACTCTGATTTCTGGCATTATTGTGGATCTGCCTGGAGGTTCCTCACTTAGAAAGTTCACTCCCTTATCTAAACTTAAGCCTTCCTTATCCAGGCATGTACTAGTTGGCACTTTGCTACTTGCTGGAAAGTAATAAATAACTGGAACATTTTAACCAGACCTTTAAGTTAGCACAATTTACTTCAGCTGTGTACAATAAATCACACTGTTCAAAAGAAGGCAGCTTATAATTTCTGTTCAGCTTTATTTCTTAAATGATTACTCTGTAAATCAATGACTTGGATGCTATTTGTTAAATGTATTTTACCTTCCAAGATAGCTACAGTTAATTTTGTTTTTAATACACAAAGACATAAGGATAAATTCCCTAATCCAATAATCCCAGCAAAGAACTGTCCTTAAAAGAAGCACATGTCAGAGAATTGGGCCTACAATCTTGTAGTCTTGTTTCCTTCAGATGGGACTTCATCACTGGGAGTGTGGGATCAGGAAAGTTATCATCTAATGAAAACTGACACACAAAAAAAACCTTACAAAACTCACCAGAGACTTCAAGATAGCTATGCAATTCTTGGAGATACATGATGTTTTTCATGGAACAACATCAAAGACTTTCCGTGTGATACCAGCAAGTAAGGAAGACCTTTGTTCCCTTGTGGCTATGACTTATTTACATTGAGTTACATCAAAACTACAGCATAGAAACAGGCTATTCGACCCAACTGGTCTTTGCCAGTGTTTATGCTCCACACGAGCCTCTTCCCTCCCTACTTCATCTAACCCTATCAGAATGCCCTTCCATTCCTTTCTCCCTCATGTGCTTATCTAGCTTCCCCTTAAATGCATCAATGCTATTTGCCTCAACTACTCCTTGTGATCGCGCATTCCACATTCTTACCACTCTTTGGGTAAAGAAGTTTCGCCTGAATTTCCTATTGGGTTTATTAGTGACTATTTTATATTTATGACCTTAGTTTTTGACTCCCCCACAAGTGGAAACATTTTCTCTATGTCTACCCTATCAAACCCTATCATTATCTTAAAGACCTCTATCAGGTCACCCCTCAGCCTTCTCTTTTCTAGAGAAAAGAGCCCCAGCCTGTTCAGCCTTTCCTCTCCAATGCCTTTATGTCCTTTCTATAATATGGAGACCAGAACTGTGCACAATACTCCAAGTTTGGTCTAACCAAGGTTCTTTACAAGTTTAACAAAACTTCTTTGCTTTTCAATTCTATCCCTCTAGAAATGAACCCTACTGCTTGGTTTGCCTCTTTTATAGCGTTGCTACTTTTAATGAGTAATGCCATTAATGTCCCTATATGCAGGAGAGGACCATTTTGGATTGAAACTAACATTTTTGAGGTGGGATGTCTATCAGGAACACTACTCATATGCTCCACTTGCATTATGGGTGGTGCCCTCATTCCCATTTGGAGCATTATTGAGTTTTCCACAGTTTATGCACAGGCTCTGCGTGCCATCCACTCTTGAGGTCGCATTAGGGGAAGCAGAGCACCTCAGGCCTCCACACTTGATAATATGGAGCACCCACCATTGCATTATCTGCCCCATTGTGTTCGTAGCTACACATACTTCTTGCTCCAATTATTAGACTACAGTTGTAAAAGCAGCAGATAGACGGAACGGACCATAAAACTATTAAGTTTTTAAGACCTTAAATTGAATTATCCATTCCAGACAGAAACAAAATCTAGTTGTAAAAATAACAAGAGGCTATTTACATAGTTATATAAACTAAACATGAGGCCCACCTCTCCAAAGGTTTAGAAAAATAAGAGAGAAGTTCAAGGGTTAAACATTCAAGCTGTAAAATAACATTCATTTATGCCAAATATAGCTGCCAAATACTGTACTGTGCCAAATATTATACTGTGCCAAATATTGTGCTGTGCCAAATAATGCCAAACCAATTACTGTACCAAATACTATACAGCTAAATATTCAACAATGCCAAATACTGTCAAACGAGATACTGTATTGTGCTCAATATTGTACTGTGTCCAATAGTGTACTACACCAAATAGTCTACTGTGCCAAATACTGCTAGCTCTTCAACTACTCTAATCTATTTCTTTGCCCTTTCACCGTAACATTTTCAAATATTTATCCAATTACCTTTTAAATGATACTATAGTCTCTGTCTCAATAACAAACTGTGGTAGAGCATTCCATTTTCAAAAATCCCTCTATGTGAAAAAAATTCTCATAGCTTCCCCTTCGTACGTCTAGTGACAATCCTGTATCTATGCCCAACATCAGTATCTACCCCTCCCAAATCCCGCAGACAGGGCTCTGCTGCTCCAAGAGGGGGAGATTAGGTTGAATACAAAAATGCAAAAGCTTTTTTCCACTTCTACTCAGGAACATAGGAGCCACTGGGAAACATCAATTGGTTCTTCTCAGATCGACTGGCATTCATCCTTGAATCATCAGCGGTTTTGCTGTTTTCATCTAACTTTCTCCCTTTCTATCTAGTTTGCCCGTTTCTGCAGTTTTGTCCATTTCTATCCACTATTGTTCATCTCTACCCAGTTTTGTCCAGCCCTACCCAGTTTTGTTCAATCCTACTCAGGTTTGCCTGTTTGTGTTCAGTTTTGGATCTGGGCAAAGTATTTCATGACAATACCAACTCAATCACTACTAAACAAGTAAAGGTTAGTTGAAATTCTCATGAAGTTTGCTCTTCCACACGTATTCCATTCCTATGATTACCTTCAAAGGTAGGAAAGGAAACATATTCTTGAAATCAACTATTTGAGCAAATGTGAAATGAACTTAAAAAAAGATATAAAACTCTTCCAAGCTATATTGATCCTGACTACACAAAACTTGGATTCAGGCTGGGCAAAGTTCTGGCACACGAAATGCACTTTCGTGCTGAAAGCACTTTGAGGACTACAGTTTAATTTCCATATTAAAACAAAAAAAATACATTTCTGTTTATTTTGGTTTATTCAGGGAAGATATGGCCAATTTGAAAAGCTTCTAGGATTCTTGCTTCACTTTATAATAGTTGGCATTGTGAGCCAAGAGGAAACTAGGAGACACTGGGAAAAGCATTTAATGGATGGATGCCTTATGTTCAAGAACAACAGGGCTGCTTCCATGATCCAGCACTCCCAGTGGCGAGTGGTGCTCGCAGGGAGCACATTTTGGGAAAATGCAGGCATGCAGCCCACAATTTCCTAACTTTAACCCCCAAGAACTGGCTGGTTGGGGGCGGGTGGGCAGTCAAAATAGTAGATATTTGGAGCGGGACCGCATCTCGGCTTCAACACGCCCACTTCTGGGTTTAACCCAAGCAGGTTTGGATGCATGAGCACAGCAGACACCAGGAAGTACTGCCCCCACTTAAAGCCAGCGGGCCGATACTTAAAGGGGCAATGTACCTCATTGAAATACTTGAGGTACTTAATATTTTGTGTATTGGGAAACTTAAATGAATTTAAGCTTACCTGTTCGGGTTTCCCATTGCTTCCGATTCACGTCAGATGAAAGCAGGCGGGAAGGGCCAGATCCATGAAGTTAGTGCTTTTATTACACTGCTTGTGGGTCCGGAGGAGCAGGAGTGCTTCATTCAGTCCCAAAAAACTCACCTGGCTCACAGGACCCCCGCAATCAGCCGACCATCCCCCCGCCGATGGTGGACCCCCACTCTGATGCTGGACCCTCCCACTCCTCCCAATGCTGGACCCCCCCCCCTCGATGTCCATTGCTGGCTGATCCTCCCGATGTTGTTGCTGGCTGACCCCCTGATTCCGATGCTGGCTGAACCCCTCGCGATGCCAGATGCTGGCTGACACTCCACCCCCCTCAATATTGTCCACATCCCCCCACCCCCTCTCCGATTTTTTTCCAAGCCTGATGATCTCTCTCTCCCTCCCATCCCCTCTCACTGATTCGCAGCTCTTTTCACTGCCGACAGGCAGCCAGCCTGGGAAACCTGGAAACTCAAATACTCACCTTCAGTTGAGTTGCGATTGCAGATTACGATGCACTCAATTCGCTTCCGGGTTCCCCACGCGAATATTTGCGGTCATGTGCGGTACCCGGCTCAGAGTAAAAATCATGCCTATGCTCTATGTGAGTACCTCTCTCCTAGGAGCCTTAGATCGCAGAATCAGCCCTAATGTGCTATACTGTGAACAATTGAATGGAGAATTAGTATTGAAAGGTTAATGCTGCATGATAGACTTTTTACTCAATATTTTCGTCAAAAAACAACAATTAGCCAGCTGTTTCAAACTGTAAATTCAGGATAATGAGTAAACATATATCTGTCAGGGAAAACCACATCTCCTTGTTACATCTGGATCTACCTGCTTATTTAAGTGATTTAAAGAACTATTGCAGCATTGCAAAAATCAGGCACACACCTTGTTGGTAGCAAGCACTAATTTGACATTTGGACAGTGTTTGAAGTTTCCTGTGCAGGTGAGTGGCAAACTGAATTGCCTTTTGTCCTGTAGCACCATTTTTGCAAATCAACCCAATTCTTAATGGAGTGTCTGAGGTTAACACAGCAGACTACGTCAGTACTTAATGCAACTCTACCCACTTCCTAACTCTTTGAAGGATGATATCTCTCAGAATTTTATTAAGTTCACTTTACAGGGTTTTCTGAACAAACATATTCAGGGAGCAAAGCTTCATTGAGTTTACCCTGTAATTTCCACAGCAAAATAGATTTTCATTGTTTACTGATACTTGGAGGGAGGATGTATATTATACATGGCTACTACACTTTTTCTAAAAGTTGCAGTCCACAGTGGGGAAGCATATTATATTTGGAAGTGTATTAAAATCGAAGATTTACAGCATATTATATATGAGTGTGTTAAAATTGTAAATTTACAATACATTATATATGCCAAACTGCTTTCTTCCATTTGTCACTCATTCTAGTACTGATTGAAAATTTCAGAACTCAAACGAATGGTCAGATAACTACCAGGCAGGGCTAGCAGTTGACTAAAATCACTGATTTACAGTAAATATTTTCCTCTATCCTGATTAACATAGCTAGTATCAGGGCTTACTGGGGACAAATGAGAGGCAGAGAAATCCAGCTGGAAAATGTAGCTCCCTGTGGCAGTCAAACTGTGATTCCAGGCTGCAAAAAATGTGACAGACTTCAGGACATTAAACCAATTTCACCTTGGAAAGTTTTTTTTAAAACAGACTTCTCACAACAAAACATTTTCATTACCTAGTCACCCATTGCTCATTTTATACCAGCTGACTCTTTCTGCTACTGATTTGAGCTTTTGATGAAGCAGTGGGAACGATTGCATTTCACACAATGAGCATAGGAATTTCCTCGGAGCTGTTCCCACTCCGCCATTGTCACTTCGCTGGAATGCGCCGGAGACCCTGTTTACACGCCGTAAATGGGATTTCCACTGCACTTCCAGCAAAGTTACAGCAGCAGAATGGGAGCAGGAAATTCCGGAAGAAATTTCAAAGCACAGTTTTAGTCCCATAAAGATGGATGGTACTGTACTTTGGAACTATGAATTACAAGAGCAAGTTGTGACAATGTCCAATTCCAGCAGAGATTTTGCAGGCTTACCTTGCACTGTCCATTGACACAAATATTCAAAGACCCAGGTTCACAAGGTGTTCCGTCTACGACTTGATTGGTGTGGCGCACGTAGAACTTGTACCCAATGGCTCCACAGTTCAGCTCACATTTTTGGTCTTCTGTTACTGAACAGCGGGAAAAACAAAATATTGAAATGTGATATTGCGTAGCAGTTGGATCTGCAGTTTTTAATTGGGGCAATTATTGGGAACCGTGATTTTTACACAACCTGTCAACGCATGTGAAATTCTTGATCTTCAAAATCAAAGCTCGTGGGAGTTTGCAATATACAGCAGGCCAATCAGGTGCAATATGCAAAATATAATATAGTAGTAAATCCATTAGCTACAATGGATTTAATTTACATTTAATCCGAAATTTACATTTAATCCCAAATCCTGGACAACATCCAGGCTTGGCCTGATAAGTTGCAAGTAACATTCACGCCAGACAAGTGCCAGGCAATGACCATCTCCAACAAGAGAGAGTCTAACCACCTTCCCTTGACATGCAACGGCATTACCATCGCCGAATCCCCCACCATCAACATCCTGGGGGTCACCATTGACCAGAAACTTAACTGGACCAGCCATATAAATGCTGTGGCTACAAGAGCAGGTCAGAGGCTGGGTATTCTGTGGCAAGTGACTCACCTCCTGACTCCCCAAAGCCTTTCCACCATCTACAAGGCACAAGTCAGGAGTGTAATGGAATACTGTCCACTTGCCTGGATGAGTGCAGATCCAACAACACTCAAGAAGCTCAACACCATCCAGGACAAAGCAGCCCACTTGATTGGCACCCCATCCTCCACCTTAAACATTCACTCCCTTCACCACCGGCGCACCGTAGCTGCAGTGTGTACCATCCACATCGCCAAGGCTTCTTCGACAGCACCTCCCAGACCCACGAACTCTACCACCTAGTAGGTCAAGGGCAGCAGGCACGTGGGAACAACACCACCTGCACGTTCCCCTCCAAGTCACACACCATCCCGACTTGGAAATATATCGCCGTTCCTTCATCGTCGCTGGGTCAAAATCCTGAAACTCCCTACCTAACAGCACTGTGGAAGAACCTTCACCACACGGACTGCAGTGGTTCAAGAAGTCGGCTCACCAGCATCTTCTCAAGGGCAATTAGGGATGGGCAATAAATGCTGACCTTGCCAGCGACGCCCACATCCCATGAACGAATTTTTAAAAAAGTGATTAAGGAAATCTAACAAAAAAATAGCTTGCTATTAATAACAGATTGGGAGGTTCTTCTATGTTGGTTGGTCTCTAAAAGATGTCCACCCTTGAATATAAAGGTAGATTTTATGAATTTATGCTCCTGGTGCACAGTCTTTGGGAGCACATATCAGAAATGCAAACGGGAGCCCACTGACCTCTGACCCATTGCCTATGCAAATCGGTTGCCAAATTGCATCATGACCGACCACAACATGCTCCATGCATTGTAAGGTCAGTTTTCTCAGGGGCACAGCAGCCAAACCAGCAGTCTTCAAAAGGATCATTGGAGGTCGTCACCAAAAAGGTAAGTACAAAATTTTATACTTATCTGAATGTGGAGCCACAGGGAACAGTGTGCTCCTCCTGGCTTCACATTAAAACTGTGGGTCAATGTCATCCTGTGCTTGCCCCCCTCCTGATTGCCTCCCTCCTCTCCCAGACTTAACTGCTGCCTTTGGTCGGCATACCAACCGGTCGACCTCACTCCCCCCGCATCCGGCAAGCTGCCTCTAGAGGTATGACTGGTGCCCACATTATAAAACTGAGCCCAGCAGACCAATTTCCTGTGGCCCAGCCATCGGCCTCTTAAGACGTATGTGGTGGCCGGTGATCTTAATTGGCTCCCGGTCTGGCAGGGCCTCGATTTTAAAATTCTCATCCTTTTCAAATCCTTTCATGGCCTGGCCCCTCCCCATCTCTGTAACCTCCTCCAGCCCTAAAACCTTACGAGATCTCTCAGCTCCTCCAATTCTGGCCTCTTGCGCATTCCTGATTTCCTTCACTGCACCACTGGCGACCGAGCCTTTAGCTGCCTAGGCCCTAAGCTCTGGAATTCCATCCCTAAACCTCTACCTCTCTCTTCTCCTTTAAGTCGCTACCTGTCCTAATATTTCTTTATGTGGCTCGATGTCAAATTTTGTCTGATAATGCTCCTGTGATGTTTTACGACGTTTAAAGCGCTATATAAATGCAAGTTGTTGCACCCGGGGTCTCACCTGAATTTGGACACGATCCAATTTTTAGACCATTAATTGTTGACGGCAAACATCCACAAACATCTACAAAAGTAGATTAGAGCGAAAAGGACAGTTTCCAAATCATAGATCTGGATCCACTTATAGGTCCTACTATAAAACTACTGAAAGGGAATTTGGTACTTTAAATACCTAGAGGAAGACTTCAATGGAAAAGTAAATTGGACAGCGTGTAAATTGGGCTGCTGATTCACTATCGCCCACTTTGCCTTACCGCCAAGACCAATTTCACCCCCCCTGGAATTTAGGACAGAGGGGGTAAATTATTGGGGGGAGCTGGCGAGCAGCTGTAGGTGTGGTTGTGTGCTTCAGTAGTCCACTGGAAAACCCTTCAGATTGTCAACCTCGAGCAATATGGAGAAGACTGAACGTCAGTTCATATCTACTAATGGGTCAGCTGGCAGTAGGTGTCCAGGTCTGGGGCACAATGGATAGGGGTGGGGGATGAAATTGGTCTATGCCAGTAACACAAAATGGGCTCACAGCAAATCAGCAGCCCATTTTACACTGCGCCTGATTCTCTTTTCTACTGAAACCAATTTGCTAGGAGCACGTTTCACACTACTGGTGTGGGCCAATGTCACCCCCAATGAGTAGAGGTGTCACTGATGTGGCCCATTTTTTCTGAAGTAGCACCATTTTCCAGTGGTGCGCTGACTACCATGATGGGATAGAAAAGTAAAATGCTGCTTTTTGTCACGTCATCATCAGGGAGCACTAGTCCAACCCTGTCTGATATACAGTCTGTCCACTGTAACCAGTGAAAGTGAAGCATAACCTGAACAAACAGTCTGTGTGCTGTGCAGACTCAATGTTATTGAGATGTAAAAAAAATGGTAGCAATATCCAGATTGTGTGTGTGAGTGAGTGAGTGAATGAGTGAACGTATTGCACACATCAGGGATCTCAGGATAGGTACTCAACACATCGTGGGTCTTTGGTACGGTGTTGAATGCCCCATGGAACTCAGGAAAGAGGCGGGACATTTCATTAACATATTTAAATCAGGTTCCCACATGCAATTGGGAGCCTGATTTAAATACAACAGTTGCCGGATGGGTTTCCTAGGGCTCGGGATACCCGGCAGTGAAAGGAGGTGGGAGCTGCCGGCTCAAGAAGGGAAGTGCCTTTTACAGCATTCCTTGTGGGCCGGGGGAGCAGGAGTGCATCCCCGGCCCCCTAAGGAAGCCTTCGACATCCCCCCTGCCGATTGCGGCCACCCTCTCCATCCTGCCGTGATCGCAGACCTCCTCCCACTTCCAGTCCCAATCACCGGCCTTCCTCCCTCCCGTGATGAACGACCTCCACCCCCACCAAGCCTCGATCTCTCGCTTCCTCCTACCTCCTGATTGCCAGGGACCATCCCCAAGGGTCCCCGACTGCAGCCCACGCCACTGGTTTCCCCGCCCGGCAGCTAGCCAGTCTGTCAATTTGGCCGGCTGCCAGGCAGGAGATGGAAGAAAAGAATTATAATAAGGTCCTGCCGATAAATTCGTCAGGACCTCTGAGACCCCGGCCTTGCTGGGTTTTCCCCACTCTACCGCACTCCCCTGCACCCTCCCCGTAACTATCGGGGCCATTGGGTAAGGTAGTGAATGCATCATGGATCTTAGGTTACACATGGAACACATCATGGGAATTGCGTAAGGTATGGAACCCAACAGGGGTCTCAAGTTAGGCACTGAATACATCATGGGCCTCAGGTTAACCCCAATGACCACAGTGTGCTGTAGATACCAGAGGTGCACAAATGCCCAATTTCTGTGCAAAACATTAAATGTGTATTATTATACATTACTGAGTGATGTGAAAACAAGAAAGGCAAATCCTGCCTGGATGGGCAGTCAGTAATAGGTGTATCTGTGTTCAGACTGGGTCTAATGAACACATTACGTGCTGTGTCCTGGCAACAGTTAGCTGGCTGTATTCTAAAAATGTTGTTGCTCAGAATGGTTGATCAATTTTTAACCACAATGGGACACGAACTGAAGAACTGGACATTGGCCGTGGCAGCAGCACTAAACTACATGCGACAGCAGAGTTAGATACAAGCACATAACAGGTTTCCTAAAAATATTCTTTCTGCAGTTGTCCAACGTATGAAGAATTAATAATGAAAATTTTGTTCTGTTAAGTGGGCATGAGCCAGTCTGCTAAAAAAAAATCAAATCAATGATCTTCGGAACAAACGTCGCTCTGTGCATTTCCATGCCACTCAGTTTGCGAAACGCTCAAAAGATGTTTTTCTGTGCAATTTTAAAGCCCCGATTTTAACCCAGGGCATGAATTGGGTGGGCGGTGGGCAGGGCGAGCAAGAAGCCCCCATGATGTCACCAGCCTGAGACTCGGGCAATTTTAACTCCTGGCTTTCATTTCCATCAGATTGACGGACTGCCCTCCCAATCACATTGGGAATCAGGCAGCCCGGCCACACAATGCTCTCGATTTCCGGCCGGCTTCCAATAACCTATTTAAAGTGGCGATGCACTTCTTAAAGCAAGGTCACATTCCTTGCTTTGACTTTTGCTTAAAGAATGCTGGAGAATATAATGGCAGCTGAGTTGGGTCGGAGGGCTGTCCCTCCACTCCCCCTCCCTAGAGGTGCTGGTGGAGGAGGTCAGGGTAAGGAGGTAGGTACTGTTCCCCAGCACCCGCAGCTCTCTCCACCTCACAACACCCATTTCACTGTTCCCCCACCACTCTCAACAATTCCCTCCCCCCCCCTTCAGGACACACTGCAACACCTCTCTTTCTCATTCCAAGCACACTCACCTCTTCCTTTGCTCTCTTCTCACATACAAGCACTTACACAACCACCAACTCTTCCCAGTACTCCGTCCTCACTTCACATTCCATACACTTGGCTTTACATTCATCACCTCCCCCATCTTCATTCCATCTTGCTTCTTTGCCAACTCCCACCACATGCACTATATGCACAAGCCTCACACATCTCCACTTATCTTTTCAACAGCCACTTACTAACTTACTCTCTCTTCTGCAGGACAAAACAGCACATAATGCCAAGGGAAAGGAACTAGATAAGGGGAAGAGTACTCAGTATTATAGCCTTCACCCAAGTGGAGTTAAAAGCCTTGGAGGTCAATGGCCCAGGCAGAGCCATGAGCTTCGAAGAAGGCGAAATCAGTGGCTTATCTGAACAGGGTGTCCTCATATTTCTTGTATCCTTTCATTCATGTCAGCAAACATGCAGCAAGCTTCACAATTTCAAGCTACATTCTCAAGGCTATCACCTGCTAATGTCCACCTTCTCCGTGCAATTGTAACTCATCCCTTTTCTCTAGGTCCTGTGTGGCAGTAGGAGGCTCCTGCAGAAGACTCCTTCGAGGAGGTCAATCCTCCTGCGGCTGCACCGTCACGTGCTCCATTTCTTCCAAGCATCAGCTCAGACACTGCCACTCTTTGTGGATTAGATAGTGAGACAGAAAGTCTGCATGTGGTGAAACATTCAGCACAAGTGAGCAGCATCAGATACTAGTGGGAGGTTCAGCCCAGGAGAGAACTTGCCGGTAGGTGAGGTCCTCTCCCAGCTCTCCTGAGCAGAACAGAGATGAAGACTACAGGAGACCCGCCATGAAAAGAAAACTGCTTGCCTCACAAAAGGTATTGGAAGGTCTGCCAAGGAGTTTCACCGCCATGGCTGAAAGTATGGAGGAGTCCGCTTCCAGCCTGTGTACTGTCTTCCTGCATGGCACCAGCACTCTGCAGTCCACCATGGAGAGTGTGGTCACCTCCAGGGACGCTGCAACTGGACCCTCACAAAGGGACGCAATTTCGCCAGCCTTTGCAGCTTTAGTGGAGGCTCAAATAGCTGCCATGCAGACTCTGGACTCCACCTTGGAGAGACAGATGTCTACCTTGGACAGATTGATGGACCGAAGAGATAGGGGTGTTCAAGGAGTCATTCATTTTCTGCAGTCTGCTCTCCCACAGGTTAGCAGAAGTGATAAGCCTCAGCCCCATGGGGGTGGCAGTGGCATGATGTGAGCAGCATGTGTTGCCCTCTCTCAGGATGCCAGCATGTCTGCTCCTTCGCCACCTCCTCAACCAATACCCGCCATGCTGCCACCAAATCAGCCAGGCCAGACAACCCGACAGAGATTGGCCAACAGTTAGTTACTCAGGGGAGCAAAGGGAGAGGAATGAACAGCAGAGAGAAACAGTGATAGATGAAGTAAAGAGATGCTGAGAATAAAAACAAAGATTGATGTCTCGTTGTTCCCAGCACCACAGTTTAGCTCACAGAAATAATGCTGAGAAGAGGTGCCTGGATTGTATATGTGGCAACCTTCTCTGGAAACAAAGCCTTCTGCATGTGCTTTCATTATCACCAATTCTTCCCTACCGTACCACTGCTGTGTCAATCGTACTGGTTTGGTATAACAAATTATAATTTGTCTATGTTTGCACATAAACACTGTACAAAAGGTGGATGTTGCAGTGTTACCAGCAGTAGCTGCCTAGGCACAGATTTTTCTTCTTTAAATTATCATCATTAGAGTCCAGTGTGAAGTAAGAAGGAGGAATTGCCCACAGGAAAATGGAAAATTGAGTCTTGAGTCCAGCTACCAGCTTACACTGGCATTTGGTGCCACATTAATGCTAGGATAAGACCTATCCCATAAATGGGTGTGAAGGGCCTGGAAGTCAATTTGGAGATACAAGGATAAATTTAGTGATCCCATACTACTAACAGGAAGTCACATTCACAGGGAGTACAGGTCAGAAAATGCTGTAGCCCTATCGCTGCCCTGTAGGAACGGCGCCCTGTAAATTGCCCAAAAAGGTGCCTTCAGAATTTGATGGGGAAATGTCTTGTAAACTGCCTGAAATATGGTTTAGCTTGAAATATGCTGGGAAATGGCTGTAAAGTGAAGCTAGTTCAAATCATAGAAATTTCCCAGTAATTAAGACATAAAGATCTTCAGAGCTAAAAGCCATCAAATAATTAAGCCATAAAGCTTCTAAATTAATTACTCCAGAAGGACTGTGTTTATAATACAGACATTCCTTACTAGTATGAAAAGCTATGATCCCTGGCTTAGGCCTCGAGAAGAGTTCCTGGTGAGACATTAACAGGTCACATCTTTTCATTTGTGTTGAATAAACTTATGAGAAATGCAAGATGGATAGAAAGCGGAGATCATAAACAAGAGACATGAAGTCCGTCTTGCTAGGGTAAGGTCATGTTCCAGTAGCTCAATGACATTCACAGGTCTCCACATTTATCACAGGTGATTGGCAGGACAAGTGGCTATACTTTCTACCACATGTGTCACTCTGACTGGTTAATTGAATGTAAGGGACTTCTCTATGAAATTAAGATAGAAATATAGGGGACTTTGCACCCCTTCAGTCGGAAAAGTAGCAACTCTTCTTTGTTGGTTAGGAGACTCTTCTGTGTTGTCCAGTCTCCAATAAGCAACTTTTACCTAATAAATTTAAAAGTGTACTCAGGACAGATAGCAAGTTATCATAGTCAAATTAAATAGCCATACTAGCTAGTTACAGGCAGAGGTAAGAGCGTTGTTTGCAAATAGTCCGAGATCGAGAATGGTGAGAGAGAAGCCAGCTCTCATATCGTTACTCATACGTATGGTGGGTTCAGTTCGAACTGAAAACCCAAGTCGAACAGATAATCCTGCTGTTGAAAGGGGCATGAATCAGGCGGGCAGTGCCATCTGCGACCCAGGGAAGGAACGAAATTGACTCAACTGCTCCGCTCATAAGGCCAAAGTTTTGTAAGCTCCGAAACATTGCTAACCACCAGTATCTGGATGAAAATTTGTCTATTAGACTGGCTATTCAAATGTTCTGATCAGCTATCTAGGGATATAATCCTAAACTAACCTCACCAATTGTCATAATCCCGGACTCTGATCACTACTATAATTAGTACTCAGTGTCTATTAATGCTGAGTCTATTAAATGTTTGTGTATTTAACTTTAAGTTGCGATTTTGTAACCAATAAATATTAGTTAGTGCATGACCGATTGTCTGACTTGGTCTTTGATTTGGCAAGAAAGAGTTTATTCATTCACTCAGTAGCTTGCAGGTACAGTCCCCACAATTTATAGCAGGCGTGTTTGTGTTAATGTAATTTGCCTGCTATATGCGGTGGATGGTAAAGCCAAAAAGATAAGTAACCAACATATTTTTAAAAATCAAGCAATCTCCATTTAGCAACTGCCTCTCCTACTTGTTAGCAGATAGCAGATTCTCATCACTAAGGTAATCGTTGCAATTTAACGAGTTGTGAACAGCTGATTGAAACTGCTTGAAGATCCAGCCTTGGCTGAATTCAGCACAGCCTTTTAAATTGGTCAGTACAATACAGGGGAATAACGAGGGGTGAACAGCTCATGGAAACTGCTTGAAGAGCCGTTTTTAGCTGAAATCAGCAGAGCTTGTGAAATCAGTCAGTACAATACAGTGAATTGATCAGGTGTGAACAGCTGATTGAAACTGCTTGAAAACCTGACTTTGTCTAAAATCAGCAGAGCCTTTTAAATGGGTAAGTGCTGGGTAAGAACTTACTGAACTGCCCAGATTGTAGTGTGCTTAATACATTATAAAAGCAGCACTTTTGTAATTGGCTCCTATGGTAATGGTAAATCTTTAGCGCCATTTGCCCGATTTAGGCGGCTGCCCGTGCTAAGTGTGATGGTTTAAGTGGTGGGGCTGTATCCTAATCGAGGGTTGAAAACTAAAACTTAAATTTAATGCAAACTGGTTAATGTAAGGACCATTCAGCGACTAACTCAGGCATCACTCATTCCTAGCCCTAAAACTGGACGGTAAAACCCCAGATGGTTTTGTGAGGAGTTAGGTGAGGAGGTTAAGGATTTGTCTGTTTCCTTGGTATATATTTGTTGGGATACCGAAGCTCAGCGTTCAAGCCCATACTGCTTTTCAGCACAACTTCCGCACTTGGAAGCGGCAGATAACTATAAAGAGTTTTGGCTATTTCTAGTAGCAATCGGATGATTTTACCACTATAGGATGATAGGAACAGGAAAAGGCCATTGAGTCCCTTGAGCCAGTTCCACCATTCAATTAGATCGTGGCTGATCTCTACCTCAACTCCATTTACCCGTCTTTGTTTCCTATCCCTTGATACCCTTACCTAATAAAATTTATCACTATGAATGCCAAAGAGAAACATTGCAAAAAAAAAGTGCTGTATGCAAAAAATATCTGATTATGATATATTCACAGCCGGAGATGGAAGTGAAGAAACTCCCCTCTGACTGAGGCCAGGCATCGATTTACACTGCATCCACTTATCAACAAAATAGCAGTGTGCATCATGCAGGCTAAAGGATGTGCTTTCATAAAGATCGGGTATCAGTACACGGGCAGGAGGAGGGGAGGGAAGAGTTATGATTGTAACCATATGTGTATAATAATAGGAATGATGCTGAAAAGAAATGCATGGAATAGCTTGTTAGTGCCCTCTACATACCAGATGTTAGTGGGAATGCATTAACTTCCAGACAGTCAGTAATTCACTGTGGTGACAAAAAGGTAAGTTGTGTACAATTTAGTACGTTATCTTTGTGAGAGGATTGAAAGGAATCCAGAGAACAATATCAAGCATTTGAAAAAGAAGTGTAAATAAGGGTTGCAAAGCAACCTCAGGTGTTTCCCTTCAGGCCGATCCAGGATCCTTATCCTGGAGAGGTAAGAAAACCATAGATTTTGAATGAGGATTTCACTGGAAAAGCCTCAGAAAGAGAACAAAGTAAATCTCTGATTCCTATCAAATTTGTTGAAGTAAATGGAATGTAAAAATCAGCTTAGAATATTCAGTTAAATGAGTAATTAGCTGTGAAAGACGTGGCTGGACAATAAACAGAGTTGCAGCTGTTTGTACTTCCTTTATAATCTTATAATGATCACAAAAGCCCAGCCCATTATCCTATTTAATGCACTTTTAATTGCTTTTCAAGTAAGAAATATATCTGTCAATAAGACATTTGTTGAAACAATTTGCTAACCATTTTCTACACTACTCCACCTAACCTGTGATAAATGGTTTTTCAGCAAAGCAAGCTTCCTGAAAGCAAAAATGTCTCACCTTTCCACAGGTCATTTAATGTGATGAACAGATGTGCAATGAACTTTCAAACAAAGTTACTGTGTGACCGTAAACAGCTAAAAGCAAGAGAAGATCTTTTACTAATAAATGACAGTCTCATATCAAGCAATGACAGGAAACAACTAAATTTTAGATAAGTAAAAACATTAAACCTCATTGTATTTTTTAATGAATGGATTTGTTGTGCCCTTCGCCACTCACAGCTGCCACCTCCCAAGGCACTACGGGTAGGTGACTGGTTCCATAGCAGGAAATGGGTTCCATGAATAGGTAGCTGGATCCATTGGTAAGCGACGGCTTCCATGGGTGGGTATCTGGGTCCATTGATAGGCAGCAGTGTCCAAGAGTAAGTGTCCAAGTCCATGGTTAGGTGGCTCTATGGATAGGTGGCAGCTTTCATGGATACAGGTCAGGTCCATGGATGGTGGACAGATCCATGGATTGGTGGCAAGGTGCATGTGAGGTGACTGGTTTTATGGATAGGTGGTTGGGTCCACGGATAGGGGACATGTCCATGGATAGATGGCCAGGTCCAATAACAGTTGGATAGGTGGTTATTCCATGGATATGTGATTGGGTCCATGGATAGGTGAGGAGTCCATGGATAGATGAATAGTTCATGGAAAGGCATGAACTATTCATCTATTCATCTACCATGGATTGGTGGTAAATCTAGGGATTTAGATGCTTATCATTGTGGAGCTTCAGATAAATGAGGCCATGCCTATTCTCTTGCACAAGCATCACTTGTTTGTGTGTATAATTCTCTACATAGCCATCTGTGATCTTACCTTAAAAATAGCTGGCTGTTACCACAATGAGAGAAAGAAGAGCAAGGCCATGTCTGCTCACAGGACTGACTCCTACATTGTAATATTAACAGGCAAGAGAATACATCTGCAACTGATAAATGTTAACACATTGAAAAAAGAAACAAGGAGTGTGGAGAGAACATTTGAGTATAATAATCTCGATTTCCGATATTTCATTACGGAGTGTAGAGTCACAGACAGTAACATTGTTCTTAGTCTCTAAAAGGAAAAATGCTTTACAAAGGATTGTAAATATTTTATAAGTCACTTTAAATCTACTTGCCCTCATTCCCACCAATCTACTTGTTGCAGACGTATTTGTCCATGACAGCATTGGTCGGAGTGACCACCGCACAGGCCACATCCTATCTTCACACCGAGGACATCCTCCATCGTGTTGTGTGGCACTACCACCATGCTGTGAGGGATAGTTTAAGAACGGAACTGGCAGGGTGCATGTGAGGTGACTGGGCATCCATGAGGCGCTGAGGGCCATCAGGCAGCAACAGAATTGTATACCACTAGAATCTGTAACCTCATGGCCTGGCATATCCCTCGCTCCTCCAACACCATCAAGCTAAATGATCAACCCTGCTTCAATGAGAAGTGTAGAATAGGATGTCAGGAGCAGCACCAGGCATACCTGAAAATTAAGTTCTAACCTGATGAAGATACAACACAGGTCTACATGAATGCTAAACAGTGGAACCAGTAGGCTGTAGTCAGAGCTAAGCAATCCCACAACCAACAGATCAAGTCAAACTTCCGCAACCCTGCCACATCCAGTCGTGAATGGTGGTGGACAATTAAGCAACTAACGGGAGGAGACTCCATGAACATCTCCATTCTCAATGATGGTGGAGTCCAGCACGTCAGGGCAAAAGACAAGGCTGAAACATTTTCCACCATCTTCAATCAGGCGCGCTGAGTGGATGATCCTTCTAGGCCTCCTTCTGATGTTACCACCATCACAGACGCCTGTCTTTAGAAAATTCAATTCACTCCACGCAACATCAAGAATTGGCTGAGTGCACCCCAACAACATCCCGGCTCTAGTGCTTGAAGACCCGTGCTCCAGACTTGCCCCTAGCACATACAGCTGCCATGAAAGCGCATAGGGCTACTATGGCAGCTCACACTGATGGCATGGGAACACAGATGGCTACCATCTTGGCTTTGGGGGCCATTGTTGAAAGGGACTTCCAGGGCATCACATCACTCCTGCACTTTGTTCTCCAGCTGAGTCCTCGGATTGCTGAGGCACCGCCCCAGGAGATTGGCCTTGGTGCCATGAAAGCGGGATCTTCTAACCTCTCTCAGGATAACAGCTTGCCTGCTCCCCCACCAGACACACCACCAGTGCCCTTGTTAGTGCCACTCAGCCAGCCAGCCCAGATTGCTGCAGCCCATGTCAAGATGCTGCAGTCTGCAGCTGGGCCTTCTAGGCCCAGAGCTGCTCAAGGTCATCCTCCAAGGCCATTTGAAGAGTCCTAAGTGGAAGCTCAGCAGCCTTCCACCTCCCAAGCTGTAGCTACTGGGGAAACACTTCATAGGACGTCTAGGATAGGAAAATGAGTGCACAAGACAAGCACAAAGGGTTTGCACAAGTCTGATTGACAACAAAACGGAGCAATGATGAAATAATTTGTTTGATAGATTTGCTTTTTCCTCTGGAAATGTTGTTGGTACTTGTCTTTGGAGTGAAGTGAGGGCAAGACTCATAAGTTTGGAGTGAAGGAAGGCAATCGGATGGTGTTTGTAAGAAGGATTGTGGGACTGTTGATGAATGGGGAAGTGAACTTTCCGGATACAACACACCAAAAAAATGGCTAGAAATCACGCAGCAGCCAGAAGTAATAAGCCGGCAACTAACCTGTAACTACTGCATGATCCCTGTAAATACCACTGGTGAGGGGGCCTTCATGCCGATTAGCACCATGTAATGCTGTGTGAGGTCAGTACGTGGTGAGTGAAGCGCTGAGGTGTTTGAAAATGGAAAACATTTACATACATTATGCAGAGCTTAGAATGTTGCCAGCGCGACCTCCTATACCAATATGGCGGGCGGCGCACTTCCAGCCCGCCCTACTGGCGCCTTAGTAGGTTACTTAGCACCTAAAAAACAGGTGCTGTGCGGCCGAATTTCTAGGCCAAGGTTTCTTTTTTCATTTGTTCTCAGAATGAGGGTTACGCTAACATGCCAATATTTACTGCCTATCCCAATTGCCCTGAGGGCATTAAGAATTAATCACATCGTGGGACTGGATTCATATGCAGGCCAGACTGGGTAGAGGTGACAGGTTCCCTTACCTGAAGGATATTAGTGAACCAGTTGGGTTTTTACAGCAATCCAACAGCTTTCCAAATGGTTATTTTCAGGATGCTAGCCTACAAAGTGCCAGATTTATTGAATTCAATTTCATTCTTTGCCATAGTGGGATTTGAACTTATAACCTCTGGGTTACTAGCCCAGTAGCATAACCATTAAGCTACCTTACCCACAAGATAACCTCATTATAATATTAAAATACTGATCCCAGTGTATAGCACCTGACGCACTGGGAGTGAATCAAGTTTGCAGGGACAGGATTTTTGATGCCAGCTTTATGTAAACAACTGTTGGCACCTAAAGAAGAAAGGAACTTTGGAGAGAAGGGGTAGAGAGCATGGCTTTGTTGCAGAAATGGCCTTTTGAGACCCAACAGGTGCAAGGTTAGGGCCCAATGCGTTACATGCTGGCCAACTGCACTGGTGTGCTAGGTGTTCTGGCGCCATGTAGGCCTCAGGCCTATGGGGAGTTGGCATCTATTCAGTGCTGGTCAAAGAGACAGAGAGGGAGAGACATTCACACAAACAGGCAAAGGAGGAGGGAGCCAGACAGAGAGACAAACAGAAAAAGAGAGGAGAAAGAGTGAGAGAGACATAGAGAGAGAGAGGGAGAAAGACAGAAGGGCAGATTTTCATCTTCCTTGCCTCGGTAGTAGTCTGGCATTCCACTGAAACCAATGAAATTAAAATCGGGTATGTTCTATAAAGAATCGATGATTTACTCTGCCAGATTACCACCCATCTGAGACAGATGGAAAGAGAAAGTTAGTAAATTGTAATCACTTCCTCAATATTCTCTCTATTACTCAGCAGTTTTTTCCTTTACTATCCCTTTTTTCCCCTTTAATCCATTTCCTTCCCTCCAGTGTCATTTACTTTTTAAAAAAAAATATCTTCATTCTTTTCCTTTTTTAATGTTTGATTGAGCTGGTCTATGAAGATTAGGAAACACTTGACCTGTAAAATGACTATAGCTGGGGTCCAGATGCAACATCACATATCTACAGTTGTTGGAACTGATTCAGGTCAGCAATTGCTCAAGATGCTTAGGTATCTTTGTCACTTGAGCATTAATGATGGAATTTTCACAGCATTGCATGTTAACTTTTATGTTAAACCTCTGGGCTTTGCTTCTAGCACACTTGACATTCATGTTCTGACAGAAGAACACCTGAACTAGGCAGATCAGTAATAAAGAAAGAACGAACTTGCATTAATATAGTATCTTTCACATCCTCATGATATCCCAAAGTACTTTACAATTAATGAATTACTTTTGATGTGTAGTTACTGTTGTTATGTAGGCAAATGTAGCAGCCAATTTGCCCTCTGCAAGGTCCCACAAACAGCAAATGAATGATAAATAGATAAGCTGTTTCTGGTTGAGAATGGTCAGGACACTGGGAGAACTCATTTCTCCTCTTCACTCCAGGGCACTGTTGATGATTGACCAGCCAGCCTGGCCTATCATAGAATGGTTACAGCATGGAAGGAGGCCATTCGGCTCATCAAGTCCGTGCCGGCTCTCTGCAAGACCAATCCAGCTAGTCCCACTCCCCCACCCTAACCCCGTAGCCCTACAAATTTTTTCCCTTCAAGTACTTCTCCTGTTGAAAGCCACGATTGAATCTGCCTCCACCACCCCCTCAGGCAATGCATTCAGATCACAACCACTCGCTGTGTAAAAAAGTTCTTTCTCATATCGCTTTTGGTTCTTTTGCCTATCACCTTAAATCTATATCCTCTGGTTCTTGACCCCTCCGCCAGTAGGAACAGTTTCTCTCTATCTACTCTGTCCAGACCCTTCATGATTTTGAACACCTCTATCAAATATCCTCTCATCCTTCCCTGCTCTAAGGAGAACAACCCCAGCTTCTCCAGTCTATAACTGAAGTCCCTCATACCTGGAATCATTCTAGTAAATCTCTTCTGCACTCTTCCTAAGGCCGTCACATCCTTCCTAAAGTGTGGTGCCCAGAATTGGACACAATACTCCAGATGTAGCTGAACCAGTGTTTTATAAAAGGTTCATCATAACCTCCTTGCTTTTGTACTCTGTGCCTCTATTTATAAAGCCCAGGATCCCATATGCTTTCTTAACCGCTTTCTCAATCTGCCCTGCCACCTTCAACAATTTGTGCACATATATCCCTAGATCTCTCTGTTCCTGCACCCTTTTTAGAATTGTACCCTTTAGTTTATATTGCCTCTCCTCATTTTTCCTACCGAAATGTATCACTTCACATTTTTCTGTGTTAAATTTCATCTGCCATGTGTCCGATCATTCCACCAGCCTGTCTATGTCCTCTTGAAGTCTATCACTATCCCCCTCACTGTTAACTACCCTTCCAAGTTTTGTGTCATCAGCAAATTTTGAATTATGCCCTGTACACCCAAGTCCAAGTCATTAATGTATATCAAAAAAAGTAATGGTCCTAGTACCGACCCCTGGGGGACATCACTGTATACCTCCCTCTAGTCTGAAAAAGAACCATTCACCACTACTCTCTGTTTCCTATTATTTAGCCAATTTCGTATCCATGCTGCCACTGCCCCCTTTATTCCATGTGCATCAGCTTTGATTGCAAGCCTATTATGTGGCACTTTATCAAATGCCTTTTGGAAGTCCATATACATCACATCAATCGCATTGCCCTCATCGACCCTCTCTGTTACCGCATCAAAAAACTCAACTAAGTTGGTTAAACACGATTTGCCTTTAACAAATCTGTGCTGGCTTTTCTTAATTAATCCACACTTGTCCAACTGACCGTTAATTTTGTCCCGAATTATTGTTTCTAAAAGTTTCCCCACTACTGAGGTTAAACTGACTGGCCTATAGTTGCTGGGTTTATCCTTACACTCTTTTTTGAACAAGGGTGTAACTATAAATAATTATAAATAGGACCTGCAAAGGTAGACATCCCTGGGGTTATGATTTGTCCTGTTTGAGTCCAGTTACCTTTGCAAATCAATGTTTTAAAAGTTAAGGGTTCTAGTGGGAAATTTATGAATGATCTGTGCTGGTAACCTATGTGGTTTCTGCTTATTAAACTCTAGAAGTAGTCCTATGCACATTTGGGGATCTCTAACACTTGGATATTGCCAACCTGTGGCTAAGCTCTCTGGATTTAGATAAGTGCTTGTGTCACTAGGTGGAGAGCTATGGATTTCTCAGTAGTTTGGTTTGGAGATGCTTCATGGTGTTGATGGATTTCCACATGAGTCTAACATCTGCCTGACCAAAACAAATCTGGTAGCTACAATGGAGCCACTAATCATGACCATCTGACACTGAAAAGCCCCCTGCAGTTGACATAATTTTACATTTAGGACTTGGCATAAATCAAGTGTGGAACTAAACAAACAATCAATCAGAATTCAACAGGATGGATGAGGAATATTTTTGAAGCCCAAATCGTGAAGGTGGATCCAGTACTTATAATATTTTGGTTTGTAAGTAGCAAAAGAACAAACATGAACTGAAGAAAGTAAGGATTGTCTTCCTCTAAACAGCACAGGATAAGGAAGATACGTAGCTTCCGATTAAGACATTTCTTAGAAGGATAAATATCACTATAGTTCTGTGGTTGATTGAGTTGCTTAGTCCAGGATACATAAAAGATAACAAATGAAGACAAAATATGCTTGACCATAAGCACAACAATCCAGGTGGTTTGATTGTGTTCATTAACACAAAACTAACATTCTACTGTCAGTGCATACATCAAATATTACATCTGCACATTTTTATAATCAACATTACTTGAAAAGTGGGGCTCTGGTGAAGATCAGAGTTCCAGATAAAAATGAAAGGGGAAAAGTTGAAGGAGGCAAATGTAAATATATTAAAAATCAGTCACAAAAAGTTCAAAAAATGGTTCAAAAAATTGAGAACTCACAAGAATTTCAGAAGGAGAAGCTGCAGTGGGTCAGAGGAGGTTTCCAGGTGTCAGTACTAAAACCTAGGTTCCTGGGAGATGGACAGAGGAGCAGCCACAATGCCACCTATTGGATGGAGGCTTGAATCATGACAGTCCATAGTTGACAGAGGTAAATAGGGAATTCCCATTACAAATGTTGACTGTGATGTTAACATGAAAGTATTACTCAAAAATCCTGGCAACAGAAAGTTGGGACAAGAGTGTGTACATACATAAAGTGTTTTATGTAATATATGCAGATGTTATCTGAGTTCTGTTGAAGAAGTATTTAAATATTATCTAATGAACTACATAGCATGAAGACAATTTTTGGTTCTTAAAGCAGTAACTAGAGAGGTACTCACCATCAGTAAAAGGCTCCCATTCATAATGCTTTCCCATAAAAGCTTTGTCATTATAAGCAGAACACTGCACCTCCCGAAAGTCTCGACTCCCATGTGGGCAGGGCTGTCACAGACAAGACACTAAAATTCAGAGTTAAAGTTTATCGAGCTTGTATATAGGTTTATTTAGTAGATGCTTGTAGACTTCTCATTGTCCAACAGACTGCATGATTGGACTTTTGTAAAGTACACTCGAAATAATAAGTAATAGTGTAAACAAGTGGCATTAAACAACACGAGTTTATATACAGATTACGGCTAGAAAGAAGAGCGAACAGTCACAACATAACAAGGTGTGCTCATCTGTGGCGAGTAATGAAATGCAATTTCTATTTTCAGGATGGACCAGTGGGGTTATTTTGCTCTGTGCACAATTATAAAGCTGGGAGGGTTAGAATGACAGTTTAGTTAAAGAATTTTCCTTTAACCTTGCACACTGAGCATATTATTCCCCTTAAACAGCTGCTAATTAGGGCAAATTAAGTGTCTCCCCACTCCCAGCGGGGAACTTTGCTAGATGGGAGCATAGGTTAGAGATAGGGCTACAACACTTTAGTGCCGATTTTCTAACCCACATTCCCATTGAGCAAGGCTCTGTGCTGGGAGTGCAGGATCGCTGAATAAATCCTAAGAACAGTTACTGTGCAAACCCTAAGAACAGTTACTGTGCAAACACTATTTCATTTTCATAAAACCAGATTTTTTTAATGTAATTATGTAATTCGATAAATTCTAAGTTATAACACGCATCATCATGTTATTAAAAAAAAGTTTTAACTATGTATTTCACTCCCTTTTAAAGAAAGTAGAATGACAACTCATGTCTTTTTAAGAAAGAATGAACTTGCATTTATATAATGCCCTTCATATCTTCAGGATGTCCCAAAGTACATTTGTGCACAGCAAGGTCCCACAAACAGCAATGAATAACCAATTAATCTGTTTCGGGTGATGTTGGTTGAAGGAGGAATGTTGCCCAGGACACCAGAAGAATTTCCTGCTCTTCAAAAAAAAGTGCTATGGGATTTTTTACATCTCTGTGATCAGGCAGATGGACCCTTGGTTCAACATCTAATTCAAAAGACAGTATCTCCAACAATCCAGAAAACTTAGTTGAAATAAAGAATGAAAAAAATGTTAACAGAGAAAAGGAAAGATAGAGGCCTTGAAGTAGTGAGGATTCAGTAGTCTGTTTGTGAATGCACAAAGCATTTTAAACATAATTGGAGAGTTAGAAGCATTAGGGATGAAGGGATATGATAGGGTAGCTATGACAGAGATGTGGTTAGGTTTGGACAGAACTGGGAACTTAATATTCCTGGTTGCACCATTTTACAGACAGAGAGTAAAAAGGAAGTAGGGTGGCAGTGTTAATAAACAATTCTATCACAGCACTAGAACATAGGGATGTTCTGGGGGTTACATTAAGACAGAGTCTACTTGGATAAAATTAAGGAATAAGAAGGGAAAATTTTCAGTATGTACTACAAGCTGCCAAATAGTGGAGATGAGTTAGAGGGGAGACATGTCAGAGAGGTATGCAAGAACTGGGCGAGATTATTTTAACTATCCCAAGATAGACTGGGATAAATGTAGCATTTGTGTACATATACAATATTAACAATGTAGTTAAGTTCACTGTGAAAATAGTAAAGAAAAATGAAGAATCAAAGATAAGGTTTGCTAGATTGGAAAGATGCCAAAGTTCAGTGAGGTAAGGAGGGATATGGCCCAAAGTAACTAGACAGAAAAGTCAGCTGTGGGACATCTTCAGGATAGAGTGCAAAAAAGATACAAAATGATAGAGTCCTGTGGATAAATGGATTAAAACTAAACTGAACTTTAAAAGGGAGGCATATAATAAATCTAGGGCTAACAATACTAAAGAAAATGATAAAGTATTTAGAGTGTAGAAGGGAGGTGAAAAGGGAGATTGGAAGAGCTAAAAGCGAATTGATGTAAGGCTGGCAGATAATATGGAAGGAAATATTAAAGGTTTTTATAAGAACTTTTAAAAACGTATAAAAAGTTAAAGAAACATTAAAGTTGAGCTGACTGCTCGGAGATGAAGTAGGAAATGTAATTATGGAAAATGAAGGCATGGTGGAGATGTTAAATAAATATTTGGTGTCAGTTTTTTACCAATGATAGTGCAAGTGAGAATGTAGGTGTACTGGAGGAGGAGGTAGAACAATTGTTAGAACTATCTGTAAAAAAAGGAATTGGTTTTGAAAAAATGAGCAGAGTTCAAAGTGGATAAGTCACCAGGGTCTTGATAGCATGCACTGCTGGTGCTGCAAGCCTCCATGTCAAGGGGGTTGTGTTTCATTCAAGGTGATAGTTTTGATTGGCAGCTCAGTGATCCAATCCTAGATGCACAGAGCTGAGGTAGGGGACAGCGAACTGTCTTTGTTCTCTCTATCATTCTCTGGAGAAGGCAGTCTGGAACAGAGGCACAGAGAGACTTCTCGCTCTCTAGGCTGTCAAGGAGACTGAGAGACTCCAGACTGAGATATAAACTTGTACAGCCGATGAGAGTAAAGATTAGTGCTAATTAGTTCAGGGACTGCTAACTTGTAAGTGAGTTTAGTCCATAACGGTGGGAGAACTACCATATTGTGTTGTGCTATCGTATGAGGAGCAGCAATAAAATAGATATATTTCACTGGAAATCTGTACTCTGTTCATCCATGTATTATATGTAAAATAAATCAATTTGTTGGTTTACGATCAGCCTCGTTTCACTGAAGTGCTTTCCAGTTGCTACAGTTTAACTAGATATTAGGTTATGGGGTCACGAGGTTCATTTATGAGAGTGACCGGTGATGGTGAGCCTGAAAGAATATCCACAACAGACCTGTAACAGCCAGTATTAAGAGCATATGTTCCTCTTCTGTTTCTATAGACATCCACAGCATCAAATGCAGTTCCCAGTCCCACTGAAGAAGCCAACACCTCATAACACCCTGCATCACTCGCAGTCGCAAGGACCAGCACAGGTACATTCATCCTGAGGGAGGCCACTGCGATTATGAATGCCAAGGCATTGTGTCTATTGACCCGGGTAGCCGGGTGCTATCAATAATGCCTAGACTTTAGAACTGGATGGATTGCAGTGCCGTCATTCTGCAATTTTTTTCTGGGGAGAAGGTCTGATGAATAAAGTATCACTGTGCACTGCTGATTTACTAATGCTGCAAACTGTGGTAACCTGGAAGAATCCAGTTGCTCAGAAGATGAGGGCAGTTGTGACCTTGCCTGCAATTCCTGTGGTTGAGATTGTCTGCAAGTCTGTGTACAGTAAATGACATAACTGCATCATTACCTAGCTGATAGCCTGTCAAAGCAGTTCTCTTCAGACCACACTAGGTAGCTGCAAATATGGCTCTGTAAAAAATGGCAGGTGTAGGCAGATTGCCTATGGTGGCGTCAAAGAGAAGGACCTTTCTTTTTCACAGGCAAACAATACTGGAAAGTTCTTTGACATTCTCAACTATTGTTACGGAGCAAAGCAATGGAAGAGGAAGAGTAAATTTCATGAAAGTAATATTTTCAGGTGTCATTCATCCTTGTCTTCAATCTCCAAAAAACTTTGGTTGCGGCAGTCAAAATTCAAAAATAGTTTACCTTTAAGCAACTACTTCCTGAAAGTTCACAACATAACTCACCTTTAAAGCCCATTTTATAGGGCAGGATAATTAGAGTACAAGACATGGGTAAAATTCAGGAAATTAAATGAGATTGGATTGATATCACGTTGACTATGTTAATTAAGCTCTCTTACATCCTGGCAGAGAACATATTAAGCTGAACTGGAAGACCAGCTGCAAAACTGGGCACTACACAAGTGCAGCAGGGAGCCATCAAAATGACACAGCATTGATTAAATGTGAACGTGCTTTTTCAATTCTGCCTTTTCTACCAGCTTGATTTCAAGGAGAGGAGAAGGATATAATCAGGCTGGCAGTCTGGTTTCTTCAGTGCTTTCCTACCTCACTGTTGTGCCATATGTGCTTGGAGCTGATGGAGCACTCCATGAGACGAGTGGAGGGTAATCGCTGAAACAAACTAGTTGGGCTGAATGGTCCTTTAATGTGTGTAACGTCTGTGTATTTCTATGAACTTTTATTGCTTTGAAATAGAGAGTAGGAGAGTAATTTTAACCTCAGCAGCCAAGCTGGATATTGACGGGGATTGGATTAGCCCAACAAGAGTAGAGAAATATAGATGGCTAAAAAAGTACATTGCAATATTGGCTCTCCTGATTCAACCAAACATTGCTAATGGAATTATTACTAAGTAACTACAGCTTTTTCCCCAACAAACACAAAGCACATCCCATAGATTATATTCTTGACTTTAGCACGTTGAACCCTGCAGTCTGTGTTCCTGTGATCCTGGTATTCTTTTTCATCAAGTGTTCTTTACCTCTCTTGAAGTTGATCACTTATGCTGGTATGTGATTCCAAGGGCAGTGCAAGACTCCAGCACCTCGTCAAAGTGGTCATTTCTCAAGTGACCTTGGAGACAGATTATGAACTGGCCACGGCAGACATCAAAAACAACCACAACTCTGCTTATCCCAAATTCCAGCAGGGATCACTGGGTTGCACATAGCAGCAAGATCGCTGACTGATTAGCCTGGGAACAAGAAGCCAATTGCAGCAACAGTTGAGGTCAACTAATTACGAACTTCAAGAGAGGTGAAGAAAAGAAAACTGGATAAAAAAATACTAAGATAACAGGAATACAGACAGCAGGGTTCAATGTGCTAAAAAGATGAAAATTCACTGGGAATTTTCTCATGGGTTCTCCTAATTGGCCACCATAACTTCAGATAAACTGCATAAATGGGTTTCTGAAGATCTACTGCCAAAGTTATGGCAGCTGATTGGGACAACTGCCAAATAAATCCCCAGTGATAATCTATGGGACATATTTTGTGTTTGTTGAGGACAAAAGCTTTAGATACCTGGTGTTGTCTCCATTAACAATGCTTGGTTGAATGAAGAGAGTCAATATTGTATTGCACTTTTTTAGCCATTGACATTTCCCCATTCTTGTTCCCTCCTGAAGTTGCTTCTCATTACAATAACTGCCACAGAGCCTTATGATCTTCTTCAGAAGACATCATCTTGATCTTGTGTGATTTCCCTATCTTGTGATTTTGGAGCCATGATCTGATGTACTTTTCGGATCCCCCAAGAGAAAAGGAGGTACATTCAGGTTCACAGCACAAGACTGGCCATGTTGAGAAGAGGAGTGCTGTGCTACTATAATTTCTCTTTAATCTTCACATAGCATTTAAGTGTCATTTAAGTGTCACTTGGCTCAATAAGTAGCACTATTGCCTTCAAATCAGAAAGTTGTGGGTTCACACCAGAACTTGAACGCATAGCCTTGCATTGTCATCTTGTGGATGAGATATTAAATCAAGTCTCTACCTGCCTGCTTAGGTGAATGTAAAAGATCCTATGGTACTATTTGAGGAAGAACAGAGAGTTCTCCTGGTGTCCTAACAAATTATCCTTCTACAATATCACAAAAAATTACCTCATTTGCTGATTGCGGGACCTTGCTGTGCACAAATTGGCTGCTCTGTTTGCCTACAGTTCACAAGTTATCTATTGTCTGTAAAGTGCTTTGGGACATCCTGAGGATGTGAAAAGCACTGCTTTATTTCTTTCATCATTTCAGAATTATTCAGTGCCATCATTAATATATAACTGTTCAAAATCAGGGTTTGATCAAAATTAATAGTAGTTAATGCTATCTAGTTTCATCTGAATAAGATATTAAAAGGAGGGCTGATATGATAACCCATTAACCATATGATAACCTCAGATGCCAGGTTTATGTAATCAGTAGGTATAAGACAATTTATGGGCTACAGACTATTCCTGATTGTCAATTTCGTAGCAGGATGGGATTTGTTATCAGTCCGTATTAATGGGGGAAAATTCAGTGGCATGAAAGTGTGGAATATATATGAATGAGAATTAAGCACAGTATGTAATGGAGATGGGGGCTGGATATCAGGGTGGATTATATAGATTATTCAATAATGGGGATTTGGTATGAATGAAGAGTAAATTCCCCAATCCCACACTTCTAGTAGGAACCACGTTTAAAGGGAATGTGGGTCGGAGAATTGAGCAACAGAGGGAATACGGGATTGTGGATTTACTCAACTATGTTTAATTCTCCAAAACACCTTAGCCTCCAAAAAAATAAATAAAATTGGGTTGTACGGAGTATAATTTACACTGCATTACACCCCTCCATTTATCTTCCACCACAACCCTGCATCGACCCATCACTACATCCCCTTGTTTCCCCTGTACAACGTCCCCCCATTTACCCTTCACTATATCCCCTTGTTTACGCTGTACCATGCCCCCTCATTCACCCTTCACTGCACTCCCTCATACCCCTTCATTTGCCCCAGCAGCCCTTTTATATCTGTTCATAATACAAATAAACTTTAAGCATATGACACAGTGTGGTAACTTCAGATCATACCTGAGAGTTACATGACTTATACTGTCTGAAAACTCCAAGGCAACTGAAACCCTGAGCAGCAGGACTCCTTGAAACTCTGTGTAGCTGTTGCTTTAACAATCCTAAGACTCGATCTGTTGGAGTGTGTTCACTTGCTTGAACTTTGGTTTCTATTTGTGTCTGGAAGAGTTGTGACATATCCACCTCCTGCGGCACTGACTCCTCAGTCTGATGCTGTGGGAGCTGCCTCCAGTGATCTGGCCCCACCACTGGAATACTTGTCTGCTGTTGATATAAACGTGAACGGTCTGACATTTCAACTATTTTTGCTTGGTCTGGATCTGTGCGTTGGCGTGAGGAAGTGCTCTGAAAAGAATCTCCTGCCCGTAATCTCCTTGGTCTCAGTGTATTCAATGGTTCCCTGCAAATGTATGGAGATTAGTTTTAATCTAGCAAGCATATTAAATCCTTTACCAGGTAAGTGAAGTAAATCTCTCTTGGCTGACCCAAAAAATTTAAAACACTGGCGGTTTCACTGCAGGCTAGTTTTCTGAAAGAAATCAGTCATGCTGACAGCAATTGCTTTTTGGAAAACCTGTCTTTTAGTTTTTAAATTCCCCCCAGACTGTACGGCACAGGCATCATATGACATACTTCCCTCATTTGCATGGCATCCTAATACACTTGTTCCCAAATCAAAAGGAAATTTTGATAGGTGGAAAATGGGCAGAGCTGGGTCCTGCCCCAATTTTTGCCACCTACCCTAAATACAGCATTTTTACCCTATAGCCAAATGGATAGCCTCAGGATTGGGCTTGGCTACAATGCCTCCCTCAGTCCCATGGCCTGGTGACACTCATTATCAAGTCTCACACATGAATAAAGACCACTTGGGAAGAAGCAGGAGGCGTGGAACCATACTCCAGCAAAGAATCAACACCTTGAGGAGAGGCAAGAAGGAAAGAAGAGACAATGATCAAGAATAAGAAAAATAAAATACAAAGAATGGTCTGAAATCATTTTTAATTAAGGAATTTCATTATTTGCAAATTGACAGCCTTGGTAAAATGCAAATTTGTTGAGCTGTTAGATCATATAGGTAACTAGATTTCAAAACTGCATAAATCAATTAATTAAAAATCTGTCAGCATCGTGACTAATTGTAATGGATGGCAACCTTTGTGAGAAAGGTTATAAAAATGGCAAGGAGAGGAAAGGTAAATAAAGTAGAGATGTCATTAGTCTTAATCTATTATATTAGTAAAGGAACTGTACAGCCAGGAACTTTATACCCTGTGGGCTAGGTACACAGTAATGGGACACTCTGGAATGCGTGCCATTAAATTTAATCTTGGGTAGTAGGGGAGCAATCTGAACACCGTGGTAAAGTTGCATCAACAGGCACACAATTATACAAGAGACAAGTAGATAAAATTTGAAGGACAGAAACACTTCATCTGGAGAAATGCTGCACACATAATGGTTCCTGGACTAAAGTGCTTAAGGATTAAAGATAATCTGGGTCCAAATGAACTCCTTGCAGCTTTAACCACTTACTACAATCACCTTTACTATAATGATGTAGAGTTAAGCTGATGGTGTCATTGGAAGGAACTATTTAATGAAGACAGTAGGTAATGGAGGAAGCAAGAGGATTGTGTGGAGACCTGGGAAACACAAAAAGGGTGTGGAAAGCTGACTGGGAAGAAACAAGGCACGGACCAGACACAATTTGAGTCTGAGAAGCAAGAAAGAAACTCTATTTTCCATGTTCTTGTGTTAATATGTTTTCTTCTGCAGGATTTGATAAAGTGCAAAAAGTCAGTAATGCTTTATAAATAGGAACATTTGGTTCATGGAAAAACATGCAATTTGTAGTTGGGGAACAAGGAGGAGTCATATAGACAATGAGAATTGAAAGCATACAAGAAAAACAGGGAATCACACATACGAGGGTGAAAGGAAGGGGCTAAACAACATAGGCAACATTCTTTTATGTGACTCACTCACATGAATGAATGATGTGGAAATGCCGGTGATGGACTGGGGTTGACAATTGTAAACAATTTTACAACACCAAGTTATAGTCCAGGAATTTTATTTTAAAAATTCACAAGCTTTCGGAGGCTTCCTCCTTCCTCATTTACCTGAGGAAGGAGGAAGCCTCCGAAAGCTTGTGAATTTAAAATAAAATTGCTGGACTATAACTTGGTGTTGTAAAATTGTTTACACATGAATGACGGTTGTGATCACTGAGGGAGGGTGAATTGAAAGAAGTTGATTGAACGTAGAGTGGAATTGTCCGCAAAAGAGTCAACAGAGTTGGATGTCTTTATATAAGCTGTGTATGGCGTCAGCATGCCCAGGTTTTGTCAAATTATCTCTATTCACAGAATATTGCTCACTGGAGAACATGAGATGTTCCCTTGCCCTTTCCGAAAGGCAAAAAATACCGTATCATCAGACCAATGCAGGCTAAACTACTGGATCAGATTTTTTTTTTCATTCGTTCACGGGATGTGGGCGTCGCTGGCAAGGCCGGCATTTATTGCCCATCCCTAATTGCCCTCGAGAAGGTGGTGGTGAGCCGCCTTCTTGAACCGCTGCAGTCCGTGTCGTGACGGTTCTCCCACAGTGCTGTTAGGAAGGGAGTTCCAGGATTTTGACCCAGCGACAATGAAGGAACGGCGATATATTTCCAAGTCGGGATGGTGTGTGACTTGGAGGGGAACGTGCAGGTGGTGTTGTTCCCATGCGCCTGCTGCCCTTGTCCTTCTAGGTGGTAGAGGTCGCGGGTTTGGGAGGTGCTGTCGAAGAAGCCTTGGCGAGTTGCCGCAGTGCATCCTGTGGATGGTGCACACTGCAGCCACAGTGCGCCGGTGGTGAAGGGAGTAAATGTTTAGGGTGGTGGGTGGGGTGCCAATCAAGCGGGCTGCTTTATCTTGGATGGTGTCGAGCTTCTTGAGTGTTGTTGGAGCTGCACTCATCCAGGCAAGTGGAGAGTATTCCATCACACTCCTGACTTGTGCCTTGTAGATGGTGGAAAGGCTTTGGGGAGTCAGGAGGTGAGTCACTCGCCGCACAATACCCAGCCTCTGACCTGCTCTCGTAGCCACAGTATTTATATGGCTGGTCCCGTTAAGTTTCTGGTCAATGGTGACCCCCAGGATGTTGATGGTGGGGGATTCGGCGATGGTAATGCTGTTGAATGTCAAGGGGAGGTGGTTAGACTTTCTCTTGTTGGAAATGGAAATTGCCTGGCACTTATCTGGCGCGAATGTTACTTGCCACTTATTAGCCCAAGCCTGGATGTTGTCCAGGTCTTGCTGTATGCAGGCTCGGACTGCTTCATTATCTGAGGGGTTGCGAATGGAACTGAACACTGTGCAGTCATCAGCGAACATCCCCATTTCTGACCTTATGATGGAGGGAAGGTCATTGATGAAGCAGCTGAAGATGGTTGGGCCTAGGACACTGCCCTGAGGAACTCCTGCAGCAATGCCCTGGGGCTGAGATGATTGGCCTCCAACAACCACTACCATCTTCCTTTGTGCTAGGTATGACTCCAGCCACTGGAGAGTTTTCCCCCTGATTCCCATTGACTTCAATTTTACTAGGGCTCCTTGGTGCCACACTCGGTCAAATGCTGCCTTGATGTCAAGGGCAGTCACTCTCACCTCACCTCTGGAATTCAGCTCTTTTGTCCATGTTTGGACCAAGGCTGTAATGAGGTCTGGAGCCGAGTGGTCCTGGCGGAACCCAAACTGAGCATCGGTGAGCAGGTTATTGGTGAGTAAGTGCCGCTTGATAGCACTGTCGCCGACACCTTCCATCACTTTGCTGATGATTGAGAGTAGACTGATGGGGCAGTAATTGGCCGGATTGGATTTGTCCTGCTTTTTGTGGACAGGACATACCTGGGCAATTTTCCACATTGTCGGGTGGATGCCAGTGTTGTAGCTGTACTGGAACAGCTTGGCTAGAGGCGCAGCTAGTTCTGGAGCACAAGTCTTCAGCACTACAGCTGGGATGTTGTCAGGGCCCATAGCCTTTGCTGTATCCAGTGCACTCAGCCGTTTCTTGACATCACGTGGAGTGAATCGAATTGGCCGAAGACTGGCTTCCGTGATGGTGGGGATATCGGGAGGAGGCTGAGATGGATTATCCACTCGGCACTTCTGGCTGAAGATGGTTGCAAACGCTTCAGCCTTGTCTTTTGCACTCACGTGCTGGACTCCGCCATCATTGAGAATGGGGATGTTTGCAGAGCCTCCTCCTCCCGTTAGTTGTTTAATTGTCCACCACCATTCACGACTGGATGTGGCAGGACTGCAGAGCTTTGATCTGATCCGTTGGTTGTGGAATCGCTTAGCTCTGTCTATAGCATGTTGCTTCCGCTGTTTAGCATGCATGTAGTCCTGAGTTGTAGCTTCACCAGGTTGGCACCTCATTTTTAGGTACGCCTGGTGCTGCTCCTGGCATGCTCTTCTACACTCCTCATTGAACCAGGGTTGATCCCCTGGCTTGTTGGTAATGGTAGAGTGAGGAATATGCCGGGCCATGAGGTTACAGATTGTGCTGGAATACAATTCTGCTGCTGATGGCCCACAGCACCTCATGGATGCCCAGTTTTGAGCTGCTAGATCTGTTCTGAATCTATCCCATTTAGCACGGTGGTGGTGCCACACAACACGTTGGATGGTGTCCTCAGTGCGAAGACGGGATTTCATCTCCTCGAGGACTGTGCGGTGGTCACTCCTACCAATACTGTCATGGACAGATGCATTTGCAACAGGTAGATTGGTGAGGACGAGGTCAAGTAAGTTTTTCCCTCGTGTTGGTTCGCTCACCACCTGCCGCAGGCCCAGTCTAGCAGCTATGTCCTTCAGGACTCAGCCAGCTCGGTCAGTAGTGGTGCTGCCGAGCCACTCTTGGTGATGGACATTGAAGTCCCCCACCCAGAGTACATTTTGTGCCCTTGCTACCCTCAGTGCTTCCTCCAAGTGGTGTTCAACATGGAGGAGGACTGATTCATCAGCTGAGGGAGGACGGTAGGCGGTAATCAGCAGGAGGTTTCCTTGCCCATGTTTGACCTGATGCCATGAGATTTCATGGGGTCCAGAGTCAATGTTGAGGACTCCCAGGGCCACTCCCTCCTGACTGTATATCACTGTACCGCCACCTCTGGTGGGTCTGTCCTGCCGGTGGGACAGGACATACCCAGGGATGGTGATGGAAGAGTCTGGGACGTTGGCTGAAAGATATGATTCTGTGAGTATGGCTATGTCAGGCTGTTGCTTGACTAGTCTATGGGACAGCTCTCCCAATTTTGGCACAAGTCCCCAGATGTTAGTAAGGAGGACCTTGCAGGGTCGACTGGGCTTGGTGTTTTGCCGTTGTCGTGTCCGGTGCCTAGTGGTCCGGTGCCGGGTGGTCCGTCCAGTTTTATTCTTATTATGACTTTTCGTAGCGAGATTTTACAACTGAGTGGCTTGCTGGGCCATTTCAGAGGGCAATTAAGAATCAACCACATTGCTGTGGGTCTGGAGTCACATATAGGCCAGACCGGGTAAGGGCGGCAGGCTTCCTTCCCTAAAGAACATTAGTGAACCAAACGGGTTTTTACGACAATCCGGTAGTTTCATGGCCATCATTACTGATACTAGTATTTTAATTCCAGATTTTTATTTAATTAATTGAATTTAATTAATTAATTGAATTTAAATTCGCCAGCTGCCGTGGCGGGATTTGAACTCATGACTCTGGATTTTAGTCCAGGCCTCTGGATTACTAGCCCAGTAACATAACCACTATGCTACCGGTTAAATTATACTTAGAAACAAAAAGACATAGCAAGTTATTGAAACAGCACAATACATACAATCAATATGCAAGGGATTAATATATCCTCTTTAGAACATATTTCTTATATATCTGATAAGTGGCAGGACTTTTGAACAGTCAGGTTTGTAGAGCTTCAAGATGAATAGGGCCAATTTTAACCCCAGGCACCCGATGACAAAGGTGTGTGTGGAAGGTTAAAATAGATGCAGTATCCTCCCCTCCGGTTTCGTGTTGGGCTCACGCTGGCCGCTATTTTAACTCTTGGGTTTTTGGAGGGATGTGAGGCCCTCACCGCAGGCAGTGAAGCAGTATGTGCAGGGTCACTCAGGTGCAGGCACTCAGTTTATAAGGATCTGTGTGCTATTGTGCTTTATGGACTTCCAGGGATATTTGAGCTTGGAGACTGCTTTTGTTTCTGATTTCATGCTTTGCTTTAATCACCCTGCATAAGCACTGATGGCTTATCATGGGTGCCATTCCTGATTCATTGTTTTGGATGGAGGAAGAGGAGCAACAACAACAGGAACAGCAGCAGCAGGCTGAACAGCTAGGAGTAACAGCAGGTGGGCCTGTTAGAAGACAGCAGGTGAGGGGACTGCTCGTAGAAGGCTTTACCCAATCGATAGGATTTGTAGGCTAAGAGTCAGTTTCCTGGATATGACTGAGCAGCAATACAAGAGGAGGCTGAACTAGTCCAGGCAGGCAGTCGCTGATCTCTGCAGCCTCCTGCAATGACTTGCTCCCTGCTGGGCCAGATAGCCATGCTTTGCCAATGGCTGTCAAAGTCACCACCACTCTTAACTTTTTTTGCCTCAGGTTCCTTCCAGGATGCTTCAGGGGACATCTTTCAGTCTGCAGTGTACAGGTGCATCAAGCAGGACATCAATGTCCTATTTGCCAGGGCCAACCCTAGCCAATTCATCACCATTCCTATGGACACCATCAGTCAAAATGATAAGAGTTCTGTGATTTGGCTGATGACACTCCTCTGCAACTCCATCACTCCTGAACAGCTTTGGTCATGATCACGACCATGGGAGCACCAGGAACGTCATTGAGCATACTATTGTGCTCTTGAAGCAAAGGGGCAGACGCCTGGATAGGTCTGGGGGGATCTCTACAACAGGCCCCATAGAGAGCCTCCTGCATCATTGTAGTGTGCTGCATGTAGCACTCTAGAATGGACTGCATTTGGAGGAGGAAAAGCAACAACAAGTGTCATCATCTGACAAGGAAAACTTGGGTGAAGGCAAGAAACATGCAGAAGGAGGGCTAGCACAATGCCTTGCAGCCGGAGATGCCACGGATCATCCTGATAGCACAACGCTTCCAGTGAACTGCTTATTCCCTTCCCTGAAAAGCTACGCAAAGCCCCTCTGCATTAATAGTCCTTGTTACCTCCTTCACAATTCCTTTAATGTTACATTAAAGAACACTGAAACCATTCAGCCAACTTCTTTATCAATGACATGAGCCCCGATTTTAATTCAGGGCGAGAGTTGTGTGGGTGGGTGCTGAGGCAGACGGTAAACCGTCCAGACCTCAGCAGTGTTAGACCCAGGAGATTTTAACTCACGGATCTCATCTGCATAGGGTAGCCTCTTGTGGTGCTTGGAAATATTGCACTCTGGGGGAGAATTTCCACAGGATTCTCCCAATCTCCTGCCATACCTTCAGCAGAAGATCGACAGACACCCTGGAGAAACAACGTAAATAGCCGTTTTTAGCCATTTATACTGTTTCTCCGGGATTCTATCGATCTCCCGCCCGAGGACCCTCGTGGAACTTCAAGCCAACAGCATTGGTTGGAGATTCTATTGGTGCGGGCATCTTTTTCCAACTCCAGTTACATGCCACTGCAGAGCCTCTGTTAGAAATTTGATGTTGTATATTCCACACTTTTCAATTTGTATGTCAAATGTTAAATTAAAATCCATTTGTGGTGTTGTAAGCTCCACTTGGCATCATGGGGTGGGATTAGTTTGCATGCTCTGCAGATGTTAGTGGTCTGTTTGCATTTCAATGAAGATGGGATGCAGGCGGTTTGCCTTGTGTTTTTTTTTTGTGCAGCCCACACATACTGGATATAAAAAATCTGTTAGTAGAGGCTGGAGTGTAGTCATTAAAAGTTCATGAGTGTGTCAGTTGTATCTTGTTACTGCATCGCTGTGAAAGTAGTAGTGCTGCCACGGAAAAAAATCTCCCAGTAGCAAACCTTTAGAAAAGAAAAAGGTAATAAATCCAGTTGATTAGAGCAGGAATCAATTCTTTGTGAAGCTATGTTGATTGGGTTAGGTGAATAAGGGTAGGGGGAGGCTCGTGTGGAGCATAAACACCTGTTGGACTGAATGGCCTGTTTCTGTGCTGTGCATTCTGTGTGATTCTATGTAAACGACTGGACAAATTCTTCCAAACTTATCTTGCTATCATTCTCGAGCTGGCCTGAATCATAAGTCCCACTGAATCAGAAGTAAGTCAGATACTGTGCAAGAAAACTCCAGCCCAAATCTCCGTGGGAGTGATTTTCATTTCAATTCTGGTGCAAATTGGGCGGGCGGTGGGCGGGACATCTGCCACTCTTGCCCGATGGCAATCGCCATTTTCATTTAAAAAAAAAATCATTCATGGGATGTGGGCGTTGCTGGCAAGGCCAGCATTTATTGCCCATCTCTAATTGCCCTTGAGAAGGTGGTGGTGAGCCACCTTCTTGAACCGCTTGCAGTCCATGTGGTGAAGGTTCTCCCACAGTGCTGTTAGGTAGGGAGTTCCAGGATTTTAACCCTGCGACGATGAAGGAACGGCGATATATTTCCAAGTCAGGAAGGTGTGTGACTTGGAGGGGAACGTGCGGGTGGTGGTGTTCCCATGCGCCTGCTGCCCTTGTCCTTCTAGGTGGTAGAGATCGCGGGTTTGGGAGGTGCTATCGAAGAAGCCTTGGAGAGTTGCTGCAGTGCATCATGTACACACTGCAGCCACGACGCGCCAGTGTTGAAGGGCGTGAATGTTTAAGGTGGTGGATGGGGTACCAAAAAAGCGGGCTGCTTTGGCCTGGATGATGTCGAGCTTCTTGAGCGTTGTTGGAGCTGCACTCATCCAGACAAGTGGAGAGTATTCCATCACATTCCTGACCTGTGCCTTGTAGATAGTGGGAAGACTTTGGGGAGCTAGGAGGTGAGTCACTCTCCGTAGAATACCCAGCCTCTGACCACTCCTGTGACTCGGCCAACGTTGTCTACCTCATACGTTGCAGGAAAGGATGCCCCAGAGCATGGTACATTGGCGAGACCATGCAGACGCTGCGACAACGGATGAACGGACACCGCGCAACAATCGCCAAACAGGAGGGTTCCCTCCCAGTCGGGGAACACTTCAGCAGTCATGGACATTCATCCACCGACCTTCGGGTAAGCGTACTCCAAGGCGGCCTTCGAGACACACGACAACGCAAAATCGTCGAGCAGAAATTGATAGCCAAGTTCCGCACCCATGAGGACGGCCTCAACCGGGATCTTGGGTTCATGTCACGCTACACGTTACCCCACCAGCGAACAAATGTTATCTGTTTTTAATATAATGGGTCATTTGCTGGCTTTCTCTGCCTTCCGGATGTTTCTGCCTCTCTCTGTTTTTTTTCCTGTTTGTTTTTTTGTTGAATGTGTATTCGGGGGTTCTGCAGGTGACACCTCTCTGTCTGAACACGGTGATTGCCTTGGCAACGGGCAGTTGCAGGGGCATTCTGTAAACACCATGTATTGTTCTATATGTATAAATGCGTAGGCTTCGAGGAGCTCCTGAACATTTACCTGAGGAAGGAGGAAGCCTCCGAAAGCTTGTGAATTTAAAATAAAATTGCTGGACTATAACTTGGTGTTGTAAAATTGTTTACAATTGTCAACCCCAGTCCATCACCGGCATCTCCACATCATGACTGCTCTTGTAGCCACAGTATTTGTGTGTCTGGTCCAGTTATGTTTCTGGTCAATGGTGACCCCCAGGATGTTGATGGTGGGGGATTCAGTGATGTTAATGCCGTTGAATGTCAAGGGGAGGTGGATGGACTCTCTCTTGTTGGAGATAGTCATTGCCTGGCACTTGTCAGGCACGAATGTTATTTGCCACTTATCAGCCCAAGCCTGGATGTTGTCCAGGTCTTGCTGCATGCTTCATGGTTAGGCATCATGTATTTAATATCAGTGAGCTGCCAGTGCTCAACAGCTAGCTCACCAGTCGGAGGGAGGGGAGAATTTGGTGGCTCCTCCATGGAGCCGAGCTGAAAGTGCACATTTAAAAGCTGTGTTGGGAGGTGGGGGTAGAACAATGAAGGACCAGCAACTCCTCCTTGCCCCAAGGAAATCATTTAGAAAATTTATCCATGCAGTTTCTGGAGCAGCATTCAGCGGTCCCTTTAAGGACTACTGGTCAGGCCGCTCCACATCCAGTACCAATGGGTAGATTGTGCGTCGCATAAGCTCTGCACATTGGTACCTGAAAATGGTGTCAGGGTCCTACAATTGGCATAGCACCAGGTGGGAGAGTTGGCCTTACTCAAAAATCGAGTTGGGTGGGCCTTGGGTGGCCTCCTAATTTCCAAACCCTACACCCAAGCGATAATCCATGGGATTTGCACTCCTGAACCACCAATGGATAGATTTAACGTAATGGGTCTCCACCCCCTTTTATCTGATCATTGTGCCTGAGTTATGAACTTTCCCCCTGGGGAAAATGTTAGAAAGATCATGACCTTGTAGCTCCAAGTATCAAATTTTGTGTTTCAGAGACAGCAATGCATCAAGAGAGGTTTCTACCCTTTTCACATGGAATCTACAGAACCTAACTCATGACCGCTGACATGGCAAACTAGTAGAAGATTTACAAATAACTGAGTTGTGAGCAACAGAAAATAATAAAAACATTAACAGATTAAATTGTCTCACAGTTTAAGTCATTTATGTATGTAAATAATGACTTAATCAAAGTGCTGGTCATTGGCGACTTGACATTAGAAACAATCTCCATGGGCAATATTACATTAAACCCAACTTCAAGAACTACAAATCCAACATGGGAAGTAAGGAGGAGAAAAACATTAGTAATTTATTACAAACCTTACTTCCCGTTGTCACATTTTGATCACAGTTTTGTATCATCTTTTTCCTATTATAAACTGCCATGGCCACATTTACTGGAAACTACCGATAGAAGCTTGTCACCGCTATGGTCACATGCTCCTGCCATTGGTGACACTGCTGCACTCCAGAATCTCAGTCTGCCCTACGCATCAACCAATTCTACTTCTCTGCTTCCAAAATTCCTGTAAGTTTGGCTATTTATCTCTAAATAATATAAAATCAAAGTATTATATAAAATTGAACACAGAATGTATAACTTTTAAATGGGGGCTGAATTACATCTGTGCACTCTGGTCCACTTATCTCCCACCCTATAACCCTGCGTCACTTGAAAACTTCACTTGGTCTTGATTCTCCATGTGCAACACCAAAGGCGATCAACTAGTATCTTTTATAATCATGAAAATATGAGCAAAAGAAGGAAGGCTTTGAGGAAGGAGAAGGAAAGAATAAATGAACCTGAACCTCAAACTAAGTATTGCAAATCCATCAAGGGAGTTAGAGCAAAATAATATGTAATGCAAACCTAAAGGGGAGCCAAGAAGTATGCTGCATATTAAGCAAGCTTTGTAAAGTGGGAGGTAAATATTATTACTGATATTGTATCTGTGAGGTTTGTATCTTTCCGTATGAGTCAGGTGTGTAATTTTTTAACCTTGTGTCAGTCAAGCAATGTATTACTTCAGTAGATTTTCTTTATTATAGTAATGGATGAACCACTGTCATGTTTAGGCTACAGTGGGACTGTGGTAAACATTGAAAACCACACTTAGGTACTGGACAACCCACGAGCAATGCCATGAGACATCTATTTACAAATTCTGGCTGGTGAGCTTTGGGAGGACCCATGATTCGAAGGCTCCCCATTCAATCACTCTCTGGATTTGATGGTGTCGCAAAATAGGATTTGGTCCCGTACCCCTCAAAAACTGGTGTCACAAGAAGAGGGAGCTCTTAATCATCCACACCCTGAGAAGCAAGGTTATTGCTTCTCAGGGTGTGGTGAGTATATCTGCTTCAGGTAATCATCAAAACTGCACTGTAGGTCACAGGCAACTTATGAGCAATGTTTCTTGACTGACCCGAGGTAAATAAAATTGTACACATACTGATACTAAAAGATAGAGGGCCTCATAAATAAAATATTGGTAAAAATACTTACTACCACTTGACAAAACTGCCACAATAGGCAGCCAGTGGTGGAAAATCTAGAGTAAAGTATCTTATCTGCAGACTCAAAGTAACAGAAAGAAAATATTCAACACACCCCATTGCTACCTCCGGTTGTTAGCCATTTGCTTTATTGCTTCTTCTTAATCCTCTATTACTGGATGCAGGTCATGGAAGATATAATTTTGTTCAAATACATAGTAACTCACAAAACTAGATTTCAAGGTTATTTAGTAAACCTTCTACCAAAGCAGACACTCAGGTCAATCAAAAGCTAATTCCTCATCTCATAAATTGGGCCATATTTCATTTTTAAAATCCAAAGTTGGATAAACTTCAACTTCATATACACTTGCCTTTTGAGTAAAATGGGGATATGAATAAACAACATAAAAAAGCTACACTAGCATCTGGTCTTTGATGAAACATTTCTATGTTTGCCTGGCTTCTGGCTAACACAATTGTTTAACTTTCCCTATTCCCATTACAAGAGATTGTCCCCTTATCTGCTGACTGCGGATTTCAAATAGTCTTTAAAGTACAAGTAGATAATGGATTAAAGAGCTGTAAACAAGGTTTTTATTTTAATTAGATTTGAAATAAGGAGTGAGTTTTACCTGTTGGAGATCTGATAAATCTGGTTAACGTTGGTTCCTGAGAGCTTGTTGGGTGAACTCCGGTGAAGTGGGACAGAATGACGGACTGTAGACAGTACTCGCCCGGGAGGAATGTGAAATACCCGCAGGGTCTGATCTCCTGCTGCAAACTGGAATGTGGGCTGAATTCTCTGCTTTATTTGAGGAAGACAGGGCCGTGTCTGTTGCATTACTCCACCACCACAAGTCCTCGTGCATGCAGACCAAGGACCCCATTTGCCCCACGAACCTTTAGGCTGTTCTTCCATTAAGGTGTCGGCACTCTGACGCTTCACTCGGTTCTGTACCTTTCACAACAAAAAAAGATGAATTATCTTAAAGCATCCTCATGTTATTTTTGGATATAGTGTCACATTTACTAGGATAAAATATGGATGTTGTGCTGGAATCCTAAAATCTTACAGCACAGAAGGAGGCCATTTGGCCCTTCATGCCTACGCTGGCTCTCTGAAAGACCTATTCGCTGAGTCCCATTCAACAGCCCTTTCCCCATGCCCTATTCATTTTTTTCTTTTTCAAATATTCTCTTTTAAAAGCTATTTGGCATTCTGCTTCCACCACTGTGTCTGGTAGAGCATTCAATATCTTAACAGTCCTCTCTGTGGCCTTGATACCCTTCCAAAATAGGATGCTCAAAACTGGACACCATATTCAAACTGTGGTCTATCCAGTGACTTTTATAGGGTTAACTCACACCAAGTCCAGTTCACCCATCAACCCTGTGCTTGCTGATCTACATTGGCTCCAGGTTCAGCAACACCTTGATTTTAAAATTCTCATCCTTCTGTTCAAATCCCTCCATGGCCTCACCCCATCCGATCTCTGTAACCTCCTTCAGCCCTACAACCCGACAAGAACTTTCCACTTCTGGAAGATTTCCTTCGCCCCACCATTGGCGGCTGTGCCTTCAGCTGTCTAGGCCCTAAGCTCTGGAATTTCCTCCGTAAACCTCTCCACCTATCTCTCTCCCCCTTTAAAACACTCCTTAAAACCTATCTCTTAGGCCAAGCTTTTGGTCACCTGTCCCAATATCCCCTTTTGTGGCTTGGTGTCAAATGCAAGTAGTTGTTGTTGTTAACAACATTACCTTTTTTCTTTTGTACTCGATACTGCTATTTATAAATCTAGGATCCCAGATGCTTTTTTCTCATTTCAGCAAGAATAAACATCTTGATACCTTGGGTGTAAAATCAACATAATTTTTTATCTTCCATGAAATAAAGAAGCTGGTCACTCTGCTTTATTTCTGTTTAAATGCAATTGTTAGTAAAGTAGAAATGTAGAAATTACAGTGTAAAAAGAGGCCACATTTGTGCCTGTACCAATTCTAGCTCTTCTATAGGAGTTGTCTACTCCATCAGTTTATTTTTGTTGTCCACTGTTGCCTAATCCTACAGGAAGTTATACTGGAGGCTCCCAATACTCGCAGGGAAACCTGTGTGCATGCCTTTCCCCCCAGCACATTCATTGCATAACAAGTACAACCACAGACCATTTCAAAAGGAGACTAATTGGAGAACAGGCTATGCTTGCACAGCATACAACTAGGCAACACCCCAGATCAGAATTACAAACTGTGGGCTAAGAAGGTAAGGGAGTGGAAGTGGAGTATGTGAAAAATCACCTACAAAGGATGAAAAGATCATGCTGCAGGTAGATCATCTCATTTCTTCCTCACTTGTTAATTATCGATTAACCTTTGGAGTGACTACAGCATAGTTGTGTTAAAGAATGGGAATGTTCTTATTAGACTTAATGTTAAGTCCTATTTTTTGCGCTAAACGGAGAAGATAAATTTTGTTAAATAATGTTTTCTAAAAACAGAAGGATTGCTTCACCTCACTGCTTCAAGCTGGAGTTTATGCCAATTCTTAACATTTGCCAGGAGGGAACCACAGATCAGTGGGATACATTCTTTATGAGCAGCTGCTCAAGTTTCTAATAAAGATATATAAATTACACTACTCATCTATCAAAACAGCACAGATTCATTGCCAAATAAGAATAAATAATTGTTAAGATTCACACATATATTTTATCCCACTGGTTCAGTGTCCCAGAGCTCTAAAAAACATCTACAGAGAGAAATCGTTGTTCAGTCTCTGAGGGGTCAGCGGTGGGAACATTCTTGACACAGTAATGCTTTGGGATGATGAAACTCAGACAATTTTAAGCAATAAGTTCAGATGAGAACGAAGATTAGTTTCATCCGAAGGCCGGATAAACTACAGCCAGTCTACCAGGGAGAACGTGGAGCTGTCTGGCTCAACATGACAAAATAAAGGCTGGTGTCACTCCTTCCACCTATAAGGTAGCACCCGCTGGAGTGAATCATATGACTAGACTGCTCCAGATTTGGGACACCCTCCGATAGCTCTAACAACGTTATAGGGAGGCATTGTGAAGCAACAATTCTATGGAGAAGAACCTGCAAACTTCCACACTGTCATCATGAAGAGATCTTCAGGCCTTTCTGTGAACTCATCGGCCACTCTGCTGTCACTGCAGAGCAAACAGCAAAAGGCCACTTGGTGTATCTCCAGGTTCAAACTACTGAACATTGGCAAAATGAATCAGGAAATTTAGCTGTCTCCATGCCTCCTGAAGAACTGTAAATACCTCCATTTCTTTATCTGCAGATTCTAATTGCGAGGGAGGGGTTAGAGAAGAACCTGCTGGCTGAATGAGGAATTTTCAACCTTTCAAAAATGTTTTTCATGACATCTGATGTATCTACAGAGAAAGGAATTTACCTACCTCTCTTAAAACATTAATAAACCAGTGGACCACCGCGACTGGCTGGAATAGTGTGCTGGACAGCATAACCGGCTCCAGATAAACTAATATGATTCATGAATTTGACTGAATCACAATTACAAAGTATACTTTCCTCTACAACTGAACCTGCAATCTGATTTTTATTAAACTCAATTTTAGATAGGGACACCACTGATGTCACTTAGGGAAAAAGATATTAAGCTGGCCTAAGGATTATGAAGGCCCTCATCAAGTTAATCATGGGGCCCCTCTCCTATCCCAATTTCCCTTTTCCACTTTGCCGCACATTTTTTTAAACCACATACTGAATAAAAACTTTTGGCCTGGTTTAAAGAGATTCAGTACAGCTTCTATGAAACTGATGGACCAATTACTTCACTGGGAGAGGGGCTCAAAGTGGGTTTCCTGGTTTGGAGCACTTCTAGTGGGTGAATTTCTTCGGAGTTTCTCCTGCCCTGCTGCTGTAAGTTTGGAGGAAGATACGGTGGAAACCATCGTTTCCCTTGAAGCTACAGCAGCGAAACAGGACAAGCTTCGAGGAAATTCGTCCCCATAGCTCTCACGTAAGCTTTTAAAGATGCATTTACACTACAGCTACCAGTCTGAGATGAGTCTGAGAGCGGTAGCCGCAGTCCAGGTTCCAGCCAGATAGAGCCAGGTTGACATTGTTGGACTCTTGCCCTGTCCAGAAAAGATCTGTGCATGTTGAGATGCACCAGCGGGTTGGGTGTGGTGGGGGCGTGGGGGGCTGGGGGGGTCCAAAACAGTCGCTCAACAGTTAGAAATTTAAATGTTTGGAGGTGAGGAAGGGGAGAAACCAGGGGAGGTTTATAAGGTCTCCAGAACCCCCTCCCACCCCCAACCCCCCACAGCACTTAATGCACTGGATTTACACTCCATGAATTGTCAAACTGAAGCGCTGTCAGAGTACCATCTCCAGGGGTTCTTAGTCTGCTTCACTCTAGAGTTGGGTCAAACCCAGACTCCAAATTTGCATTTGTTAGTTTAAGGTCAATGTGAAGCAGAAATCACTTCATACAGATGTGACTGTGCAGTGTAAACGCACCCTGATTCTTGTCCCCTGATAGTTTAGTTGATTAAGGCAATGAGCAGCTGGACCCTACAAACCAGAAACATTCGAGCTTCAATTCCTAATGTGCTCTACAACTGGCCTCAGTACTCCTGATCGCTATCTAGTGCCCCCACTTAAAGTGCACATATATGGACATTTCACGAGGACAGGATCACCTTGGTTGTCATCCCCCCTGTGATTAAACAGCCTGCCAGCACTTATTGTCAAGGCTCACAAATGAAAAATGGAAGTTTGGTCATCATACAGGATGGACCCCAGCACCCATGGAACTGCACTCCAGCATAGAGTCATTGTCTTCAGGAGAAGGGAAGGGTGGGGGTGGGGTTGATGAAATAAAAATGAGAAAAGGGTGAAAATTCTTTAATTTTGATATAATACTGCAACGCAGTCTGAAACACCATCACTGTGGTGTATGTCTATTAGAACAGTGCAGCTAGATTTCATCTGGGATAGTATCTAAGACCAATAAAAAGTAAAAAGTGCAAATACTGGAAATCTGAAACAAATCAAAAAATACTGGAAAGACTCAGCAGATCAGTCACCATTTTTGGAGATAACAGATAAGTTAACATTTGAGGCAAACAGCCCTTCATCACCAATTGGGTCTGACGTTTTACAGAGATCTGTTGTGGCATTGCTCAGGATGAGTCAGAAGATCTTACTGTTCTGTAACAATAAGGTTATTATGAACAAAGTATGACAGGGAAAGTGTGATGGCAAAAGTATTACAGGAAGTAATTGTGACACCTATAGATGTGTGAGGCATTCGCAAAACCCTTAATATATTATTAGCAGGTCTTCCACGGCATTGCTTTAGGTTGTTGGAGTATATGTTGTTTTGCTATCCCCATGCCTATGTAAATGGTCCTGCCATAACAAAATTCATCTGCCACCTGCAGATAGGGGAAGTTAAAAAAATTAAAAGCCTCTTGCAAGTCCCCAAAGTAAAGAAAGAGGCTCTTAGTTTGCTACAGCACTAAAAGAGATAATACTATATATTTGTAAAGAATTCAGCTTGTAAAGGACATTAGTGCTGGTTTAACCAGGATGAAGATTGGGTTGAAGGGAAGCTCCAAACGGGATGGAGGTTTAGATAAGTAGGGGAAGGATAAGGAGGTGGAGATCTTGAGGTCATGGGGTCAGAAGCTCTGAGGGTCAGGGTGAGGCAGGCATCAGAAGTCACAGGATGTGATTTGGGGCATAGTGTGCTAGGTGGTAGGTTTGTCATTTTTTAATCTCTCACACATACAGCCTCTCAATATTAAAAAAACACTCAATATAAGCTTTACCTCATTAAACATTTTGGAATTTGTCCTCTAGCTTTTCTTCAAATAATTTTGAGTAATAACTGAGCAGAAACTGCCTGAAGCTAAAGCAAAGTATTCCTTCAGTACAGCCGGCTGAATGGTACAGATGGGGAATTAGGTACATTGCACCTGCTCAGACTGCACCATTCAAATTCAGCTCATAGCATCACAGGTCTGAGCAAAAATGTTAAGTGCAAGCCCTGGCTCTTGGGACAGGCTGAGGCCTTCAAGTAAAAACTTTAATGACAACAGTAAAAGACACAAAAGACAATTCAACTGATAAATTTAATCGTGTATTTTTTGATTTTTTTCCCCCCCACTTTGTTTAAACTTTTATTTTGCACATTAGAAATCTGTACTTCCTATCTACAGAACATTATTTCCTGTGGTCACATATTTGTATCACCTTTTTTACATTATACATTCTACATTCATAATGTAAATTTGTTATGTGGTAATTACACTCCCCACCAGTGGTGGTGCTATGGCGTCACAGCCTTCCCATCTCCCAGCTTCACTCTACTTATGGTGTTGTAGGGCTTTGGTGTCCTGTATCCAGGTACTGAGTTGAGTGACAATTTTACTTTCTCCACTTGGAAATAATTGATTTGAAGTTTTAGTTTTTCAGCCCATGGATATCCAGCTTGATCTCCCATGGCCTGCTTTTTTGTCCCTTGGCAGGCCTCTCTTTATTCCTGACCCCACTATTATGATCCCCCGAGCGTCCTGTTTATATCTTTGAGACTGTTGTACTGTCCCTTGTAATTTGTACTTTTTATTTTATATATTTCGGCAGGTTTTATCTGCATTCCTTAGGGGTTATCACCATCGCTACTCAATCTCGCCCGCTTAAGCCTTTGGTTCCTCCAAACACTTCCTGCTCCTCTTGCCATGATCATCCTGATCCTCGCTATCATTGTCCTGCTCCCCACCTTCCCTGCCTCACAATAGTTGCCTCAGGTTATGAGCTCTTAATCCCTCCACTTGCCGGTTTAATTTTCTCTCATGTTTACAATCATTTTATAGAGTGCATCGATACATTTAAATGGTATGTTTGTTGTCTTAAGGATGGAAATCTTTAATAAAACACCTATTTGGTGTTTTTAAAAAATTCTTTCATGGGATGTGGGCGTCGCTAGTGAGGCCAGCATTTATTGCCCATCCCTAATTGCCCTTGAGAAGGTGGTGGTGAGTCGCCTTCTTGAACCGCTGCAGTCCGTGTGGTGAAGGTTCTCCCACAGTGCTGTTAGGAAGGGAGTTCCAGGATTTTGAACCAGCGATGATGAAGGAACGACGATATATTTCCAAGTCGGGATGGTGTATGACTTGGAGGGGAACATGCAAGTGGTGTTGTTCCCATGTGCCTGCTGCTCTTGTCCTTCTAGGTGGTAAGGTCAGGGTTTGGGAGGTGCTGTCAATGAAGCCTTGGCGAGTTGCTGCAGTGCATCCTGTGGATGGTACACAGTGCGCCGGTGGTGAAGGGATTGAATGTTTAGGGTGGTGGATGGGGTGCCAATCAAGCGGGCTGCTTTGTCCTGGATGGTGTCAAACTTCTTGAGTGTTGTTGGAGCTGTACTCATCCAGGCAAGTGGAGAGTATTCCATCACACACCTGACTTGTGCCTTGTAGATGGTGGAAAGGCTCTGGGGAGTCAGGAGGTGAGTCACTCGCCGCAGAATACCCAGCCTCTATTTTTGACGAACTTCAGTACATACATATATTCACATATACAGCCAGGGCCGCACTCTCCCAAGGCATCCCTCCTTTGCTGTCTTGTCCTCCCCCACTCACTACCCTCTTCTGCACCTCTCTCCTCTTCATCTTCCACTGCCTCACCCTCAGCTACCTACCTCGCCCCTCCTTCTCATCTGCAATTCCTCCTCTTCCCGTCTCCTTTCCTACCCCCTCTTCCCCTTCCTCCTCCCCAATCCCCTCATATTCTCCCCTCCCCTTCATCTCACTCCTCCAGGCATCCCCTCCTTTTCCTCCTCCATCTCCCCCCTCGTCTACCTACCCCCTCCTCTATTTCCTCTGCCACCATCCTCCACTTCCCTTTACCCCTCCTCTTCTCCCTCTCCTATCTCCCTCCCCCCATCTCCTCTCAGTTTAATGTGCAATAGTTTTCAGACTTGAGAGTATTTGGTCATGTGGCTGAATTTGTGAACAAACGATTAATCATCCTTTAAAAATAGCTATGAAAATACATTAAAGTGAAACTGTATTCCCCAGTAAAATAACCTAAATCTGCCTCAGCCCAAGAGACACCACAGCATTTGAAGACTGTACCATTTATCTATTATTGGAGATGCACCATGAGTTTAAATCATGTATGTCCATATGTCCCTGTTCAATTATTCATTCAATCACCTTTAAAACATCAATAGATTTTCTCTGTTTTGTAGATATCCATACAGATTGCTGTTACCAAACAGACTCAACCAGCAACTTTAATGACTATAAAACTGTGGTGACACGTGGCTGGCATGTCATTTATAATTTATAAAGTTCACCAGCAGGTTGGGAGCCCGTCCACCCATAGCTATGGATTGTGCAGGGGCTTAAAGCTAGCTCTGGTAACATGTTTAAAAATATAGATAGATCTTCAGAAGAAACATAAATTGATGGCTGGGCTGATTTACTCGACAGAATAGCCGGATATGAATATTTACATTGCATCCAGCAGAGCGACGCATCTACCACACATAAGACAGTGTGCAGTACAATGCTCTCCTCGCCAGTCTCACTGCCTCTATTTTACTCAAACTCCTACTCATCCAGAACTTTGCCGCCCATATCCTCTCCCATGCAGAATCCCATACAACTATCATTTCTGTGCTCACCAACCTCTACTAACTCCCTGTCCTCCATTGCATCAACTTTAAAATCCTTACCTTCATCTTAAAATCTCTGCATGGCCTTGCCCCATCTTACCTCTGCAATCCTCTTCAGCTTTGTCCCAGCTCATACCCTCTATTGTTCCAACACTGGCCCCAACATCGGTGTCACAACCTTCAGTTATCATGCTTGTGCTCCCTGAAATTCTCTCCCTAAACTTACTTGTCTTGCTACTTCCCATCTTCGAAACTTCCTCAAAAACCTTGCATCTTGACCATGCCTTCAGTCACCTCCCTTTAGCTTCTACCCTACTTCCTGCTCGATGTCCATCACTTTTCTTGCATTGTACCTTCGGATGGTTCATTATCGGAAAGATGCAGTATAAAAGTTGTTGTTATACTACCATCTACTAAAAACAATGCAGTTTGAAGAAACTCACCGATCTGCTTGCATTTACAGTAACCCACCAAGCTCCCATCTGTAAGCTGAAAACGGTTCCAGTTACAAATAACCTTCAAAAAAATAATAATTGTAAGTTAGCAATTGTAAAGCCTTGCTGTTCCAGTTTTGGTCACCAAGTGCAGAGAAGAGCCACAAAGCTGATTGTTGTTGTCAAAGAATGGAGGTAGAAGGAAAGACTGGAGAAATTGGGCTCCTTAGCCTTGAAAGGAGGTGACTGAGAGGGGACCTTATTAAATATACAAAATGTTAAATGGTTTAGATATGGTTCTTTTGGAGCTCTACTTCAATGTTTGTCAGGATATTAGAACAAGGGAAGACACAAAACTAGGGAGAGGAAAATTTAGCACATTAGCTATACCACATACTTAGGCCTATAGCAGGAAATAACTTTTTTATGCTGATTGATCAGCACTTGCAATAACCTACAGTTAGGGTATTGGGGCAAAAAGCTTACACTATGAGTCAGTTTGGTGATGTGATGATGCGAGGGGGGAAATACACTTTTTTATTCTAGATGGAGGAGCTGAGATGGGCCGAATGGCCTCCCACATCTGTATCAAGCTTGTGAATAGTACCTGGTATATTATGAAAGTTAATAAGAGATCTCCCTTGGCATAGCTCATAGAAAGTTAGAGGATACATCAGGGGCTTTCTGCCATGCAAAGCAAAATGCAGTATCAGGGCCTCTGTTTTATAATGACTAAAGAAGTCAAATTCTGATTTTATTACATGACATTCTGGGATCTTTACTGACGTTTCGGGGATTAAATTCAACAACTCTGTCCACTTTTCTGTGAAAACCATAATGAGTGGCCTTTATTATTACATGTTTCTTCACCTATGTATTTAATTTTTAACTCTTATTTAATGTGGGGTTTGGAGGAACTGGGGGGGGAGGGGGGTTGTGAAATATTGGACTTGGATTAATGGGTGATTCCTGGAGTCTGACAGGATGGTTTCCAAGGTTTGGCAGCAGTGTGAGGCATACACAAGCACTGACAAATAACTAAGCCCATGCTGGGAATACAGAAAATGTGAAGAAAAAGGAGTACTTTGATACGTAATTCTTAAATTTCCACAGGGGTCCTCTTGGGGGAGATCGTCAGAAAGCGGAGAAAGGCAAAAATGGCTACTTGCGCCATTTCTCTGGGGTTTCAGCCAATCTCCCGACAAAGCTACAGCAGGAGATCAGGAAAAGCCCGTGGAAATCTAGGACCACACTGTCGGAAATAATCACTCACCTGATCAGCCATTCTGTTGTGTGTAACATTGTCTGGTTGGTGTTTCCCACTATACACACCAGCAGCTTGCCAGCAGTATGTAGCAAACCCTGCGAAGCAATTAAAAATGTCTGTTTGTGAATACACAGGAATAAGTGCAAGCATACTTGTAAAGGCCATTAAACATTGGCTCTGAATTTCCACAGGGGTTATCCTGATCACCTGCTGTAACTCTGGCGGCAGATCAGCAGAAAATACAGAGAAATTCTTCTTTACGGCACTCTCCAGAGGTTACATCCACTTCCCGCTGAATTTGTGGCAGGAGATTGGGACAACCCCCATGGAAATTCAGAGCCATTATTTTTAACGAACAAAGAAACATAAAAAATTGTATTTTCCACATGTTTTGATTACACAGGTTGGTCTTTATAAAAGTCATATATTTTAATCACTCAGCCTAAGTACCGTTAAATAGTAAATACACAATCAGTCCTGAATAACATACAGATGTTAACTAAAAATACAGATGTAATTAAAAAACGCACAAAGGGTCTTATTTAATAGTCACCCAGTGGGAAGAGACTAGTCACCCATATCCTGGCAGCTGCACCATCTCTTCCTACTTCAAGAACTCCAAAACTGGTAAGAACGATCACACAATTATATCGTTTTCTGTTGTTTTTGGAACTACTTACTGAATCTGCTCCTAAGTCTCCAAGTCAGACTACATCATTCACTGTACCTCCCACTATGCAACAATTCTTCTCAAAACAGTTCATAAAACCAATATAGTTTGGCAACTGGGAATAGTGTGAGATTAAAATTTTAGGGAATCTGTGCCTAGAGATTAAATTATATTTATCTGGAGCAACTGTTCAAACTACAGAATGAGATAGAAATGAGTCTCAAAAAGTTACATTAAGCCTGGTCGTGTTGCCAATATCAGGGGCAGGATCAGCCCCAGAAGAGGTTGAGAAAGTTAAGTGCTCCTCCAGGTCCCATAAAATAGCTAGGGCCTTCCTGCCCCGGACATCCCCCCCACCCCACACTTCCCAAACAAGAGACGCCCCCGGAATGTGATCACACCAGCACCTACCCCAGCAGCCGCCAGCCGATTGTCTGGGTGGAACAGCGAGGGCATTGAGGACTAGCACTGTATGAAAGAGTCACGACTACTGCCAGGGAAACAGGCACAGACTTGCATGACTTGCTGCATGTGGGTACAAACAAGTTGAGCTGATGGAAGCCCTCCCGTTGAGAAAACAAAGCTGGTTCGTGATGGGGAGCGCGGAGTGCTACCTACGTGCAGTTTAAGGTGCTCCGCACTTGCGGGAATCCAGCAATGGGAAAATCCCAGTGCTCCTTCTTCCTGGTTGTCAGCCTCCATGGGGAAGGTAATGAACTGTTGACACTTCACAAACAGGGCACCAGTGACCTGCCAGATCACAGTGTGCACAGCAAGCTGACTGATGTTGCTGATGTCACCAAAAGTAGTTTGGAAGAAGCCAAAGGCATAAAAATTTAGACCCTCGGTTATCTTCGCTGCCACAGGCAGCGCAGTGTGTGTTCTGGTGTTGGGCTCCAATTCTCGCAGCAACAGGTGGCACAGGTATGTGATTCTCTCCCTGCTGAAACACAACCGCCTTACACACTGCTGCTCTGCGAGGTTCAGGTATGATGTTCTGATTCTGAATACCTGCATTCTGTATTGCCTCCTACCCCCTTTCCTCCTTTGCTTGTGTAGATCACTGTACCTTCGACAGTGAAGTGTCAGCCTAGATTCTGTGCTCAAGTCTCTGGAGTGGAACTTGAACCCACAACGGACTCAGAGCACGATTGCTACCACTGAACCAAAGTCGACACTTATGAGAAATGACTGGCGAAACTGAGCTTTTCAGCCTGGAAATGCAGTCATTGAGGGGTGATCTTAGAGGTATTTCAAAGAGTTAAGGCCATGGATAAAGTAAATCCAGAATATTACTTTAAATTGCGAGTAAAACAAGGGGACACAGGTTCAAACTAGTAAAAGTTAAATTTAGGACTGATATCAGGGAATTCTTCACACGGAGTGATCAACATATGGAATGGATGCCACATAGAGTGGTGGAGGCAAAAGTTCTGGAATCATTTTAGAAATAATTGGAAGCTGCAATGAAGAGGGGCTTTCGGCCCTTTCTGGATAGATGTATTAAGTTGGGCCAAATAGCTTTCTTTGGTAATTTTGTGAAAAATAATTTGTTAACTATTTTTCCACCCAGATAACCTGAGCTGCGGGCTTCCAGACATCACACCTTTGTGTCACAAATCCACCTTTTGTGTATTTGTGGCGATGAAGGTAGACCAGTACACGCCAGAAACATCAAGGAACTCCCTGCTGCTAAAATTTAGCTCAGTATATTCCATAAAATCCATACGGATTGTTGTAAAAAAGGGCGAGCTTGCCAAGGCATTACTCAAATGACAGCCATGAAGTGCTGAAATCCTGTCCTTTGGGGAATGCCATTACAGCAGTCAAGTGGATAACAAACCTGAAAAACCAGGATATGGTGTTAACTGAATTATGAAAACAAGCAGAGGGCACGGGTCAGGAAGCAGTAAAGTCTGACAATAAGCCAACATACCTCCACTGCACCACAGTATTCATGAGTTATGGAGCTCGCAGCACTCAAACACTTACGTTCAGAGCCCAGTAACTCCTTTATCAGTTGACTTTATGGTTAGGGTACTTGAAGGGGAAGAGACAGCTCGCAGACAATTATAAACCAGTGATTCCCTTCAGTGGGTTTGTTGACATTATAAATTGTGAAAATGATGCCTTGAATCCACCAATACACATTTCTTATTCTTCACACTACTAATCTATCTCCCATTGCGTACCATATGATAAGTCAGAGATTATTACCTGTCTCTAACTTGTCTCTGCTGTCTTTGTGTTGCTGTTTCTCTCACTGTCTCTCCTCTTCTGCTCTATCTCTTCTTCTCTTCTGCTTCTCTCTCCCTAATTCTTCTTTTTATGTGACTCTCTCTAATTCTTCTTTTTATGTGATTCTCTCTAATTCTTCTTTTTATGTGACTCTCTCTTTTACTTTTCTTCTTTCCTTTCAGTTGGGAGATGGTAGGTCGCATAGCATGGCGTGGTGGGATAAGGCGTCACCAATTTGTATAGGCTGCATTTGGGTTGGGAGTTGTGGGATGGTCCTCAGCGGTTCTCATCCCATCATTTCTCCCCATCCCTCACTCCTGTCACCTTCCCTAACCCTTCACCTTCCTATCACCACATCACTTCCCCAACCTCTTCCCCTATGAACTCCCCGCTCAACCACTGAATCCTCTTCTCCCTCCCATTCCGCTATCATTCACCTCACTCTTAACCCTTCATCCACTCTCCCACTTGCTCCACTTAAAGGCAAGTGACAGGAGGCCATAGGCTTCCTCACATGCAACCTTTATCCCTCCTCTCCTTCGGCCCACTCCCACCCTCCCTTCCTATCTGTTTCCCTCAATGAGGCTTTGTTTTCTTTCAAATTTCAATTTTACTTTTTTTTGAAGATAAATCAAACTAGGATGAGGAAAGACATTGTTCTCTGTCTGCCTCTCTCTGTCTCATGGGTGTTAGCAATTAGAATTTGTCTCACAGCTATAATCAATTAGGACCTTTTCTGACCATCAATAAAACACAGGTGAAATAATTCATTGGCTTCAAAATGCAATTTTAATACTTGAATGCAGCTAACTACAATTATAAAAGTATTAATATAGAAATGTTAGATCATGACTTCATGATCTTACTTCTTCTTTGATGAGTTAGTTTATTCATTCAGTGGGGTCGATTTTGATTGCCTTCGCCCAGCGTTATCAGGGCAATAACGACCTCATTTTGAAAGGGGCCTTACGCCGGGTGTCCAAAATGCCTGTTTCAGGCGATAGGCCCTTTTAATATGGAAATCAGGGTCCTTTGATGTAAACAGACCCCGATTACCATTTTAGGTTGGAACGGGTCGAAGCCAGTGCATTGCTCTTCTGGCTGGCATTCCATCTTCCATCCTCTATAAACTTAAGCTCCTTCAAATCTCTGCTGCCCATATCCTAACTCTCATTAAGCCCCGTTCATCCATCACCCCTGTGCTCACTGACCTACATTGGTTCCCGATCCTGCAATGTCTTGATTTTAAAATTCTCATCCTCACGTTCAAAACCCTGCATGGCCCTGCCCCTCCCTATCTCTGCAACCTCCTCCAGACCTGCAACCCTCTGAGAACTGTGCATTCCCCCAACTCTGGCCTCTGGCGCAGCCCCCACTATCGGCCTTGCCTTCAGCCGTCTAAGCCCTAAGCTCTGGAATTCCCTCACTAAATCTCTCCGCCTCTCTCTCCTCCTTTAAGACACTTCTTATAACCTACCCCTTTGACCAAGCTTTTGGTCACTTGTCCTAATGTCTTCTTCTTTGGCTCGGTTTCATTTTTTGTCCGAATATGCTCCTATGAAACGCCTTGGGACATTTTACTATGTTAAAGGCGCTATATAAATGCAAGTTGTTGTTGTTATTTCTGAGTGTTGTTGCAGCTGCACCTATCCAGGCAAGTGGAGAGTATTCCATCACATTCCTCATTCGTGCTTTGTAAGTAGTGCAGAATCTTTAGGGAATCAGGACGTGGCCCACTTCCCATAGAATACCCAGCCTCTGACCTGCTCTAATAGCCATGGCATTTATGAGGCTGGTCGATTTGGGTTTCTGGTCAATGGTGACCCCAGGATGTTGATGGTGAGTGACTTTAGTGATGGTAATGCCATTAAATGCCAAGATTGGGGGGGGAGGGGTGGTTAAGCTCTCAATTGTTGGAGATGGTCATTGCCTGGCAATTGAGTGATGCAAACGTTACTTGCCACTTATCAGCCCAAGCTTGGATGTTGTCCAGATCTTGCTGCATGCGGGCATGGACTGCTTCATTATCTGAGGAATTATAAATGGAGCTGAGCACTGTGCAATCATCAGCGAACCTTATGATGAAGGAAATTTCAATTGATGATACAGCTGAAGATAGTTGGACCTAGGATGCTGTACTGAGGAACTCCTGCAGTGATGTCCTGGGGCTGAGATGATTGGCCTCCAACAATCATAACCAGCTTTCTTTCTGCCAGGTATGACTCCAGCCACCGGAGAGATTTCCCCCCTGAGAATTTAAATTCGGTTTTAAAAATCTGGAAATAAAAAGCTGGTACAAGTAAAAGTAGCCATGAAGCTGTCAGATTGTCCTAAAAATCCAACTGGTTCACTAACGTCTTTCAGGGAAGGAAACCTGCTGTACTTACCGAGTCTGGCCTATATGTGACTCCAGTCCCACACCAAATTGGTTGACTCTTAACTGCCCTCTGAAATAGCCTAACAAGCCATGCAGTTGTATCAAACTACAAAGAATAACAAGAATAAAACCAGACAGACCACTCAGCTGCGATCTAGACATCAAATCAGGATATGACAAAAGCAAACTCAGCCTAGTGGACCCTGCAAAGTCCTCCTCACTAACATCTGGTGACTGGTGCCAAAGTTGGGAGAGCTGTCCCAAAGATGAGTCCAGCTACAGCCTGACATAGTCATACTTACAGAATCATACCTTTCAGCCAACGTCCCAGGTTCCTGGGTCAATGCAATCCCACCAGCAAGACAGAACTACCAGAGGTGGGGACATGGTGTTATAGAGTCAGGGAGACGTCGTCTTGGGACTCTTCAACAGTGACTCTGGACCCCATGAAGTTTCATGGCTGCAGGTCAAACATGGGCCCATAGCTAGATTGACACTGCCCAACATCATTTTGCATTGGAATCTTACAACCAACAGGCGCAGGGGACTTTCATCCAATCAATCTGAGCTGGATTTGAACCCAGCTCACAAAAGTGAAAAGTCATCGCCCTAACCCTAGTACCCTGTAAATAAGATTTTTTAGTATGATTTGTGTACTATATTGTTATTTTGTTTTGTTTAGATTTGGGACATGTGGCATTGGAAGGATCTTATACAACTTGGTACTCTGGATCTAGTACCACCTTCCAAAGAAATAGTTACTGGCCACAGAATCCACGCACAAATTGGCAGCAATTGACAATCTCACTCAGGTTTTCATACACTTGTTTTTATTGACAAACTTTTTTGACAGTGTTGAAAGAGAAATATATAGATTAGGAATTACTGCAGGTGATAATAGTGGGCAAATGCTTCACACATTCGTACAATATTCCGTTACATTAACATTTATGGGTTAAGCCTCCACTAAATTAGTAGACAGAGAATGTAATATAGACACGTTAAGCACTTGTGCGCTATTATCACCAACAGTGATTTTCATCATGGTGTTTTAAAGTTTGAAGAAACGGAAAATGTTTGAAATGCACAGCAGGTTGATCAGGAAATGACAGGTAAATGTTTGTGTGTGACCCTTCATCAGAACTAAGTTTTGTTTTGACTCAACCTTATCCTTCCTGAAGCTACTTAGAAGTAAGAATCATTTAATATAGTTAAATAAGCAAAGCTTCAATTCCGCTAATCTCCTCTAGCCTCTGGGCTGCCATGGGGTCCAGGACAGGGACAGTTGTCATAGGGAGCCAGTTTAGTCTTGTAAATGTAGAATGCTTTGCCCGTTGGGATTGTTATAGGTGAGTGTTGTAAAAGGTTTCAGTTCACAAATTAACATGATGTATCTGGGGTTAGATTCCCAATGAAAAGAACTGCACACTGCAAAGTTGTATTAAAGTCCCTACAATTACTTCTATTTTAAAATATCTGGAACCCTTCCAGGAGAAATTAGTTTTGATTTGAAAGGGAAAAGAACAGTAGACACCAAAGTGTCTAAAAATATACCAAATAAAGTGTAAAAATCAAAATTTACAGGGTGAAGGTGGAACATTACCTGATGCTGTCTAGAAAACGAATCTCATGACTTTGGCACTCACATCCCGATCAAGGATTTGTAAATCCACTGCTGAAAACTGAGCTTCTGTGTAGGTTTTCTTCTTGCAATAAAAGTGATAGAACGTTGGGTATACTTGTAGCTTAAGGTATGACAAACCAGTGTCCCACTGCTGATCTGATCAGTGACGGGGCTGGGGTAGGGTTGCCTACTCTCCAGGATTGTCCTGGAGTCTCCAGGAATTAAAGATTAATCTCCTGGACAATATTGCAAGAGATCCAAGAGAACAATCATATGAAATATGCACCTTTCCTTTGCAGTCGCATTAAATCCCTCACATGCCAAAGCGAACACCAAGCAGCGTCCAGTGCACTTTGAAAATGGATGATTTTTGCGTTGCTCCATAGTGAATTTGTTTCAGAATGGCTCAGTCGTTAACGACTTTACATCATCTGATGAAACCTCCAGGAATACCTTCAACCAGAGTTGGCAACCCTAGGCTGGGGGTGGGGGGGGGAGAAAGGCTGGGCGAACCCCTTCTATGGGTAGGTGGCCATCCAAGTTTCTGGGCGCATCGGGCAGGTGGGCATCAAAGTTGCACAACGGCCGGGATTGTAGCCTGTGGAATTTCGGAGCCATTGACTTTAGAACATTCGGTCAGTGTGTGACTAGGGTGCATTTACACTACAAGTTTAGCATCTGTTCGAAGCATTTTCTGTTTGAAGCATTTTCTGTTTTACATTAACCCTAAACGCGTGTGGGGGAAATCCAAAAGAGAAGGCCTGATCCGACTCCAGAGTGAATTAAAGTGAGACTTTCCTCACCAGGAAATCTGACTCCACTTCACGCTGATGCCAGGTCAGGCTCTCACTTTGTATTTAGGTTCCATATACACTATAACTGCAGCATCAGTGCAAAGTGAAGCCGCTTCACTCCAGCATCACACTTGTAGCATAATGCACATTCAGAGCTCAAGTAGTGCAGTGTGTACTAGTTAATTAGATCCAAACCCTCCCCTTTATCTTCCTCTCCTCAGTAACTGGCTTAATTGCTATTTTTTGGTCTACCATCAGAAACAATTTGTCACCTTAATAAAACGGTCAGAATTTGTGAACCAGTGCTAACACTGCCGAAATGCAGCTTACTACCTAGACTGCCAATTACCACATGCTGATAAATTGGAGCAGGATATCACACCCAATTATTATCCAGGAATTCTTTTTTTGCAGCAGGCAGTGTACACTTAAAACTGAAGTAACTTCTGACAAGCAAGGCAATAGATGGGAGCGACAAAACAGTACATTCTGGAGAGCGTTCAAAGTGATGTAAAAGTGCAGAGCTCTACAAAGACAGGATATTTCCGGCTGCAGCATAATTGGCTGTTAAAATGAGACAGCCCACAAAGTGTAGGAGCCTCCACTCATTAGTGCACCATGGCTCCGACTGTTAGATTTACTACACTTCCTTCCCATCTGAATTTCATTGCAAGTCATTCTATTCAACTGTATTAATAATTTCTTCATATCCTGCAGGTAAACAATTATTTAACACATCAGTAACTGTTTATAATCACATTTAGAACACACAGCTGCAGTGCAAAAAAATAAAGAACGCTTCAAACTCCGGCAGCAACTTAATACATTGTCAGCTTTTTAAAAAATATTATAACATTACCTAGCCTAAGTAGTGTCTAAACAGTATATAGTAATGTAACATCAACGGGCTTCATAGCAGATGCAATGGTTTCATACTTACAAAATTGATTTTGTTGAGCTTTCCGCTGCTCCTTTTACTGATGGAGCTTTGACTGCATCTGTTACCACAAATCTCTAACTTCAACACAGAGATTGTTCGATTGTGCCTGACAGTGGGCGTATGGAGGCGGGGTCTTGCGCATAGCCATGGAAATGCTGAGGCGCAGTCAATGGAGAGTGGCCTTGGCCCCATAGCAGAGGCACCTGCTGTCCTCTCTCTCAGGAATGACAGCATAGCTGCACCACACCCCTCTGCCAGTGCCCTTGTTAGTGCCACGCAGCCAGCTGGGCCAGACTCCCCCGGCCCCTGCCGAGATGCTGCAGTCTGCAATCTGGCCCTCAAGGTCCATAATTGGTCGAGACTGCTCACCACGGCCATCTGAAGTGTCCTCAATGGAAGCTCAGCATCTTCCAAGCTGCAGTTATTGGGGAAATACCTCATAGGGGCACTAGGATAGGTAAACAGGCACTAAGGGCTTGCACAAGGGTGATTCTTAATTGTTCCTGTTAACTATTTAACACAGGTGGAAGAGTTGTTGGAGTAATTTGTTTTTGGAATTGGTGGTGTTAATATGTGTAGTGAAGTGACGGCAAGACCCATAAGGCTAGACTGAAGGAAGGCAATCGGTTGGTGGTAGTAAGGACGGTGGTGATAAGGATTGCGAGACTGTTGGTGTATTGGGAATGGTTCACATGAAAGGCTCTTGGTGCTGTTCATACTCTTCTTCCCCCTCCTTCACCTACTCCATTTCTTGCTGCCCAGGTAGTGGTGGCTCGTCTATCAGTATAACGAAGTTATGCAGCTCACTACCACAAATCTGGAAACACGGTCAGAGCTGTACTGCAGAGCTCCTCCCAAACAGACCAGGCAGCAGAAGTGTTGCTTGAGCACACCAAAGGTGTGCTTGATGATATTTCTGGTGGAGGCATAGCTCCCACTGTAAGCCAGCTCTGTAGCTGTGCCCGGGGTCCTGACAGGAGTCATGAGCCATGTCTAGAGGGGATACTCGTTTTCGCCTCGTGGTCAGCCTGTGACCGGATGGTCCGGTTGAAATAAAGGCAGCACAGAGGACTGGCGCAGGGTGAATGAATCATGACTGCTGGCAGGGAATCGGGCACAGACCTGCATGATGTGTTGTCTGTGCTTGCAAACAAGCTGGGCATTCAGGGAGTGGAATCCCATTCTATTGAGAAAGATGCCAGGATCGAGAGAATGAGAAATCCTGCCAAACCATAAATATTAGGAATCTTAGCCTTTTTTTCAAATGACTTGGTTGAAAGTTAGTTCCTCCAAAATAGCTGCCAAAAAACCAGAAGTGCAAGTGTTCTTTTTTAGTAAAACAAGGACAAAACTGTAGAGAGAGTAAAAGGGTGAAGTTGCAAGATTACAACAAAGCAGATGTTATGCCATTGATCTAATATTTCAACAAGTCAGCAACAATCTCCTGCTGGACCCAAGACCTGCTCATAACCACTAAACTGTATTCCCAGTGCCCCATGATCCCAGTACCGATTCCAGAACTTTTCCAATGTTCCCAGACCCCAAGACCTCCCTCCCCCGTGCGCTTAAGAACTACTCTCTGCAAGAAAGGCTGCAATGGCAGCTCAAAGAGCCACTATGAAGGCCTTGGGTTGCACTATTGCTACATCACTGAGCATGGTTAGCGATGAACTTGCCCAGGTGAGGCTTGAGACGGGCTCGGGTTTCCATGATGTCAATGAAGCCCTCAGATCTGTGCACCTCTCGTATCAGAGGGCATAGTGAGATGAAGGCTCTAAGAGTCAGGACGAATCTGACCATTGAGTGAGGTTCTCAACAGGATAGCAGCACTTCCAGATTACTCCTCCACCCACGACCCCTGAATGTCCAAGAGCTAGAAGGCAGGCTACCCAGTCTATTTGCGCATCTGCGAAGAGATAGCACAGCCTGTAGTGGGACCATCCGGAGTATGTACTCAAAGAGATCGAGGGCTACCTTGTTGCCAGCACTCTCATGCTTTGAGACATAGCTTAGCTCCCTCTCTTAGTCGCCCGTCAGTGGGAGTTCACTTAGAAGGAGCATTTGGTTAGGTAAGCACACACCCAGAAACACATGGAAAAAGTGGGTAAAAGGGAAGCACCATGTGATAAAGAGTAGACAGTGACATGAACACTGTATTTTCATAAATCACTGTTGGAACTTGATCACTGATGTATTTGTGATTATTTTTCAAATAGGAGCTTGACTGTGAAGATACTCTCTGTATTGATTGTGGGATGGAGATATTGAGTGGAAGGAGCATTCATACCCTTTGCTGGTGAAATAATTGAGGCAGTCTCTGGAGAGGGCCAGGCAAGTATCTTCAGCAGCTGCCAAGGCAGCTTGTGGATGTTACTCATCTTCTGCCATCTCACAAAAAGCAAACCACTGCACCCAGGCAGCTTCAGCTGAATTTCTTTCATAGCTTTTCAGGTGATCGCATCTGACATCTTCGCCATACTCAGGCACAGTGTAAATGGCGTGCAAATGAATGTCAGACAGCTCTGCAATCAGATTTGATGTTCTAGCACCAGGTGTAGTTCAGGGCCAATCTGCTCCCCAAAAAAACCTGGTGCTAAAGCTTCCAGAACTGCCATTTATATTGCTTTTTGTCTTAAAGGGACAAGGTGCTTTTTAAATCAAGAAAGGTATTTGTTTCTGACCTTTTGAATAAAAACTGTTCTTTGCATCTGCAATGTTACAGTAGTAGGGCAGGAGCAGCCCCAAAGAAATTCCTAGTCTAAGCATTTTGTTTTTAGTGAAAATGCAAAGTTTCATTACGGTTATAAAACTATTCATATTATTGGAATGGTTTTGCTATTGGAATATTAGCGTTTAATTCAGATTAGTTAGTACGAGATGAAAACAAAACCAATGAGACAGGAAGGTGGTAGTGTAACAGTTAAAACTGGGACCTCTAATTCTGTACTCACGGTCTAAGTCAGATGGCATGCTCACATCTACACCATAACAGCACTGCTTCTCAGCATTTAAAGATCTGGCTCATAATCTCTGTTTCAAATGAAAGCAAGTTCAGCTCTGCCTGTCTCTCCTCATCACATTCCAGAACCACCTTTGCCATTTTTCTTTGAACCCCTTCACTGTTACAGTGCAATTTTAAAGGTAGGGTCCTCAAAATATTCTGATTATGACCTCACCAGCGACCTGTATAAATGTAAGGCTCTGAAGATGAATCTAAGCCTCTGGTTAGCTCTGATAGCTTCACGTTGATTGGTAACTTTCAGTGATGATCAATAATTGCACCCAAATACTTTTCCTTCTCCTCCTCTCAGAACAGGACCCTTTTATCATGTACACCTGTTTGCCATTTCCTGTTTCAATGCCCATTACCATCATTTATCACTTTAAAATCCATCTGCTATTCCTTAGGGCACCTGCTTAATTAGCCCAGATATTTAGGATGCCATTTATTTCTCCTTGATTCATCACTGACCACATTGTTTGGTAACTAAATTTATGACTAGTACTCTGTTCCAAGCCATAGTATCATAGTAAATACAGCACAGGAGGAAGCCATTCGGCCCATTGTGCCTCTGCTGGCTCTTTGAAAGAGCTATCCAATTTCATTCCCCTGTAAATTCTTTCTCCAAGTATTTATCTAATTCCCTTTCGAAATTGAATCTGCTTCCAGCACCTTTTCAGGCCGTGCATTCCAGATCATTACAAGTTGCTGTGTAAAAAAGTGTTTCCTCATGTCCCCTCTGGCCCATTTGCTGATCACCTTAAATCTGTGTCCTTTGGTTATTGACCCTTCTGCCACTGGAAACTATTTCTCCTTATTTACTCTATCCAAACCATTCATGATTTTGAATACCTATTAAATCTCCCTTTAACCTTCTCTGTTCTAAGGAGAACAACCCCAACTTCTCCGGTCTCTCCACATAACTGAAGTTCCATATCCCTGGTACCATTCCAGTAAATCTCTTCTGCACCCTCTCTAAGGCCTTGACATCTTTTCTAAAGTGTGGTGCCCATAATTGAACACAATTCTCCAGCTGAGACCTAACCAAGTGTTTTATAAAAGGTTTAGCATAACTTCCTTGCTTTTGTACTCTATGCCTCTTCATAAAGCCCAGGATCCTAGATGCTTTTTTTTTAAAAAACAGCCTTCTCAACTTGTCCTGCCACCCACAAAGATTTGTTTATGTGCATCCCCCAGGTCTCTCCGTTTTTGCACCCCCTTTAAAATTGTACCATTTAGCTTATCAAAAGCAAAATACTGCGAATGCTGGAAATCTGAAATAAAAACAGAAAATGCTGGAGAAGCTCAGCAAGTCAGGCAGCATCTGTGGAGAAAGAAACACAGTTAACGTTTCAGGTCAAAGACCTTTCATCAGAACTGGAAGATGTTGAAAGAGTTAACATTTTTGAGCAAGTACAGAGCCAGGGAAAGGGGGGAGGGGAGGAAAGAACAAAAGGGAAGGTCTGTGATAGGGTAGAGGGCACGAGTGATTAAATGACAAAAGGGATGATGGTGCAAGGCAAGGAAGGTGGTTAAGAAACAAAAGATTGATCAGGAGTAGCTGTAAATGGCAGCAGCAGAACCATTACCAGCACTAGCTGACCGAAAAAATGGGAGCTTTAGAAGTGAGAAGGGGAATTAAAATGGCAAGCAACCGGCAGGTCAGGATCACGCTTGCAGACAGAGCAGAGGTGTTCAGCAAAGCGATCACCCAGTCTGCGTTTGGTCTCCCCAATGTAAAGGAGACCCCATTGCGTGCAGCAGGTACAGTATACTAAATTGAACGAAGTACAAGTAAACTGCTGTTTCACCTGGAAGGAGTGTTTGGGGCCCTGGACGGTGGGAAGGGAGGAGGTGAAGGGGCAGGTGTTGCATCTCCTGCGCTCGCAAGGGAAGGTGCCATGGGTCGGAGAAGAGGACCAGGGTGTCGCGGAGGGAGTGGTCCCTTCGGAATACTGAAAGGGGAAGGGTGGGAAAGATGTGTTTGGTGGTGGAATCGCACTGAAGGTAGCAGAAATGGCAGGGGATGATACGTTGAATGTGGAGGCTGGTGGGGTGGAAGGTGAGGACAAGGGGGACCCTATCATGGTTTTGGGAGGGAAGGGAAGGGAAGGGGTGACTCCCAGTTTCTCCGTCTCCGTCGCTTCTGTTCTGACGATACCACCTTCCACACCAGAGCTTCCAATGTGTCTTCCTTTTTCCTCAACCGAGGATTCCCCTCCACTGTAGTCGACAGGGCCCTCGACAGTGTCTGTCCTATTTCCCGCACTATGCCCTCACCCCTTCCCTCCCCTCTCAGAACCATGTTAGGGTCCCCCTTTCCTCACCTTCCACCCCACCACCCTCCACATTCAACGTATCATCCTCCGCCATTTCCGCCACCTCCAGCGCGATCCCACCACCAAACACATCTTCCCCTCCCCTTTTTGCATTCCGGAGGGACTGCTCCCTCCGCAACACCCTAGTCCACTCTTCCATCATCCCCAACACCTGCTCTCCTTCCCACGGCATCTTCCCGTGCAAGTGCAACACCTACCCCTTCTCTCTTCCCACCATCCAGGGCCTCAAACACTCCTTCCAGGTGAAACAGCAGTTTACTTGTACTTCTTTCAATTTAGTATACTGTGTCCGCTGCACACGATGTGGTCTCTTCTACATTGGGGAGACTAAACGCAGATTGGGTGATTGCTTTGCTTAACACCTCCACTCTGTCCGCAAGCGTGACCCTGACCAGCCGGTCGCTTGCCATTTTAATTCCCCTTCTCATTCCTACTCTGACCTCCCTGTCCTCGGCCTCTTATACTGTTCCAATGAAGCTCAACGTAATCTCGAGAAACAGCACCTCATCTTTCGTTTAGCCATTTTACAACCTTCCGGACTCAAAACTGATTTCAATAACTTCAGATCATAACCACTGCTCCCATGTTTTCGATCAGCTAGTAATGGTTCTGCTGCTGCCATTTACAGCTACTCCTGATCAATCTTTTGTTTCTTAACCTGTCCCATTCCACCTTCTTTGCCTTGCACCATCATCCTTTTTGTCATTTAATCATTCCTGCCCTCTACCCTATCTCAGACCTTCCCTTTTGTCCTTTCCTCCCCTCCGCTCCCTCCCTCCCCTTTCCCTGGCCCTGTACATACTCAAAAGCTTTAACTCTTAACATCTTCCAGTTCTGACGAAAGGTCTTCGACCTGAAACGTTAACTCCGTTTCTTTCTCCACAGACGCTGCCTGACTTGTTGAGATTCTCCACCATTTAGTTAACATTACCTCTCATCATTCTTTCTACCAAAATGTATCACTTCACACTTCTCTGCGTTAAATTTGTGTGTTTGCCCATTTCACCAGTCTGTCTATGTCCTCCTGAATTCTGTTACTATCCTCCACATTGTTTACTACATTTCCGAGTTTCGTGTCATCTCCAAACTTTGAAATTATACCCTCTATTCCCAAGTCCAGGTCATTAACATATATCAAAAATAGCAGTAGTTCTAATACTGACCCTTGGGGAACACCACTGCATACTTCCCTCCAGTCTGAAAAACAACTGTTCACTACTCTCTGCTTTCTATTCCTTAGTCAATTTTGTATTCATGCTGCCACTGTCCCTTTAATCCTATGGGCTTAAATAATACTTTATCAAATGCCTTTTGAAAGTCCATATACACAACATCAACCGCATTAACCCTCTCCGTTACTTCGTCAAACTTTATCAATAGTTTGTGAATATCCAAGGGCCCATAATATCCTGGGTTTCTCATCGTGGCCTTCAAGAAAGCCCTTGTTTGAGATTATGGCCCTTGACCAATAGTGCTCTTCTGCTTCAATCATTAAAGCTGTACTCAGAACAATCATTGACTGATTCACCGGGGAGAGGGAGCACAGTGCATGGAACTACATAATATTGAATTAATTTAAAATAAAGGACAGTAAAGTGAAACATAACTAGAGAAAGAACAAAGGCTTGATTTTAACCCTGCCTGCCCAGTGGAAAACAGGCGGACAGGCAGTTAAAATCAGGACGGCGACTTACCCCCTCTGATCCCGTTGTTGTCCTAAGGGATGTAATTCTAACCTGTTGTTTTTAGCAGATGAACGGGATGCCCACTGAAGGCAATGAGGTCCTGATTTAAATATGCAGATCAGGCACCGATTACGCTATTTGTGCCCGATTGCAATTTTAACCCCAGGCCTGTGCAGGAAAGCCATCGCACCTTCCTCGCCAGGCCAACCTGGCAGCAAACGGGAGGGTGTCCAGAAGAGGCCCAGAAAGGTGAGTTTTTTTTTTAAAGTTTCCTTTTGGATCGGGAGGAGTAAGGAAACCTTGGGCCCCCTGCCCCAGGCTTCCCCCCCCTGCCCTCGATCACGATGCTCTCCCGACCCTTTACCTGATTACCAGGGACCGTTTAATTGGTCACTGTCCTCCTGCCGTCTGAAATCTACTCCTGCCTGCCAGCCAGCTAGCGTTTCCCACTGGGCTCGGGCAGGAGACTGACGTGGGCCATGCAGAGTTAAAATCACTCAGGTCTCATGATGAGGTAGGCTGGATGGTTTCCCGTTTGCTTAGGCCCCTGCCCACATGACTCGCGCCAGGAGTTAAAATCCAGGCTGAAGTGTCATGAATTGAGATACTGATAAGGAAACTGTAAAAGGGTGAGCACATCAGAGCTTAAAAAAATCAAATAACCTTATGATCTGCTTGGAGTAGAAGATAGGATTCCTAAGTATACCAACAAGTTTTTCTGGAAAACACATTAACTTCTGGAACACAGGGCTTACCATACGACCTGTCCAAATGGATAGGAACAATTTACCAAGTAGGCTATAAACTCATTTATTGGGCCTCCCGGGAACAGGCAGGGGTTGGAAACAGTTCTGAAATGTACATAGCTGAACCCTTCTGTTCTTTTATCTGTTTGCTGCTCCAACTCCACTTTAAAAACATGGCTCTGAGAAAGCTCATAATAAGACATTGAATTATGAAACTGGGCCTTGCAGCTAAATTCTGTAATTATTCTTCAAAACAAAAACTACAGCGTTTGGATTAAGAGCCCTTCAACCTGGCTCACAGCCATGAACATTACTCTAGGGACGTTGATGGATCGTCCCAAATGTGGTCCAAAGTTCTGAGGAATTGTTTCACACACAAAAAATATTTAGACTAGTCAATTATAGAAGAAACAGATCTGGTGGAGGGTGGGAAAGGATTTGAAGCCGATAAAGGGTATAAGCTGTTCCTATTCCAGGTACTGAACAGGTGGATCTACTACAACAAATTACATTTATACCACACTCCTCACATTGACAACATATCCAGGCACTTTTGAATTAAAATTAATATGAAACAGCAATTTCTACAGCGAAGTGTATTTTTTTTAAAAAGGGAGAGACAGTGAGAAAATCAGAGAATCATTAAGGCAAGGGATGTCAGTACCAGGAATGGTACCTTTACACTTTGGACGTCCAATGTTGGCATAAGCTCTGAGGCTAGACTAGACGCAAGATGAAGTTCCCCCTAATTTAGAATACTGCCTGGTTTAATGCCTCTGTTTGTTCTACAAGTTTAATAGATGGTGGGTGAAAGTTCACTCTGATTTCCTCACGTTTGACTTATATCCCCTAATATTTCAACCTATCATCAAAGTAAGGAATCTTACAACACCAGGTTATAGTCCAACAAATTTATTTTAAAATCACAAGCTTTCGGAGATTATCCCCTTCGTCAGGTGAATGAGTGAAAGGTTCTCAAATCGCATATCTTATATTAGGCTGGGACACCATCACACCAATCAAAAGGTGTCGTTGGTGTTCAGACAGATTAGCCACGGAGAACAGTACGTCCCAGTACACTGAATATACATTGTGTCAAATTACACAGACAGAGAGAAAGAGACCCAAATGGCAGAGAGAGAGAGACAGAGAGAGAGAATATTAAAAACAGATAACTTTTTTTTCCCCTTGCTGGTGGGGTTACGTGTAGGGTGACATGAACCCAAGATCCCGGTTGAGGCCGTCCTCATGGGTGCGGAACTTGGCTATCAATTTCTGCTCGACAATTTTGCGTTGTCGTGTGTCTCGAAGGCCGCCTTGGAGAACGCTTACCAAGGACATTCAGCCACCGATCTTCGGGTAAGCGTTCTCCAAGGCGGCCTTCGAGACACACGACAACGCAAAATCGTCGAGCAGAAATTGATAGCCAAGTTCTGCACCCATGAGGACAGCCTCAACCGGGATCTTGGGTTCATGTCACGCTACACGTAACCCCACCAGCAAGGGGAAAAAAAAGTTATCTGTTTTTAATATTCTCTCTCTCTCTGTCTCTCTCTCTGCCATTTGGGTCTCTTTCTCTCTGTCTGTGTAATTTGACACAATGTACATTCAGTGTATTGGGACGTACTGTTCTCCGTGGCTAATCTGTCTGAATACCAACGACACCTTTTGATTGGTGTGATGGTGTCCCAGCCTAATATAAGATATGCGATTTGAGAACCTTTCATTCAATCACCTGACGAAGGGGATAATCTCCGAAAGCTTGTGATTTTAAAATAAATTTGTTGGACTATAACCTGGTGTTGTAAGATTCCTTACATTTGTCCACCCCAGTCCATCACTGGCATCTCCACATCATATCATCAAAGTGAGCAATTTCCGTGTATCCACTGTTTAAAATCACATTGTAATCTTGAGAACTTCAATTAGATCACTTTAAAGACTTCTCTTTTTCTTATCATCTGTGCTGTGAGCCGTGGCTCAGTTGATAGAATTCTCGCCTCTGAGTCAGAAGGTTGTGGGTTCAAGTCCCATGCCAGAGATTTGAGCACATAATCCAGGCTGACACTCCAGTGCAGTACTGAGGGAGTGTTGCACTGTCGGAGGTGCCGTCTTTCGGATAAAACGTTAAATCGAGGCCCCGTCTGCCCTCTCAGGTGAACGTAAAAGATCCATTGGCACTATTTTGAAGAAGAGCAGGGGAGTCCTGGCCAATGTTTATCCCTCAACCAACATCACCAAGACAGGTTATCTGGTCTTTATCACATTGTTACTTGTGGGACCTTTCTATGTGCAATTTGGCTGCTACGTTTCCTACATTACAACAGTGACTACACTTCAAAAAGTACTTCATTGGCTGTGAAGCACTTTGGGATGTCCTGAGGTCATGAAAGACACTATACAAATGCAAGTCTTTCTTCCTTCTTTCTCTCTTTCTACTTGCAGCCTAGATTTCTGATCTTGAGAATTATCATCACTACTCATACCTGTACCCTATCAATGGCAATAATATCCTTCCATTGATTGGGTGACTAGAACTGTGCATAATACTTCAGATGGGTTCTGACCAGTGCTTCATATAGCAGAGGGATACAGTACAACCCCACTGCTACTGCATCCCAGTTCCTTATTTATCATTTTCATTACAGTTAAGTATTTGTAGATGGAATCATAGATTTTCCACTTTCATCCCTAGATCTCTGTCCCACTGTTTCATTTAACGCATATCCATACAGGCCAATCTATAAAATTAGGAAAAGCTATGTCACGATTTTGAATTTTTTAACCATTTTTCCCACAAAAAGTAATTTGGCAAAAAGAGTTAATTTTAACCTTGAGGTTTAAAAAAGTGTGTTCACACAAATTAAAAAAGGCATTTAGACAATGGCCTAGAAATTGGTTTGTGCCTCCGTTTGTATAGGCAATGCACCCAACACTAGTTTCAGGTGGGTGTCCTGAGCCACTCCGAGGGCACCCTAACCAATTTGGCATGCATCGCTCTCCCGGTGCAAAGTGAGCTCACACGCGCATACCGCATGCCATATTAAGCTCTTCAGTGCCCAATTTACTAAGTGAGTATGATCACGACTTGCCATATATGTTCACTTGCTGTTCAATAAATCAGCTTAATGATTCAAAACTGGCCTCATCTTACTAAGTATTTTCTCAATCCACATTTGAGGAGATTATAGAAGCACGCTAGCAAAATACATGAGTATCCAGTTCAAAATCACAAGGTGATACTATTGTTACACCCCTAAGTTATGTTATTGTATAGTTATATATTGGACAGTATGGGCACACCCCTAAATGTAAAATGCTCAGACCGTTACGAGAGTGATTAGCACCGCTGTACCGGATAGAATATCTAAGGCAGGACCCTAAATTTGTAATAGCTGATTAACAGCTTCATAAAAGCTGACACAGCCCCAAATAACAGCACTAAAGAAAAACCCATGACCAAAGCCATTGTTTTGAGGCAACTGAATAAATTAAACTCCTTTTTTATTTCAATGGATTTCAGGCTTTTTAGTTGCTGTTTTGGGATTACATGTAACTCGATGTTTTGGGATCACATTCCGCAATCCAGGTTGTTTATCTGTGAAATGTTGTGTTTGTTTACCACCACCCCAGGTAACTGGAGGACAAGCAGTGCAGAGGAGGAACAGGCATTTGCCTCTCATGTCAACAACAAGCTGATGTCAGCATTAGCGCCACATGCGGGTAGATTTTCAATTTGCCGCCCGAGTGTAAAAGTTGCATTGCGGATCATCTGTCTGATATAGAAACCACCCGATTTCAATGAAAATGAATAGCGGGCGCCCAGGCGGCAAGTTGAAAATCTACCCCAAGGTGTTCTTGAAAGCTGCATAAGTCTCTAGGCCTTCGGTGGAAGAAACAGATAGAGGTCAGGTACCAGTCGGTGAGCGGCGGTAAAGAGCGAGACCAGAGCGGGGATAAAAACAGCGCGGAGAGAGCGAGAGTCCAGTCGGTGAGCGGCGGTAAAGAGCGAGACCAGAGCGGGGATAAAAACAGCGCGGAGAGAGCGAGAGTCCAGTCGGTGAGCGGCGGTAAAGAGCGAGACCAGAGCGGAGATATAAACAGCGCGGAGAGAGCGAGACCAGAGCTTACTCTGAGAGCGAGACTCTGAGACCAGCGGCAGTTCGGGGTGACGTCACCAGTCAGAAAGTGACGCGGCACAGGGGAGGCAGCTGATTGGTGAGTAGGTTCAGGTGAGTATTTCTACCATTTTACTGTAAGTAAAGTAATAAGAAAGGGAAGGTCTGCAGGTTTTATAGCAGATAGTGTTTTTTTTAGTGAACCTAGGTCCCTAGTATAGTTAACATTTTCTAATTTCAACGTAATTTAAAAGGGGTAACTAAGCTAAGGCAAGTCATGGCAGCAGACCTCGCACCCGTGATATGCTCCTCCTGCAAGATGTGGGAAGTCATGGACACTACCAGTGTCCCTGCCGACCATGTGTGCGGGAAGTGTGTCCACCTGCAGCTACTGACCGATCGTATCTCGGAGCTGGAGCCGCGGGTGGACTCACTGTGGAGCATCCGCGATGCAGAGAAACTCGTGGATAGCACGTTTAGCGAGTTGGTCACACCGCAGGTAAAGGGTATACAGGCAGGAAGTGAATGGGTGACCACCAGGAAGAGTAAGAGGTGCAGGCAGGTAGTGCAGGGGTCCCCTGTGGCCATCCCCCTCTCAAACAGATATGCCACTTTGGATGCTGTTGGGGGGGATGACTTATCAGGGGAAGGCAGCAGCAGCCAACTTCCTGGCACCACGGGTAGCTCTGCTGCACAGGCTGGGAGGAAAAAGAGTGAAAGAGCTATAGTGATAGGGGACTCAATTGTAAGGGGAATAGACAGGCGTTTCTGTGGCCGCAACCGAGACTCCAGGATGGTGTGTTGCCTCCCTGGTGCAAGGATCAAGGACGTCTCGGAGCGGCTACAGAACATTTTGGAGGGGGAGGGCGAACAGCCAGCTGTCGTGGTGCACATAGGCACCAACGATATAGGTAAAAAAGGGGATGAGGTCCTAAAAGCAGAATATAGGGAGTTAGGAGGTAAATTAAAAAATAGGACCTCAAAGGTAGTAATCTCAGGATTGCTGCCAGTGCCACGTGCTAGTCAGAGTAGAAATAGGAGGATATTTCAAATGAATACGTGGCTAGAGGAATGGTGCAAGGGGGAGGGATTCAAATTCCTGGGACACTGGAAACGGTTCTGGGAGAGGTGGGACCAGTACAAACCGGACGGTCTGCACCTGGGCAGGGCCGGGACCGCTGTCCTGGGAGGAGTGTTTGCTAGTGCTGTTGGGGAGGGTTTAAACTAAAGTGGCAGGGGGTTGGGAACCTGAGCAGGGAGAGAGAGGAAAGCGTAACAGGAAGGGACAGAAGGTATGGAGTAATAGGTAAAGTGTTAAAAAAGAAAAAAGCAGGAACTAAGCGTCACAAAACAGATTTGAAAGTTCTTTATCTGAATGCACGTAGCATTCGTAACAAAATGGACGAGTTAACGGCACAAATAACTACGTATGGGTATGATCTTGTGGCCATTACAGAAACATGGCTGCAGGGTGACAACGACTGGGAATTAAATATGCCAGGGTATTTAACAATCAGGAAGGACAGGCAGGAAGGAAGGGGAGGTGGGGTGGCTATGTTAATAAAGGAAGGAATCACTGTAATACAGATAAATGATATTGGGACAAAGCATCAAGATAATGAAACAGTTTGGGTGGAGATAAGGAATAATAAGGGGAAAAAAACATTAGTGGGCGTAGTATATAGGCCTCCTAATAGTTGCAACTCTGCTGGAAGAAGTATTAATCAGGAAATAGTCGGGGTATGTAATAAGGGAACAGCCATAATTATGGGGGATTTTAATTATCATATTAACTGGACAAATCAAATTGGGCAGAGCAGCCTTGAGGACGAGTTCATTGAGTGCATCAGGGATGGATTTCTTGAGCAGTATGTAACTGATCCTACAAGGGGGCAGGCAACCTTGGACCTGGTCCTGTGTAATGAGTCAGGATTAATTAATAATGTCCTAGTTAAGGATCCCCTAGGAACGAGCGACCACAACATGGTTGAATTCCATATCCAATTAGAGGGTGAGAAGGTTGATTCTCAAACAAGCGTACTGAGCTTGAATAAAGGAGACTATGATGGTATGAGAGCGGAATTGATTAAAGTGGACTGGGAAAATAGATTAAAGGGTAAGACGGTACATGAGCAGTGGTGTTCATTTAGGGAGTTATTTTACAACTTTCAAAATAAATATATTCCACTGAGGAAAAAAGGGTGTAAAAGAAATGACAGCCATCCGTGGCTAAGTAAAGAAATCAAGGATAGTATCCGACTAAAAACAAGGACATATAAGGTAGCCAAACTTAGTGGGAGGATAGAAGATTGGGAATTCTTCAAAAGACAGCAAAAAGTAACTAAAGGATTGATTAAGAAAGGGAAGTTAGATTATGAAAAGAAATTAGCAAAAAATATAAAAACAGATAGCAAGAGTTTCTATAGTTATATAAAAAGAAAAAGGGTGGCTAAGGCAAACATAGGTCCCTTAGAGGATGAGACCGGGAAATTAATGGTGGGAAACATGGAGATGGCAAAAATGCTGAACAAATATTTTGTTTCAGTCTTTACAGTAGAGGACACTAAGAATATCCCAACACTGGACAAACAGGGGACTCTACGGGGGGAGGAGCTAAATACGATTAAAATCACTCAGGAGATGGTACTCAGTAAAATAATGGGACTCAAAGCGGATAAATCCCCTGGACCTGATGGCTTCCATCCTAGGTTCTTGAGGGAAGTGGCAGTAGGGATTGTGGATGCTTTGGTAATAGTTTTCCAAAATTCCCTGGACTCAGGAGAGGTCCCGGCAGATTGGAAAACTGCTAATGTAACACCATTATTTAAAAAGGGTAGTAGGCAGAAGGCTGGAAATTATAGGCCAGTTAGCTTAACATCTGTGGTGGGTAAAATTTTGGAGTCTATTATTAAGGAGACAGTAACGGAACATTTAGATAAGCATAATTTAATAGGACAAAGTCAGCATGGCTTTATGAAGGGGAAGTCATGTCTGACAAATTTGCTTGAGTTCTTTGAGGATATAACGTACAGGGTGGATAAAGGGGAACCAGTGGACGTAGTGTATTTAGACTTCCAGAAGGCATTCGACAAGGTGCCACATAAAAGATTATTACTTAAGATAAAAAATCACGGGATTGGGGGTAATATTCTGGCATGGGTGGAGGATTGGTTATCGAACAGGAAGCAGAGAGTTGGGATAAATGGTTCATTTTCGGACTGGCAACCAGTAACCAGTGGTGTTCCACAGGGGTCGGTGCTGGGTCCCCAACTCTTTACAATCTATATTAACGATTTGGAGGAGGGGACCGAGTGCAACATATCAAAATTTGCAGATGACACAAAGATGGGAGGGAAAGTAGAGAGTGAGGAGGACATAAAAAACCTGCAAGGGGATATAGACAGGCTGGGTGAGTGGGCGGAGATTTGGCAGATGCAATATAATATTGGAAAATGTGAGGTTATGCACTTTGGCAGGAAAAATCAGAGAGCAAGTTATTTTCTTAATGGCGAGAGACTGGAAAGTACTGCAGTACAAAGGGATCTGGGGGTCCTAGTGCAAGAAAATCAAAAAGTTGGTATGCAGGTGCAGCAGGTGATCAAGAAAGCCAACGGAATGTTGGCTTTTATTGCTAGGGGGATAGAATATAAAAACAGGGAGGTATTGCTGCAGTTATATAAGGTATTGGTGAGACCGCACCTGGAATACTGCATACAGTTTTGGTCTCCATACTTGAGGAAAGACATACTTGCTCTCGAGGCAGTACAAAGAAGGTTCACTCGGTTAATCCCGGGGATGAGGGGGCGGACATATGAGGAGAGGTTGAGTAGATTGGGACTCTACTCATTGGAGTTCAGAAGAATGAGAGGCGATCTTATTGAAACATATAAGATTGTGAAGGGGCTTGATCGGGTGGATGCAGTGAGGATGTTCCCAAAGATGGGTGAAACTAGAACTAGGGGGCATAATCTTAGAATAAGGGGCTGCTCTTTCAAAACTGAGATGAGGAGAAACTTCTTCACTCAGAGGGTGGTAGGTCTGTGGAATTTGCTGCCCCAGGAAGCTGTGGAAGCTACATCATTAGATAAATTTAAAACAGAAATAGACAGTTTTCTAGAAGTAAAGGGAATTAGGGGTTATGGGGAGCGGGCAGGAAATTGGACATGAAGCTGAGTTCGGATCGGTCAATGCCCTGTGGGTGGCGCAGAGGGCCCAGGGGCTGTGTGGCCGGGTCCTGCTCCTACTTCTTGTGTTCTTTAGATTTGTGGTTGGGATCAGATCAGCCATGATCTTATTGAATGGCGGAGCAGGCTCGAGGGGCCGATTGGCCTACTCCTGCTCCAATTTCTTATGTTCTTATGTTCTTATGTAGGACAATTCCAAAGCTGTCCCAGAGATAGAAAGTTGAAGAGAAATTTATTGGAGTAGTTCATATGCTGCCCACTGGTGATGCTCTGTCCTGATCTCCACTGAAAACGTCATGATCAGTGCTTGGCACATCAACCCCACTGCTGCAGTAGCGGTTGAGCTGCTAGTTGATCATACACACTCCTACCATCTTTATTTTCTCGGAGCTATTGCTGTTGCTTATCCAAATCAAATGTACTGGTTACATAGAAGGTGGCACTATAACCTTTAGATCTCTTTCCTGATTAGTGCACTGTTCCCGCTCTTTCATTTAACACGCACTATTACCTCTAGGTCTGTTTTCGGCCCGATGACCCACTGTTCCATTTAATATGTACTATAAGCCCTATATCTCTCACTTGATCAGCAGTTGTCCCACTTTTTCACTTAACACATACTCCCTCTTTAGGCTCCTTGCCCTATATGAATTATTTACAAGCATCCATATTGAACTGTATCTGCCACTTATTGGTCCAATTACCTAGAAGATCTAAATTCTTCTGAACCCCACTACACCGTTTCCAATTTTGTTTACCATCTATAAACTTGGAGATTTTCTAAACAATACTTTCATTCTATCATTATTAATTTCATTTGAAAAGCTAAGAGAATGCTGGGACATACGCGGCCAGAACAACAAATAAGAAGTCTACAGAGGTTATGCTGAAGCTTTCCAATGCAATAGTCAGATTACACTCAGATGCTGGGGTAGAGTTTCCGCTAGTTTTGTGCCCAGATTCCAGCGCAATCAGCCAAACCAGCACAAAAGATTGGGGAATTTTAAACCTAAGTAAGTTACGTCCGAAACCACTTATGTTCGTGTTTTCCATGATCTTTTACGCTGGTTTAAGATTCAATTTGCTTGGATCAGGCTCCGCCCCCAGGTCGACAATGCGAGATTCCGCCGATTGCCCTGCTTCAGCAAGGCTCTTCAAATTGCGCTCATTTTCTTAGGCGCACAGGCACTAGTAGGAAGGATTTAAAAGTTCTTTTATATCAAAAAATGTTTAATTTTCTAAGAAGTTGACTAGTGTAATAAAACTAGTAAGTGGTTCCACATAGTTTTTTTAAAATGTCATTTTCAATGATTTTAAATCAGGTTAGTCACAGGTTGAGGACTACATACTTTTATTAAAAATGCTTATTTTTGGTGATAAGCCCATTTAGCTGTATTAATAAAACTGCACCAGGTTACCACACTTCAATACATCAAGGAATAATTCTTAATGGAAAGAAAAAAAAAACAATTACGTTCCATTAAGCTGCTCGATTGCACTGGTTCATGGAAGATTTTACATTTGTGATTATGCAAATTCATTTTATTGGAAACTTGAACTGTAACCTAAACAGCGCAATTTCCTGACTTTGCCCAAAGCAGAAACTCTACCCCTCAATGTTCAGTTTTGTCACCATATCACAAAAGAGATGCACATTATCACAGTTTTGGGATATTATGCTAGATATTCACTTGGTACCTACGTCACCGACCACTCCAATAAGCAGACTCGCACATCCTATGATCTACAGTGTTCCCTTTTCTACCCAATATCTAGATAAACGATAGTGAGACCCAGGGATCATAACTGACAACCCTTGCTCTGTACAGCAGCTGCTGTAATATATCATGTGGCACCATGTGATCCTCTTTCTGAAAAGTAAACTGAATGTGTGCTCTATGAGACCAAGACTCGGCTTTAAGTCAACAAACGAATCATTAAAATAAAGCAGGTAGATAAGCAATATACAGTACAAAACAGTGAATCATACACTTCACAATTCTCCTCGATACATAAAATAATAAAGACACCATTCACTTCCTCTATCATACAGAAGCTCAATTCTAACATTATGAAGCATGCTGCAGTTCTAATCTGACCCAGAATCTCTGCTGGCCAGCACAGCTTTAACATAGAATATTTCTGCTGGCTGAAAAGTAGGTGCCTAGGGCACTTTCCTGGGTAAGCAGGCGCCTTAGAAAAATGCAATCTAATTATAAAACACTGCAATTCCCTTATAAATATTAATCTCTGACAACAGCATATAATGCTTGCCATGCAGTATGAAATCTGCAGCCATTTAACCCATTTAGTACCTTAGTCTGTGCTTTCCTAACAATATGCATCTTATGAAGCCTACCACAGCCTGGTGTCTGAGCTCATGGCTTTGCTTTGAGAAATGCCCTGAGTGACCTGGAACCATTTCTCCTCCCATGCTGTTTATCAGCAAAAAAAATACAAGTAAAAAATTCAAAAGGTAAAAAATCTTTTTTTTAAAATCACACATATATTTGAAAGGGTATACAAAAGAACAACAGGTCTGATACCAGTGTAAAGGAAATGAATTTCGAGGAAAGATTGGAGAAGATTAAGCTTTACAACCATCTGTTGTCACAATGTCACCAGTGGTTCATTAATTATGAAACCAGGCATATCTCCTGTTTTCTTTTTAAACATAAAGGAAGATAATAGATCTCTATAACTGATAACCTAGGGACTAATAATTCTGGCTTCAACAGGAGCTTGCAAGTGGTTGGAATGCAGCACCATTTTACAACTATCTCCTTCCCTGACTATCACAACGAATCCCACCTTATCTGGCTACTTGCTCTTCTGGGGGATAAATGGGCCAACAACACTTAGAACCATAGTAATTTATTGCACTGAAAAAGGTTATCCAGCATTTGATGTCTGTGCTGGCTCATTGCTAGAGCAATTCAAAACTAATCTCACTGCTCTTTCTCCCCATAGCCCTGTATCTTTCTCTGCGTTTAATAATTTATCCAATTTTCCCTTTTAAAAAGTACAATGGGCTCTGCCTCCACCACTCCCTGTGGCAAAGCATTCCATGCTCCATCAACTGTCTGTGTGGAGAGATTTCTCCTGACCTCTCTCCTCACTCTCAGTGACAATTTCAAACTGCTGACCCCTGTGTCACTGACTCCTCATTCTAAAGATCTTTGTACATAATCAGGTTGAACCTCAGCCAGTGAGTCTAGCGATTTCAACACTTCCACCCCCTAGGTTTAGCGAAAATTAATCCTCCTGTGAACAGACACCACTATGATGATTCAAACCATCAGCAAACAATCCAATAGAAGGCTGCTCGTGACATTAGACTTTGGTTAGGAAAACATAAACACAACACATAGCTTAGCACCTGACAGATATGAAAAACTAAAGCACATTTCAACAGGACCATGATCCTTGGACAAGAGAAATAGAGCTCAAGGGTTTGAGAAGCTATTAAACTAAGGAACCTCTTTGGTTCAAAACAAACTGATGACAGCTGCTTGAGAAGGTGACCTTGCTGGACGCAGCAAAGTAATATTAAATTAAACAACAATCATCCCCGAGTTGTTTGGATGCACCGATCACTGACACATAAAAGACAACTTTCTCTGAACGAAGTAGACTGATATACCAACCAGTAATAGTCTGAGCTTTCGGAGACTTTTGTAAAATAGTTAACATTTTTTGATATCAAGGTTCACAGCCTCTTTACTCAGAACAAAATATCCTTGTAAAATAGGATTTTCATAACGAGTAAAATAATGTTATAACACATCAATATGTTATCACAATTATATTGTAATATTTTCATTCAAGATCTTTTGAGCTGATTTGGTTTCTCAAACAAGTATATGTCTGGGCAGATCTGAATAGCCTCCTACATTGCCTTACACAGACCCAGTCATAAAAGCTTAGATTGCTCTGTTTTATATCCTCTTATTACCGAATACAAATGATAAGTGTTTGAAGTAGGTCAGTGACGACTTTGTTTAGAACTTACTGAATGGGTTATTGTCAATTTTCTTTAAACATCCATTTAATTTGCAGTGGCTGTGATTAAAAGGAATCTTTTGCTTATCAGAGACTTTTTATTGTACCATATCTATGAAGTGACAATGGGTGATCTGTAGGAAGAGTTTCAGTGAATACATTGACTGAACGCTTTCTTATTCAGTCTCTGGCCCTGGTCTGACTGAAACAAACAATTTTACCTAGCAAAGGATAAAACCCTGGCTGCCCGACCTATCACCAAATAAGCAGGCAGATTCCACTGATACCAAGCACAGGAGCCTTTCCGAATACAATTGCTAATTGTCATGAAGAACGGCACAGTTATGTTCAACCAGGAAGCAAATTTGTCTCTGTATTCTACTGTTGATTGACCAAGAATGCAAAACAATATTTGCTGTGAATAAGTTTAAAGTTGTTTTGTCTATCAGCTGGCTATCCATTCTTTGTTCTCTATTAACTATATTAATTACTTGCCTCTCAGTCTCTATTCTTTTAATTATTTCCTTAAAATGAATGAAACTACCTGTCTAGACTACATTCATGCAAACAAAAAGTCAAAGAAACTGCTAGTAAGTTGACCACAGTCGGATACCTAGCAATAAAATTCACAATACGTTCATCTGCCCCATTAATCAATAGCAAGCTGATGGATGCTTAAAAGGGCAACAGCATTCCAAATATTTCCCAAATATTCTGGGCCTACTTTCCCCATCCCTCAGTAAAACTCTCCGAAGCAAATTTACATTTCTAATGAAAACATTCTCAAAGAACATTCTTGATGAACACACAAGGCTCACATGTGTTCAGGAATACTTACATACTAAATTGGGCTTTGAATTTATGGAAATTCATAACCATTTGTAATATTAGAAGCTGCCAATTCCAATAAAGACTGTTTCCGAATACTGAACTGTATGATTTTGCACCAGGAGAAACTATGATTATGGGCCATTCTTAGAAGTCCACGAAAATGTAGGGTTCATTCTCAATTTCCCTACATTACAACAGTGATTACACTTCAAAAATACTTAATTAGCTGTGAAGCACTTTGGGACATCCCAAAAATGTGAAAGGCATTATATAAATGCAAAATCTTTCTTTCTTCTTTAAGAATCCTTCAAAGGTCAAATATTGTCTGCAAACTCAACTGTTCATAATAAATAGATGATTAATTTAAAAATGGATCTCCCACTCATGGTAAATCAGATGATGTGCAGTTTTGTAAGGACTGGAGCACTGGAACATGTAACGCAGAATATGCTGTTTTGCTGCTATGATGGGGTTATATTTTAGGTGGCCTCTTCCTTTAATGCCACAAAGTCTAATTGCTGTAAGTAAGCACAGCTTGTGGTAAATTGTTGTTTAGTCAGAGAAACTGCAAATTGGAATGTGCTGGTCAGCTTCAGGCTGCAATTTAGAAACGTCCAACACTTTAAGATTGTTTTGCATCTGTAACAAAGTGTGACATCTGCACATGCCAACCATTGTAATAAATAACTAATAAATATATTTTAAAATAGCCCAAATGTGCTGAACATGTCTATTTAGAAATGACCTCATTCACTTCCCATCACTGCAAAATCTGAATTCGGTTTGGACCTCACGCACTCATTAACCCCATGTGAATAAAGGCGGCTACAAAATTCCATTCTGCTTCACTGCTTTTCTCCACTATCGAGCAACCAGTAGATGGCAGCCCCAAAGTGGAAAACGTCTGACACACACTGCACCAAATTAACTTCAACTTTACAATGTAACAGCACAGTGCAAAAAAAAAGTATTTACTCAGAATAATAGGGATATTTTACTGATCGAGAAAAAAAACTTTGGCTTCTCGTTAAATAAACCCTCTATTTAAATAAACCAGCTGTTTACAAAGAAATTATTTCTGTCACATGTAAAGCCAAAGCTCAGGTTTACCTGATCATGTCCAAGTCGAACGAGCTGACTACTGCAGGTCCGAAAGGCTGCTTACACTGCCCGACCTTTAACTGGGGCTTCAGTCATGAGAGGAGAGAACGGCTCCTCCAATAGACCTATCCTGTCCACACAGTCCCAGATAGACAAATCCCTGCACCACATGAAGCACACATCCAGCTCCAGCTGAAGAAACAACTGAACCAACACACACACACACACACGAGGTCTGCAGACTGTACCTGAGCAGCACCGCGCCGGAAAAGTAACTCACTCCCTGAGTGTAAGCGACTCTCATTCATCGTATCAGCAACAGTCCACTTCCTGTACCTGGCCAGCTGCCTAACTGTACCTCAATTAGCCTCTCCAACACAGTGCTGTTGCAAACTTGGACACTTGTGCGTGTTATTAAATAGAAAAGTTATTAGTATCGAACATGGACCAGTTCCACCACACAGGAGGCAAACATATTTCAGCTGGCAAGTTACTATTGCTACACCAGAACAAACTCACCCTACCAGCACCAGCCTCCGAATCACACCAGAGGAGGTCTATACCTTACAGTGCTCCTAGTAATTATATCAACCAACACTGCTCTCTCACTGCTTCTCCGTTAGGACTCAATACTTGTGGGTAACACTTTTAAAGATAAATCTTTCAGTCACCATCGCAGGTGGTGGAACATCCATTTGGGGTCTGGGAAATCAGTCGAAATTGCTCTTGTTGGATCTCCAGATGTGATCTTCCACTCAACCTTTTAGGTTGGCCTGAAGTGCTCTCACAAAAGATGTGCAAGAGCTGTCTTTCAACATGCCAGTGTATAATAATGAGATGAAATGGGCCCAGGCACAGTTCCCTGATCTGGTCACCCATGTAAACAGATAATGGGAGTCCAGAGAATTCAAAAGGAGTATTTTTATTTAGAGCATACAGAAAAGTGGACTTTATCTTTGAGTTCGTCAGAGCTGAATTTTTTAGTATTTATTTTCCTTGGCAGTTTGTTTATTTTTGGATGTTTTGTCCCAGATTCTTGCCAGCACAATTTCTTGTTAAAGGAAAGAACTTGCATTTATATAACACCTTTCATATCCCCAGGATATCCCAATGCGCTTCACAGCCAATGAATTGCCTTTGAAGTGTAGGCGCTATTGTTTTGTAGGCACACACAGCAGCCAATTTGCACACAGCAAGGTCCCATGATATAAATGACTAGTTAATCTGTTCTTGGAGGTGTCGATCAAGGGATAAATGTTGGCCAGTACATTGGGAGAACACCCTTGTTCTTCAAATAGTGGCATGGGATTCATCCACCTGAACAGGCAGATGTGGCTTCCGTTTAACATCTCATCTGAAAGACGGCAATGCAGCATCTGTAACTGAAGTGTCAGCCTAGATTATTTGCCTGGTAGTAGAACCATAGACATTTCCAGAAGATGGCACAACTCTGTCACTGCTTCACGTGTGAAGTGCAACCTGCAAAGATAACCTCCTTGGACATGCCAAGGTAGATGTGTTTCTACCTGTTGATTTGGGTACATCGGTAACTATGGGTGTGGGCAGCGCACCTCAGGCATGATCTTACCAACCTGGCACCCATGCTTTCCTCCTCTTCTTCCAAATAATACAAAGATATTGTGATCCCATTAGATGTCCATGTTGTCAATTATAAGTGATACAACTAAAATAATCTCAGTCAAAACTGTTGACCCAAACCTGCAAAAGTAACCTGGCAAAAATAGAGCAGTGAAACTTCCCTGTACCACAATTCTCCGCTTAAACTGCACTTTCAACTTAAAGCGATTATAAAATCCCATCTCCCCTTAATGCTTAACATCCTGTCGGTGCTGAACAGAACCTCCCTGCAATGTCCACCATACACAGGAAAAATTAATGCACAGAACATCCTGATGAGAACTTCGTGTGTGTTCATCAGCAGATCATTTCACTTCATTTCAATATTATAACAAAGCTCTGGATCGGGGGTTGGAAAGGGAGAAGTTTGCACATGTCACATTATGGGCAAAGACCGGAGGATCAGGATCACTGCCTAACTTCCTTATTCCATGAACTAATTTTAATCCTATGGGTTTGCGCTAACCCAGAACCCAGCATGCCATGTAAACACAGCTGCAGTAAATCTGCTTTAGCACTTTGCAACAGCCATAATTGGCACTTATGGGTTAGAAATAGCTGACAGTTAATATTGCCATAGAGTGAAGAATTTGGAGGAGTTATGGCTACAACAAACCCATGTTTAGCAATGATGCCATGAAGGTCATAGCTGATCATGCCAGGGAAAAACAAAAAGCCCTCTTTCATGTCTGGAGGGCATCCAACCATCATACAGGGTCCACTAAGCTTGCAAGTCAATCGCCACCCAAGCCAGTGGTGTGCCTGACACCAAGCATCTACAGGAAGTCATTAGGTAAAGGTATTTGATTTGAAGACATTTCTCAAAACGTGAACCATAATAGTAAATTATTTTACACTTGTCTCTGCTAACAATATATAGGTCTGATTTGCAATGATATGACCTAAAAATTCAGCCGCGCAGTACCTGGAAAATGGCCTACTAAGATCCCAATATGGTGGGCGTGCATTTCCGACTGGAAGTGCACTGCCTGCCATATTGGTAAAGGTAAATGTGCTAGCAGGAGAAGCGCACGGCGGGAACATTTAAAGCCCAGAATAATTTATTTAAGTTAGGGTCCTGCGCTTCTTGCAGAAGTGTGGCAGGGTGGAATTTCAGTCCACTGCTTTGACCCACTGATGTCCCTTTCCCAAATCCAGGGGAGCCAGCCACTCCAAGAAGGGGAGCATGAGGTCCAGATTGGGTCAAAGACAAAGAGGTCAGAAATGGGTTTTAAATTTGAAGGGACACAGACGACCTTTAGATGGAATTCCCAGAGAAGCTTAGGAAAACCTTAACATGCCCCCAAACTACCGGAACAACATAACGTGGGAGCAGGCAAAAGAAGCACCACCCCCTCCTCCCCAAGCACCATTTCTTACTTTTTTTAATCAATGGGGAGGGAAGCCAGCAGATCTGAGTTCAGTCCCAAGTTATGCCCTTTACGCCAGACTTACCCCAGAATTGTACTCTTCAACCTTATACAATTTTTGGCCTTCTATTTCTAATCAATGTCTGTCCTCTCACTCTGCCTTGTATCTTTATCTTTTGGATCTGATTTCCATCTCTGGGGCTTGAGACGTGTGGGTTTGTGTGTGGAGAGGTTTATCAAGGAGAGGTCATCTTAGCTGTAAGGTGTATGCAATTGTATTCTGAAAAATCAAAGCAACTAAGAGGGAAGGGTAACGACTTGGGAAAATATTAAAAAAGGTCAAAATTGCACATAGGCAGGAAGGTCTTGCATTCCTTCAATTACCTTATTTAGTTTTTCTGCCACCTTTGTATCCTATTATACTTTCAATCTCTCATTTCTGACTTTACTGTCTGTCTGTTTTCCTTGGCCTCTTTGTTTCTCACCACTCAATCTGTTCTTCCTTCCTTTTTTGTCTGCACACTAGTTATGCTTTTTTTTTCTCCCCCACGAGCTCTTTTACACAAACTTCTGCCAGTATAAACAAGTCAGCTGTTGCTCAGTCCCGACGCCTAATGTTGACTGTGACATATGGGGATGGAAAGCTGTTTGACCTGAGGTAAAGCCAATATTACTTTGCACTTCCTGCTGTTTCTGTGCATGTGATTAAAAACGCCGTTTGTCATGATCGAGGTTTAGTTTTCAATTTTTAATCAACAAACCTGAGACATAAATAAAAGAAACAATGGGAAGCAGTAGCTGATGTAAAAAGGTAACCCACCTTGCCTTTTATGTTGGTAGGTTATGACTTAATCTCATTCCTATTAGATAAAATTGTTTTGCCTTCGGTTCCAAAATATAGAGCTTGCAAATGTGAAGCATTTTACAGTTATGAACTGCACCCTTAAATAAAGCATTTCCAAGACTAATGACTCATCTGCCCTGTAATAGGAATTGTCTTTTGAAAACAGACCCTGATGAGCTTCAAGTACATACGGGAAACCTTGCTTAGTGGAAAGAAATCTTCACTTCCAGAGTCAGCACATTGCTTGAAAAGTCGGGTCGTATACATCTAGCAAGCAGAAACAGTTCCACAATCACAACTCCTGAGCTAGGTTAAAAATCCCCTCTAGGAGTAGTTCAACGACTTAGATGAAGGCATAGAAAGTCTCATATCTAAGTTTGCCGATGACACAAAGATTGGTGGCATTGTAAGTAGTGTAGATGAAAACATAAAATTACAAAGCGATATTGATAAGATTAGGTAAATGGGCAAAACTGTGGCAAATGGAATTCAATGTAGACAAATGTGAGGTCATCCACTTTGGATCAAAAAAGGATAGAACAGGGTACTTTCTAAATGGTAAAAAGTTAAAAAAGTTAAAAACAGTGGATGTCCAAAGGGACCTAAGGGTTCAGGTACATAGATCATTGAAGTGTCATGAACAGGTGCAGAAAATAATCAATAAGGCTAATGGAATGCTGGCCTTTATATCTAGAGGACTAGAGTACAACGGGGCAGAAGTTACGCTGCAGCTATACAAAACCCTGGTTAGACTGCACCTGGAGTACTGTGAGCAGTTCTGGGCACCGCACCTTCGGAAGGACATATTGGCCTTGGAGAGAGTGCAGCGTAGGTTTACTAGAATGATACCCGGACTTCAAGGGTTGTTACGAGGAGAGATTACACAAATTGGGGTTATATTCTCTAGAGTTTAGAAGGTTAAGGGGTGATCTGATCGAAGTTTATAAGATATTAAGGGGAACAGATAGGGTGGAAAGAGAGAAACTATTTCCGCTGGTTGGGGATTTTAGGAGTAGGGGGCACAGTCTAAAAATTAGAGCCAGACCTTTCAGGAGCAAGATTAGAAAACATTTCTACACACAAAGGGTTGTAGAAGTTTGGAACTCTCTTCCACAAATGGCAATTGATACTAGCTCAATTGCTAAATTTAAATCTGAGATAGATAGCTTTTTGGCAACCAAAGGTATTATGGGATATGGGCCAAAGGCAGGTTTATGGAGTTAGATCAAATGGCGGAGCAGGCACGAGGGGCTGAATGGCTTACTTCTGTTCCTATTTTCCTATGTTCCTAGGTTGAAACATTCAATTCAGACATTAGGGCCAATTTCCCTAGTTTTCCTAGCACAGCATTAGACACAGGTCATGTACAAGTTGCTAAAAAGAGGACGCTGTGAAAATTCGGTTCTTTTTGAGCATTACATGGTTTAAGACTTGAATTGCAGAAGTATTCTGTGTATACCTCATTGGTCTTGTTAGAAAACTCAAACTTGGATACTCTGTTAAGAGGATTTTGGCTGCCAGGAGGAGACCATATTATGCAATATCATGGGGGTCCCTTTTGCAATCTTCTTTTACATATGTTTTATTGCGCTTGCATTTACCTTGTTGTCAAGTCAAGTGTGTTAGTTTAAGTGCTCTAATCATTTGAAAGCTGAGCGAAGGACATTGCGCAAGTCCACTGGGGAACCAAGAAGCCTTTACCGATGGATGTAGCCTGCAAGTATGTGGCCTACATCTTCGCACTGACCACAGTTATAGGGGACACAGTTATAGTCATTTGGAGCACTTCTGATCATTCCATATCTGAAGCGATTGAGTTTCAGCCAAAGCTGGAAGATCAAAACCAGGGGGATGGGCTGAGTGATCTGTCACAAAATAGTTATTGGCTTTGTTTGAATTGTCCAAGCAGGGTGCCCTGAGCAAAGGCGTTGGCTCGGTGGATTAAACAGGGGCAGATGTGGAATGTCTTGCACCTTAAGGAGCAGATTCTGCAAGGCAACCTGCTGCCTGATGCCTAGAGCAGCATGTATTATCTTTCACATGTGTTACCTTTTACATGTGTTACCTTTTACATGTGTTATTTGGAGGAGGAAGGGGAGGAGCTAGAAGTTCTATAGATGCCCAAGCTGTCAAATAGCACCAGTGGAAAAGAGTGGCAACGAGGAAATACCCAGCCTTGAGGGAAGGACAAGGAACAGGCCTAGAGAATGGGCCTGGTTCAATGAGGAGTGTAGAAGAGCATGCCAGGAGCAGCACCAGGCGTACCTAAAAATGAGGTGCCAACCTGGTGAAGCTACAACTCAGGACTACATGCAAGCTAAACAGCAGAAGCAACATGCTATAGACAGAGCTAAGTGATTCCACAACCAACGGATCAGATCAAAGCTCTGCAGTCCTGCCACATCCAGTCGTGAATGATGGTGGACAATTAAACAACTAACGGGAGGAGGAGGCTCTGTAAACATCCCCATCCTCAATGATGGCGGAGTCCAGCACGTGAGTGCAAAAGACAAGGCTGAAGCGTTTGCAACCATCTTCAGCCAGAAGTGCCGAGTGGATGATCCATCTCGGCCTCCTCCCGATATCCCCACCATCACAGAAGCCAGTCTTTAGCCAATTCGATTCACCCCACGTGATATCAAGAAACGACTGAGTGCACTGGATACAGCAAAGGCTATGGGCCCCGACAACATCCCAGCTGTAGTACTGAAGTCTTGTGCTCCAGAACTAGCCGTGCCTCCAGCCAAACTGTTCCAGTACAGCTACAACACTGGCATCTACCTGACAACGTGGAAAATTGCCCAAGTATGTCCTGTCCACAAAAAGCAGGACAAATCCATTCCAGCCAATTACCGCCCCATCAGTCTACTCTCAATCATCAGCAAAGTGATGGAAGGTGTCGGCGACAGTGCTATCAAGTGGCACTTACTTACCAATAACCTGCTCATCGATGCTCAGTTTGGATCCCGCCAGGACCACTCGGCTCCAGACCTCATTACAGCCTTGATCCAAACATGGACAAAAGAGCTGAATTCCAGAGGTGAGGTGAGAGTGACTGCCCTGACATCAAGGCAGCATTTGACCGAGTGTGGCACCAAGGAGCCCTAGTAAAATTGAAGTCAATGGGAATCAGGGGGAAAACTCTCCAGTGGCTGGAGTCATACCTAGCACAAAGGAAGTTAGTAGTGGTTGTTGGTGGACAATCATCTCAGCCCCAGGACATTGCTGCAGGAGTTCCTCAGGGCAGTGTCCTAGGTCCAACCATTTTCAGCTGTTTCATCAATGACCTTCCCTCCATCATAAGGTCAGAAATGGGGATGTTCGCTGATGATTGCACAGTGTTCAGTTCCATTCGCAACCCCTCAGATAATGAAGCAGTCCATGCCTGCATGCAGCAAGACCTGGACAACATCCAGGTTTGTGCTGATAAGTGGCAAGTAACATTCGCGCCATGGTCAGTGCCAGGCAATGACCATCTCCAACAAGAGAGGGTCTAACCACCTCCCCTTGACATTCAACAGCATTACCATCACCGAATCCCCCACCATGAACATCCTGGGGGTCACCATTGAAGAGAAACTTAACTGGACCAGCCATATAAATACTGTGGCTACAAGAGCAGGTCAGAGGCTGGGTATTCTGTGGCGAGTGACTCACCACCTGATTCCCAAAAGCCTTTCCACCATCTACAAGGCACAAGTCAGGAGTGTGATCGAATACTCTCCACTTGCCTGGATGAGTGCAGCTCCAACAACACTCAAGAAGCTCAACACCATCCGGGCCAAAGCAGCCCGCTTTATTGGCACCCCATCCACCACCCTAAACATTCACTCCCTTCACCACCAGCGCACAGTGGCTGCAGTGTGCACCATCCACAGGATGCACTGCAGCAACTCGCCAAGGCTTCTTCGACAGCACCTTCCAAACCCACGACCTCTACCAGCTAGAAGGACAAGAGCAGCAGGCACATGGGAAGAACGCCACCTGCACATTGGCCTCCAAATCATACACCATCCCGACTTGGAAATATATCGCCGTTCCTTCATCGTCGCTGGGTCAAAATCCTAGAACTCCCTTCCTAACAGCACTGTGGGAGAACCTTCACCACACGGATTGCAGCGGTTCAAGAAGGCGGCTCACCACCACCTTCTCAAGGGCAATTAGGGATGGGCAATAAATGCTGGCCTCGCCAGCGATGCCCACATCCCATGAACGAATAAAAAAAAAATGGCAGATGACGGTTGCTGTCAGGGTCTGGGACCTGAGTTTCTCCTGATCTCAGTGACCCAGGACATCAGATTGGCTGTCCTCAGACTTGTTTTGCAACAGTCTGAGCATTCATGAGAGATTCTAAGACCAGCAACAGGCTTCCATGTCAGGGACTATAGCTATAACTTGGAACAATGAATTCATCTGTGAGAATCCCTCTTTATTTATGCTATTTGGAGGAAGAAGGAGGAATACAGGAATGCCAGATGAGCCAGGTTACATCAGAGGGTGACTACACCCAAATATCATTATCATCCCAACCATACATGTAGGCCACAGAGAACTTACTCGTATTTGTCTAAAGAACATTGCATATAGAGACTAAAATTCACCTGGGGCGCAGAGTTATGTTGCATGCTACAAACTGACTTGCAACCAAATAGAGATGCATGGTAATGCTGGTGGTTTTCCAGGTCACTTCAGCCCTTAACTTCAGGCTCAATCCAAGTACAACAGAGGGCTGTTTTGTCTGATTCTGCCAAAGTCTTCTGGGGTGTCCAAGCCATAACCTAGGCAATTAGGGATGGGCAATAAATGCTGGCCTTGCCAGCGACGCCCACATCCCGTGAACGAATAAAAAAAACCCAGAAAGATTCACTTTCTTACTCATGACCTAATGATATTATTGGAAATCTATCACATTGTAATTATAATGTATTCAAATTTCTCCATTCAGAGCCAACCAATCTGCACACTTGTCTACACACATTTATTGGCACTGACGTGAAAATCTATTTTCCGCATATTTTCAGATTTACATATTTTTGGTGCGGAAGAAACCAGCTAAGAGCAATCCTTAAGTGTATGTTCTGCCTTGTGTTTAATGTTTGATGGATATTGCGGAAAATTCTGGCAAAGATTTGAAGGACTGTCTCAGATTTGTGCAAGACACAAATTCTCCACAGGTCTTATTACACACGCCTCTCTCTTACTGAAGACCATATCATGCGAAGTATGCTCACAAACAGAAGACACAGAGCTGAAGCAGCACCCCAGAAGCTCAGTGGATGTCTCTAAGCAAATGGAACCTTTTCCTCCTGGGTGACCCTCTTCTGTTAATAGGTTATTACTAATATTGTTGCACCTACCTGTACTTGATCTCCAAAGGCTAGTCCTTGAAAGGGGTTATTGTGCCTCAAATTGTGCCACAGCTTTGAGGGCAGCCAGCAGTTCTTTAATAGCTGCTGACACCCAATAATGCAGCCCTAACCTCCCATGACATTTCCAGAGTCTTGTGCTCTAAATGTCAGGTGCACCACAATAAATGAGCTGACCTCACATTATCATACAAGATCAACTGTGTGGGGTGCGTGTTGAGCCAGGACACCACTAGTAGAACCCCCATATGTTTGAGTTTTAGAGTTTGACTGGCAGTAGCAAGGTTGGCGGAGTTAAATGACTTGGATCGCATGTTGGCGAGCCGGGGTGTAGATTGACACTCACCCCACTCGCCTATGCACACTGCTTGCCCCGAGTTAAAATTGGGGCTTCAGTTTAGTGTCAGATTGGCTCTGTTGGTAGCATTCTCATCTCTGAGTCAGAAGTTTATGGGATCAAGCGTCACTACAGACATAAGAACATATTCTAGGCTGACTCTTCAGTGCAGTACTGAGGGAGTGTTACATTGTCAGATGTGCTGACTTTCAGATGAGGGGGTGGAAATTTTTATGCCCATAAAACGGACGCAATGAGGGCTGATTTCCGGGACCAACGTCCTGCACCACAAGGACACCTGAAAAACATCTGACACCATATTGGATTGGGCCATTTTTCAAGTCTCAGGGCTGCTCCACCAGGTTTCCTAAGAGTGGATGTGACCTAGCAAGCGGCCGCCGTCAAAAAGGTGATTTTATTTCTATTTGATGTGGAACCAGGAGGAGCAGGAGTGATCCTCCCAGATCCACAGCACTCCCAAGGGTTGTTGCCAGACCACGATTGGCCCTGTCCATTCTCCTTCCCCACCCACCGGGTCTTATCTTCGGATTTCTCAACATTAACCTTTATAAAATGGACTAGCTATCTGTATAGGCATCAGCAGCTTGTCCAAATAATATTAATGAGGTCCAGGTCCAATTTCGGGCCGACCTCAGGCCTCCCGGTTAGGCGTATGCTCCATGCACCACCCGTATTTCAGGTCTGAAAATGGGCCTAAGGGAATTTCCACCCCAAGATGTTAAACTGAGACCCAGTGGCTCAAGTGGGAGCAGAAGATGCCAAGGCCAATATTCAAAGAAGAACTGGGGATTCTCCTGATGTCCTAGTCAACCTTCACCCTTCAAGCAACCGCTCCAAAAAAACATTATATGGCTATTTGTTCATTTGCTGATTGTTTTCTTTTTATTCGTTCATGGGATGTGGGCGTCACTAGCGAGGCCAGCATTTATTGTCCATCCCTAATTGCCCTTGAGAAGATGGTGGTGACCTTGCTGTGCATAAATTGGCTGCCACATTTGCCTACATAACAATAGGACTGCATTTCAAAAGTAATCCATTGATTGTGAAGTACTTTTGTATGCTCTGAGCATAAATGTAAATTCTTTTTTTAAATACAGTATTAAAGAATGGAAACACAACATGTGGCTGCATCATGTGCAGATGGACAAGATGGTATTTACTTGTCTTTATTTTTGTATGTTCACATCTATAGGCGGAAAAATCAGTCAGTGCACCCTTGATTTCCCAAAAAGCTGCAGCTCTGTGTGACATTCACCAGCATTACCATCACCGAATCCTCCACCATCAACATCCTGGGGGTCACCATTGACCAGAAACTTAACTGGACCAGCCATATAAATACTGTGGCTACAAGAGCAGGTCAGAGGCTGGGTATTCTGTGGCGAGTGACTCACCACCTGATTCCCAAAAGCCTTTCCACCATCTACAAGGCACAAGTCAGGAGTGTGATCGAATACTCTCCACTTGCCTGGATGAGTGCAGCTCCAACAATACTCAAGAAGCTCAACACCATCCGGGCCAAAGCAGCCCGCTTTATTGGCACCCCATCCACCACCCTAAACATTCACTCCCTTCACCACCAGCGCACAGTGGCTGCAGTGTATACCATCCACAGGATGCACTGCAGCAACTCGCCAAGGCTTCTTCGACAGCACCTCCCAAACCCGCGACCTCTACCACCTAGAAGGACAAGAGCAGCAGGCACATGGGAAGAACGCCACTTGCACACTCCCCTCCAAATCATACACCATCCCGACTTGGAAATATATCGCCGTTCCTTCATCGTCGCTGGGTCAAAATCCTAGAACTCCCTTCCTAACAGCACTGTGAGAGAACCTTCACCACACGGATTGCAGCGGTTCAAGAAGGCGGCTCACCACCACCTTCTCAAGGGCAATTAGGGATGGGCAATAAATGCTGGCCTCGCCAGCGACGCCCACATCCCATGAACGAATAAAAAAAAATGGCAGATGACGGTTGCTGTCAGGGTCTGGGACCTGAGTTCCTCCTGATCTCAGTGACCCAGGACATCAGATTGGCTGTCCTCAGACTTGTTTTGCAACAGTCTGAGCATTTCACCCTTAGAGCTGGCTAGTATAACTAAGGTTTAATCAGTCCTGCCATGGAAAGACACAATCCACGCTTCAGTTACTTGTCCACTTTGGCAGGAGGAATAGAAAAGCAGTATATTATTTAAATGGAGGGAGATTGCAGAACTCTGAGGTACAGAGGGATCTGGGTGTCCTATTACATGAATCACAAAAAGTTAGAATGCAGGTATAGTAAATGATTGGGAAGACAAATGGAATGTTGTCATTTATTGCAAGGGGAATGGAATATAAAAGTAGAGATGTTTTGCTACAGTTGTACAGGGCATTGGTGAGACCACATCTAGAATACTGTGTGCAGTTTTGGTCTCCTTATTTAAGAAAGGACATAGTTGCTTTGGAGGCGGTTCAGAGAAGGTTCACTCGACTGATTCCTGGGATGAGGGGGTTATCTTATGAGGAAAGGTTGGACAAGTTGGGCCTGTATACACTGGAGTTTAGAAGAATGGGAGGTGATCTTATTGAAACATATAAGATCCTGAGGGGACCAGAAGGGGTAGATGTTGAGAGGATGTTTCCCCTTGTGGGAGAGACTAGAACCAGGGGCCACAGTTTAAAAATAAGGGATCTCCCATATAAGACGGAGATGAGGAGAATTTTTTTCTCTCAGAGGGTCATGAGTCTGTGGAACTCCCTTCCCCAGAGGGTGGTGGAGGCAGGGTCATTAAATATTTTTAAGGCTGAGTTAGATAGATTCCTGATTAACAAGGGAGTCAAAGGTTACAGTAGGTCGATGGGAAAGTAGGGTTGAGGTCACAATCAGATCAGCTATGATCTTATCAAATGGCAGAGCAGGCTCGAGGAGCCAAATGGCCTACTCCTGCTCTTAATTCATATGTTCGTATGTTCTAAAATTGATCATTTTAAAATATGTATTGGTTAGGACATATTACTGAAGCAGAATAGAGGGAGCTTCATTTTGCAGCTGGCCCATACTATGCCTGACCAAGGGAGTGCCTGATGCTGATACTGGTTGCTAGAAGAGGGAAAGTATTCTATTTCCAGCATTGACAGCCCTCACCTTGAAAAGCACAAAAGTTCACACAAAGAAAGAGAAATGAAAATGAAGGAAAAGCATCACAAATCGTCAAATCAAAACCCATGTCCCATGAAAATAGCGATTTACAAACTATAACATAGAACAGCATTGGCGATGTGAGATCAGCCAATGTCCACGTGGCAGCTAAAAGTGTTTTGTATTAAGTTGCAGATAGTAGGGAGTTAGTTACCTGTCCCTCTCCCCTCCTTAGTGGCACACCGCCATTCATGGAGGGAGACTGAAATACAACACTACATAAGCATGCTGGTAAACAGCACTGGAGCTGTGCATTGAGGTATTAAATGTGTGTAGCAGGGACACACCAGTAATGAAATCTAACTCTGTAAGTCACATTTTCCAGAGCAACTAGATGCTGGTTAACTGTTACCACAAATCCCTGAACTCAGTTTATTGGGAGATTTGACCTCTCTGGAAATTGTCCCAGGACTTGTCCTTTTTATATTAATGCCAGCCAAAAATCCATCTTCAAACACTGGAAATCCGATAATCCTCCCTTATTTCAGCACTAGCTGAATTCTCTAATGTACACAGCTGTTCTTGAACGATTAACTGCATGATTATATGGGGGGAAAAAGAACAATTAAATCTTGCATGGTCTTTTTTTTAGTCTTTTATAAAATTTAAACCCGAAGTAGGCCTTCAGTATAATGGAGTTAATATAGATAGTTAATCCCATCAGTTAAAGCTGCCTTTAGTCTTAATGATTTAATTCTAAAATATTTTCTATAACCCAAATCACCCTTTAATTAATTGTGTAATTTTTTACATTTATTTACCGTTAGACCTGACATCAAGTCACTAAGGCCCCAGCTGCTGTCAGGCAGCCACAGTCACAGGCATTTGCTGATTCGGAGCTCTCAATGTGAGCAAAACTAACAACCTTTATAGATTACTGCACCGGTTATTAAATGGAATTGGAGGCTGGATAGTTTGGGGAGTACTTTAGAAAAGTACTGACTAGCCTAGTCAGTTCAGGCTGAGGTTCCCTCCTCCATATCTCCTTCCTCCTATCTCCAGTCTCCATAATTTCACACTCGTCAGTTCAGACTGCTTCCTTTCTCTCTTCTCTCTCTCTCTCTCTACACAGTCTCTGTAATCTTACAGTAGTAAATTCAGACTGAGATTCCTTCCTCTATATCTGTCTCCTCTCTCTGCCCACACAGTCTCCATAATCTCTCTCTCCAAATTCTTGGAACCTCCTCTTGTCTCTTTGTTCCTGATTTGTTGTCATATTATAGGGTGGGTAGTGGATTGAGGGAATGTCCCTTTATTTGCAAGTGGGGTAGAAGGAGGTAAGGCTCTGGTGTTATGCACAGAAGAGAAGACTTCAGAGGTGAACTGTGGTCTAATGACCCTCGCTGTAGTCACTAAGGACTCCCCTGAGTGCTGGTCCTCGTCATGGTCTGCTCCGTGTAGTATAAAGTTGTGAAGGGTGCAGCAGGCTCTGACTATTCTTGATACCTGATCTGGAGCATACTGTAGTACCCCAACCGACCTGTTCAGCCAACAGAAGCGTGCTTTTATTGGTCCTCTCATTGGCTAGTCTAATAGAGATATGTAACTTGTAACGCTCCTCTGCTGCTGTCCGGGCCACTCTTAATGGGGCCATTAACCATGGGAAGGGGGGTAGGCTTTGTCACCCAGAAGATATCCGTTGATTTGATTCTGTTCCCTGAAGAGGTCAGGGAGGGTCAAATTATGAAGGCGTCATGTTGATTTCCTGCATATTAGGCATTCGTGTGCAGAATCCTCTGATTCTTGTCACACGCAATCTGGATATTGAAGGAGTGGAAGCTCTTCCTGTTGATGTAGTTTTCAGTGGGTGTTCTGTGGCCACCGTCAAAGCAATGTGGGTGCCATAGATTGCAGTCTAGACCTTGGGGAAGCCAGCATCCCCATAAAACTGTATGGCCCAATTTCTCTACTGCCTTGCTGTAATGCTAAAGGTGATGAATTGGCCCACTCTCCTGTAAATGGCACAATGAACTGATGAATGCATGCACATACTGCATTCTGAATGATGTTGCATAGATCCTACATGGCTGGCTGAAATGACCCTATATCAAAGAAGTTGAGGGCAGTGATCACCTTTATAGTACGGTCAGATGAGTGTGGCTTCAGGTCTTCCTGCAGCAAGTCACAGAGTTGCCCTATTGCCTCTTTGCTGAAGCGTACTCCAACTATGCACAGCTCCTCATAAGATCTGTCTGTACATTCCAAGGGGAGGTGTAATATCTGGTGGGCTACATCCTTATTAAACTGTGCCTGACTCTCCTTAGCTCCATCCTGAGGCTCTCCTCCTCTTCCTTCTCCTTCATAATAACAGCATATAGTGGCTCCCTTCAGCTAGTGTGAACTGGTAAAACTAACCCCTTTATGTTCAGAACCAAATGCTCTTGGTTGTAAGCTGAAACATACTCTGCCAGTCACTTGCTAAAGGTTAGAAGCACCCTCCACCTCGAGCAGTGTTGGATGCAATCACTTGGGTAAACTGCAAACAATTAACCGGTATAAAAGTAAAGCAGTTTTAAACAGTACAGTGCCAACCTCTGTTACTGTAGGTCGAGCTGCAGCCATTTACTCTTTAGCTCACTACTCCTGATAACAGTGGAAAACTTACACTGAGGTTGGGAAGGTGCTGTTGTTCAAAAAGGAACATTCTTTAGCTACATCGTTTAAAGGTGAACTAAACCTAACCAAACTTGGCAAAATGTGGGAACTTACAAACATTGCCCAAATGGCTCAGTTCAGGTCATTCTGGATTCAGAATTCGATTTGCAATCCGTTCTACTCCTAACAAGACAACTGACAATTGAAAACCAGCCTGTCAAAATGTCCATGTTTTCTTTGCAGAATTTATTTTTGTGTTTCAACAGGGAAAACTCTCCAATATTTCTTATTGCTTTTTAAAAAATTCATTTGAAGTCCATCTCGATATGTAGAGCTTCTGATTAGTCAGTCGTATAGTGGAAAAGTTACTGTCTTTTCAGAAGTCATGTACATTTAGAACTTGTTGATAAAACTACAGCTCTGTCACCTGAAAGCTGTATGGCCCAATCTCTCTACTGCCTTCCTGTAATGTCAAAGGTTAAGAAGTGCCAAAGTTATGGAAAAAAACACTTAGGCCAAAAGTATCCTAAGCTGTGATACTCTGGATGATAAATCGACACTTCCCCACTCAAATATTTTGTTCTGTATTACAGCATATTACACAGAAACACCGAACTTTTTAGCACAGGCAATGGTCATTCGGCCCTTTAAAAATATTAAATTCAATGGGGCTGATTCTAAAATTAATAATGGTTAAACTTAAAAAGAGTTAAGGAGGGACCATTGGTAACCAAGTTAAAGGTAACAATTCAGAATCAGAGATCTAACCATTTACTAGCCCAGAGAAGCTTCATATCGTTCAGAATTTCCTCAGAGTTGCTACTCCTCTGCCACCTTAAATTGGCCAGTAATGCAGTGGAAACTGTTGGCCAGAGGCTGCAGAAGACTGCTGAGCTGAATTCAAAGTGCTAACAAAGACACTGACCTTTTGAACTGAGGTGACCTGGAGTTCAGTCACTGGTCTGAACTGGCCAGAACCGGTTTGAATTCGTTCCGCTTCTTACAGAGACAAAGAAACGGTGATGCTACCTGAGCCCTTGGAACAGAGCCAATCAGGGGATGACATCGGTCACTCCAGCAACTCTGAGCCAACCGGAGAAGACAACCTCGTTCGAAAAGACAGACTTGGGGAATAAAAACTGAGGAGTTGCTGGCTTGGGGTCAGTGTGTGTCTTTGTTTGTTTGTGAGCAAGAGAGAGAGAGAGAGAGAGAGAGAGTGTGTGTGTGTGTGTGTGTGTGTGTGTGTGTGTGTGTGTGTGTGTGTGTGTGTGGTGTGTGTTTTTTTGTTGGTGTGTCTTTGTTTGTGAAGGAGACTCTGGGAGACTCTGGAAACTAACCCTCGTGGAAGTAGGAACCCTGCGTCAAGGACGTGGCGACGACGTCGGGAGTAAGAGGGAGAATTGCCTGGCCAGCAGCGTCTCTCCTTTCCGGGTAATATAATATCCTTTCTATTCTGGGACCACTCTGGGAGTGTCGTCAGGAAACCTAGTGGGTGTGCGTTTAAAGCCTGATACTCGGGGAGTATTAATAGGAAACCTAGTGGGTGTGCGTTTAAAGCCTGATACTCGGGGAGTATTAATAGAGAAACCTAGTGGGTGTGCGTTTAAAGCCTGATACTCGGGGAGTATTAATAGGAAACCTAGTGGGTGTGCGTTTAAAGCCTGATACTCGGGGAGTATTAATAGAGAAACCTAGTGGGTGTGCGTTTAAAGCCTGATACTCGGGGAGTATTAATAGGAAACCTAGTGGGTGTGCGTTTAAAGCCTGATACTCGGGGAGTATTAATAGAGAAACCTAGTGGGTGTGCGTTTAAATCCTAGTTTGAGTATAAACCTGTATAACCTGCTGTAAACTACATGCCTATATCTAACTAGACGTATAAGCGGTATGTACATGATCTAATAACGTTAATAAAGCGAATTGAGAATTAAGAGAGAATTGGCTCTTCCTCTGTGTACTAAGCTAAAACCGTTAACTTCCGGTCAACAAAACCCATGTGTAAACTGGGTTTGCAGCAAAGTTAGTGGTGGAGCAGCTCCAACATTATATAGTCTCATTGAATCTGGTAAATATTTGCATTACATTTTTAATAACAGTTTAGATCTTACATATAATAACGGAGTGCCAGAAATCAAATCACTGTAGGCAATATTACTTTGGACAGAGACTGCAATGGGCCCAGCACTCTGTGCTTTGCAACTGTGGCACAGGCAGGAGGTGAAATTCCAATGTAATTAATAATGTCCAAATTATAACTTCTACTTTGGGGAGGAAGCTTCCTGCTGCTGTTTGGACAAAGTAAGGACTGAAGATTAGTGCTCTGTTTATGTATCACCAGCCTCACACTGAGTTTTGCAGAAAGACCAGAATTTCCAAACATTTTGGTGAAAGTCATTAAAAAAAACCTTGCGACTGTATTTCTCTTTGCTCCTCCTCAGCTCCTAATTTCTCACCATTTAGAAAATACTCTGATTTGTCTTTCTTGAATCCAAAGTGGATGACCTCATGCTTGCTCACATTTGAACTCCATTTGCCATAGTTTTGCACTTAATCTGTCTATGTCCCTTTGTAACTTCCTGTTCTCATCTGCACTACTTACATTGCCTCCAAACCTAGTGTCATCTGCAAACTTGGATATACAACTCTCTATTCCTTTATCCAAGTCATTGATGAATATGGTGAAAAGCTGAGGCCCCAGTACAGATCCCTAGAGGACCTAAGGCCTCCATTGATGAGCAACAGCCTGCTGCCACAATGACTATGCCCACTCTGGTAGCATTTAGAAAGAGCACAAGATCAAGTGCGGAGAGACGTACGAGATCCCTGGGAAATAAACAGTAATAGTGCAATCACAGAACAATAATATAGTACTGAAATGGTTGCACTGTATTTCAATGTAGTTCTGAGTGTTATAAGAAGAGGCACATTAAAGTAGCAGGTAATGACTATGTACTTGAGGTAGAGTTGTTTACAATGGAGGGCACATGTTCATGGGGCCACTGTATTGTGCTAATCAGGCCAGGACTGCTCATGCAGGGTCTAAATTACAGACTTAGATGAAAGTCCTGTCAATCACTGATTGACATGAATCTCCCCAACTGCATTCTCCCTCAGCTGTTTCCCCCTCTTCCTCCTCCTTTTTCAAGGGCTGAGGGTTTCTCTCCTGGTTTTCTTCCTCCATAGTTACTCCTCTCTGGATGACAAAATGGTGCAATATTAAACAGACGCAGATGCTTTTGGAGACTTTGTCCAGGGGTGAGAAGAAGAAGCCCTTCCCTCGATCAGTCCAAACAATAGAATCTTTTCCAATGGTATGTTCCACCAGAATTCAAGTGTAGGCATGCACAAAATGAAAAAAAATCGTGACTGCTCCCAGGATATCGCACATTCACTTGTATGATTCGAATTCTTTGGTCTGACACTATCTCATCCTTAATGGAATGGAAGCTTTTCTTTCTTGTTTAATCATGAGATTGTTGTTAGGGATCCAGATAACCATGTGTGCCATCTATCAATTGTTTTGAGTCCTTCAAAAAGTTGTTAAAATTGGGGTCCCAGATGGATGAGCATTACCAAGTAGTGCTGGACGGATGAGCAAAACTGAACGGTAATGGAGGGATGAGTATAGATGGGATCACTGGCATTTTATTTTTGCCCTTTGATTTTTTTCCTCATGTTCTAATTTTAGACCATGGCGCTCCAATACTCGCTCAACTATTAGTAAAGTTAGAATCTAAGCCATGTAGCCCAGGAGGGTTTAGGATCTTTCCCCAATCTGTGTTGAATTAGTTGAACTCAGCTGGGGCAATGGCCGGAACCTTACAATTGGTCTCACTGCCCCTAGGTTAGGGAGGAAGCGCATGGTCGTGGATTTTGGCTGACAGCAAAACTGGGTTCATTTGTGATGCCTCCCTATATTTGAATAGCCTGCCACCACTCACATCTAGGAGCATAGGAATACAGGATCTTACATGACTTATGGTCCATCTGGCTGGTCCCAGTGTCTAGGAAATATTATTTCCCTCGATACCCTTGATCAAATTTACCATCATGAACTTATCGAACCCCCTTGAATTTTCTGATCCAATCTAGGGTCACATGTGGAGAATGGCCAGTTGGGGGAGGTGGCGGAGAGTGCCTAATGCCCACAGAAGCATACTCCAACTCGTGTCAGCTTCAGAAGATGAGGAGAGGGAAAAAAATGGCATAAACTGTGTTAATACAGTTATTAACAGAGCATTACGAGGAAAGAACTGAGTAGCTTTTATGAACTAGCATTAGCGCGGAGATTCATGCACCCTGAACACATATCAGAAATTTGGGCATGGAGGACAGTGTAACCAAAACAACTTCCATTCTGAACTAACTCATAATATATACCCCAGCATTTTGGCACAATATGCTTTTGAAACTGTATGGTTACAATAATCTATTTCTACAATCCAAACCACACATTACATTCAAACATAAATGAAGGCAGATCCCACTGGGTAATAGAAGTCCACAAGGGACAAAGTTCTTGAACAACTTTATCTCAGGTTGCTCTGCCAATCTGGGACTTTCTTGGAATTTTTAGAAATGGAATAAAAAAAACTACCATGGCCAAAACAGAGAAACAGGAAAAAAAGCAAGATCACAAAGCTTTTCCAAACAACATAGTGAACATTTACAGTAAGTGGGACAATATTTGGATTGTAAATATATTAAACATTAAATGGAGCTACCTTAAAATGTCTACGTCCAGACAATGTAATGAAGCAATTAAGAAAGTCAATTCAATAAATCATAGAGAATACAACACAGAAGGAAGCATTTACTCCATTCCACCTGTGTCCGTGAAGGTATCTATTCTAATCCTGTTACCTTGCCTTTTCTCCGTATGTGTGCAAAATTTCTTGTAACTTTCTTTTTCATTCTCCTAGTGATAATCCTGAGTCTATGCCCATTGTTACCAATTCACCAAAACTAGGGAACCCCTGCAGACATTCAATGGCATTACCATCGCTAAATCCCCAACCTTCAACATCCTGGGGGGGTCACCATTGACCAGAAACTTAACTGGACCAGCCACATTAATACTGTGGGTACAAGAGCAGGTCAGAGGCTGGGTATTCTGCAGCAAGTGACTCACCTCCTGACTCCCCAAAGCCTTTCCACCATCTACAAGGCACAAGTCAGGAGTGTGATGGAATACTCTCCATTTGCCTGGATGAGTGCAGCTCCAACAACACTCAAGAAGCTCGACACCGTCCAGGACAAAGCAGCCCGCTTGATTGGCACCCCATCCACCACCCTAAACATTTACTCCCTCCATCATTGGTGCACTGTGGCTGCAGTGTGTACCATCTACAAGATGCACTGCAGCAACTCGGCAAGGCTTCTTCAACAGCACCTCCCAAACCTGCGACCTCTACCACCTAGGACAAGGGCGGCAGGCACATGGGAACACCACCACCTGCACGTTCCCCTCCAAGTCACACATCATCCTGACTTGGAAATATATCACCGTTCCTTCATCGTCGCTGGGTCAAAATCCTGGAACCGCCTACTTAACAGCATTGTGGGAGAACCTTCCCCACACGGACTGCAACAGTTCAAGAAGACAGCTCACCACCACCTTCTCAAGGGCAATTAGGGATGGGCAATAAATACTGGCTTTGCCAGCGATGCCCACATCCCATGAATGAATAAAAAACACATTGGAAATGCTGGGATATATAGCCAAAATAGTAGGATGTAACGCCTGGAATTTCTGAGGGAGTTGTTCCAATCTCCTAACTTTACGCCATTTCTCCACGGTCTCCACTGATCTTCCGCCAAAGTTACAGTGGGAGACTAGGGAACCCCTGCAGAAATTCTACCCACAAGCCTACAGAGATTATACAAAGGCTTTACAATGCACTGGTCAGAGCACACAACACAAAATAGATAAAATAAGGTTACAAGTTTCTGCTGAACGTATCCTAACTCGCACCAAGTCCCATTCACCCATCACCCCTGTGCTCGCTGACCTACATTGGCTCTCGGTCCAGGAACACCTCGATTTTAAAATTCTCATCCTTGTTTCCAAATCCTTCCATGGCCACGCCCCTGCCTATCTCTGTAACCTCCTCCAGCCCTACAACCCTCCGAGATCGCTGCACTCCTCCAATTCTTGCCTCTTGCCCATGATGGACTTTAATTGCTCCACCATTGGCAGACTGCCTTCAGCTGCCTAGGCCCTAAGCTCTGGAATTCCCTCCATAAACCTCTCCGCCTTTCTACCTCTCTCTCCTTCTTTAAGACGCCCCTTAAAACCTGCCTCTTTGACCAAGCTTTTGGTCACCTGTCCTAATATCTCATTATGTGGTCCGGTGTCAAATTTTGTTTGATAATCGCTCCTGTGAAGTGCCTTGGATCGTTTTATTACATTAAAAGTGCTATATAGATTTGTCTACTAACAACAATGTTGTTGTTGTTACTAGACAAATATTTACACCTAGAATTACTGCTAGGGCTCTTCCAAACTCCCACCGTAACTCTGGTGGAAAGTTTACAAAATTTCTCCAGGGGTTCCACCAAAGTTATGACAGGAAATTGGACAAACCCCTGTAGAAATTCCAGATGATGATCTCAGCTTCTCACCTGCATGATATGGTACAACCAGACCAGCCCACAAGGATCTGTACAACTGAAGCTTCTTTTTCTCACTTTTGTATTCCAACCCCCTTGAGAGAAAGGCCAACATTCCATTACCCTTTTTGATTACTTTTTGTACATGTGCACTAGGTTTTAGTGATTTGTGAACATAGACACCTAAATCCCTTTGCTCCTCCACAGTTCCTAGTCTCTCGCCATTAAGAAAATATTCTAATTTGTCTTTCTTGGATCCCTAACCCTAACCCTAACCCAAGGACATTAAGACACATGTCAATTTTCTATCAAAGTCTTTGAACCTGCCATTTGCAATTAATCCACTCACAGATGACACAAAACTTGGAAGTGTAGTGAACAGTGAGGAGGATAGTGATAGACTTCAAGAGGATATAAACAGGCTGATGGAATGGGTGGACATGTGGCAGATGAAATTTAACGCAGAAAAATGCAAAGTGATACATAAAGGAAGAACGAGGGGAGGCAATATAAACGAGAGGGTACAATTCTAAAAGGGGTACAGGAACAGAGAGATCTGGGGGCATATGTACACAAATCATTGAAAGTGACAGGGCAGGTTGAGAAAGTGGTTAAAAAAGCATACGGGATCCTGGGCTTTATAAATAGAGTACAAAAGCAAGGAAGTTATGATGAATCTTTATAAAACACTGGTTTGACCACAACTGGAGTATTGCATCCAGTTCTGGGCACCGCACTTTAGGAAAGATGTGAAGGCATTAGAGAGGGTGCAGAAAAGATTTACAAGAATGATTCCAGGGATGAGGGACTTTAGTTACATGGATAGACTGGAGAAGCTGGGGTTGTTCTCCTTGGAACAGAGAAAGTTGAGAGGAGATTTGATTGAGGTATTTAAAATCATGAAGGGTCCAGACAGAATAGATAGAGAGAAACTGTTCTCATTGGTGGAAGGGTCAAAAACCAGAGAACATAGATTTAAGGTGATTGGCAAAAGAACCAAAGTTGACATGAGGAAAAACTTTTTAATGCAGCGAGTGGTTAGGATTTGGAATGCACTGCCAGGGCAGGGGGTGATGGAGGCAGATTCAATCGTGGCTTTCAAAAGGGAAATGGATAAGTACTTAAAAGGAAAAAATTTGCAGGGCTACTGGGATGGGGCGGGGGAGTGGGACTAGCTGGATTGCTCTTGCATAGAGCCGGCATGGACTCGATGGGCTGAATGACCTCCTTTTGTGCTGTAACCTTTCTATGATTCTGCCCCCCGAGTCATATCTTAGCACCTAAGCTTTTGTTAAAAGTTCAAATAAGTTTTTGAAATTTCACCTTGTTAAGATGCAATTTAGGACCTACAAATTTTGAGGTTGGAAACATAGGATAGTGCAAAAGATAATTTTCAGTACTGTCACTTAGCAGATATGACAAAGATCAAGGAGGATATTGAGAACTTAGAGAAATTGCGTGGCACCAAGGATGGTCTTTTAAGGGAAGAATGTAGCACAATTTGTGAAGAAAGTTAAATGCAGGGTGCAAACTACACACCTATGGTGACTAGTTAATGATAATTAAGCCAGTAAGTAAGGACCTGCTATAAACTAGTTTAATGGTCTGGCACAAAGAGTATTTCAAGCTTTTACTGCAACGTCTCTGTGGTTAGAATAAAAGTCTTGTAAATAAAACATGAGCCACCAGCTTTGGCCCATTACACATAAGCTGGAGTGTTCTCTATTCTCTGATGCTGTAAGTGACGCTGGATTTTCCCTCCGGAAAGAGTAAAGTAAAAGTGTTTCTTCCTTGAGAGATTTAGAAGGCTTGATTTTCTTCTCCACTCATAATCAGTGGTAATAAATTTTGTCTTGGGCCGTAGCATAAAACGGGTGGTAACAAATTGGCAGCCCCTTTCACACTCCTCCCAATTTTCTTTTCTGTCAAAATCATGGAAAAGAAAATCGAATGGAATGTAAAATGGGTTGCCGATTGACTATCACCCGCTTTGCGCCCGAGACAAATCTCACCCCAATGATTCCAGCCCTTCGTTTATATTGTGAGTGTAAAAGCAGCCTCATGGAGGCCTGCCAGGATGAGTCTCTGGCTGGAAAAGGCATGTTGGATCACATATCTGATGGATATGTTTCTGGCCAATTGGCATTGAGATGAGCAGGGATGGCCATCATCTGGAGTCCTAGATGCTAATTGCAACATTCCAATGCAACTCAAAAATTCAGCACCAGTCAGTATCTGAGGCCCAGGAAATCCTAACATTCTAATAGGGGGATTTTAACCCTGCCCGCTCGGGGGAAAGTGGGCAGGCAGTTAAAATCACCCACCTACGTCCCACACCGATTCCGCATTTTAATCTGTTCTCTGAGCAGGCGAGAGGGACACCCATCGAAAACCGATGGGATCTTTTTTAAATATGCAGATTGGGCTCTGATAATATGTTTGGGACCCAATTGCTATTTTAACCAAAATTCTACGCGGGGAAACCATTATAGCTTTTCTGCCAGTCCAACCTAGTGGAGTCGAGGCCAGAAAAGGCCCAAAAAGGTAACTCTTTTTACTTTTATTGAATTTCCTTCTGGGGCCCAAAGGAGCAGGAGTGCTCCTCCCTTGCCACAGGCTTCCCCCCTTCCCGATCGCGAGCCTCTCCGGAATCCCCTCCCCACAATTTACCTGACTGCTGGGGATTGTTCCTTCGGTCCCCAGCGGCTTGACATTGTGTTTCCACCTGTCGCTTCATGTCTGTATCAAAAGGAAGACTGACTGGGCCTATGCAGATTAGGCCCGGGGCTTAAAATTTCCCGGGCCTCACGCTGCCGTGGTCGGGACGGATTGCCACCCACCTTGGCCCCCACCCGCCGGCCTCAAGTTAAAATCGGGGCTTAAGAGACAAATGCAGAAGATATGGAGAGATAGAGAGACACAGACAATGTGGCAGATCGTCGCCTAGGCAGTAATCTGGCAGAGCGGATTGCACGGCCTTTATACAATCCGCCCAATTTTCATTCCATTTTTTGTGTTCCCTCATGCAAATAAAAAAGGCCTTCCTCTTTTTCCCAGTCTCTCCTCATTTTACCTGGTCCACCCTTGTCTCCTCAACCTCTTTGTGTCGCAGCTGCATTTTATTCTCAGCTGTGTGCTGGTCACTTCTAACAATTAAACAATTAAATCAAGCTTTGTGCTACAGGAAAACTACAGGGCTTCAGCCTCTTTTCTGTTAAATAAAACAGAATTAATAGTTAAAGCAAATTGCTCACCCTAAACAAAATGTAACTTTGTTGAACTTCACCAAATTTATACCGTTCTGTTTTGAATTTAAAAAAATTTAAAATGTTAAATTCTTCATAACAAATATGGCAAGCCAAAAAATGCAAAAATCCAACTTGCAAAAAAAAGTCTGTCCTTGAACATTTACTGTCTTGGCACTGCTGACATTTGGCCCTAGTTATCTGATGCGTGTCCACTGAATGTGTGGGTCATTTCCTGAGCACGCCATCGGCCCTAATGAGTCCACTGTCTCTCTCACAATATTGCACCCTGTCAGGCTACATGTAGGAGAGAATGTGTAGCAAGAGTCTGATCAGCCTGCCAACCTGTGAAACTGCAGCACTAGCATGGCAACAAGAGTGAGCCCCGGCTCAGTGGTGGTATCCCCACCTCCGAGTCGGAAGATTACTCAGACGGTCCTGGTGAGCGGAGACAAGAGTTCCAGCCTCTGAGTACAAGGTTGGCATCCAGCAGGGTACTCGCATCTGATGGGAATGGAGTGTCAACACCCCCCCACCAACCCCCATTATATCTAGTCGGTTCTCCTGGCAGGGAATTGTGAGTCAGGCTAACGGTCTGTCCATGGCACAATCTGCTGGATGTAAAAGCAGTGGAAGAAGGAGAGAAGAAGAACATGGCAATAGAAGTGCTACTCCACTTGAAATTAATTTGTATTTGGTGGACTGTGACAGAATCACAGTATTAATGATTCACTGATGATAAATTAAGAAATGGCACTGCATTGTCTGCTGTGATAAGTCCTCATCACAGCAAATAATATACCTGTTGCAGAGCAGACTTAACAATATAATTTTCATGCTTTTAATCTTTATCATTAAAAATAATTTTCAGTATTAGTCAAGCCCAGCATCACTATGTAAAACCAGCATAAACATAGTGACATGTCTAACAAGACACTTTACTGGGTCTGTGTCATGACTTTTACTCTCCAGTGACATTACACAAAGTAATTCAGAGAATATGATTAGATTTGCCAGTCAAGTGCTAGGCAATGAACATCTCCAACAAGAGAGAGTCTAACCACCTCTCCTTGACATTCAACGGCATTACCATCGCCGAATCCCCCACCATCAACATCCTGGGGGTCACCATTGACCAGAAACTTAACTGGACCAGCCACATAAATACTGTGGCTACAAAAGCGATCAGAGGCTGGGTATTCTGCGGCGAGTGACTCACCTCCTGACTCCCCAAACTCTTTCCACCATCTACAAGACACAAGTCAGGAGTGTGATGGAATACTCTCCACTTGCCTGGATGAGTGCAGCTCCAGCGTCACTAGCGAGGCCAGCATTTATTGTCCATCCCTAATTGCCCTTGAGAAGGTGGTGGTGACCTTGCTGTGCATAAATTGGCTGCCACATTTGCCTACATAACAATAGGACTGCATTTCAAAAGTAATCCATTGATTGTGAAGTACTTTTGTATGCTCTGAGCATAAATGTAAATTCTTTTTTTAAATACAGTATTAAAGAATGGAAACACAACATGTGGCTGCATCATGTGCAGATGGACAAGATGGTATTTACTTGTCTTTATTTTTGTATGTTCACATCTATAGGCGGAAAAATCAGTCAGTGCACCCTTGATTTCCCAAAAAGCTGCAGCTCTGTGTGACATTCACCAGCATTACCATCACCGAATCCCCCACCATCAACATCCTGGGGGTCACCATTGACCAGAAACTTAACTGGACCAGCCACATAAATACTGTGGCTACAAAAGCGATCAGAGGCTGGGTATTCTGCGGCGAGTGACTCACCTCCTGACTCCCCAAACTCTTTCCACCATCTACAAGACACAAGTCAGGAGTGTGATGGAATACTCTCCACTTGCCTGGATGAGTGCAGCTCCAGCAACACTCAAGAAGCACAACACCATCCAGAACAAAACAGTCCGCTTGATTGGCACCCCATCCACCACCCTAAACATTCACTCCCTTCACCACCGGTGCACCATGGCTGCAGTGTGTACCATCCACAGAATGCACTGCAGCAACTCGCCAAGGCTTCTTCGACAGCACCTCCCAAACCCGCGACCTCTACCACTTAGAAGGACAAGGGCGGCAGGCACATGGGAACACCACCATCTGCACGTTCCCCTCCAAGTCACACACCATCCCGACTTGGAAATATATCGCCGTTCCTTCATCGCCGCTGGGTCAAAATCCTGGAACTCCCTACCTAACAGTACTGTGGGAGAACCTTTACCACATGGACTGCAGCGGTTCAAGAAGGCAGCTCACCGTCACCTTCTCAAGGGCAATTAGGGATGAGAAATAAATGCCGGCCTTGCCAGCGACGCCCACATCCCATGAACGAATAAAAAAACACTCTCGCCTTTCTCTGTTATCTTTCATATTAATCTTCTTTCATCTAAATCTCTTCTGTTTTGCTCTCTGTCTCCCCCAAATCTTTTTGCTTCTCTCTCTGCTATTTCCTTCTTTCTTTTTGAGTGGGAGATGGTAGCATGGCATGGCATAGGTTGGCAGGGAAAGGAACCACCAATGGCTGCAGGCTGCATCTAGAGTAGGGGTTGCGGGGAAAATGTAACTCTCAGCGGGTCCGTTCCCATTTCTTCCCCCAGTCACTCATGCTTCCCTCCACCCTCTTGCTCTCATTGTATCTCCAACCCCTTTAGCTTCCCACTATCTATTCCTCTTCGCTACTTCACTAAAAACAGATTATCTGTTCATTATCACATTGCTGTTTGTGGGAGCTTGCTGAGTGCAATTTCACTGCTGTGTTTCCTACAATTCTTTCATTCTCTTTCTTCCCATTTGAACGACCTGCTCAACCCCTGTATCCTCTCAGCCCCCTATTCTGCTATAACTCACCTCAACCTTAACCCTCCATTCACTCCCATTTGCCTCCCCCAAAGCTAGGTGGTGAGAGTCCAGTGGCTCCTTCACCCTCATCCTGTTTCCCTTTTCCTCACACCCTCTCTACCCTTCCTTTCTAAAGCTTATAGAGCACAAACACCCATAACAGGCTGTGCGTATTCAGTACACTGTCATTTTGTTCACTATCTCAGACATGGAGCCTTTCAATAATTTTTTTAAAGCATTTAATATAAATTTTACCTCTGTAAAGCTTTTGAAGTTTGACTTCTTGCGTTTCTCCAAATAATTTTGAAAAATAACTGAACAGGAACTGCTAGAAGCTTATGAAAAATATTCCTTCAATACAGTTGGCTGAACAGCACAGATGCATCCTGGGAAATTAAGTATATAGCACATGCTTAGATGGCACCATCCAAATTCAGGTCACAACATCACAATGCCAGGCAAAAATATCAGCCCAGAAATAGCTCAGATATTCTGATGGTCTTCTGCCTTAAGTTCAGTGAGAATCTGCTGCAACAACTGCAAACAGGACCCAGATACACTGGATCCCAATGTTAAGGCTGAATTTCCTAGTGGAGACAGAGCCCCTGCGCACTCCTACAAGGCCATCGACATAAGGATGGACAGGGCTGAGGGTGAGGTCTCTCTAGGTCAGGAGTTCCTACAACGCAGCCCTCAGTCAAGATCTGGTGTAGGATGGGGCAGGTATGCCTGGTCTCACCCAGTTACATGACCTAAAGCAACAGTGGTGGAGCCCCCCTGGGGATCAAGGCTGGTGTTGGGGCCTGGAACTCCCAAAGGTCAGAAAGGGCATTTTCTTTTTACATTTCAAAGCAGCCCCCTATGTATGGGGTCATGAAGGCAGCCAGATAAAACTGACCATCCTCGGCTGGCATTTCAGGGTCTTCAACAGGAGGTCCTGTGCATGTGACGGCTATTGGAGGCCCCTTCAGCTGACCCCATGGACATCCACAGAGTCAGGAGCAGAGTTTTGTGGTGGGTGCAATCGCAGCGTAACTGCTGAGATAGTGTCAACACAAATTTTCACTGCCCTTAATTTTGGGAGAGTCTGAGGCCTTCAAGTAACAACTTTAATGAAGGCATCAAAAGACACAAAAGACAATCCAATGGATACAATGGCCCAGAATTTGCTGTAGCACGGCAATGGATGGCGTCTGCCCTTTGTTAGACTTGACTTGTCCGTTTAATCGCGACGATATTTTGCACTGCAAGTTGCTCTACAAGGCATCTGGGACCTGAGTGAACAGGGCAAGCATCTGTGTATCTCCCTAACCAATCAGGTTGAAGGTTTGTGAAATTAACAGCGCAAGGACTGAGAAGGAAGTGTAAGTTAGAATGGGTGATTTCAAAGTCAAATCAGGTGCAGAAAGAGAAATAAAGAGAGGGAAAGATTCGATTAAGAGAGAGAGAAAAAAGGAAAGGAAAAATTAAAAAAGTTAATTTACTTTCTTTTTAAATCTCCAACAACAATTGAAACCTGAAGGAATGAGACTCCTCACTTGTAATAATTAATTTTAACTGGCAGCAATTAACACTTATCACTTCGTTAAAAGGTAACTTAGACGTGAAATGATTTGGCTTAACTTTCTGTGGAAAGTTTAGTTTGTGTCTACTGTGCAAATACAGCAACTTCACGCCATTCAATGCATTTCAATGGTGAGGCAGACAGCGAGATGCCGTTTTTGCGAAGCTAACAGCGCAGTGGCGCATCTCAGACAGCAACTTTTGGATTTCCGTGTTTAATCGCACATCTTCCCTTGCCTGAAGTTGCTGTAGCATTTGTGCACAAAAAACAGCGAAAGCCCTTAGTCTCACCGTTATTTTGACAGCAAACTCTGGGCCATTTAATCATGATGTGGAGATGCCGGTGGTGGACTGGGGTTGACAATTGTAAACAATTTTACAACACCAAGTTATAGTCCAACAATTTTATTTTTAAAAATAAAATTGTTGGACTATAACTTGGTGTTGTAAAATTGTTTACCATTTAATCTTGTGATTGCAAAATAATTTTCACCTGAAGGTTGCCAAACCTGCTCCACAGTGACATCTGGTGGCCAGAGCCTGCAACTACAGGTAGATCCCAACCAATTGTTTTAATGGGGGAATTGCACAGAGTAACTGGGATTTATTGACATGGAATATGTGACACTAAGTCCGATTACAGCATCACCTACAAGTGTCACAGGCACTTGCAAATGTAACAGTTAGGTGTGGACACACTTAACATTGAAAACCTCATGGGAAATTTTTACATATCGGCTTTAACAGCTGTAACCCATTTAGGAAGAACAAATCGGTATGGTTGTCTCATGCAAATAATTGAAAGTATTCGTGTCTAGATTCTTTCAATATGCAGAGTTTAGCAAGATTGCTGCTTTAAAGTGGGTAAAGTGTTGTTATGAAGCCTGATGTATTGCTTTTAAATTTATACTTTACAATCTGTTTTCACAATTGTTAATGTTTTCTATATAATGTCCTCAAATTGTTCATCTTAAATAGCATTTTTCTCTAGTTAGAATCATCGAAAGGTTACAGCACGGAAGGAGGCCATTCGGCCCATCGAGACTGCGCCGGCTCTATGCAAGAGCAATCCAGCTAGTTCCACTCCCCCGCCCTATCCCCGTAGTCCTGCAAATTTTTTCCTTTCAATTACTTATCCAGTTCCCTTTTGAAGGCCACGATTGAATCTGCCTCCACCACCCCCTCAGGCAGTGCATTCCAGATCCTAACCACTCGCAGTGTAAAAAGGTTTTTCCTCATGTCACCTTTGGTTCTTTTGCCAATCACCTTAAATCTATGTCCTCTGGTTCTTGACCCTTCTGCCAATGGGAACAGTTTCTATCCATCTTCTCTGTCTAGACCCTTCATGATTTTGAATACTCTATCAAATCTCCTCGCAACCGTCTCTGTTCCAAGGAGAACAATCCGAGCTTCTCCAGTCTATCTACGTAACTAAAGACCCTCATCCCTGGAATCATTCTAGTAAATCTCTTCTGCACCCTCTCTAAGGCCTCCACATCTTTCCTAAAGTGCAGTGCCGAGAACTGGACACAATACTCCAGCTGTGGCCGAACCAGTGATTTATAAAGGTTTATCATGACTTCCTTGCTTTTGTACCCCATACCTCTATTTATAAAGCCCAGGATTCTGTATGCTTTTTTAACCCCTTTCTCAACCTGCCCTGCCACTTTCAATGATTTGTGCACATATACCCCCAGATCTCTCTGTTCCTGTACCCCTTTTAGAATTGTGCCTTCTAGTTTATATTGCCTCTCCTCGTTCTTCCTACCAAAATGTATCACTTCACATTTTTCTGTGTTACATTTCATCTGCACATGTCCGCCCATGCTACCAGCCTGTCTATATCCTCTTGAAGTCTATCACTAACCTCCTCACTGTTCACTACCCTTCCAAGTTTTGTGTAGTCTGCAAATTCAGAAATTGTGCCCTGTACACCCAAGTCCATGTCATTAATATATATCAAGAAAAGCAGTGGTCCTGGAACCGAACCCTGGGGAACACCCCCATACACCTCCCTCCCTCCGAAAAACAACTGTTCACCACTACTCTCTGTTTCCTGTTACTTAGCCAATTTTGTAACCATGCTGCTACTGCCCCTTTTATTCCATGGGCTTCAATCTTGATGACAAGCCTATTATTGCGGCACTTTATCAAAAGCCTTTTGAAAGTCCATATACACCACATCAACTGCATTGCCCTCATCTACCCTCTCTGTTACCTCATCAAAAAACTCTATCAAGTTAGTTAAACACGATTTGCCTTTAACAAATCTGTGCTGGCTTCCCCTAATCAATCCACACTTGTCCAAAGATTGGAGAAGAGTCCCGGATTATCATTTCTAAAAGTTTCCCCACCACTGATGTTAAACTGACAGTCTTATAGTTGCTGGGTTTATTCTTACATCCTTTTTTGAACAAGGGTGTAACATTTGCAATTCTCCAGTCCTCTGGCACCACCCCAGTCTCTAGGGACGTTTGGAAGATTATGGCCAGTACCTCTGCAATTTCCGCCTTACTTCCCTCAGCAACCTAGGATGCATCCCATCCGGACCGGGTGACTTATCTACTTTAAGTACAACTAGCCTTTCAAGTATCGAAGCGGAGCTACAGGCGGGAGCGGACCTAGGAGAGAGCGCGGGACTCGGAGACTACTAAAGGCCCAGGCTCGAGGGCCTACCCACACTCGGAGCGGAGCTACAGGCGGGAGCGGACCTAGGAGAGAGCGCGGGACTCGGAGACTACTAAAGGCCCAGGCTCGAGGGCCTACCCGCACTCGGAGCGGAGCTACAGGCGGGAGCGGACCTAGGAGAGAGCGCGGGACTCGGAGACTACTAAAGGCCCAGGCTCGAGGGCCTAACCGCAGAGAGGCAATCGGTGAAAAAAACAAGGATTGACGTCACAGGACAGCGGGTAGGTGATTGGCGAGTCGATAAAGGGAGCAGCGGAGGCCTGAGGTGAGTGATTAAACTCACCTACGTGAGTCTTTTTCCCCAGCGGGGAAGGAGCTTCGCGGCTTTTTCAAAGGCAGGGGGCGGGGCCAATTCATTGGTACCCGCATATCGGTGGAGCGGTTGCTAAACCCGAGACACTACACTAGTAGTGACTCCCACCCTCCCACCTCCTCTAACCTTTTGGGGGGTAGAGGGAATTTAAAGGGTAGGTTCGTTTTTATATTTTGTTTTCAGGGACTTAACTCCTGGACCTAAGATAAATAAGAAGCAAAAAGTAATCCAAAGTGGGACGTCACCAAGGAAGAGGTAAGTGATTGGTTGGTGAGTATTTTCCTGCTGAATTTGTCTAAGGTTAGAGTTTGTGGATTCTAGGGTCTCTGTTGTGTAGTGGGGGACTGCTGTTCAGCAAGGGCCCTTGAGTATACCTTTTAATTGAAGTGAAATTGGTGGGATTCATTTAATTTGAATTAATTAGTTAAAGGGTAAGTCATGTCAGGACAGCCCAGCCCCGTGTTATGCTCTTCCTGCTCCATGTGGGAAATCAGGGACCCTTCCGGTGTCCCTGACGACCATGTGTGCGGGAAATGTATCCAGCTGCAGCTACTGACAAACCGCATTGCGGCACTGGAGCTGCGGATGGATTCATTATGGAGCATTCGCGATGCTGAAAACGTCGTGGATAGCACGTTTAGTGAGATGGTCACACCGCAGGTAAAGGTTGTACAGGCAGGAAGTAAGTGGGTGACCTCCAGGCAGAGTAAGAGGAGCAGGCAGGCAGTGCAGGGGTCCTCTGTGGCCGTCCCCCTCTCAAACAAATATACCGCTTTGGATATTGTTGAGGGGGATGACTTATCAGGGGAAGGCAGCAGCAGCCAACTTCCTGGCACCAGGGGTAGCTCTGCTGCACAGGCTGGGAGGAAAAAGAGTGGAAGAGCTATAGTGGTAGGGGATTCTATCGTAAGGGGAACAGACAGGCGTTTCTGTGGCCGTAAACGTGACTCCAGGATGGTTTGTTGCCTCCCTGGTGGATGTCACTGGATGTCACTGAGCGGCTTCAGGGCATTCTCAAGGGGGAGGGTGAGCAGGCAGAGGTCGTGGTCCACATGGGGACCAACGACATAGGTAGGAAGGGAGTTGAGGTCCTGCATCAAGAATTTAGGGAGCTAGGTAGCAGATTAAAGAGCAGGACCTCAAAGGTTGTAATCTCTGGATTACTCCCAGTGCCACGGGCTAGTGAGTATAGAAATAGGAGGATAGAACAGATGAATGCGTGGCTAAAGAGTTGGTGCAGGAGGGAGGGTTTCAGTTTCCTGGATCACTGGGCCTGCTTCTGGGGAAGGTGGGACTTGTACAAGTCGGACGGGTTGCATCTGAACCAGAGCGGGACAAATATCCTTGCGGGGAGGTTTGCTAGCACTGTTGGGGGGGGGGGTTTAAACTAACTTGGCAGGGGGATGGGATACAGAGTGGAGCTACAATAGGGGGTGATGTGCAGCCAAATATTGAGAAAAAAACAAGTCAGCTTGGAAGACAGGGCAAATATGTAAGAGCAAGGCTGGATGGCATCTATTTTAATGCAAGGAGTCTTGCAAATAAGGTGGATGAACTGAAGGTGTTGATAAACACATGGGAGTATGATATTGTTGCTGTCACAGAGACATGGTTGAGGGAGGGGCAAGACTGGCAGCTCAATATTCCGGGGTACAGAGTCTTCAGGCGAGACAGAGGGGGAGGTATAAGAGGAGGGGGGGGTCGCAATATTAATTAAAGAATCAATTACTGCCATAAGGAGGGATGATATATTAGCAGGTTCCTCAAATGAGGCCATATGGGTGGAGCTTAAAAACAAAAAGGGGGCAAGCACTTTGATGGGAGTGTACTATAGACCCCCAAACAGTCAGGGGGAGATGGAGGAACAGATATGTAGGCAAATCTCAGAAAATTGTGCAAATAATAGGGTAATAATAGTGGGGGATTTCAACTTCCCCAATATTAACTGGGATACTCAGAGTGTAAAATGCTTAGAGGGTACAAAATTCTTAACGTGCATCCAGGAGAGCTTTTTGAGCCAGCATGTAGAAAGTCCTACAAGAGAGGGGGCGGTACTGGACCTAATTCTAGGGAATGTGGCCGGCCAAGTGGAAGAAGTGCTAGTAGGTGAGCACTTTGGTGACAGTGACCATAATTCAGTGAGATTTAAGGTGGTCATGGAAAAGGACAGGGAGGGGCCGGAAATAAAGGTTCTAAATTGGGGGAAGGCCGATTTTAATAGGATAAGGCAGGATCTGGCCAAAATGGACTGGGATCAGCTGCTTGTAGGAAAATCCGCATTGGAGCAATGGGAGTCTTTCAGAAGGGAGATTGAGACCATACAATGGCAACATGTTCCCGTAAAGGTCAAGGGTGGTTCCAAGAACTCCAGGGAACCTTGGATGTCAGGGGATATACGAGAATGGATTAGGAAAAAAAGGAGGGCTTTTGGCAGGTACAAAAGGCTAAGGACGGAGGAAGCCCTAGAGGAGTACAAAAAGTGCAGGGGGATACTTAAAAAGGAAATTAGGAGATCAAGGAGGGGCCATGAAAAAACATTGGCGAGCAAAATAAAGGAAAATCCTAAGATGTTTTATAAGTATATTAAGGGTAAGAGGATAACTAGGGAAAAAATAGGGCCCATTAGGGACAAAAATGGCAATCTGTGTGTGGAGCCGGAAGATGTAGGAGGGGTTCTAAATGAATTTTTTGCATCTGTTTTCACTATGGAGAAGGACGACGTAGACATAGAAATACGACAGGGGGACTGTGATGTACTCGAACATATTAACATCGAGCGGGAGGAGGTATTGGCGGTTTTAGCAGGCCTAAAAATGGATAAATCCCCAGGCCCGGACGAAATGTATCCCAGGCTACTGTGTGAGGCAAAGGAGGAGATTGCGGGGGCTCTAACACATATATTCAGAACCTCTCTGGCCACAGGGGATGTGCCAGAGGACTGGAGAACCGCTAATGTAGTACCATTATTCAAGAAGGGGAGTAGGGAAAAACCGGGGAACTACAGGCCAGTGAGCCTAACATCAGTGGTAGGAAAATTATTGGAAAAAATTCTGAAGGACAAAATTAGTCTCCACTTGAAGAAGCAAGGATTAATCAGGGATAGTCAACATGGCTTTGTCAAGGGAAGATCATGTCTGACTAATTTGATTGAATTTTTTGAGGGGGTGACTAGGCGTGTGGATGAGGGTAACGCAGTGGATGTGGTATACATGGATTTCAGTAAGGCCTTCGATAAAGTCCCGCACAGGAGACTGGTCAAGAAGGTACGAGCCCATGGAGTCCAGGGTGCCTTGGCACTTTGGATACAAAACTGGCTTAGTGGCAGAAGGCAGAGGGTGATGGTCGAAGGTTGTTTTTGTGACTGGAAGCCTGTGGCCAGTGGGGTACCACAGGGATCTGTGCTGGGGCCCTTGCTGTTTGTGGTCTACATTAACGACTTGGATATGAATGTAAAAGGTATGATCAGTAAGTTCGCTGATGATACAAAAATTGGTAGGGTGGTAAATAGCGAGGAGGATAGCCTCAGTCTGCAGGACGATATAGATGGGTTGGTCAGATGGGCGGAACAGTGGCAAATGGAATTTAACCTGGAAAAGTGCAAGGTGATGCACTTTGGAGGGACTAACAAGGCAAGGGAATACACAATGAATGGGAAGACCCTAGGCAAGACAGAGGGTCAGAGGGATCTTGGTGTTCAAGTTCACAGATCCCTGAAGGCGGCGGAACAAGTAGATGAGGTGGTAAAGAAGGCATATGGGATACTTGCCTTTATTAGCCGAGGCATAGAATATAAGAGCAAGGAGGTTATGATGGAGCTGTATAAAACACTGGTTAGGCCACAGCTGGAGTACTGTGTGCAGTTCTGGTCGCCGCACTACAGGAAGGATGTGATCGCTTTGGAGAGGGTGCAGAGGAGATTCACCAGGATGTTACCAGGGCAGGAGCGCTTCAGCTATGAAGAGAGACTGGGAAGATTGGGTTTGTTTTCCTTGGAGCAGAGGAGGCTGAGGGGGGACATGATTGAGGTGTACAAAATTATGAGGGGCACAGATAGGATGGATACTAAGGAGCTTTTTCCCTTCGTTGAGGGTTCTATAACAAGGGGGCATAGATTCAAGGTAAAAGGCGGGAGGTTTAGAGGGGATTTGAGAAAGAACTTTTTCACCCAGAGGGTGGTTGGAGTCTGGAACTCACTGCCTGAGAGGGTTGTGGAGGCAGGAACCCTCACAACATTCAAGAAGCATTTGGATGAGCACTTGAAATGCCATAGCATACAAGGCTACGGACCAAATGCTGGAATATGGGATTAGATTAGACTGGGCTTGATGGCCGGCGCGGACACGATGGGCCGAAGGGCCTCTATCCGTGCTGTATAACTCTATGACTCTATGACTCCTCTTTATCAATTTTTAGCCTATCCAGTATCTCAACTACATTTTCCTTTACTGAGACTCTGGCAGCATCTTCTTCCTTGGTAAAGACAGATGCAAAGTACTCATTTAGTGCCTTGGCCATGCCCTCTGCTTCCACGAGTAGATTTCCTTTTTGGTCCCTAATTGGCCCCACCCCTCCTCGTACTACCCTTTTCCTTAGAAGACTTTTGGATTCCCTTTTATGTTGGCTGCCAGTCTATTCTCAGACTCTCTCTCTTTGCCCCTCTTATTTCCTTTTTCACTTTCCCTCTGAACTTTCTATATTCAGCCTGGTTCTCAATTGTGTTATCAACCTGACATAGAAACATAGAAACATAGAAAACAGGAGCAAGAGTAGGTCATTCAGCCCTTCGGGCCTGCTCCGCCATTCAAAATGATCATGGCTGATTGTCTAACTCAGTACCCTGTTCACGCTTTTTCCCCATATCCCTTGATCCCTTTAACATTAAGAAATATATCTATCTCCTTCTTGAATACATCTAATGACTTGGCCTCCACTGCTTCTGTAGTAGAGAATTCCACTGGTTCACCACCCTCTGAGTGAAGAAATTTCTCCTCCTCTCGGTTCTAAATGGCATACCCCATATCCTGAGACTGTGACCCCTGGTTCTGGACTCCCCAGCCATCGGGAACATCCTCCCTGCAACTAGTCTGTCTCGTCCTGTTAGAATTTTATATGTTTCAATGAGATCACCTCTCATTCTTCTAAACTCTAGTGAATATAGGCCTAGTCGACCCAATCTCTCCTCATATGTCAGTCCTGCCATCCCAGGAATCATTGATATATATTGTGAATAGCTGGGGCCCAAGCACTGATCCCTGCGGTACCCCACTAGTCACTGCCTGCCACCCGGAAAAAGACCCGTTTATTCCTACTCTCTGTTTCCCGTCTGTCAACCAATTCTCAATCCATGCCATATATTCCCCCCAATCCCATGTGCTTTAATTTTGCACACTAACCTCTTGTGTGGGACCTTATCAAAAGCCTTCTGAAAATCCAAATACACCACATCCACTGGTTCTCCCCTATCTATTCTACTAGTTACATCCTCAAAAAACTCCAGTAGATTTGTTAAGCATGATTTCCTTTTCATAAACCCATGCTGACTTTGTCCAATCCCGTTAATGCTTTCCAAGTGTTCTGTTATCACATCTTTTATAATAGACTCTAGCATTTTCCCCACTAATGATGTTAGGCTAACTAGTCTGTAATTCCCTGTTTTTTCTCTCCCTCCTTTTTTAAATAGTGGGGTTACAATTGCCACCCTCCAACCTGTAGGAACTGTTCCAGAGTCTATAGATTTTTGGAAGATGATCACCAATGCATCCACTATTTCCAGGGCCACTTCCTTTCGTACTCTGGGATGTAGATTATCAGGCCCTGGGGATTTGTCAGCCTTTAGCCCCATTAATTTCCCTAGCACTATTTTTTTAATAATACTGGTTTCCTTCAGTTCCTCCCTCTCACTAGACCCTTGGTTCCCTAACATTTCTGGCAGGTTATTTGCGTCCTCCTTTGTGAAGACAGAACCAAAGTATGTGTTTAATTGTTCTGCCATTTCTTTGTTCCCCATTATAATTTCCCCCATTTCTGACTGTAAGGGACCTACATTTGTCTTCACTAATCTTTTTCTCTTGACATATTTACAGAAGCTTTTACAGTCAGTTTTTACGTTCCCTGCTAGTTTACTCTCATACTCTATCTTTCCCCTCTTAATCAATCTCTTTGTCCTCCTTTGCTGAATTCTAACCTGCTCCCAATCCTCAGGCTTGCTGCTTTTTCTGGCAATTTTATATGTCTCCTCTTTGGATCTAATACTATCCCTAATTTCTTTTGTAAGCCACGGTTGAGCCACCTTTCCTGTTTTATTTTTGCGCCAGACAGGAATGAATAATTGTTGTAATTCCTGCACATATTCTTTAAATATTAGCCATTGCCTATCCACAATCATCCCTTTTAGTAAAGTTCCCCAATCTATCATAGCCAACTTGCACCTCATACTTTCGTAATCTCCTTTATTTACATCTGTCATATGCCCCTTTTATCTGCTTCATCTTACTCTCTATCTCTTTTGTCATCCAGGGAGCTCTGGCTTTAATTGCCCTACCTTTCTCCCTCGTGGGAATGTACCTAGTCTGTACCCGAACCATCTCCTGTTTAAAGACCACCCATTGTTCAATTATAGTTTTGCCTGCCAATCTTTGATTACAATTTACCCAGGCCAGATTTGTTCTCATCCCATTGAAATTGGCCCTCCTCCAATTGAGTGTTTGCCTCTATAACAACAGCGACTGCAATTTAAAAGTAATTCATTGGCAGGGAAACATTTTATGATGTACTGAGGTTGTGAAAGGCACTATATAAACGTAAGTTCTTTGTTTCATATTTAGAAGTGCATGGGATACTCAAGGACAACCAAGTGTGGATTGGTTGTATTTGACAAATTTAAGAGTATTTTGAACAAGTGACTGATTAGATAGATAAAGGGAATGCATTAAATGTCGTGGAAATGGATTTTCAGAAAGTGTTCGATAAGGCATTTCATAAGAGGCTCGTGGCAAAAGTTCAGGTGTATGGTATAAGAGGAATTGTAATAGCATGGATGGGAAGTCAGCTGAATTCAGGAACATAGGGGTGTCTAGTGGGTGTTCCTTGGATTGGAGAAGAGTTGGAAGTGGTGTACACTGGTGTCAATGTTGGGTCCACTTATGTTTTCAATATAGATGTTATGGACTTGGATATCGGGAGCACAATATCGAAATTTGCTGATGACATAAAAATAGTGGGTTTGGCAAACAGCAAGCACAGTAAAACATTCCAGGAAGACATAGCTAGATTAGTGGAGTGGGTAAACAGGTGCAGGTGCAACTTAATGCAGAGAAGTGCAAGGTAGTGTATTTTGGGAAGAAAAACAAGGAATCGGAGTAAATATTCAATGGAAAGACACTGGAGAAATAGAGAGACGTAGAGGTACAAATGTGAATGCAGGTAGATAACACCACAAAAAAGGCCAGAAGCATTTGGGGTTTTATAAATAGGAGCATAGAGAACAAAAGCAAAGAGGTAAATTTGCCCATGGTGATTGTTTAGACCAGTTGCAATATTTTGCACAGTTTTAGGTGCCTCTATAGAAAGGACATTAAAGCTATAGAGACCATACAGCATAGATTAATTAGGATGATAAGAGAGATGAGAAACTATGGTGAGGAGGAGAAACTTGAGATACTGGGACTTTCCCCCAGAGCAGAGAAAGCTAAAACTCTGCAGCTCATATCCTAACTCGCACCAAGTTTCATTTAGCTATCACCCTGTGCTCGCTGACTTACATTGGATCCCGGTCCAGCACACCTTGATTTTAAAATTCTCATCCTCGTGTTCAAATCCCTCCATGATCTCACTCCTCCCTATCTCTGTAACCTCCTCCAGCCTTACAACCCTTCAAGAACTCAGCGTTCCTCCAACTCTAGCCTCTTGTGCATCCCCCACTTCCTTCACCCCATCATTGACAGCCATGCCTTTAGCCGTTTTGACCATAAGCTCTAGAATTCCCTCGCTAAACCTCTCCACTCCGCTTCTCCTTTAAGACACTCATTAAAACCTACCTCTTTGACCAAGCTTTTGGTCGCCTGTCCTAATATCTCTTTCTTTGGCTCGGTATCAATTTTTGTCTGAATATGCTCTTGGGATGTTTTACTACATTAAATGTGCTATATAAATGCAAGGAGTCTTACAACACCAGGTTATAGTGTTGTAAGACTCCTTACATTTGTCCACCCCAGTCCATCACCGGCATCTCCACATCATATATAAATGCAAGTTGCTGTTGTTGAAAAGTTTCCTGATATCAGTCCTAAATTTACCTTTTACTAGTTTGAGCCTGTGTCCCTTTGTTCTACTCCCGCAATTTAATTCAAAGTAACATTACAGCTTAACTTTTTCTATTCCCCTAACAATCATCTACACCGCTATCAGGTCACCTCTCAGAAGCCAAGTCTCTCCAGTCTTTCCTCATAATTCAGACCCAGACAATAAGGATCAACCTAGTGGCTCTCCTCTGCACTGCCTCCAGCACTTGAATATATCTCTTGTTTCTCGCCAACCAGAACTGGATGCATGAGTCAAGGGGGGTGAAATTGGGCTGTGTAGCGCCCATTTTGTAGGAGCTACACATACACCTAAGTCCCGAAAATGGCATCCAAGATGCGTGCAAGCACACTTCCAGCGTGAATTGCGCAGGACGCCATCTTGGTAAAGGTTTTTTTTGGCGCACGCGCACCTAACGAATGCCGTCAGCATGTAGAGTAGGAAGATGATGACGTGAATCAGTGTGCAACGCTGATTTGAAGCAGTCGGTGAAATTTTGGAACTCCACGCTCCAGTAAATGTACTGTCTTAACCTCGCACAGCTGAACAGAACTTAAACGGCATGAAGGACCATTCCCACCAGTGCTACTTAAAGGAATTACGCAGGAGTTACAGGTTAGTTGCTGGATTAGTTATTCTGGCTGCTGGTTCAATTGTGGGTGTTTGTGGAAGTTTCCTATACTTGGCTAAAGTGAGAGTGGTCTGGCTGGTCTTACAGTACTTTTAGTGGCATTTAAAATATTGTGCTGATAAAAGTTACTTTCAGACATGGGTGGCCTGCTAGGGCTTCCTCTGGGAATTGAACATGACTGGGAGCAAGCAGAGAGGCCACGCTGAGCAGAAGAGGGAGGAGGGAGGAGTAGGGCACTCAGCATGAGGCCATATCCAACGTTCTTTCAATTCTTTTACCTCAACTTCAGCGATGACCAGTGCATCAGACATCAACGGTTCACTAAAGAGGTCGTGACTGAAATTTGTCAACTGCTGCAGCCACAACTGCAGCTTCAAAGCAGGGCAAAGACAGCATTGCCTGTGGCTGTCAAGGTGACTGTGGCGTTTAATTTTTACAGCTATGGCTCCTTTCAGGCTGCTGCTGGTGATATAAGCAACATCTTGCAGTTTGCAGTGCACTGCTGTATAAGGGAGGTCACAGAGACTCTGTACGCACTGAGAAACAGATTCATCTCATTCCCTCTTGCCAGAGACAAGGAACAGGAGCGAGCATGAGCGTTTGCTCGCTTTGCAGGCTTCCCCATGGTGCAAGGTGCCATTGACTGCACGCATATTGCCATGCGTGCTCCAAATTTGAACTCGGCCATCTTCACAAACAGAAAGGGGTTCCACTCCCTCAGTGGGCAGCTGGTGTGCGACTACACGCAGCGCATCATGCAGGTCAATGCCCACTACGCTGGCAACAGTCATGATTCCTTCATCCTGCGGCAGTCCTCTGTGTCACCTATATTTCAATCAGCACGGCAAGTCAAAGGCTGGCTACTGGGCGACATGGGTTATCCCCTCACGCAGTGGCTCACAACTCTGGTCTGGAACGCACCCCACACGTGCACAGCAGGTCTACAATGAGAGCCATGCTGCCACACGGAACATCATAGAGCACACCATAGGCATCCTCAAGCAAAGCTTCCGCTGCCTGGACCGCTCTGAGGAGGAGCCCTGCAGTACTCAGCTGAGCGGGTATCAAGATTTGTCATTGTACACTGCGTGCTGCACAACCTCGCCATTGTGAGGGAACAGCCCTTGTCACCGCCTATCTGGCGAGAACCTGAGCAAGAGGAAGAGGCAGAGGAAGAGGACGAAGAGGCAGAAGAGGAAGTGAAGGAGGAGGAGAAGGAAGTGCAGCAGGAAGTGGAGGAAGAGGCAGGGAGGCTACAAGGTAGACAGGCCATACCTGCCAGGGCTCTGCGTGAGCGATACCAGTAACCTCAATGACACCTCCCCATTCACCAAGAGTCCCACACTCCTTACCTTTCCTCTCTCACATGACCATCAAATTGTCCTCCTTATGATTACACATTACTTCCTCCCTCAGGTCATTGCAGAAATAAAAACCACCAAATGCAAATTCAAATCCACATTTATAAATTAACAAATGAAGTGATGCAAACATAATGAGTCTTTACCTTTCCTAGTGCTCCTATGAGGTGCCTCCCTAGTGGTTGGAGCATGGGAGGTGGAGGGCTGCTGACCTTCAATGGAGGAGAGTGTAGATAGCGGACGACCTCGAGCAGCTCTGGGCCGGGAGGGCCCAGCTTCAGACTGCATCATCTTGGCCTGGGCTGCAGCAGTCTGGCCTGGCTGGCTGACAGGCAACTGCAAGAGCACTGGCGGAGTGGCAGGGGTGGGAGCAGGAATGCTGTCATCCTGAGAGAGGACAGCAGGTCCGACTGCCATGGCGCCACTGCCACCCTCCAGGGGCGGCGCCTCAGCAATCCTGGTGATCTGCTGAAGAACAGGTTGCTGGACTGCAGTGATGCCCTGGAAGCCCCTTCAACAGTGGTACCCAGAGCCATGATAGCAGTAGTCTGAGCCTGTAACGCAGCAGTCTGAGCTCCAAATGCAGCAGTCAGATCTTGGATGGCAGATGTTGGTGCTGCAATGGAAGTTGTGACATCGGTCATCAGATGCTGTATCATGGTGGGTACCACTGGTGTGCTGATGGAGTTGACCACCCGTTCCATGTGGGAAAGGATGGACTCCAAGCTCTGCGCAAAGCCCTGTGCCAAGCTGGAGCTGGACTCTTCCATGCCCCTTGACGTTGTGCGCAGGCTTTCTGGCAGGCTTTCCAGTGCACCATGCATTTGGTTGTGTATGCCCATCAGCCTTCTTCTGTAGCCTGGCCCATTGAAGTCATCATCTGACCCCTCTGCAGCAGAACTAGTGAGTGACCACGCCCTCCTGCACGCTGGCACCTACGATATCCTTTCCCTCTGCACCGGCTCCTGCGCACTTCTGCCCAGTGTCTCACCTCTATCCTAGTCTCTAAACTACGCACGGTATCAATCTCTGAGCTGGTGGCTGCGAGCATAAAATCAAGTGATGGTGTGTCTTCACCATGACTGTCGTCTTTCTCTGCATCCTCTGACTGGGCAGGTCCCAGTTCTTGGATAACTGAAATGACGAAGAGACATGGGTTGAGTTGTGGTACAGGGAGAGGAGAAAGTAAGATGTGTGCGCTTTCACCATCTGCAGCACATGACTCAGAAAAGATTGTGGGATGAGGGAGAAGTGGGAAGCGAGAAGGAGGGTTAGGTATGCAGAGACCCTCATCATCGATACTTCCAGTGCCGCCAGTGGCCACGGCCTCAACGACAGTCCATCTAATGATGCCCAGCACTGTCTCCTCCATGGGAGTTAGGACGTGTAGGCGCGCCTGCCCTCCTCCAATTCTTTCTTGCTGCCTATTGTTATGCACTACCTTCTCCTGCAAGAAAGAGGGAGGTCTGTCAATTAAGGTCCTGCAAGATGTTTGGGTGATGTGGCTGTCATGGTTGAATAGCTGCCAGTGTGTGTGACCTGAGAGTTGTGTGTGTGCGGCTTGCATCAGTGGTAATGTGTAAGGGTGAAACGAAGCATATGATTTGAAGGGTTAAGTACTGATTGAAAGAGATTGTTGATAGGTGGGTGATGGGGGGGGGTGTAGTGCATGAAGCAGTGGATGAGACTAGTAGTGCAGTTGGAAGGAGATGCCACCTGAAAGTTTAACTCGCTCACCTTGACTGCTCGTGTCAAATCATTGAACTTCTTCCTGAACTGCATCAATGTTCATGGCACTATGCTCCTGGAATTGACCTCATCCGCTTCTTCCTACTACTGCCTCTTGAGCATATGTCTGGATGGCCTCTTGCCCCCCTGCAAATACAGGATGCCCCTCCTTCTGTCCACTCTTCCACCAAGGCCTCTAGTGCATCATCTGAGAACCTTGGTGCATGCTCTCTCGCAGACGCAGCCATTCTTCCAAGTATCACAGCCCAGGAATTACTTCTCACACCACTCGCACCACTTCTTGAAGCCGCAGTGCATCTCCCCTTTAGAGGTGGCACTGGTTGCACGCAGCAATCATTGAGATCATCAGGCAGCACAAATTTTACATGCTACCTGCATCGCAACGAACGGGCATGGGTTAATCATGCACTGCAATCCCAGTGCCCATTTTCGGGGGTTATCAAAGTGTCACCAGAGCACTGTAAAGTTTGATCATGATTTCCTCTGACTTATATCCTACTGTTTTGGTAGGTCAATATTCTATTGGCTTTGTTGATTTCTGCTCTGCATTGGTTGGATATGCTTAGCATGGAGTCTACTAAGATTCCTAGGTCTCTTTCAGCTTTAACTTTAGTTATTTTGGTCGTTAATGGAGTACATGAGTTGCCTATTTTTCCTTCTTATGAGCAGCACTTTACATTTGTCTATATTAAATTTCATCAGCCATTGTTCTTCCCACTTATGGTATTTTGTCCAGCTCATCCTGTATTTTCTGAGCTGCCTCCTCCAATTTCACTGCTCCTCCTAGTTTGGTATCACGTGCAATTTGCAGCGAGCTTCTCAATCTGCGTCACTGATGTAAATTAGAATCAGTATAGTGGTCCGACCACTGAGTCCTTAGGCATCTCATTCAGTACGTGCCCCACTCTGTCATATCTCCTCTAATGTTGGTTCCTACCCTTCAACCAGTTTCTTATACATTTCAAGGTTTACTTTGAATCCCCCACAGTTTTGAGTTTAACTGAATCTTCTCCTTCTCAATCCATGCTGACTGCTGTTTACTGGATTATTATTGCATAGATAATCTCGTTTACTTCTGATAATTATTCCCATTATTTTACACAGAGTTGAAGTAAGATTAATGGGTCTGTAGTTGCCTGAGTCTGTTTTGTCATCCTTTTTGAATATGGGGACCACATATTTCCAATCTATTGGATTCTTCAATTTAGAGCTTATTAATTGTTGTTTATGTACAAAACTGAGAAATAAATGGCTCCATACATATCTGTATATATGAAATGGCATAACTTGTTTTAAGGTCACAAGAGCAGCAGCAATGTGCAGTGTCATTACAGTTAGGGGTGTAATTCCTCTTAGTGCATAAAGATGCAGTAAATGTTATTAAATATTTGCCTATTATTTTTATGTACTGGCAAGAATGTAAACTTTAACTGTAAACTGTGCACTGTGGGCTAATCTAAGTGAAGTGCACAATTTCATGTAGAAATGGAGTTACAAGCAAAGAGTGCAAGTTTAGAGATCTGCAGGTTAGATGGTATGAAGGTAAAATGTGCTCTCCATTGTGCAGAAAGGCAATCCATCAATAACCAGAGGGCCAATCAGACGTGCAAAGCCATTACCCTCGCCTAGAGTGCCAGGTCATGTACCCAAAGACGCTGGAGGAACAGCTGAAAGAAGGTTTTCGACTTGAGGAAAAGTACCACGGTGAGAAATTAGGATGATCACAAAAAGATGTTGTTTTCCATATATGTAGGAATCCATTAATGCCAATCAAAATAAGTTACAGGCATCATATGTTGGGGAGATTTTAACTCTTTCCAACCGGTGGGAACAGAATCGTAGTGTCCTGAAAATCACGATTACCGTACCATCCTGTTCCCACACAGTTTTGCCTGCCGTTATTTTGGTTGGGGCCTGCGCATGAGCAGCCCAGGCACCCGCCTGTTTCAGACGGAAGCCTATATGTAATATGCTAATTGGAGTCCCATGATATACAGAGAGTCCTGATGCAATATTCAGCTGGAATGGGAAGAGCTTGTGCCTTGCACACTCTGCCCATTAGGACCTGGCGTTGAATGGCCTAACCAAGACTGCTTAAAAGGACCACTGCAGGCACTGCAAATAAAGACTCATGAAAGTTCCTCCTGGCCCCACAAAACCTTCTGGTCTGCTGCTCCCCCGCCCCATCACCACCACTAGAGAATAATATTTTCAACTCAACTTCCTTACCTGAACTGACGGAATTCCCAACTTGCTGACTAGCGAACTGCCTGTGAATATGGAAGTGAGGCCTGGCCCTCAAAATGGCACTGCTTGCCACCTGGCTGATGTCCGCCTGTGATTAAACTCTATCCCGTGATTTCTTGAGTTGTAGTTTAACATACTTAATCTGTAATCTGCTGCACTTCTAATAAAAAGGAAAATAATGGAGATGGTTGAGAACTAGTACAGCAGGTCAAAAAGAAAAACATTGAAAGATGCAGCTGAGAAAGGCTGAAGGCTGACTACTATTAATCACACATCCAGCTGACAACTTCAATGCGCTCAATAAGCTCTGAAACATTTTATAGCAAGGTAATTTACAATCAGATAAGCTACATATTAAATATTGAAACTGTATTGCACCCTAAAATGTACAGTACCAAATATTTTCTTATGTAATGCATTTTCTTCTCACTGAAAAAGGTAGATTGCAGGAATATGCACCAAGTACAAACTGATGGATGGACTCATCGGGAAAAACCTTCACCCTTTCAAAGAGGCAATAATGGAGGTCATTGGCTGGGAGGCAGTACACGGCATAGATGATGCATAAACTGGATGAGAGGTACAGCATCCTAGTTTACAATGACTAGTGTACCATGAAGTGTGCCAGGTACTGTCTGTGCAGCAACAGTATGCAGCCTGTGTGGGTGTACGTACTTATCTTGGTCATTTACTTCTTGTTATAGATATATCACAATCCCAGGAGCAGCAAGACGAGCCGTATCAGAATCGATTCTCATCATGACACGTAGTCATCATCACTTGAAACAGAACCAGACCAGAGATGTTTTACTGATTTGGTGGAAGAAGTTGTGGGCGAGTCACTTCACACAGGGCAGAGCTGAGGGTTAAAGAAAGATTGACTGCTGTTGAATAGAGACCTCAAATCGCTATGCTGTCTGTTAACTTTCTCAGAATCACACTTATGCACTTCAGATAAAGCTACAGTGGCAGAAAATCCAAGGAAATCAAAGCTGTAGAGATCTAGAACAATTGCAGGATGTAATAAATTACCTTTCATGGACAGCTTATGTTACATTCACATTAATACAGAACTTAATGTTGACTTTAAACCTAGTAAGAAATACGTAGAATCATGGAATCTTACAGCACAGAAGGAGGCCATTCAGCCCATCATGCCTGTGCCGGCTCTTTGAAAGAACTATCCAATTAGTTCCACTCCCCTGCTCTTTCCCCTTCCCCCCACCATGGAACAGAAGGGACTATTAAAATTAAGATAGCACAGCTAAAGGCTAACAATTAACCCCAATTGTGATAAGTCACATGCTGAATCTATGTAGCGAGCCTTTGGCTGAATGGTAGCATTCCCGGCTTTGAGTCAGAAGCCGTGTATGGTGGGTGTGGGTGACCCCCTCCCCCCACCCCCCCCTCTCATTGCATGGGTTATCGGAGCCCATAAACCCTCCTGCCGTAGAGGACAAACCACCCTGTCAGCTGGTATAAAGATGGTTACTGCAATGAAAGGAGTGTTAATCAGCCTACGAAATCTTTCACTACTTCATACTATTCTCCAAGGGAACGTACGCATGGAAATATGAAGTTACGCCAATTTTCAGTGTAAAAGACCTAGGAACTAGTGAAACCTCTGCCGAATCCCTCTGATACTCATTAACAGAGCCCGCCGCCCCCACCCCCATTCAGAAAACTAGGCAAGTTTCCAGCATTTACCCCTTTTTAGAACACCCCAAATGACATGATCAGGATCTTTGGAGATCAGCTAATGAAGATCTGTGCCAGTAGCTGCTGTCTGACAGCCTTGTCTGATCATCTTGTCGATTCTTCCAAGTGCTCATGAGCCCTCCATTATCCAAAGCTCAGGATCCTCCGACTGCACTGGCTCCTCCCCAGGAAAGTCAAGGGGCATCCCTTCCCATAGAGCGAAGTTGCATAGGGTGCAGCACACCACCACAATCTTATCCACCCTTTCCAGTGCGTACTGCAGATCACTCCTAGACCTTTCAAGGCACCAGAAGCGTCCTTTCAGAACCCCGAGGGTTATCTCAACCATCTGTCTGGTCACTGTGTAGGCACAGTTGTACAGGTGTTCCTCCACAATCTGAGTCATCCGCAGAGGTGTCATCAACCACGGAAACAGGGGGTTGCCTTGTTGACCAGGATCCAACCATGCACTGAGCTCCCCTGCCTGAACAAGCGTCGAATGGCTGACTGGCGGAGCACAAATGCATCATGGTAACCCCCGGCGTGCTGGGTGTTCATGTGCAATTGTAAACGTAATCTCAGGCAGAAGGCTATCATTACTCCACTTCCTCAAAAGCCTAATCTTGACTTATCCAACCTCTCCAACCATCACCAATCTTTAACCTCCCTTTCCTCTTGAAACATGCCATTGTCTCCCAGCTCCATTCCCATCTCTCAAAACTCTCTATCCAAATCCCTTTGGCTCAACTTACACCATGCTCTCGGCACCGAGATTTCCCCGGCAAAAGTCATGAGTGACATCCCCTGTGATTGTGATGGTAATGCATTATCTTCCTTGTCCTCCTTAACCTCTTTGTAGTGTTCAATACGGTTATCCACATCATTCTCCTCTATCACTTCTCCTCCGTTATCCAGTTCAGTAGTACTGCGCTTACATGGTTCAACCCTTCCCTGTCTGTATGCAGCCAGCACATCTCCAGCAAAGGCATCTCCTTCCCCCATGACCACACTGTCACCACTGTCATTTCCCAAGGACCTATTCTTGGCCCCTTCTCTTACCCAATCACGTGCTACCTCTCAGTGACATTGTCTGCAGGCACAGGGTCAGGTTCATACATACACTGATGACATCCTGCTTTACCTCTCCAGCACTTCCCTTGACCCCCACAACTACCTCTATGCGTCAGATTACCTGTCTCACCTCAAGTTATGGATCAGTCAGAATTTCCTCCAACTGAATAGCAAGAAGACTAGCCATTATCTTCAGCCCCCGCCAAAAACTCTGCTCTCTTGCCATCGACTCCATTACTCTCCCTACTCTAGCTAAACCAGAATATGCAAAACTTTGACATCCTATTCGACCTAGAGCTGAGTTTCGAACCCGACATCCTATACATCACCAAAACCACTTAGTTCCAACTGCACAATATTGCTGGTTTGCCCCTGCCTCGCCCCCACTGTCTCCTTGAAACATTTTAGTCACTGCTAGACTCAATTTCTCCAATGTCCTCCTTGCTGATCTCCTATCCTCCACCCTCCTTAAGTGTCAACTTATTCAAAACTCAGCCGCCCATAGCCCATCCTGCGCTAACTCCAACTTGCCCATCACTCCCGTCCGCCATGTCTCCAAATGCATTGAATTTAAAAGCCTTCAAATCCATCTAAGGGCCCATGCCAACCTATCTCTGCAACCTGCTCCAGTCTTTTATTCCCTCCCACGCACATTGATCCTCTTATTCTAGCCTTTAGTGCATCCAATTCCACCCCCCCCCAAGCCCGACCCCCATCCCCCTGCCATCACTGGCGACAGATCCTCAGTCACCTCGGCCTTACTCTCTGAAACTCCCTCTCCAAACCTCTCTGCCTCTGCATTTTTCTCTCGACCTTTAGGAATTTTTTCACTGCCATCTTTTGGCCAATTCTTCATTCATCTCTCCTAGTTCTTCCACAATTTTTCAGCGTCTGTTCCTTTATTCGTTTTAACTATGTTATTTATTTGGTCTCCCTCCTCTGCAAAGTACCTGGGATGTTTCCAATGTTAAAGGCCCTATATATAAATGCAGCTTGTTATTTTGGAATTGCATTCCATATTTCTGTCTGTTTACAATATGGTCGGTGAATTGGGAGTAGAAATTGTTGAAGATAAAGCCCCTAGGCTAGTGTCTGTTATTTAACCCAACAACTTCAATGTGCACTTTTAACTCAACAGAAAATGTGCAACACTTGGGAAGTGGGTTAGAAGCAGCAAATGAATGTGAAACCTGTAATGTCTAAATATGAAACCTGGAAAAGAAATTAAAATTAGACAAAAGGTCAGAGGAAGTATTGACATTGGGACATTATCATGGTGGTTAAGTACAAATGTCCCCATAATTGTCAGATTGTTACTCCTTGCTTCTTTTGTGAAAACAGTTTGGATACCCATGTTTCTGATTTGCCAGCAGCTGTAAAAGGTGAGCCTTCTAATGTTCTGCAATTAGTCCTTCTTATGATCATTTGATACTGTTCATTGGATTAGCCCAACAAGACATAGCCCATGCTAACCTTAATAGGTGCAATTAAGTAGCAATTCCCTGCACTAATGAACACAGATTAATACCTGATGAGTGACTGAATCTGCTTGATCAAGAAGTATAGTATCATGAAATTCAGTCTAACACAAACTCACTGTGGTTAATTTTAATTAGCTTTCAGTTATAAATAAAGCATCGGTACTCAATCACTTCACTTGTAAAAATCAGATGTACAGTACTCAATTATACAGAAATTGCTGCAAAACTTTAAATATTCTCATGTTTCTTTAAATCCAAGGGAACTCAGAGACTAAATAACAATGGTTTGTTTTACAGGCCAATATATACTTAGGTTTTGCTATTTTTTATGCTGTAACCGTGACTACACTTACAGTTATACCTCAATTTATTGGTTTGTTTGATCTTAATAGAAGTCAGGCCTAGCAGTGTCAGGCTCAGTGTGTTAAATGCCCTTTTCTCACTCCAGGTTTTTCTTAAAACTTGGCTATTGCTATTGATGATGTGTTTTATATTAAAACAATTCCAGAAAAATAGCTATTATTATTAAAAGGACACTGGAAAAGGTGTTTCAGACATATTGAGAACACACTCTAGCCAAACGATGAGGTAAATTGCCATGAAACATAATTATTTAATTAACGCACGTCTCATGGTGAAAATCATAGAAAGCTCATATGTGTCTTCCCCCCACCCAAATAAAAAAACTTTGCCAACCATATTTTCATAGAACGTCGAAAGCAGGGGTCAAAATAGAAGGAAAGAAAGACTTGCATTTATATAGCGCCTTTCACGAGCTACACAACCAATGAAGTACTTTTGAAGTGTCGTCATTGTTGTAATGCAGGAAATGCAGCAGCCAGTTTGTGCACAGCAAGGTCCCACAAACAGCAATGTGATAATGACCAGATAATCTGTTTTAGTGATGTTGGTTGAGGGATAAATATTGACCAAGACACAGCCCATCTGACCCATCAAATCCATTTCTTCCACTGACTGTACAATTAACCCTATCACGGGCTCTATCACAATCAATTCATTTCCTAAGGGAATAATTAATTTTTCCTAAAGAAAACAAGATCAACTTCTTGAACCTTTCCTCATATTCTAAATTTCTGATACCCCAAATCAACATTATTGCCCCCTCTGTTATATCCTTCATTCCACATGAATCATAGAAATTTACGGCACAGAAAGAGGCCATTCGGCCCATCGTGTCTGTGCCGTCCGAAAAAGAGCTATCCAGCCTAATCCCACTTTGCAGCTCTTGGTCTGTAGCCCTGTAAGTTACGGCCCACTTCAAGTGCACATCCAAGCACTTTTTGAATGCAACGAGGATTTCTGTCTCTACCACTCTTTCGGCAGTGAGACATTCCCCCCCCCCCCCACCCCAACCTCTGGGTGAAAATATTTCTCCTCAGCTCCCCCCTAATCCTTCTACCAATTACTTTAAATCTATGCCCCCTAGTTATTGAACACTCTGCTAAGGGAAATAGGTCCTTCTTATCCACTCTATCTAGGCCCCTCATAATTTTATACACCTCAATTAAATCTCCCCTCAGCCTCCTCTGTTCCAAAGAAAACAATCCCAGCCTATCCAATCTTTCCTCATAGCTAAAATTCTCCTGTCCTGGCAACATCCTCGTAAATCTCCTCTGTACCCTCTCTAGTACAATCACATCTTTCCTGTAATGACTGCAACTTGACGTAGTGGGAAGGCTTGCATGCTTCTATGACCCTGAGAACTATGTTGGTGGAGGTATAACTCCTGGTTGCGCCACCCAAGCCACAAATGTGGAAAGGTAGGAACCAGACTAAAGGCAGTCCACCAGTCCTCTTGTTAAGAGGATTGTGAGTCAAGCTAATGATCTGTCCACATAAAAATGCCTTTTATTAGGGAAGCAACCCAGAGACAAGATGAGACTGTTACAGACTTGCAAATATAAACATTAGCTGTGGACGTAAGGCAAAATAATACTCTGATGGAGTCAAATATCTTGCTCTGGACAGGCAGCAGTGGAGGAAATGGGTTGCCTCATGAGCCACTAGGCACAGGAGACTCTAACTAACTAAATGTTTATCCTTCCTGTGATTCAATGATCACTACTGCACCTAATATACTAGATTGGTTGGCACCCACACCTTATACTGCAACAATACAACTTTTCTCGATTTTAAACTGTCCCTCTGCTGATGCAACCCAGTATCTTATTTGCCTTTTTTTGCTGCAGCCAAACAAAGTTTTATAGATTGTATAACCCTCAGATCTTTCCCCGATCAACATGTTCAACTGTTCCTTTCAAAACATGCTCCCAGCTGTCTCAGGGTTCATAATGTTTCATAGCAACTAGCGCAAGGGATATATAGAGAAGGGTCGATGCGCTAATAATGGAGAAAGGGATTGAAGTCGTAGCGATATGCCATGTGTAGACAGGTGATTGGAAAGGAAGGTTGGAGAAACTAAAGGTATCTTAGTAAGTGTAAAGCAATTAATGCACAGGTGTTGGGAGCTGGAGCTGTCTGGGGCATGGAGATAATGAGAAGGATAACTGATCTTAATAAGTGGTTGTAAATATAATGTGCAATAGTGGGAAATTATTTTGTAGATTACTGGGGACTTTTTTGTGTAGAAGAAACATATACAGAAAAAATTGACTGCAGGTAATCAGAGGGCAGTGAGACTGCTAGCACAAAACCTTCAACTGGGAACCTTTAAAGCAGATTGGGGGAAGCAAACAGGTGAGCAAAGGATTATTGCTGACAAAAGTGTAGAAGGAAAGTGTTCAACAAACAGGGGCAAGAAGATTTGGAAGGATAAGTTTAAGGGTTTATACGAGATCTCTATGCTCCTCCAATTTTGGCCTCTTGTGTATCCCCGATTTTAGTCGCTCCATCATTGGCAGCTGCACCTTTAAATGCCTAGGCCATAAGCTCTGGAATTCCCTCCCTACCTCTCTCTCCTCCTTTAAGACCCTCCTTAAAACCTACCTTTTTGTCCTAGCTTTTGGTCACCTGTCCTAATATCTCCTTATGTGTCTCAGTGTGAAATTTTGTTTGATAACGTCCATGTGAAGCGCCTTGGGATGTTTTACTATGTTAAAGGCGCTATATAAATGCAAGTTGTTGTTGATGCGTGGAGCAATGGCAATAAACTAGGGGTCAATGTAACTAATGAAAATATGGATTTTGGCATCTAGAAACATGGTTAAGAACATGAAATTAGGGAGTGATGTAATGGAGGGAATAAAGAATGTTTTACAAAGATTCAAATATTCTGCTGGATTGATGGGTGGCATTAACTAGTGATATAGCAGTTGTATCTTAGTAGCACAAGGGGAGAAAGCAGAAGTAATACTAGTGCAAATTAGTAATGACAAGATAATAATTAGGAAATATAATCAGCCTAGGATAAATTACAAACTATTTAACAAGTTAAGGGTTGTATATAATTATCATGTGATAAATACAGGGATTTTCAATATCCCAGAGGGCAACTTGACAAACGAAGCACAATTGAAGAGGAAGGGTCAAAGTTCAAACATCTTCATAGAGGTAATCAACAACTGCTTCTTAACCCAATATGTGAAGCGGAGTACTATAATACCTGGTACATTATGACCCATTTATACTACATCTATACATCAATGAAACATGGCTTTTTGTGTCGCATTAATTCAAAACTACAGTACAGTACTCCATTTAACTCCCACCTGCTAGAAATCAGGCAAAATCCATGAGTTAAAGGGAAACGCTTGATTAAGGATATTGAAAACATCAGCTCTTTCTCCCTCTTTCCCTTCGATTTAAATGGGGGTGGATTCCCATCATTGCCTTGGAGAGCACTGTATTAACATCTTCTGCAGCAAACTCTCTAGCTAGTTCTTTCACTGCAATCAAACGATTTAGAAAAATATACATCAATGTCTTAAAAGTTAACATATTGTACAGAGGAGAATTTATGCCAAGACAGTTAAAGCTATCTGTTTTGCAAGGACCCGTTCTTTCTCATAATTTTGCCTTTTGAAATGAGAAGAGCTGATTTAATATCCTCGTGAGAGTCCATGAGACATCATCAGCACTCCTTATATTGCAGAGTCTCATTCGGTAATGTAGAATGTCACAATTGCATACACAATTGGAAAGTCTGATAATCCAAAATGCATTGACTAACGGAAGACTTATAAGGGGTAATTTTCTGAGCGTATGCAGGTGGGGAACCTCATCTACCACCAGTGCACATTGGGAAATCACAATCAGTGGGGGCCTGCAACTTTCCCACAGGTGTTCACAGCAGGAGAGATTTCCTGCTGCCACTATGTACTCATAAAATCACCTTTTGTATTGTTTTCAATCTTCTGCTCCTGAATGTGTGAAGATTCCTGGTTTTCTCATTCTGAATTAGTGAATTTGAGCTGACAGTGACAGGCAGATAATCTGAAATTCAATTGTGCACTTTTAAATTAAATTTCCTACCCTGCATACACACACCTGACCAACATACCCATGCCCAGAGAACAGGAAAACTGCATCTAAAGATGTGAGGTACAGTTACCGTGCTGCAACTTTCTCCTCCTTTAAGATGCTCCTTAAAACCTACCTCTTTGACCAAGCTTTTGGTCACCTGTCCTAATATCTCCTTATGTGGCTCGTTAGCCTTGGATGTTTTACTATGTTAAAGACGCTATATAAATGCAAGTTATTGTTGATGATGATGTTGCAGCTTTAAATGAAGTGAGCAATTTCTCTGCGGGGAAGCAGGATTTGTACATTTTTTGCAAAATTAGGATGAATTTTACAAATGAATGTGGACAAGCAAACATAACTGCAGGATCCAGTCCAAACTTATGACTAATGCAGAGTTGTAAGTAATCCAGTCGCGTCTTAACAGGAATACACTGGTTGACTAGGAAGTAAAGTCACTGAACCGACAGTACATCAAATTTTGCTAAGCAGTGTATCTACCTCATGGATATAGCTTCACGCCACTACCACCAGCTGCAGAATAACTGAAAACCAATGCAAAGTAAACTTTTACAATTTCCAGGTGGCTGTTGAGAATCAGGTCTTACAGTAAAACAGCAGCATTAGATTTAATATTTATCAGTCCAGCAGAAATGATTGTGTTTTAAGGCGTGGATAGCAGCTGGCTACAGAATGGATAGCAAGCTGGCTACAGAACAGAAAACTGAGCGTAGGGGTTTAGGGGAGCTACTCAGACTGGCAAAACGTGGGAAGTGGTGTTCCACAAGGATCGGTGCTGGGACCGCTGCTGTTCATAATTTACATAAACGTTTTGGACTCAGGAATCAGAAGTACAATTTCAAATTTTGCAGATGACACCAAATTGGAGGGTATAGTAAATACTGCGACAAAATAAAAGAGGACATTAATAAACTTGCAGAATGGGTGTGTAATTGGGAAATGAATTTCAATATAGATAAGTGTGAGGTGATGCATTTTGGTTGGAAGAATAAGGAGGCCACATATTGCTTGGAAAATAAGAGTCTAAATGGAGTAGAGAATCAAAGGGATCTAGGGGTACAGATACACAAATCACTAAAAGTAGTGACACAGCCATAAAAGCAGCAAAAAAAGTACTGGGATTCATTTCTAGAGGGATAGAGCTGAAGAGCAGAAAAGCTATGTTAAACTTGCATTGAGTCTTAGTTAGACCACACGTAGACTACTGTGCCTAGTTCTGGTCTCCATATTATAAAAAGGATACAGAGGCACTGGAGAAAGTGCAAAAAAAGATTTACAAGAATGATACCAGAACTGAGAGGTTATACTTATCAGGAAAGGCTGAACTGACTGGGGCTCTTTTCTCTAGAAAAGAGAAGGCTGAGGGGTGACCTAATAGAGGTCTTTAAAATTATGAAGGGGTTTGATAGGATAGAGGAAATGTTTCCACTTGTGGGGGAGACCAAAACTAGGAGCCATAAATATAAGCTAGTCACCAATAAATCCAATAGGGAATTCAGGAGAAACTTCTTCACCTGAACTCGCTACCACAAGGAGTAGTTGAGGTGAATAGCATAGCTGTATTGAAGGGAACGCTAGATAAGCACGAGGGAGAAAGGAATAGAAGGATAAGCTGATAGGGTTAGATGAAGAGGGATGGGAGGAGGCTAGTGTGGAGCATAAACGCCAGCATAGATCAAATTTGGGCCAAATGGCCTATTACTGTGCTGTAAATTCTATTCAATTCTGTGTTAAAAAAAAGTGGGGAACGGAACAAGAAAATAAAACAGATGAACAATTGAAATATTTTAAGTCAGAAAAGCTGAATCAAAGCAAAATGAAGAGCACAAGGAGATGAAAAATAACCTTGTGTTCAGGGAAATTATTTTAAAAGGTACTAGGAAACAATAAGTAATGAGGACAGAGCATCAAGCTAGGTCAATTAATTGATGAGCATTAGAAATAAAGGGGCAACAGAATATTAGGTACTATTGAATACTTGTACCAACATTGCAGCTTCAACATAGCTACCACTTCACCCTGATAACAATAATAGTTTTCTGGGAAAATATTACCATGTATTTGAGGAAAAATGAGTAGCAATACAACAACATACAGGCAACTTAACAGAATCTCACTGGTCTACAGTGATTGTTCATAATAGCATATTTATTAGCATGGGAAGAGTGGAAGAATATATAATGTTACAAATATATTCACTTATGGTCATATTACTCTAGCTAGCCACATGGTCTACATTACACATTTAAGTTTTTGGTCAATATTAAAAAAAGACTTGCATTTATATAGCACATTTCACAACCTCAAAACGTCCTAAGGCGCTTTACAGCCAATTAAGTACTTTTGAAGTGTAGTCACTGTTGTAATGTAGGAAACGCGGCTGCCAATTTGTGCACAAGGTCCTATAAACAGCAATGTGATAATGACCAGATAATCTGTTTTTTAGGTGTTGGTTGAAGGATAAATATTGGCCAGGACACTGGGAAGAACTCCCCTGCTCTTCTTCAAATATGCCATGGGATCTTTTACATGCACCTGAGAGGGCAGATGGGATCTTGGTTTAATGTCTCACCCGAAAGACGACACCTCCAACAGTGCAGCACCCCCTCAGTACCGGACTGGAGTGTCAGCCTAGATTTTGTGCTCAAGTCTCTGGTGTAGGACTTGAAACTACAACCTTCTGACTCAGAGGCAAGGGTGCTGCCAACTGAGCCGCAGCTAACACATGTGGTGTCCCTCAAGATGTTAATCTCGGGGCATTCAGCGATGTCACTACCATTGAAGGTCAAGGGGGAAAAGGCTGATCTTTCTCTTGTTTAAAAGGGCTATTACCTGCCAATTATGTAGCACAAATGTTAATTGACACTTGCCAGGCCAAGCCTGGATGTTGTCCAAGTCCTGCTAGAGGCTGACGGGGGTTTCTTCATTATCAGAAAAGTGGAAGAGCTGTGAATGGAGTTGAACACTGTGGAATCGTCAGGGAACAGCCCTATCCAGTTCTTATGACAGACTGAACACCACTGACGAAGCAGCTTAAGATAGTTGGGCTGAGGACACTTCCCTGAGAAACTCCTGCAGTAAAATCCTAAGACTGCAATGATTGACCGTTGGTAACCATGACCTTTTTCCTTTATGTTAGGTACGACTCTAGACAGTGGAGGATTTTCCCTTTGACCCCCATTGACCTCACTTTTTCTAGGGCTCCTTGGTGCCATACCCAGTGGAATGCTGCCTTGATGGCAAGGGTTGGTTTCACGGCTTGATGGTGATATGATGGGCTGTTAGGTTACAGATTGTGATATATACAATTCTGCTGCTGTTGATGGCTCATAGTATTTCATGGATGCCCAGATTTAGGCTTCTGAATCTGTCTTTAGCGCAGCAGTAGTGTCACATTATGCAATAGATTATGTCCTCACTGTGGAGATGACGCCTTGTTTTCACAAGGACTCATACCAATGCTATTGTGGACAGATGTGTCTGCAACAGGTAGATTGGTGAGGACAAGGTCAAGGAAGGTTACTTCTACACGTTGGTTATCTCACCACCTTTTGCAGGCCCAATTTTACAGTTATGTCTTGCACTCTTCATAGACCCCACCCAGAGTACATTCTGTGCCTTTGTTACCCCCACAGCGTTCTCCAAATGATATTCAATACGAATGAATTCTGATTTGTCAATTGGGGGGGAAGAGGCAGTAGGTGGTGATCAGCAGGAGGTTTCCTTGACCTTGTTTGATCTGAAGCCATGAGACTTCATGGGGTTTGGAGTGGGCACTCCCACCCAAATGCTGGCTGATTCTATGAGTACAACTATATTAGGCTGTTGCTTGACTGGTCTGTGGGACAGTTCTCCTAACTTTGGTACCAGATGTTAGTGAGAAGGACTTTACAGGGTCAACTAAGCTGTGATTGTCCTGATACAACGCCTGGGTCATTGTCAATAGGTTTGCTCGATCCTTATTTTTGAACTTTGCAAAATTGTTTACACCTAAGGCCAGTTCAAAGGGCATTAAGAGCCAATGTAGTGTGGGACTGGAATCGACCAGACTGGGTAGGGATGCCAGGCTCCATTTATTATAATCTAGCAGCTTTCATGGTTATTTTTCTGGTACTAGCCCACAGATTTTAAGATTTATTAAATCTCACAACTTGGTGTGGGAGGATTTGAACTCACAAGGTTGCTAGTTTACTACCTTAAGGCTACCTTTCCCTTTTGGTTAGTGAGCGATGAATATTGCAATCTACTGGCAGTAAATTAAAACATAATAGGATTTGTTAAGATTATTAAAATTTAACACATTAACAAACAGGATTGAGGTAGCTGTGTGGAATGGCACAGAAGCTCACCTTTTATTGAATCAACGTATCAAACTAAACATGTAAGCAAAACAGTACTTTCTACAATAGAGGCCTGTTGAAAAGCCTGGATAATCAGTGCCAGAAGAATCGAGAATTGCCACAAATTCACAGCACTGAACAGAAATAACTTAAAACATGTATTTACATTTCAAATAACAGAATTTTTTAAAAGGCACATCCTGAAAAGGACAAACACTTCTATATGACCTACAAAGTCCGCAAGGAACCTGGGCCAGCTGGGATCGCCCAATGATTCTCAATCAAATGAGAACAAAGTAGCTGAGACTGTAGTTAATATTTTTAGGAGTTCCTTCAGCAAAGTAGCTGCAACTGAGGACCATAGATAATAAATGCTCTTCCAATATTTGACATGGGAGTGAGTCATGAACCCAAGAATCATAAACCAGTTAATGCAACTTCCACATTGGGGAAATATTTTGACAGCATTATAAGGGATGCACATTTAAAGAGCAGTTGGAAACAATAGGTCATGCCTCACTAATCTGGTGGAAATATTCTAGAAGATTACTAACTAATGTTAGTAAAAGATTCTGTCATAGTGCTGGAATGTAAAAATGTCCTAGGGTTGTGTTAAGACAGAATCCCTACAGATAGAATTAAGAAATGAGAAGAGAGATGGTATAATTCTTGGTCTGCATTACAGGCCACCAAACAGTGGAGATGAGATCGAGGGAGAGGTGTGCAAGTAGTTCACAGAAATATATAAGAACGCAGGGAAATAATGTTGGGTGATTTTAAATATGCCAAGATGGAGTGGAATAAAGGTAATGCATTTGGTCACAGTAGGGAATATATCCAAGACTGCTTCCTAGACCTGTATGTTTCTGTAGGTATGACTATGTCAGGCTGTTGCTTGACTAACCTGTAGGACCGATCTCCCAACTTTGGCACCAGTCCCCAGATGTTACTGAGGAGGACCTTGCAGGGTCAATTGGGCTGAGCGTACCTTCGTCGTGTCCAAATTCGATGCCTGGGTCGTATCCAAGTGGTCCGTTCGGTTTTATTCTTATTATTCTTTGTAGCGGTTTGACACAACTGAGTGGCTTGCTAGGCCATTTCAGAGGGTGGTTGAGAGTCAACCATATTGGTGTGGGACTGGAGTTATGTATAGGCCAGACCGAGTAAGGACACCAGGTTTCCTTCCCTAAAGGACATTAGTGAACCAGTTGGATTTTTACAACAATCCGACAGCTTCATGGTCACTTTTACTGATACCAGCACGCAAGGAATTCTGCTAGCTGCACTTTATAACTAGCCTGTATCTGTAAAAGCTCTGCCAGTTGTGTTTAATTATACTGAGGTATGGTAGTCACTGGACTGGTAATCCAAAGGCCAGGATTAATAATCCAGAGAATGAGAGTTCAAATTTCCCAGCATGGCAGTTTGAAAATTTTGAATTCAGTTTAATAATTTTGGAAATAAAAAGTTGGAACTAGTAAAGTTGAGTATGAAGCTGTTGTAAAATGCCAACTGATTCATGTTCTTAGAAAAACACTACCCACTTTTAAATGTCGAAAATACCTTTCTATTGTTCTTTTCTGAAAATTTAAATTACCTTTAATTAAATTGGCAACTGAAATCACATATTTCAGATACTTGGAAGCTTGACTAATTAGCACAGAACTTCATTCTTTATGCAGTATATTGTATATTAACAGCAGCACCAAATTGATTAAAGGGGATGTTATCTAGTTTGGCATCAGTGAAAGCACATCGATGGAACCTTATCCTTTGGATTCTGAATGGAATGCTTATTCAGTGCTGTCTGAACAGGCACTTCCTGTCATTGAAAGCAACTTTTGATAAGAAAATGTGTGTGTGTGTGTTTTGTGTCCACTATCTTTATATAAACACAAATCCCATTGGGTAGGTGTTTCTGTTTAAAGTCAATATTGAATTTTTTTCTTTTAGGTTAATTACTGCTCTAACTTTTTCACTTTCTAAATAGTTCATAGATTTCTTCTAGTGTGTAGATCTTTATGGCCTAGTGCATTTACCTGTAAAAAATGTAAATAAATTTGACGACAAATTAAGTAATCACTATAACGATAGAATTCTGAGTTTCCCTTTACTGAAATCACTCATCATGTCACTCAGCAAATGGGCTCCTAGCTCCATTAATCCTTTTATTCATATAATGATTCACAAACATTTCTGAAGTCACAAATCTCTGCAGCATATAAACAGTGCCTCCTTTACCTTTGAACAGTTTTCAGAATCACTGGGATCACTTAAGTGTCTAAGCTTTACACATTTATCTTTCAGCATTTCTGCTTTGAGCAGGACTGTCAGAATCTCTTTTACAAAACAAATTCCACTGATGACAGCACAGCTCGCACGGTACTATCCTGAACAATGGCATTATTCTTTGCACAGCTCTCAGCTGTCAGCTATCGCACACAATAGATGAGCTTGCCAAGGTCAACCTTTTTCCAAATGCTTTTAATTATCGTATGTAGGAGTTACAACTGATTCATATTGGACATAGATGTAGGATAGCTCACTTGTTCACCTGTCAAGATCCAGATTGAAAAAAGTACATTAGGTATTCTAGAGGGCAGGTATTTCTCACAAGTAAAATAATTCCAGCAACCACTTGACAAAACGGAGGTACATTGTATGGGTTTCAACTGATGATGAAAGAATGCAAACTCACGGGGGAATTATAACGGATGGGCTGGGGTTGGGTGAGAAGTAAAAATTGTAGAAATTTGAAGCGTGACCGCAGCCCGCCTCAAACATGTCCACTTTCGGGTTTAATGGAGGCGAGTTTGGCTGCATGCAAGTAACCTGCTCACCGGAGGTGGGTCGATCATTAGGCCAGGCGGGTTGGTAATTAGCACAGCCATTTACATGATTAGCACATGGTAATGAGGTGATTTTGAATTGATTTCAACTGGCATTTGAATTTAACGCTTCCAGCACGGGGTTCCCGGAGCTCGGGAAACTCGCGGGTGAAATGGAGGTGAGATTGAGCCGCAGTTCATGGGGGTCTTTTAAATTATGATTGCCCGATGTGAATTAGAGCTCAGTGCTTACAGCTGCTTTCTCAGTTCCCTCTGGTAAACATTTTCCAGAGAGTTCTTGTGGATCATACAAGTTTTTTTAAAAGCTTTCAAATGAATAACATCAGGGTGGAGGGCACCATGGATGTTTTTGATAGGACATCAGACAAGGAAGGCAATCACCATTCATGGCAGCGATGTGGTATCGTGGTGGGATCTGCAGGTGCACAAGAGAGAGAGGTGCACCACACAGATCTGGAGAACAGCAGGGAGGAGAGCAGAGTGGAGAACAGCAGAGGAGAGCAACAGAGGGGTCAAGGTCGCAGGAGACACTACCCACGTGAGAGGGTCCACAGACAGAGGCTTGGCTTCCTTAACCTAACTGAAGAGCAGTGCCTACGCAGGTTCAGATTGAGCTGGCTGGTGGTCGCAGACTTCTGCAGCCTCCTTGAAGAAGAGCTGCTCCCTGCTGGATCTCATGGCCACGCATTGCCCGTTGCTGTCAAAGTCACCACTGCTTTCAATTTCCTTGCCTCTGGCTCCTTCGAGTGCGCCACCAGAGACATCTCGAGGGGGTCTCAGTCGGCTGCACGTAAAGTATAAGGCAGGTGATAGATGGGTTGTTTGCCAGGGCGTCCACTTACATCAACTTCCCCTACGACGACAATAGCCAGAATGAGCGGGCAGTCGGTTTCGCCTCTCTGGCTGGCTTCCCACAGGTACAGGGTGCCATCGATTGCACACACGTGACAATCCAAGGACCATCACATCAACCAGGAGAATTCATCAGCTGCACATTCATTCCATCAATGTGCAACCACAAGAAAAGGTGCATGCAGGTGTGTGCCAAATTCCCTGGGAGCTGCCTTGATGCTTTCATCCTGTGGCAGTCCAACATCCCCGATCTCTTTGTACCTGGAAGCAGACTTAAGGGGTGGCTGCTAGGAGACAAAGGCTACTCCCATCAAATTTGACTGATGACACCTGTGAAGAACACCACCAATGAAGCCCAAGAGTGGTACAACATGAGCCATATGACAACCAGATGTGTGAATGAGCAAGCCATCGGAATGCTGAAGATGCACTTCGGGTACCTGGACAGGTCTGGAGGCGCCCTTCAGTACTCACCAGCGAGGGTCTCCAGAACGATCATGGTGTGCTGTGTTCTGCTCAACATTGTGCAGTAGTGAGGATTAGAGGTGGAGGACAACGAAGACACTCAATCATCTGATGACGATTCCGCTGAAGAAGAGGCGGAGGAGCATCCGATGAGGAAGAGGAGGAGGACGAGGAGGATGAAGATGGGGCACCCACCACCAGACCAGCCACTTACATTGCTGCTTGGGATGCCTCAAGTACTCAAAGGTTCAATTAATCACTCAAACTGGACCAAATTAACCATCACATCCCCCGGCCCCCCCCACCACCACTCACAAAGCAGACCTGTAACCAACCATCCACCTATTGCTCATGCCCCAATTGGTCCTGTCAATTCATGTATTCACATTCATCACCATGCAACTGAAAAGGCAAGCTGCCACTTAGCACGCAGGAATGGGCAACATGGGAAAGTGGTGCAAATTAATAAATTTTATGTGAGGTAATAATAAAAGGAAACTTAATAACATAACATTTTCACAAACACCCATGTGCTTATCCTAGGCGAATTAATATTTATTTTTCTTAGTTTGCCTACCACTCCTTCATGGTGCAACCCTTGTGGCTTCAGCAGAGGCAGGCTGCTCAGATCTCTAACTGCTGAGGTGCTCTTGGCCGACGACCTCTGGGTGCTGGAGCCCGTGAGGGTCCCGCCAAAGACTGCTCCACCTATACCTGTGCAGGGGCAGACTCGGCCATCGGAAGGTGAGGCAGCAAGTTGGGTACTGGCTGGAGGGGGAGGGGTGGCAACGGTTGAGACGTGGGAGCGCTTTGAGTGGAGTTCCCACTTCTATGTCCCCTTTCGCCATCATCCCTCTCCTGGGCAAGCGGCACATCACTCCTACCTCTCTGCAGGGGAGCAGCTTGATCAGATCAGGGACACCTTGTAAGGCCATGGCTAAGGTATCTGTCATCCTGTTTAAGGTGGCAGTCATGCTGGCATCCAAAGTCTGCACGGCTATGATCATGGCCTGTATGGACTGGTTTGATAGCCATGCATGAAGTTCCACAGAAATGGCCACTTTCTCCATGGCAGACATTCTCACAATGGCCTGCGGCATCAATCCACAAATGTTCGAGCTGGACTCCTCAATCCTCTCTGCCGTTTTGGAGAGTGTGCGTGGCACATCCGCCAGTACCTTGCTAATATGTTGCCTATAATTCTCCTTTTCATCGATAGCCCCTGGGGTTCAGCATCTGTGTCCAGCTGAGCAGAGCTTGGAGAGGAGTGCGCCCACCGACGCAGACTCTCCACAGCTGTCCCTGCCACAAGTATCTGCTCATGCTCACTTGTGAACTGTGACTCACCAGGTGAAAACTCAACTAGCTGTCTAACAGCACCCACCGAATTGCGAGTATCTGCGCTGGTGCCTGGTAGTACGTCCTGTGACAGTGCACTCTCAGAAGGAATCAGGTCCTCTGAGGAATCGTCCTCAGGAAAGTTGACAGCCTGCTGCGATGCTGCTGTACACGTGAAGGCCCTGGAGGAAAGGAGAAACAGATATGAATTAGTACTGGCAATGTAGCAATGTTGTCACTCAGCATAATTACACTCATCATATTTCACTCATTGCTGAAATCAAGCCAACATGACTGAGTCTTATATAAGATGTGGGTCAGAGATTTTTTAATTCTGTCTGTGCTGTAAACACAGCTGTGAAGTCCCGGTCTCTCCATCTCCGATGGTCAGCGACACAGAGATGCCAATGATCTGTGTTGCCTCTTCCTCTGCATCTGTCAGCTGCACAATCTGTGGCGGGACACCTCCAGTCCTCTCTCTCTCCCTTCTGTTTTGTGCTCGTCTCCTGCAATGGGGGAAACTGTAAGGCACGTGTTCACCTGATGGAGGGAAGGTGAGGGTGACTATCAAGCAGATGCATCACATTGCATAAGGATTGGTGGATGGATGAATGGTGAGGTGAAGAAGTGCTTAGAAAGTGAACGATGGGTGCTCTTCAAACTTAAGTTGGTATGAGGAGTGATGTGCTGGAGTCGGCTTGACAAGACAGAGTGACAGAGTGTACACCGCAGGATGTAGGTGCAACTGTACTCACCTTCCCTGACCTGATTAGGTCATTAAAGCGCTTCCTGCACTGTATCAGGAACAGGGCAAAATGCTCCTGCTGCTGACCTCCTCAGCCATCTCCAACCACACCTTCTTGGTAAGAACAGCAGGTTTCTTCCTCCCATTGCTGGGGAAAATGATGTCCCTCCTCCTCCTGACTGCACCCAACAGTACTTCAAGGAAAGCATCATTGAATCTGGGTGCTGGCCTTGCTCTTCGTGAATCCATGGTAAATTTTAATTGTATCCATGTAATTTATATCAATTAGTGTTAATTGTATTCAGGTGGTGGGTATCAATTGGGGACTCTTTTGTATCTATTTATAGGTGGGAGCTTATCTAGGGGGTGCACAGTGTGTAATGGGGAGCTCTGAGAATAAAGGCTTGGAAGCAACTGAAGACTAGGCTCTAATATTCTATCCTTCACCACCAGGCTATTTTTACATTAAATACCTCCTGGCTCCTCCAAATTCCATTTTTGCATTGGCCCTTTAAATAGTGGACTTCAGATCGCGTCATGCAGATGTGCATCACGGCCGCTGCGCAGCTTGGAGATGCGAAAAATGTGATCATTTAATCAAGTCGAGATTGGAGAATCCGACCTGCTAACTTTACTTTCGGGTTTCGCGCATGCAATTCCCACCCCCCACTTGGAATCCGCCTTTGCATTAATATCGGGGCCACAGAATCAATATGGATTCTGGAATGAAGTGAAGTGAAATTAAGTAGGTAGTTTGGAGTGAAGTGGAGCATGCAGACTGGGGAATGGAATAATTACAGTTGAGGAAGGCCATTCAGCTTATCTAGCTCATCTTTCTATTAAAAACAAGCTACTATTTCACCCTCCTCACCAAATCCAAAGTAGAGTGGATATGAGGTCTGGCGAGGAGCATAGATTGAATGGATGAATAGATAGTCTAGAGTGGAGTTGGGAATGCAGTGAAGTGTGGAATGGGCGTAGACTGAACTGAGTGGAGTATCATGTGTGGAGAGTTAAGTGAAGTAGGCCTGAGTCTATAATGTAATGTAGTTCAGTATGGAGCATATATTCAATGCGGGGCTGAGTGTAGCACATGGACTATGGAATGGAGTTGATCGGGGAAGCATGGATTATGGAGCGGGATTCAGTGTGGAGTGTATATTATAAAGTGGGGTTCAATAAAGTGGGAGTCTAACCACCTCCCCTTGACATTCAACGGCATTTCCATCGCCGAATCCCCCACCATCAACATCCTGGGGGTCACCATTGAAGAGAAACTTAACTGGACCAGCCATATAAATACTGTGGCTACAAGAGCAGGTCAGAGGCTGGATATTCTGTGGCAAGTGACTCACCTCCTGACTCCCCAAAGCCTTTCCACCATCTACAAGGCACAAGTCAGGAGTGTGATGGAATACTCTCCACTTGCTTGGATGCGTGCAGCTCCAACAACACTCAAGAAGCTCGACACCATCCAAGATAAAGCAGCCCGCTTGATTGGCACCCCATCCACCACCGTAAACATTCACTCCCTTCACCACCGGCGCACAGTGGCTGCAGTGTGTACCATCCACAGGATGCACTGCAGCAACTCGCCAAGGCTTCTTCGACAGCACCTCCCAAACACGCGACCTCTACCACCTAGAAGGACAAGAGCAGCAGGCACATGGGAACAACACCACCTGCACGTTCCCCTCCAAGTCACACACCATGCGGACTTGGAAATATATCGCTGTTCCTTCATCGTCGCTGGGTCAAAATCCTGGAATTCCCTACCTAACAGCACTATGGGGGAACCTTCACCACACAGACTGCAGAGGTTCAAGGCGGCGGCTCACCACCACCTTCTCAAGGGCAATTAGGGATGCCAGCCTCGCCAGCGAGACCCACATCCCATGAACGAATAAAAAAAATATGGAGCAGGGATTATGGATTGGGGCAGAGTGTGGATTCCTGAATGTGCCTGAGTGTGGATTATGGGCTATGCGGTGAAGTTGAGTGTGGAGTATGGATTATGGCGTGGAGTTGGATATGGAACATGGGTTATGGAGTGAACCATAGAAGTTCACATCACAGAAGGAGGCCATTTGACCTATCGCGTCTGTGCCAGCTCTTAGTTAGAGTGATACAAAATTAATCCCACTGCCCTGTCCTCTTTACGTAGCCCTACATCTTACTCTGCTTCAAAGGTAACAACAACAACCCAGTGTGTGAACAAATTTTTCCTAACTTCTCCTCATGCTTTCAGTGACAGTTTTAAATTGATGGGATGTCATCACAAATGTCCCAACCAGAAGAAATAATCTTTCCCTATTCAACTTATCAAAACCCTTCATAATTTTAAAAATGACTTGTAACTTCTCTTAGCCTTCCCTTCTCCAGTGAAGTTTAGTATGGAGTACAGGTGATGAATTGGCCTGAGTATGGAGCATGGATTATGGAATGGAGTTGAATATGAAACATGTATTATGGATGAAGTGAGTGTGAAGTGGAGTGTGATGTGTGGATTATAGGGTGGATCTGAATGTGAAGTTGGCAGTTGTGTGGTCAATGATAATAATGGTGTTAAGTAAGGACTGCACAGCTTCTGCCCTTTTTTTGTTTTTCCCATGATTATGAAAGATACATCATTTCGAAGCCCAGTTTTTTAATGTCCTTTCAATCATAAAGAACCAATTGAAATGTTAGGGGTGCTTTTGCAAGGCAAGGCTCCCAGTGTGAAGTGCAGGTATAAGACAGGACTATATTACTGGGCCAATTCTGTGACCTCTGGTCCCATCTATCATGGTTCCATGTCAGAACTGGAACCTTGCAAAACTTCCCCTATTGTGTTAACTACTGGATTACGCTATTCTGTGAGCATCGATTTCACATAATAGGGGTCATTTTACGAATCTGCATCCCTGGTGTGGAGCTTCAGCCACATGAAGAGTATATCAGAAATTTACTGCCCACAATTAAGAACTTGCATTCATCCAGATCCTTTAATATCCTGAGGACATTCCAAGTGCTTCACAGCAGAAGTGTGGTCACTATTGTAATGTAGCAAACAGCAGAGGTGTGGTCACTATTGTAATGTAGCAAACAGCAGAGGTGTGGTCACTATTGTAATGTAGCAAACAGGGCAGCCAATTTGCACACAGCAAGGTCCCAGAAACAGCAATGAGATAAATAACTAAATGATCTATTTTAATGATACTGGTTTAGGGATAGATGTTGGCCGGGGCACCGGAAGAACTCCACTGCTCTTCTTTAAATAGTGTCAGGGATCTTTTACATCCGCCGGAGCCGGCAGATGTGTCCTTAGTTTATTGTCTCGTCTGATAGAGGGCATATTTGACAGTGCAGCAATCACTGAAGAGTCAGCCTAGATTTGTGCTCTAGTTTCTGGAGTGGACCTTCGACCTTCTGACTCAGAGGTGGGAGTGCTATCAACTGAGCCACGGCTGACATCTAATGCTTTGTACTGTCCCTCTAGATTGGAAAATTGGACATGTCACTCCGCTTTTTAAGAAAGGAGAGATGGGGAAACTGGGGAATTATAGACCAGTTAGCCTAACATCTGTTGTGGGAAAAATGCTGGAGTCTATAATTAAGGATAGGGTGACTGAACACCGAGAATTTTCAGTTAATCAGAGAGAGCCAGCATGGATTTGTGAAAGGTAGGTCGTGCCTGACAAACCTGATTGAATTTTTGAAGAGGTGACTAAACTAGTGGTAGGAGAATGTCAATGGATGTTATTTATATGGACTTCCAGAAGGCATTTGATAAGGTCCCACATAAGAGACTGTTAGCTAAGATAGAAGCCCATGGAATCGAGGGAAAAGTATGGACTTGGTTAGGAAGTTGGCTGAGCGAAAGGCGACAGAGAGTAGGGATAATGGGTAGGTACTCACATTGGCAGGATGTGACTAGTGGAGTCCCGCAGGGATCGGTCTTGGGGCCTCAATTATTCACAATATTTATTAACGACTTAGATGAAGGCATAGAAAGTCTCATATCTAAGTTTGCCGATGACACAAAGATTGGTGGCATTGTAAGCAATGTAGATGAAAACATAAAATTACAAAGCGATATTGATAGATTAGGTGAATGGGCAAAACTGTGGCAAATGGAACTCAATGTAGACAAATGTGAGGTCATCCACTTTGGATCAAAAAAGGATAGAACAGAGTACTTTCTAAATGGTAAAAAGTTAAAAACAGTGGATGTCCAAAGGGACTTAGGGGTTCAGGTACATAGATCATTGAAGTGTCATGAACAGGTGCAGAAAATAATCAATAAGGCAAATGGAATGCTGGCCTTTATATCTAGAGGACTATCACCTTAAATCTGTGTCCTCTGGTTACCGACCCTTCTGCCACTGAAAACAGTTTCTCCTTATTTACTCTATCAAAACCGTTCATGATCAACACCTCTATCAAATCTACTCTTAACAATCTCTCTTGATTGGCACCCCATCCACCACCCTAAACATTCACTCCCTTCACCACCAGTGCACTGTGGCTGCAGTGTGTACCGTCTACAGGATGCACTGCAGCAACTCACCAAGGCTTCTTCGACAGCACCTCCCAAACCCGCGACCTCTACCACCTAGAAGGACAAGGGCAGCAGGCACGTGGGAACACCACACACCTGCACATTCCCCTCCAAGTCACACACGATCCCGACTTGGAAATATATCACCGTTCCTTAATCGTCGCTGGATCAAAATCCTGGAACTCCCTTCCTAACAGCACTGTGGGAGAACCTTCACCACATGGACTGCAGCGGTTCAAGAAGGCGGCTCACCACCACCTTCTCAAAGGCAATTAGGGATGGGCAAAAATGCTGGTCATGCCAGCGACGCCCACATCCCATGAACGAATAAAAAAATCTAAGGAGAGGCTCCATGCCAGAAAAACTCCATGCCAGGAGCACAGATTTGTAAAATGACCCTAGATTTTTTTTATAATTTAGTCTTTTTATCAGCTTTTAAATTGATTTCACAATTTGAAATAAAGGTGTGACTAGATACTGTTACCATCTTCCATTACCTTTCCAGTGAAATAATGTTAATAATTAAATAATAAATTTGGATACAATGAACTTTCTTTATAATGACACTGATATAATGACAACCCAGTTTAGTTTGATATGAACTATTCCTTGACAGTATAATTTACAGGTAAAATGAGCTTTGTGCTGTAGATTGAAAAGTCTTTCAAACCTTGCCATAATAGGCATGCTGTTTAGTATGACATATTCTGTCCTACACTAGAACACAGCAGTTGATTCATTTTTTATATAAAGTCCATTCTTCACTGACTAATATCCATCATTTCAATTCATTCATGTTGTGCTAGGTTTGAGTGAAACCTTTGTTCAGTGTGCTGACAAAACGCATCCTGAGTGACACACATAAAAGATGTGAAATCACAACTTAAGAGTTTTTGTTGGCAGAAGCAAAAGATTTTCTGCTCTTAAGCAAGAGAGATGTGTAGCTCGGAGCTAGGATTAAATCACAACAAAAAACAATGGAACACATATTAACGAAGAACTGATGTTTTACAGAACACTTAGCTGTCATTTAACAAAATAAGCATTTTTAGGAACAGAAGAAACCTGGTGGTCCCACCAAGTCTTTGTCTTGTTCAGAAATCAATCCACCTACCCATTTTCTTACCATATTCATCAATCCCTTCTGTTATGATTCCAACTTTTTCATAACGCTTGCTCTCGTGTTCGTAGCTAGATGGCAAATTGCAGGCCAAGTCCCTTGTGAACAAAACCTACATCTTTAATCTTTAACACATATGGACCAGCATGCTCAGGATCAACAAGTAACCTCTATCCATGACATACTGCTCGCTGGAGAATACATGGATGTCCAATATGTTCACCTGTCCTGTCCAACGGTGGAAAATAAGACACCACTAGGCTGATATCCAAATCATTGATAGACACAGGAACACAAGTGGCCAGAGAACTGAACCCTGTGGAAGTCTACCCACTTTCAAGCAATCTGAAAAACTGCCCTTAACTCCTACTCTCTGTTTTCTCCCTTCTAACCTTTTTTAAATCCAGTTTGCTATCCTCCCCTTAATTCCATACTCTTTAATCTAATAATCTTTTGTGTGGTACCTTGCCAAAGGATTTCCTAAAGTCCACGTACACCACATCCATTGCATTTCATCTGTCTATTACCTCTTCAAGGAATTCAATGAGGCTTGTCAAGCACGATTGTCCCTTTTGAAATCTATGCTGTCCACTATACTTCTATTTTCTTTATGTCTCTTTTCAATTTTGGTCCATTGCATCATTGGCAGCAGCCCTCAGGTAGGTCCTGGGAGAGGAGGGGGGGAAGCCGTGAAGGGGCCGATCCGGGGGCCAGCAATGGTGCTGCAGTGGAGCTGGGAGGAGCACTCCTGCACCTCCCGGCTCCACATTCAGGTAGATATTTTTTTTAAAAACATTCCTTTTTGGTGGCGGCCTGTATAGGTCCCTCTAAGGACCGCTGGTTAGACTATATGTAAACCATGTTTTCCTGAACGCAGCTGGCCTGGGCAACCTAATTTTGCATAGGGGGCCTCAAACAAACATCAGTCCCTCTATTTGCATATGCAAAGGCGCCTACAACTCTTTTTCTACCTTCACCAATATGGCGGGCAGTGTACTTCTGGCGCATAATGAGCACTCATGCCCTGCCCACAATCTTGGATGCTTAGGTGCCCATTTTGCACCATCGAATTTCTAGACCATAATTTCTCAGGATTGCCATCCAGGATCCTAGGATGTATCCTATCAGGCCCTGGTGCTTTGTCTTACTTTAACCTGACTAACATCTAAAATTTTCCTTTTATCCATCACGATATCGCACATCTCGCTCGCAACCACTTCAGGAATTAACTTCCTCTTTGATTATCCTTCTCTTTAGTAAAGACCGATGCGAAGTATTTATTAAATCATTCCACCATCTATAAATTGACAATCCTCTCCTCTCAGGCATCGCTCCGCTCTTATCCCTAATCTCCTCAGTTTTAATTTGTGCCCCCCTTTATTAGAAGTTAAGACGAGATATACGCGCCAATTTTCCCAAGTAGGGGAGCCTCATTTATTGCCCAAACAGATTGGGAAATCTCAGGTGTGCTGCCCTTAGTTTCCAGATATACACCTCCAGGGGGTGAGACTCCCTGTTGGCAGTGCAAACGCGGAAAATCAGTTTCTTACTGTCAAAGACAATTTTGAAGAAAACAGGAATTTATCCAAGGCTACATTTTATGAGTTTGCACTCCCATTACAATGCCTAGCTCGACGGGAGAGCAGGTCCAACAATTGGACGTGCAGCTCAGCAAATCTGATTCCTGTCTCTCCCAATTTTTCACTCATTAAGATTAATAACCGGAAAATTTGAACAGCTGCGATTCAGTCGCAATGGCCTCTGTGGCCGATTTCCAATCAGCGATCCTGTCAAGCAAGGCTCCTCAGTGGGAGCACTAACTTGTAAAATTGCAGAATGCAAACCAGCAGCAGAGCTTTAAATTCAATATGACCAAACTTGAAAAACCAATGGATAATTAATAGCTAAAACATAACTGCATAGGACGTAAATGAGAGTGCAGCACTCACCAGCAAATGCCTCCTTCACAGGGGAATAAACATGGTGCTCAGCAGCTTCCTGTCCATGATTCGGCCTATACAGCCTATATTGAACTATAGGTCTATAGAACGTCATGTTATTTTGTTAAAAATTTAAAATAAAACTGGTTTCAAGTGTGAGGTTTAGGTTCATATGGTGGTCTTTATCTTGCAGGAAGCAGACCACTTGGAAGTGGTAGAAGTAGAATCTATTATTACAGCTTTTAAAAAGGAAAATGGATAAATACTTGAAAAGAAAAATTTGAAATACTATGGGGAAAGAGCAGGGATTTAGAACTAATTGGATAGTTCTTTCGGAGAACCGGCACAGGCGTGATGGGCCGAATGGCCTTGTTTCGTGCGGTAAAATTCTATGGCCTAGAAATTCTGACGCACCCATTTCTGGGTGCACGGGGGACACAGGGATTGATCTCCAAGTTCCACAAGGAAACCTCGGGCCCCGAACGTCTCCCCCGACTGCAATCGCCTACCTTACTTACTTAACTGCGGGAACCATTCTCGCAGGTCCTCGGCCGCAGCCTCTCTCCATGCTTGTCTAACTCCTGCCTGACATCATTGACGCCGTGTTTGGGCGGGAGTTGGACTTGGTGTAAATATTTGAAAAGGAAAAATCTGAAAAGTGTGGAGAACTATTTGACCTCTAGTGCCTTTGAGGAGGCCACTTTGGGACTGATGATATAGACGGGGTTAGAGAAGGTGAAGCTATATGCATCCCCCACCCCAGTACAGTCTTCCTCATGCTGTTTCTTCTCCAATCATTTATTTACTGACGTGCTCACTCCCTCTCACTGTAACCCAGGCAAACACTCGAGCATAAAACCATAATACAATGTGTTGCATATAAGTAATATTTGAAAGGGTATCATGCAGACAGCATCCTAACATATGTTACTCTTTCATTTCTATAGGCAGCCCCAAAACACTAGCTGCAACTCTCAATACCATACAAGAAGCGAGCACCTCACAGCACCCTGTGTTACTCATTTCATGCATTGCAAGTCAGTTTGAGGAGGTTGCATTGGGTGAATCATTGAGTATGATTGAGCAGCAGCGTGTGGTTGTGGCAGTGAAGCAGCAGGAACCTGCTGGCTAGAGGTCCGACTCCTGCTACTGATCCCTGTGAAGTTTCAGGTTAATCAATATATTTTCAGCAGGCACCCAGAAGGATTCCAACTTGTGTCTGAGAATTCACCACTGTGGGGAGGGGTGAGAAATAACTCCCGCAACAGCTTAAAAGATCAGGCAGCATTGCTGAAGAACAACAATTTGCAGCTTTCACTGCAGAATCTGCAAGGAGGCTGTGGGGAAAAGTTTGTCAGTGATCCCTAGATCCATTGATGTGCCCGTTACATTTTTGTTTTTTTTCTATATTTCTTTACTTTGGATTTTATGGCTCTTTATCTTAGATCACTCTTGTATCACACTTCACTTTCACTCTCTTGCCTTTGAGAGTCTCTTCACTATCCTTACTATCTAGGTAAATGTTCAGTAATGTTAATTACTTTTAAATTACTAGAATTATTCTGATGTCTCCACAAGACCTTACTTATGTCATGGAACATCACATCCGTCCTCATTCTAGTTTTGATCTAGTAAGCAAATTTACTAAACAATGAGCAAGTGAATTTTTAAAAATTAATTCTCAGGATGTGGGTGTCGCTGGCAAAGCTGGCATTTATTGCCCATCCTCACTTGCCCTTGAGAAGATGGTGGTGAACCTTCTTTGTGAACCACTGCAGTGGTGAAGGTGCTCCCACTGTGCTGTTAGGTAGGGAGTTCTAGGATCTTGGCCCAGCGACAATGAAGGAACGGCGATATAAGTCCAACAAGATGGTGTGTGACTTGGAGGGGATCTTGGAGATGATGGTTTTCCATGCACCTGCTGCCCTTGCCCTTCTAGGTGGTGGAGGTCATGGGTTTGGGAGGTGCTGTCGAAGAAGTCTTGGCAAGTTGCTGCATTGTATCCTGCAGATAGTGCACACTGCAACCAGAATATGCGAGTGATGCATATGTTTAGACTAGTGGATGAAGTGCCGCTCAAGTAGATTGTTTTGTTCTGGATGGTTTCGAGCTTCTTGAGTGTTGTTGTAGCTGCACTCATCCAGGCAAGTGGAAAGCATTCCATCGCATTCCTGACCTGTGCCTTGTAAGTGGTGGAGAGGCTTTGGGGAGTCTGGAGGTGCTTGTCACTTTGCCGCAGAATACTCAACCTCTGACAGCATTTACGTGGCTGGTCCAGTTGAATTTTTGATCAATGTGACCCCCAGGATGTTGATGGTGAAGAACTTGGCGATGGCAATGCCATTGAATGTCAAGGGGAGGTGGTTAGACTCTCTCTTGTTGGAGATGGTCATTGCCTGGAACTTGTGTGGTGCAAATGTTACTTGCCACTTATCAGCCCAATCCTGACTCCATTACTCTTCCTACCCAAGCGGGACCAGAACAAGCAAAACTTTGGCATCCTATTCGACCCAGAGCTGAATTTCAAACCCCACGTCCTAAGTGTCACCAAGACCACTTAGTTCCAACTGCACAATATTGCCTGGTTTGCCCTTGCTTTGCCCCCATTGTCATTGAAATGCTTTTGTCATTGCTAGACACAATTTCTTCAATATCCTCCTTGCTCACCTCCAATCTTCCATAAGATCAAACCTGTTAAAAACTCAGCCGCCCATATCCCATCCTGCACTAACTCCAGCTCGCCCATCACTCCCAGCCATCCTAAATGCATTGAATTTAAAATCCTTGTCGTTGCCTTCAAATCCATGTAGCCTTTTGTGAAGCTTGTATCGCATTTCAAAAGAGAAACAATGAAAGATCATGGCCCAGAATTTACTGTAGCCGTGAATGAATGGTGCCCGGGGTTAGTTAGACATGCCCTTGCCTGTTTAATCTCCATGATATTTTGTGCTGCAAGTGAGAGATGGAACGGCGTGATGCCCCCTACAGGGCATCTGGGATCTGAGTGAACAGGGCAAGCAACTGTGTATCTCCTTAACCAATCAAATTGAAGGATTGTTAAATGAGTCTGAACAAGAAAGTGTAAGTTAGAAGTGAATTCAATGTCAAATCAGGTACAGAAAGAGAAATAAAGAGAGAGGGAAAGAGATTGGATTGAGAGAGAGAAAAGAGAGACAGAAAAAGTTAATAAAAAATTTCAATTTTAATTTTTATTTCTAGAAACCTCCAACAACAATTAAAACCTGAAGGAATGAAGGAGTCCACACTTGTAATCGTTAATTTTCAGTGCCAGAGAGGTTGGCAATAATTAACACTTATCACGCTGTTATAAAGACTGAAATGGACAAGGCATAACTATCTACCATGCAAGTACAGGAACTTCACACCGGCCAATGCATTTGAATGGTGAGTTCGAGTGAGATGCCTTTTTCATGAAGCTAATGCTGGAGCAGCGCATCTCAGACAGCAACTTCTGGATTTTCACGTTTAACCTCGCATCTGCTCTCGCCTGAGGTTGCTGTGCGATTTGTGCATAAATAACGGTGAGCGCAGTTAGCCTCAGCATTATTTTGACAGCAAATTCTTGGCCCATGAATCTAAAAGCTAACCTGTTTCTCTATAAACAACTATTATGTACACAGCTCCCCCTTCTTGTCTCTTTACAAGCTGCGGGAGCTAGCTAAAAATCTACCTGCCTTTCTATGAAGATTTCAGTTTGTTTGATTCAATTCTCTCTTAGGCAGTCCTGAAATTCATCCCATTTTATACTCCTTAGCTGGTTGCCAAGGATTTGATGCGCGATCTAGTTTTTCTTTCTATTTTTTAACATGTGTTTCAGCTTCTTGTTTCGGTTTGGTAGCTTCTCATTGAGATCATAATGTTCAGTCCAGCTATGCATTCCAACCAGCATGAGATTATTTGTGAAGTGTTTGTTATGGGCCTAATGAATATGTTCCATGTTCTTTGTTCTTTCAGTTTTCTGTTATTACATCTGTAACTCGATCTGCAGCTTTTCCTTTGCAGTCCAATTCCAAGCTATTTTAAATGTTTTTGCTCAGCTTTTGGAAGTTAACCGCCCCTCTCTCCTTCTTTAAGACGCTCCTTAAAACCTACCTCTTTGATCAAGCTTTTGGTCACCTGTCCTAATATCTCTTTATGTGGTTCGGTATCAAATTTTAATGGATAACGCTCCTGTGAAGGGCCTTGGGATATTTTACTACATTAAAGACGCTATATAAATGCAAGTTGTTGTTGTTATTGAAGTATCCCAGATTGTCATTGAGTATTGTGCTTTAAATGCCTTTCTGGATCATGAAGTGCAATTTTTGCTCATGTTCTTCAACAGTTTTTTCTTGCGCCCAAAAATAAATTTGCTAAATATATCAGAGAGCTGGAAGCAGCAACTCAGGGTATTGCCACCCAGCTCCTACTCACACCCAGCTCACAATCTTCTTCCTTCCGCTATAGAACTATGTTGAAGAAGTCACAGATTAGAGCCCCGATTTTGTGATCTCAGCAAAAATGAGCTTCTGCTGGCCCAAAACTGGGGCCCAGCAGTGCACAAAATGCAATATAAGATCCATATTAGACTATAGGGAAAGGAAAAGTATGCCCAGAGAGCTTGGTCTGCAGCACATTTGTCTAGGATTGGAAATTCTGCCACAGGAGCAACTCTTAAAAGGGCTGCAGTACACATGGGAGGAAAGGCTGCAATTCTTACCCTATCATGTGGTCACAAAAATAATTTTTTAGCTAAATATTCAATTTTTTATTTTATAGTAAATTATCAACAAAAATAGAGTTCCTAGAATCTGCTTGATATTTTTGGCATGCTGAATTATGAAATTGTTATTATTTAATAGTATATTTGTAAGGTGCAGCACATATCACTTACCAGGGTCTTAAGAGTTGTACAGTGTGCACAAACTATGGTCCATTATATAAGTCATGTGGCTTATTTAATCATTAAAGTAGTGGCCCTGATACTTTGCAAGGGTTCTACCAGTCTCCTGTCGTAACTTACTCCAAGGAGTTATGGCAGGAGACCTGGAGAACCCCTGTGGAGTTTCAGGACCAGACACCTCAAATTGTTTTGAATAATGTGTCATTAGACAGGTTAACACTGGTTTGAATAGCTGTAATCAGAAGCTATTTGGCTTAAATAACGGTCTCCAATTATCACCCCCACTCCCCTCCACTGCCTGATCCTGCAACCACTTCCCACCCAAAGTGATGTTACTCAACAAGTCCAAAAATAGGGCCCTTACTTCTCTCAATTTCTTCATTATACTCGCTTTGCTGACCACTACATGTGTTACAATTTCCTGGCCCAATAATTATCTAGATCTGGAAACTGTACAGTCCTCATTTGTGCAAATTGATGTGAAGAAAATAATTTCACATCTGTCATTTCCTGGTTCTCGATAATATTTCTGCGTAAGTTACCCCTTAAAAAGGACCTATGTGGTCTTCAACATTTCACCTATATCTATTCATTTAATATACTAATCAATCTCCTGTGGCATTGAACACAATAAGTTAGAGAATATGGTCTCTCTCTTACCTGCTCTGCATTGCTGTTTCTCTTTCTGACTCTCCTCCTCTGGTTGTGTGTCTCTTCTTTTTCTCCTCTCTCTTTCTCTCCTTACACATCACCGTCTTTTTCATCTTTTCTTCTTTCCTTTTGAGTGAGGAGTGATGGTTGGCATTGTGTGGTATGGTAGGGAAAGGAGGCACCAGTAGTTACAGGCTGCATTTGCAAAAGTGGTTGTAGGGGAAAAGCAGCTCCTTTTGCATCCCCTCTCCCAATCATGTGCTGTATCCCTTTATCTTCTCACTAGCCATTCCCATTCCTACCAGACTTTTATTCCCATCATTACCCCAACCTGTTCCCCTTCGAACTACCTGCTCAACCCCTTAATCTTTCTCAACCCCTTGCTCCTCTATCACTCTCCTCACCTTTGCCCCTCCATCTACTGCCTCCACTCCCACCGCCCAGGGCAAGTGGTGAGGGGCCATTGGCACTCTACTAGTTCCCCCCATCCCTGCCCCCCATTCAACCCTACCTTTCTAACTATTTCCTTTAAAGAGCTTTCAAAATTCAACTTTTTAAAAAAAAAATCAGATTATAATGAGGAAAGAAACTTCCTGTCTACCTTTCTATCTATTTGTGTCTTTCTCTGTCACATAGGTGTTAAACATTACAATCCTTTTTCACAGGCCTACGCTAATAGCATTGAGCTTTCCAGACTGTCAACAAAACACGAGTATGGTAATTAGCTGGTTTCAAAATCCAAGTGACTTTTTTAATTTGAAATAACGTGAATAAAGATGTATACTTTCTCTCCTCACCCCTCTCTTTCTGCGCATGGCTTGCTTTTACTTCTAAAGTTTATAGAACGCAAAACAAAAGGCTACAACAGTGGTATAATAAGACTGCAATTTTCTCTCTCATACGCACATATTTTTAAAAAAAACAATAAATTTTACCTCCGTAAAGCTTTTGAAATTTCCAGTTTTTCTTTAGATAATTCTGAAATCTTCTATGCAGAAATTGCTGGAAGCTGAAGAAAAAATATTCCTCAGTATAGCTGACTTAACAATACTGGTGTGTCCTGAAAAATTAGACTGCGCAATCCAAATTCAGGTCACAACATCACAGCTCTGAGCAAAAATATCAACATATTTTCATCCACTATTTTTCCTCAATAACTAAAAAATGTTTAGCTGAGAATTAGCGATGGTGCATCGTCAAGAAGGCTGGCCTCCTCTTCCTGGTGGTAGAGGTATCTCCACATTTTCAGCAATTGAAATGGAAGTGAGGGACAAGAGTTAGCTTTTAGTGTGAAGGGTGAGCAGAGAGAGAAGTGGCTGGTGAAAGCAGTTGCAGTTTGTCACAGAGTGCGGAGGGTGAGATTAAAGTAAGAATGGAAAAAAAAGAGGGTAAGGTGTGAAAAAACACTGAGCAACGTCTCCTCCAGCATTGCCAGTCACCATGACCATGACTCTCCTCATGCCTGTGATGGCCAGCACATTTTCTGCCATGGGGGAAGAGGGTGTGCAGGCAGGCTCAGCCTCCTCCGGTGGCAGCCTCTTAGCGCAGGTTGTGCGCGACCTTCTCGTGCAAGAGAAAAGGGTGTGTGTTAGTGACAGTTTTGTGAGATGTTTAGAAAATGTGATAGTCATGGTAGAATAGTTTGTATGCAGTGTGCAAGATTTGAGGTATGGGGAAGTGAGGGTTGCAATAGTGAGTGTGTGAGTATGAGGAGAAGGGGGAGTAGTGAAGTGTGTTACAGTGATTGTAGGAGAGTGAAAGGAACCGGGGCAGTGAATAGTGAGGCTTGAGATGGTGGAGGTATGAGCAGAGAGGAAGAACAGTATTCTTACCTTCACAACTCTGGTGAAGTCATTGAACTTTCTCCGGCATTGCAGCCATGTTCTGGGAGCTTAGCTCCTGACATTTAACCTCCTCTGCGACCTCGTCCCATTGGCGGTGGCGATATTGCCTGGAGAGCTTTCTGCCCCCTTGGTGGGGGACGGTGGGGGGCGGGGGGGGGGGAGGAAACAGGATCTCCCTCCTCCTACCCACTACTTGGTTCAGGACCTCCAAAGCAGCATCGGAGTATGGGTGTCCTGTCTGGACCTCTTGTAGCCATTTTACCCCAGTGCTGTGTTCTGGTAAGCTGTGCAGTTTTAGCTGGTTAAATACCAGTATTACTCCTGCACATACTTTGGGGTCCTTAAGCCTTTAGCTTTCTGGCCTTAGGTATGTGGGATGTTAGCACTTCATATTGAGCAAACAGAAACCCACAAGTGGATGTAGATTTGTTAGTAGGGTGAAATTGAGACTCAAACTTGGTGGTGTATTTCTACCCAGGCAGATACCCAGCTGACCAAAAACAAATGGGAACAATGAGACGATGGCAAATTCCCCTATTGTAAAGCCCAGATTTGACAGCAATGCAGGTTACAAAGCCCTCCTCCAAGTATAAATAAGGGGTCCAAGTCACTCTGCATGAGTCTGCAGAGCACCTCACAATAAAATTAAGAGGTACAAGATACTACACATTAGAAGAAAAAATGGATGTCCTAAATATACTTCGGATGGTGTAGAAACAGCTAAAGTTGAAGTGGAAAATGGATTTGGCAGTGACAGTAGATTTCCACTCAACATGTTAATTCACCGTAGAGCAGCAATAAACAAAATTCTAAATTATATTATATGGGCAGTGAGTAGAAGTTTAAAGGTGTCATGCTAAACCCGTACGATGCTCTGGTCAGATTGCACCTTCAGTACTGTGTTCATTTCTGGTTACCAAGGGAAACAGACAAGCCACAGAGAAGGTACAGATAAAAGGCAAGAGGATGATCCCTAGCATCAAAAGAGTGAGTTGTTTGAAAATATGAGAAACTGGGGTTGTTTAGCATTGAAAAGAGGTGACTGAGAGAGGACCTTATAAAAGTGTATGATATTAAGCAGCATAATTCGGGTTAATCTGGAGCACTACATAGAGGTGTGCCAAGATACTAGAACAAGGGGGCACACAAAACTGGTGAAAGGAAAATTTAGGACAGATGTCAGATCTTCTTCACACAAATAGTGGCCAACATTTAGATTGGTTTTCCATGTACAGCAGTGGGGGAGGAAAAAACCTTAGAATCATTCAAGAGACAGTTAGATGATGTGATGCGGGTCTGTAGGCCTTCTATTCTGGATGGATAAGCTAAATGACTTCCTTCATCTGCGATCTTGCAGTCAATCCTGTGACAAGCGTGAATGATAGTCCAAATGCTTGTTAATCCTTCTTGCAGCACAGACTACAATCTACCCCTATTGTCAGTCAATCCAACATTGAGAGCTGAATGCACTCTATACCAAGATGCAGAGCAGAATGTAATTCAGCACCTAGGCCAGTTAAACTAAGAGTTATTAGATTGCAAACTAGCCTTTATATCACCTAAATTCCTGCCAAGTAGGAATCTAATAGATCATGCAACCCAGTAATGGAACTTATCAAGTCTTTGCATGCTTGTCTATACCACTCCATGCATACCGAGCACATCATTGTGCAAGGAGGAATGTAACTGCTGTGCATTTCTGCACTGGATTGTTGTCTCCGGTGTCTACTTTCACATCTGTCCTGGCAACATAATTCTCTCCCTTTAGCTGGGTCAAGGAGGTTGCTTCACGCATCTTCATTCTGTTAATGTGGCCTCCATCTCCTTTGAATTGCTGCGTACATCAGCTGAACACAGATACATTGGGGTGTGCATCTAACAGAGTTGTCATAAAAACACAATATAGCCATGTTTAAACAGATTCAAATGCCTAGACAGATCAGGGGATGCCGTACAATACAGCCTGGCCAAAGTCTCCCACATCGCTAGTCCATTGCATACGCCACAACTTTCTAGTACATTAAGGCATCAACATAGAACACAGGAGGAAGGCAATGAACATCAGCAAGGAAAGGATGTAGAGGAGATGGAGCAAGCTAAAGATACAGTTATTGAACCACCATTGCCAGCTGTTGGAGCCATTCACCACGTTACCATTGAGGAGACCTTCTTGTAATTACCCAATCCATACTTTGCATGAATAGTCCTTTCACCATACCCTCAACAAATGTGACCTACACAATTCCTACTGCCTAAGATCCCATTCCTGTTACCTACCAATACAGTATAGAACCGTAGAAGCTTACAGCACTGAGAGACCATTCAGCCCATCATGTCTGTGCCAGCTTATTGCTAGAGCAATCCAAAACTAATCCCACTGTCACCAGATAGCCTTGTACCTTCTTCTGCTTCAATTATTTATCAATTTTCCCTTAAAACTTAGTGGTCTGTGCCTCAACCACTCCCTCTGATAAAACATCCTATGCTCCAACAACCCTCTGTGCAAAAAAATGTCTCCTAACCTTTTTCATTTTCAGTGACAGTTTTAAATTGATGACCCCTCATCACCGAGTTCCCATCCAGAGGAATAGTCTTTCCCATTCACTCTTTCAAAAGCCTTCATAATTTTAAACACATCTATTAAATCTGCTCCAGTGGAAATATGTATCTCAGTTTCTCCTCATAACTATAGTTTCCCATCCCTGGCATAATTCTGTTAAATCTATGCTGTTTGCTCTCTACGGCTTTATTGTCCTTTCTATAAAGGAGCACCTAGAGGGGCAGACAGTACTCTAACTGTGGCCTAAGCAATTTTTTGTGCAAATTTATCATTTTTCTTATTCTGTGACTCTAGGTCTAGTTATTAAACTCAAAATGTTATTGGCTTTTTATGGCTTTATATATTTGCAATCGCACTTTGAGAATTATGTATTTTAACCCCTAGGTTTCTCTGTTCTTCCACACCCTTCAGCAACTTTAAATTAAATATATACCCCATTTTTAAATTTTTCTCTCAAAATATATTACCTCATACTTATCCACATTAAATTGCATCTGCCACCTGACTGAAAGAAAGACTTGAATTTATCTAGTGCCTTTCACGACCTTAGGACATCCTAAAGCGCTTTACAGCCAATGAAGATCTTTTCAAGTGTAGTCACTGTTGTAATGTAGGAAACGCAGCAATCAACTTGCACACAGCAAGGTCCCACAAACAGCAATGTGATAATCTGCAGATAATCTGTTTCAGTGATAGTTTGAGGGATAAATATTGCCCAGGGCACCAGGGAGAATGGCCCTGCTCTTCATCAAAGTAGTGCCATGGGATCCTTTACGTTTCTGTTGAAAGGGCAGACGGCGCCTCAGTTTTTAACGTCTCAACTGCAGGAGAGAACCTCCAATGGTGCAGCACTCCCTCAGCATTTGCTGAAGCCTCTGAAGTATGACATGAACTCACAACCTACTGACTGTGCTGAGAGTGCCACCAATCTGCCTACATCCTTAAGTCTTTTATAGTCCTCCTTGCTGTTTGCCAAATCTGCTACTTTTGTGTTGTCATCATATTCAAGATTGTGCTCCCTTTGCCCAAGTCCTAATCATCTATATATACACAGAGAACAAAAGTGGACCCATCACTGATCTCTGAGGAACACCACTTCTAACACTTGACCAATCTGAGCAACACCCATTTCCTGTCTGACAACCAACTTTCTATCCATTCTGCAAGACTTCCTCATACCATATTCCTGAATTCTTATAACAAGCCTCTTATGACGTATCTTATTGAACACCTTCTGAACTCCATATTCACTATATCTACTGCATTACTCTTATCTATCCAGACATTTCTTCAAAATACTCTATTAAATTTGTCAAACAGAGCTTGCCTTTAACAAATCCACACTGGCTGTCCTTGATTGACCCATGCATTTTTAAATGCTCACCAATTTGATCTTGAATAATGGATTCTAGGGGTTAGCCCACAAATAACATTAGGCTAATTTGTCAATTATTTCCCAGTTTGGTGCTCTCTCCTTTCTTGAACAGAAGTGTTAAATTGGTTACCCTCCAATGACCTGGCATAATTTGCATACTTAAGGAAGATTGAAAAATTGTGGTCGAGCCTCTGGTTCATAAGCCTAGGATATATGCCATTTGGGGCAAGTTAGTTTATTTGCCTTGAGTTCTGCTCTTTTTTTCCCAGAATCAAGTCCTTTTCAACAGTTATCTCTAACAACTGCTCCGCATCCTCCTGTAGTATACCTACATTCTCACCTCTATAATTATTTGTAAAAACTGGTGCAAAATATTTATTTAGTATCTCTTGCCATACCTTCATCCTCCACAATTAAAATTCCCTCTTTATACCTGAGCAGCCCCATCTTCTCTTCAATTCTTTTATTTTTATATGCCCTTACTATTTCCTTTTATAGTCATTTCTAGCCTTCTCTCATATTCCCTTTTATACCTTTTAGTCTCCTTTTCCACTTTCTATATGCCACATGATTTTCTTTAGTATTGTTAGCCCTAGTTTTAATCATATGCCTCACTTTTAAGTTTCAGTTTAGTTTTAATCTCTGTTTATCCAATACTGTAACAGTACAAGCAGCACAACAGTGTCCAGCACCACAACTGCTCTTTAAATATGCCATCCACCTACTAAATCTAATTGCCCATCTATCTATTATTCTGTAATAATCTGCCTTTTTTGAAAATCGTCCATCTGCAACTATGCTATAAACAGTTTATCTACCTACTGTTACATAAGTAGTCCATCTACTTAATATCTTCTAAATAGCCCATCTATCTTCTACTCTGTAAATGGCCCTACTACCCACTATTCTATAAATAGTGCATCTACCTACTATTGGATATTAGTCTACCTCTCTACTATTTTATAAATAATGCATCGCCCTACTGTTCTATAAATAGTGCACCTACCATATTGTCTACAAAATGTGTTTTCCGGAAGCTCTTATATGTCAGCCGTTTCCTCAATTTTGATTTGTTTGTATCACCACGTAGTTACTTACAAGTTCAAACACCTCATTTCCTGCTAGTTAAGCTATTTTAATTAATTACTGAAATCATCTCTGCCTCCTATGCTTAATTTACTATCACAGATAAATGACCAGACATGAATTTGGACAATCTTATCCATTTGTGGTAAATATGCATGAACTGTACAAATCTACTGCTGTAAGTGCTTTAGCACCTCCGGCCAGATCCATCTCCGCTCCAAAGCTGAGTCTTGTTATGTATAAGTGGAAAGTGGAGAAATATTATAAACCATATTTTTGAGTTAAAGGTCCCAACACAGCCAGCTAGGTTCAAATATTAGGAAATTAGCCACAGTGACCAACGGATCTCGTTGTGTTTTCTGTCCAATGCCTTTTTCCTTTTATAAACAGCAATGTTATCTTACAGAGTTTCCATATATTATATGAGAGAGAGAGAGAGAGAGAGAGAGATATTCCCATATATATATATATTTTGTATATATATTTCTACTGGACAGCTTAGTGAATAGCTAATTTGTTAATGATTTGCTATGCTTCCTAGGAGCTAACTTTTTCCAGCATAATAAGTCCGAGTATGCCCCCTGCAGTAAAAACAGAGACTGTCTGCTCAGCAGAGAGAAATTGTGATGACAATTTCAAAAAATGCAGTAACAAATTATCTCTATGGTGGTTTGGTAAAAACAATAAAGTGAATACATCCATATTTTCAATTAATGACTGCCTACAATACTGAAAAATAATTAAAATGCTTTTAGGAAAACAGTGGTTGACTGATATTGTCAGTTAAAATTTGAGAGTAATTGTGAAGTTACAATTGCATGACTTCAAACAAACATGATGGTATTTCTAAAGCAAAATACTGCGGATGCTGGAAATCTGAAATAAAAACAGAAAATGCTGGAAATACTCAACAAGTCAGGCAGCACCTGTGGAGAAAGAAACAGAGTTAACGTTTCAGGTCCATGACCTGTCGTCAGAACTGAAAGAAGTTAAAGATTTAACAGTTTTAAGCAAATACAGAGTCAGGCAAAGGGTAGGGGGTGGGGGAGGAAAGAACAAAAGGGAAGGTCTGTGACAGGCTGGAGGGCAGGAGTTATTAAATGACAAAAGGGAGGATGGTGCAAGGCAACGAGGGTGGCAATGGAAGAGTAAAGAAACAAAAGATGGGTCTACAGGAGCTGTAAATAGCAACAGCAGAACCATTAACACACCTGCTGTCCGAAAAAATGGGAGCAGAGGTTATGATCTGAAGTTATTCAAATCAATGTTGAGTCCGGAAGGTTGTAAAGTGCCTAATCGAAAGATGAGGTGCTGTTCCTCAAGCTTCCGTTGAGCTTCATTGGAACAGTGTAAGAGGCTGAGGACAAAGAGGTCAGGATGGGAGGGAGATGGGGAATTAAAATGGCAAGTGACCGGAAGATCCGGGTCACTCTTGCGGTCTGAATGGAGGTGTTCAGCGAAGCAATCGCCGAATCTGCATTTGGTCTCCCCAGTGCAGTGGGGAGATGATGATATTTCTGTCAGGGGAAAGGATAACCTCAGCTACTTTGCAATAAAATTGTTCTGTTCTAAGTCTGTATTTTTGACTGGTGTCACAAGTAAATGGTATAACATGGAAAGGAGCCAGAATACTTTGTGAAATACTGTAATGACTGCTACTGGAAGTGATTGTTTTTTGTCTGAGAATGTCAGTATTTACAATGAGTTGGAGAACTTATAAATAATTGGTACAATAAGTGTAACCTGGCCTCCATAATAGGGAAGGTGGGATGGACAAGTAATGGCCACATTAAAGGGCTTTACACTCCACTTCTTCTGTCTACAATTTTCTCATTAGCTCACCCAGAGTTGTTGGAAGTACATGCCGGCCTTGTTCCTTCAAATCCCAATAAACTCAGACTCAATGACTGGCAAAAATGAAGATGATATTACCCAATGCATTCACTACCATCCCAGAGTAGCTGGTAGCAAAAAGGTCTGTAATTTTTGGCTCCACAGCACAACAAAGCTATCAAATGTTCTGTATTTGTCAGGCATCTCATACGACATCTCTCATGTGCGTACCTTTCCGGTGATTCATGTCTCCTGCTTTCATTTGCTCTCCAGCAGGGCTGAAACAGAATTCAAAGTGATAGTGAAAGCCCTCAATTAAAACATTAGGAACAAAAGTCTTAATATGGAGCTTTTACTACTACAGTGAATTCTGGAATAACCCTCCCTGCATAACTGTCTTTTAATTCCCCTCCCTTTCCAGTGAGAGAAAGCAAGAGGAAACACTTGCAAATCCTACATTCAGCAGACTGTGAAGATGATAAGAAATACAGACCATGTCCACTGCTAAATCTTTTTTTGATACAGGGCACAATCTTGAAACACAGACATGATTGCATGGTACTCCCTAACCTCTTTGATAGATATCCATTACTCCACTAGACACCCCAAAATCAATTCCCAAAACCTCCCTAAATCAGATACCTTTAACCTAACTCCTAACCAATATCTTCTACTTCACTGTCCCTAATCGAGGACAAAACCAGGATTGAGGATGTAGAGAGCAAGTATAAATAAGGCCCGATTCCTAAATCCCTTCTTCCCACATTTCTAAAGATGGCCTTTGGCAGATTGATCTTCCCAGGCACTGTGTAAGCCTATATATAATTGCGCTGCTCGGTTCATGAGAATTCCCTAGAGCCCATTATAAAATAAAACTAAACTGTTTGCATTTTTAAATCTGACAAGCAATTGTTACAGAGATATGTACAGCACCCTCTAGTACTGGACAAAACCAGTGTCAGTTTCTGGAGTTGAAAATATAAATGTTGTGAATAGCAGTAAGTTAAAGTAATTTACTCATGTTCAACAGCAGTGCCTCTACAAATGAAAGATATACTTTGCGTACTATGAGAAGTAACCCAACTGAAAAATCACAGGGATACCTATTCCTTCAAGCCTGTGGTGGGTGTCAATAGCAAGCCAAAAGAGCTGAATAATAAGGAGTTATTATTTTGGCTCACACATTTCCAATGCAAAAAGTTTCCTTCCATAAGCAAACTCTTGCTCGCTATGAACCAAAAAGTGACATTATCAATGAATTAATATGGAATGATGTAGCCAGGTAATCAATGAAACTTTATATTGTTACGTAGCATATTGGATATCATGTAGGAATTCCAGTACATCTCACGTCCTTTCAGAAGACAAATAATATTAGCCACAGGAGACATCTGTAACAAGCTAAACAATTAAACAGGTTTATTCATGAATAGTTACTTACAGAAGAAAGTATTAAAAGCAAAATAATGAAATCATTCCAAAAACAGAAGCCTGGAACAAATTCATGAACAGTTAGGCAGACAAAATAGGCAGATCCTTTCTAAACTTATTTGCAGACCTGGAGACAAAAATACTTTTCAGAAAGAAATAACAGGCTAATTCCTCAGAGAACAAACAGAGCAGTCTGTGCACATGCTTATGCAGTCACATTCCATCCCTGTGCTTCATGGCCAGACTAATACATGAAATGTGCTGGATTTTTATACTCATAAAACCGTTTGAAAAATAGGCCATGCTTTGAAGGTCAGTCTGTGGGACAGAGGTAATTGAACAGTGGCAACAGTCTTCACAATCTACGAGCATAAATGTGGAGATGCCGGTGATGGACTGGGGTTGACAATTGTAAACAATTTTACAACACCAAGTTATAGTCCAGCAATTTTATTTTAAATTCACAAGCTTTCGGAGATTTTCTCCTTCCTCATTTGCCTGAGGAAGGAGAAAATCTCTGAAAGCTTGTGAATTTAAAATAAAATTGCTGGACTATAACTTGGTGTTGTAAAATTGTTTACGAGCATAAAGGCATGATGGTACCTGTCTGCATTTGGGCTGTTTCACACATCCATGGACACTTAGTTCAAAGCACCATTAACTCAAATTGACCCTCTTTGGATTGGGTCTCTTTGATTGAATTACAGTAATTGTTTCCAGTGGCACATTCACTTTTAACGAGTTTTGCAATAAAAATATTCATGCATTAAGGGTACACAGCCCCTTCAAAGAACTTCTGTCTCTCAAAGTCAACATGCTTGCTTCTAAATAATTATGCAACCCCCACCTTGAGTGTGGCTTTTTAAAACCTATTTTAGTCTAAGAAAGATAAAGAGAAAAGAAAAATAAGAAACCATGGACAAAACATTCCATTTCTAGTCACAGAAAGGGACTAAGAGAATATGATGATTCAGACTGAAAAGCTTTAATGAGTCAGGAATTTGAGCTTCATTTCAAATGGACAGAAAATCCTGGGTTGGAAGTGTGGAATTTCCTTGGAGCACAGAAACTAGAAAATCTCCCCTTTCATTTTTTTAAAACCAGTTCTGTATCTTACTAACTGCATTGAGGGTAGATGGGTTTAAGAAGTTTAAATGTTTTTGATCAGTCGTGTTTTAGATAACAGTATTGTTATTATAAAAATACAGTATCTGAGGAAATAATGCAAATGTAAGAAATCTTACAACACCAGGTTATAGTCCAACAGTTTTATTTGAAAATCACAAGCTTTCGGAGATTATCTCCTTTGTCACTCACTCACCTGACGAAGGAGATAATCTCCGAAAGCTTGTGATTTTCAAATAAAACTGTTGGACTATAACCTGGTGTTGTAAGATTCCTTACATTTGTCCACCCCAGTCCATCACCGGCATCTCCACATCAGAAATAATACAAAATAGTGCTTTTTGTTCAGGTGGATATGAAAAATATGAAAGTGGCTAAAGTGTAATATTTCAATTCATTCTATTGCACCTCAATTAGTGCATATAGAAGCCAATAATGCAATGGAAAATGTTGCATGGATTCAGGCACCAGAACCATAACCATGTTATTGGGCAGAGATCTGAAGCCGACTCCACACCCCATGTGCAACGCACATGGCAAAAGTTGAAAGGCTGATTTGCAGGGAGATCGCTCAACATAAAGCCACTCTTCATGGCAGGACCATAGACTCCAATACCCAATCTGTGAATCATGCCAGCTCCTCCAGCCAACTTTTAAAAAAAATACAGCTCTCAGAGCAGCCAGCTGTCATTTAACAGCTGCTGTCACAATCTTGGCGCTTCCCCAGCACGTCATACGAGTGCGACTAAATATTTAAATTAGCCCACATTTGCAGCCAGTACCCAATGTGTGGCAGTCCTGGCACCATACTATTAGGACTGCATTACCAGCCCCATAACGTGCACTTTTTAAACTTTCATCAATTTTAAAATATTTCTCCAATTGTTCTTCCTAATTAAAATAAATGAGAGAGGGTTGCCTACACTTGGTATCAAGACCATGATCTATTCTGATGAAGTAGTGCTAAGATAGAAGAGCTCTGAACTAATTTACTATAGTGTAAAGTATTATGAATATATAAAAGAGGACAGGAACACATCAGGTGCTCTATCAAACTTACCCTATCCAGATTAGGTGGAGCCTCGTGCATCATCATCCCACAAACATGCCCCCCTCCCCCATCTCATAATTTCCTGGGAGAGGCAAAAATAGCAAGAAATCCGAGTCCAATTTAGGAAAAACCCTGGCAAATTCTTTCACTCAAAAGGTAATTAAGCAAAGTTCCATCAGACTGCATTAGCTCATTTGTATCACCAATTCCAACCACACTGCAATCTACTTTTTATAACTTGAAATAGCCTCCTTTCTCTAGAACTTGTCCAGCCCCCTTTTGAAAATCCACAAAGAATCCATACTCACCAGACACTTCAGTCATTTATTCCAGAGGTCAGTGACTTTGCTATCCTAACTCTTTGCTTACGCATTTTATACTCATGCCCCTTGATTCTCCCATCCCTATTTAGCCAAATAGCGTATTCAACCAGACAGAATCTATTCCCTCCATGATTTTAAAAACCTCAACAATATCTCCTCCAAGTCTTAATTTCTCCAAAAGAAATAAAAAGCTCCAATTCCTTGAGCTTAATTTGTCACCATGCATGTCTCCCTACAGTCCATAGGAACTATCCCAGAGCCCAAAGACCTGTTAAATATAGAAGCCAGTGGCTAGCATACTAGACCTCCCATTTCTTTCAGCACTCTGAGGTAAATGTTATTAGATCCAACAGGTTCGATCAACCTTGAGAGCCTTAACCCAAGCCAACACCATTTCTTAATTTAATCACTATGGAATCAATTTTGGGAGGATGTGTAACTGGCACACTGACAACTTAGCATCATCTTCAGTAGTAAAAATAGATCCAAGTATCCAGTCAGCATTTCAGCCATATCTTGGTCTTCAATCTGAACCTGCCCTGCTGAATCTCTCTAAAAGACCTGTGCAGTCCTTAATCACTTTCTGACTTGACAAAACTGAGAAACCTTTACATCACTACATCTATCCACAATCCTGCCATTTTGGCCTAATAATGCCTTTAGGTAATTTCCACTGTGTCTTATACCTGGCCCTACTTTCTTGATGGTTATTCTCTTTATTTGGTGTAATATTGCTTTCTGATATTAATTTGGCTACAAACCTCTCTATTCAGTAGTTTGGGTTTCACTTTACTACATTTTCACTTGAAGAACATATATGCTTCCTTTATCCATTTGAATGAACTCCCATTTACCTCCCATATTAGAGTCCTTTGAGAAACATCCCCAATCAACCTTTCCCAAATCTTCCCTCAATATTGATAATTCAGACATCCTAAAGTCTGAAACTAATTATCTGCAGCAGTAATTTGCCTAGCCAGCTGAAATCTGATAATACAATCATCACTATGGCCCAGATGCTCCCCCACATGAAGCTCAGATATCATCCCAACGACACTGATAAGGACTAAATACCATAGATTATTTTCTCCAACATGCTCAAGAAGCAATTCGTAATAGCATCAACAAATATTTCTGTGTTGCCTCCCTCTAGACTTCGTTGCCTATCAGACAACTAACAGGTTAAGTAATTGTAAGTTCCTTCTAGTTTGCTCATAAAATTCCTTATCTTGTTGAACCTGTTATCCTGGAGGCCTCCAACTAAGTATTGGGAAGACCAAAGCCATTGTCTTCGGTCCCCGCCACAAACACCGTTCCCTAACCATCTCTCTCCCTGGCCACTGTCTGAGGCTGAACCAGACCACTTGCAACCTTGTGACCCTGAGATGAGTTTCCGACACATATCTGTTCCATCACCAACACCGCCTACTTCCACCCCCTTAACGTCACGCATCTCCGCCCTGCCTCAGCTCATCTGCTGCTGAAACCCTCATCCATGCCTTTTTTACTTCTAGACTTGGCTATTCCAATGCTTTCCTGGCCGGCCTCCCATCTTCCATGCTCCAGCTCATCCAAAACTCTGCTGCCCGTACCCAGCTCGCACCAAGTCCCGTTCACTCATCACGCCTGTGCCTGCTGACCGACATTGCTCCCAGTCCAGGAACACCTCGATTTTAAAATTCTCATCGTTGTTTTCAAATTCTTCCATGTCCTCGCCCCTCCCTATTTCTGTAACTTCCTACAACCCTCCGAGATCTCTGCTCTCCTCCAATTCTTGCCTCTTGCACATCCCCGATTTTAATCGCTCCACCATTGGCGGCCGTGCCTTCAACTGCCTAGGCCCTAAGCTCTGGTATTCTCTCCCTAAACTTCTCCGCCTCTCTACCTCTCTCTCCTCCTTTATCACGCTCTTTAAAACCTACCTCTTTGACCAAGCTTTTGGTCACCTGTCCTAATATCTCCTTATGTGGCTCGGTGTCAAATTTTGTTTGATAATCGCTCCTGTGAAGCGCCTTGGGACGTTTTACTATGTTAAAGGTGCTATATAAATACAAGTTGCTGTTGTTGTTGTATAATAGGCGCCAATTAAGACCAACTGCCTGATGCAGCTGCACTCAAATTGTGAGATTCTCCTACTGACACAGCTGCCAATCAATCACTGAAGTCAATGATCCTGGGGTTCCTTTCCAACGACCTTGTAAAAATAGGTAGTAAACCAAATACCACATCCCTGGCATATTTATTCTTAAAGTTGTTAATCATCCTGTAATGATTTTCCTTTAAAAGGCAGACTCTCTATCCACGCTGTCATTTGTACCAACATGTAAAGCAATTACATTCATTGAGGCCACCACCTTGCTGTCTACATCCTTCACCTTAGCCCCCAAAAAGCACATAACTGCCCTGGTTAATAACTTACCTTCTGCATATTTTACTGTCTACATATTGGATTACAGGGTCACAAATTAACAAGACTTATCTTATTTTTTTTAATGCGGTACCTCTAATGTCAGCTCTGCACCTTCTTCTTCCTTTTGGCTGGTTGATTAGGTATTTCAGGATATGCGGTGGATGTATCCAGTGAACTGTTAGTAGTTTGAGACGTATCCTCAGTTATCTGCGAACTGTCCAATTCATTAAGAACATAAAACAGAATACAGTACTGCTTTATGTAGAATCATTTGGACTTTCAATGATATATATAAAAACTTTCACATGGTATCATTATAAAAAAAGTCATTAAAAACTAAGATCACTATAATATAATTGATGGAAAAGGATTTTAAATAGGCAGTGTGTAATTCTAAACTGTCTCACTTCAGACTATAACCTAATCTCCAAACCTAACCACACAAATTCATCAATAATTACAAACCACATCAGCAAAACAAAAAAAAGACAACTTTTCTTTACCTTTATTTACTGTCATGTGCCATTGGTGAGGATCAATACTTGCAAGAACTGAAAAAATATAAAAACAATACAACTCATAAGCTTTGATTCTTTGACACCCCTGCACTTTGTCTTATCACTGTTGCATCTGCCTGTTAATTTGCAATTACTTTTCAACAAGTGTGCTTTGACAACTAATTAGCACATTTGTTATGAACAAACATCCATTTGTTTTCTTCAAGTACCTTTGATCCTATAAAACTAAAAAAGGGAACTGGTTGATGCAATGGCCTCTTGCATCTGGTTCAAATCCAATCCAATGATGGGATGAAAGTTTCCTCTGTCTGGTGGCTGTGAGGGTCCTAGGTGGAATGCATTTAGATAGTGCCATTCAGTTCCCAGTTAGCATAACTCTACAGCACAAAATTCCCCCCAATTCGGCACTAATTGGCAATCCCAATCAGAGAGGTCACAGGATGGTTGGTGTGGAAAATGGAAAAAAAAAACTTCAAACTGGCACAGACGGTGCTCTTCTGAGTTTGCAGCTAAGGCACATTCCTGAGGCAGAGTGGAGGAAGCTTTACCTGATCTGGGAGTGCTTGATGATGAATGAAACAGGAAGAGTTCCATTCCCCAGCAACAACATCTCTCATCTTGATGAGCACAAACATTTAGAATAAAAATGAAAAAGTGGAAGTCTGAAGGAAAAACAGAAAATGGCGGCAGCACACAGCAGCTCTGTCCAAATCTATAAAGAGAAAACAAAAGTTAAAGTTTTCAGGTGTAATCCATCATCAAAACTGAAATCTGAGACACTTGGAAATGCTCTCAAGGCCATTTTAGTCTCTTGTTGCAATCTGAATATTACTTCTAAAACAGTTTTCAGTTCTGACAAAGGGTCTACACCTGAAACATTAATTTATTTTTTCTCTTCAAAGATGCTGACGGACCTGTTGTATATTTTTAGCATTTTCTTTTTTTGCATCGACCCTAGAAAGTTTCTTCCCAAAGAAAACACATTATCTTCACAGTTCCCTTCCTGAATACACATTGCAAAATTCATTGGTCACAGCAGATCTGTTCAAAAAGCAATGCATCAGAAATGTTCACATTCCGACAAGAGACCAGAATAGCATGAGGCAGTGTTCTTAAGTTTCACATTTTTCCCACGATTCTCACAGAATTCAAAGGATTTTCATGATTTTGTGTAACTTGCAGCTGCCAGAAACTGAACTGTGACAGAGATGCACTCCTGGACTATCTGCCTTTATATAAAATGTAGCTACGTCTTCCTGCTATGACTGTCTCAATGAATCACAGGATACTGCTGCGAGGTAGAGCTATCACAGACTTTACTGCATATGAAGCCAGTTAATTCACCCTGCTTTATGGATTATTCATCCAAGAAGGCTTACCTGGCTTTTGCTCAGGGCATCCACAGAGATACTCCACAGTTACAAGATGTTGTACAGAAAAAATTGCAACCATCTCTGTACTGTCAGACTCTTTGTCCAACATCAAGTTGTAAATGAGCCAAAGGTTTGCCCAAATGAAAAATGAGGAGACCGAAGGCATCTTATTTGACTTCTGCCAAAATCTCTCTACCTTTACTATGATTCCATCCCCCTCCTTTGCTGCTCACTCAGGCTGAACCAGATGGTGCTCAGTTCAAGTCTGGGCTGAACTTCAAACCCTATATGCAATTCATCACCAGGACTACATACTTCCATCTTGCAATACTACCCAACTCTGCTTTTACCCCATTCCCACTATTGTTGAACCTCCCAGTCCATGGTATTGTTATCTTCACACTCTACAGCAGCAGCAGGGCCTTTTTAAATTTAACAATGGAAGCAGAGCCTCTGTTGCAAGAGTGGGGCCAGCAGGATCTGGGAATTTTTAAAAAATTTTACAGTGGGAGCGGAGCCAACAGGAGTTGAGGCCAACCTGGGGGAAAAGCAGAGCCAGATTTCGATTAATAATTTACAGCTAGCACAACGGTCAGGAGCCCAGCAGGCACTGAGGAAATTTTTCTTCAAAATTACATCGAGGCTGGAGGTACACTATCTACAAAGAAAGAAACAAAGACAGAACTTGCATTTATATAGCACCTTTCATGACCGTAGGACGTCCCAAAGTGCTTTACAGAGCCACATATCCAAGTTTGCTGATAACACAAAGATAATTGTAAACAATTTTACAACACCAAGTTATAGTCCAGCAATTTTATTTTAAATTCACAAGCTTTCGGAGATTTTCTCCTTCCTCAGGCAAATGTTTCAAGATCTCATTTGCCTGAGGAAGGAGAAAATCTCCGAAAGCTTGTGAATTTAAAATAAAATTGCTGGACTATAACTTGGTGTTGTAAAATTGTTTACAATTGTCAACCCCAGTCCATCACCGGCATCTCCACATCAACACAAAGATAGGCAGCATTGTAAGCAGTGCAGGTGGAAGCAGAAAATTACAGAGAGATATTAATAGATGAAGTAAAGGGGCAAAACTGTGGTAAATGGATTTCAATGTAGGCAAGTGTGAGGTCATCCACTTTAGACCAAAAAAGAATAGATCAGTGTACTTTCTTAATGGTGAATAGCTCAAAACAATGGAGGTCCAAAGAGACATAGGGGTCCATATACATAGATCATTAAACTGTCATTGACAGGTACAGAAAATAATCAACAAGGCTAATGGAATGCTGGCCTTTTTTCTAGAGGACTAGAATACAAGGGGGTAGAAGTTATACTACAGTTATACAAAGCCCTGGTTAGACCACACCTGGAGTACTGTGTTCAGTTCTGGGCACCGGGCCTTAGGAAGGATATATTAGCTTTGGAGGGAGTGCAGCATAGATTTACCAGAATGATATCTGGACTCCAAGGGTTAAATTACGAGGAGAGATTAACAAACTAGGGTTGTATTCCCCAGAATTTAGAAGATTAGGGGATGATTTGATCAAAGTTTTCAGGGTATTAAGGGGAACTGAGAAACACTATTTCCACTGGTTGGGGAGTCTAGGAATAGGGGAAATAGCCTAAAAATTAGAGCTAGGACTTTCAGGAGTGAAGTTAGGAAACTCTTCTACATGCAAAGGGTGGTAGACGTTTGGAACTCTCTTCTGCAAACGGTAGTTGATGCTAGCTCAATTGTTAATTTTAAATCTGAGATTGATAGATTTTCGTTAACCAAAGGTATTAAGGGATATGGAGCTAAGGCGGGTGTATAGAGTTAGGTCACAGATCAGCCATGATCTCATTGAATGTTGGAACAGGCTCGAGGGACTAAATGGCCTACCCCTGCTCCTATGTTTACAGCCAATGAAGTACTTTTGTAGTCACTTGTAAGAAATGCAGCAGCCAATCTGCACACAGCAAGGTCCCACAAACAGCAATGAGATAATGCCCAGATAATCTTTTTTAGCGATGTTGCATGAGGTGAATATTGGCCACCACACTGGGGAGAACTCCCCTGCTCTTCTTCAAAATAGTGCAGTGTGATATTTTACATCCACCCGAGGGCTATCACTGAGCCAAGACTGACAAAAGGAATTAGGCAAGCAGGAATTTTAAAAAAAAAATTAGAAGCATAGGCCAAGGAAAAAGCAGATCTAGCAGCAAACCAGAAGTGGGTAAAGACAGGCATAATGAGGACCAATTATTTCCCTGTGTCTCTCTCAGCTTAATATGCTTTCTGAAGTGTATTCATAATTGGAAACCAGTAAGAGATGTGATCAGTACTGACATTTTTTCACTCACTCATTCTCTCTAACACACACAAAGCTTCTGTTTTATTTTTAAAAACACAACATAAATTTTATCTGAATTAAGATTTTGAAATTCGTTCTCTAGCTATTCTTCAAATCATTTTGAAAAAGCAACCAAATAGATTTTGTTAAGTACTGAGAAGCATTCAATCATTTGGCTATCATAAGTGCTGCTTGTGAATTGTGAAAAATTGTGCACTCTGCTCCTGGTCTGACTGCAGGATTTGTCTTTAGCTAACAGCGCCATCTGTCTGGGCAAAAATATCATGTCGAAGCTCAGACTTCTGGAGGGGACAGAGGTCTTCAAGTAAAAACTTCAATGAAGGTATTAAAATATGCAAAATATGATTCAATAAATACATGTAATGATGTTATTGTAAAATATGTATTTTTAAATTTTGTTCAAATCCTTATTTTGGAAATTAGAAATTTCAGTCACTGAGAAAAAATGGCGGTTTATTTTCTTTTCAAAAACATTCTGCGTGATTTAATTGGTTCATCAATGAACAAATTACCTGATTACCACCTACCATCCTCCCTCAGCTGATGAATCAGTCCTCCTTCATGTTGAGCACCACTTGGAGGAAGCACTGACAGTAGAAAGGGCACAGAGTGTACTCTGGGTGGGGGACTTCAATGTCCATCACCAAGAGCGGCTCTGTAGCACCACTACTGACCGAGCTGGCCGAGTCCTGAAGGACATAGCTGCCAGACTGGGCCTGCGTCAGGTGGTGAGCGAACCAACATGAGGGAAAAACCGACTTGACCTCGTCCTCACCAATTTACCTGTCACAGATGCATCTGTCCATGACATAATTGGCACAGTGCACAGTCCTCGTGGAGATGAAGTCCCGTCTTCGCACTGAGGACATCATCCAACGTGTTGTGTGGCACTATCACCGTGCTAAATGGGATAGATTCAGAACAGATCTAGCAGCTCAAAACTGGGCATTCATGAGGCGCTGTGGGCCATCAGCAGCAGCAGAATTGTATTCCAGCACAATCTGTAACCTCATGGCCTGGCAGATTCCTCACTCCACCATTACCAACAAGCCAGGGGATCAACAAAGAGTGTAGAAGAGCATGCAAGGAGCAGCACCAGGTGTACCTAAAAATTAGGTGCCAACCTGATGAAACTACAACTCAGGACTACATGCATGCTAAATAGCGGAAGCAACATGCTATAGACAGAGCTAAGCGATTCTACACCAACGGATCAGATCAAAGCTCTGCAGTCCTGCCACATCCAGTCATGAATAGTGGTGGACAATTCAACAACTAATGGGAGGAGGAGGCTCTGTAAACATTCCCATCCTCAATGATGGCGGAGTCCAGCACGTGAGTGCAAAAGACAAGGCTGAAGCGTTTGCAACCATCTTCAGCCAGAAGTGCCGAGTGGATTATCCATCTCGGCCTCCTCCCGATATCCCCACCATCACAGAAGCCAGTCTTCAGCCAATTCGATTCACTCCACGTGATATCAAGAAACGGCTGAGTGCACTGGATACAGCAAAGGCTATGGGCCCCGACAACATCCCGGCTGTAGTGCTGAAGACTTGTGCTCCAGAACTAGCTGCGCCTCTAGCCAAGCTGTTCCAGTACAGCTACAACACTGGCATCTACCCAACAAGTGGAAAATTGCCCAGGTATGTCCTGTTCACAAAAAGCAGGACAAATCCAATCCGACCAATTACCACCCCATCAGTCTCCTCTCAATCATCAGCAAAGTGATGGAAGGTGTCGTCGACAGTGCTATCAAGCAGCACTTACTCACCAATAACCTGCTGACCGATGCTCAGTTTGGGTTCCGCCAGGACCACTCGGCTCCAGACCTCATTACAGCCTTGGTCCAAACATGGACAAAAGAGCTGAATTCCAGAGGTGAGGTGAAGGTGACTGCCCTTGACATCAAGGCAGCATTTGACCGAGTGTGGCACCAAGGAGCCCTAGTAAAATTGAAGTCAATGGGAATCAGGGGGAAAACTCTCCAGTGGCTGGAGTCATACCTAGCACAAAGGAAGATGGTAGTGGTTGTTGGAGGCCAATCATCTCAGCCCCAAGACATTGCTGCAGGAGTTCCTCAGGGCAGTGTCCGAGGCCCAACCATCTTCAGCTGCTTCATCAATGACCTTCCCTCCATCATAAGGTCAGAAATGGGGATGTTCGCTGATGATTGCACACTGTTCAGTTCCATTCGCAACCCCTCAGATAATGAAGCAGTCCGTGCCCGCATGCAGCAAGACCTGGACCACATCCAGGCTTGGGCTGATAAGTGGCAAGTAACATTCATGCCAGACAAGTGCCAGGCAATGACCATCTCCAACAAGAGAGTCTAACCACCTCCTCTTGACATTCAACGGCATCAACATCCTGGGGGTCACCATTGACCAGAAACTTAACTGGACCAGCCACATAAATACTGTGGTTACAAGAGCAGATCGGAAGCTGGGTATTCTGCGGTGAGCGACTCCCCAAAGCCTTTCCACCATCGACAAGGCACAAGTCAGGAGTGTGATGGAATACTCTCCACTTGCCTGGATGAGTGCAGCTCCAACAATACTCAAGAAGCTCGACACCATCCAGAACAAAGCAGCCCGCTTGCTTGGCACCCATCCACCACCCTAAACATTCACACTCTTCACCACTGGCGCACCATGGCTGCAGTGTATACCATCCATAGGATGCACTGCAGCAACTCGCCAAGACTTCCAAACCCGCAACCTCTACCACCTAGAAGGACAAGAGCAGCAGGCACATGGGAACACCACCACCTGCACGTTCCCCTCCAAGTCACACACCATCCCGACTTGGAAATATATCGCCGTTCCTTCATCGTCGCTGGATCAAAATCCTGGAACTCCCTTCCTAACAGCACTGTGGGAGAACCTTCACCACACGGACTGCAGCGGTTCAAGAAGGCAGCTCATCACCACCTTCTCAAGGGCAATTAGGGATGGGCAATAAATGCTGGCCTTGCCAGCGACGCCCACATCCCAAGAACGAATAAATAAAAAGAATTAATAATTTTATGGGAGTTGTTCCTTTATAAATGTTGACACATTCCTAAGGGCTTTTTCCCCCATTATAAACGTTTACATAAACAAAGTCAATATTAAATGTAGACTTAAAAAAATGCGACTCAAAACCGTCACCCAGAAAGTGCACAACACGTGCAAGGTTTTTTAACAATATGCTAGTTAGATCTTCCGTTGAAAGTGTTCACAGTGTGTTCTCTACTCACCTGATCTTTGTACCTTCCTCATTGTCACTGTAAACTTTGTCTTTTCCTTCCCCCACCTATCTTTTCTCTCATCTGCCTTCCACAAACACTATCTCCCCAATTCTGTCATCTGATCTTTCTCTACTGTGTGTCAGTCGCTCCTTACTCAATTTCTTTCTACCTGTCCCCTGATCTTCCGCTCTCTGTCGCTCTTGTCGCTCTAATCACTCTCTCTCTCCCCCTCCCTCCCTCTGCCGCCCACTCCCCCACCCCCAGTGAAGAGCGGGGAGCAGGGCTGCAATGTTTAATTTTTTAATACAGCATAATAGAAGGAAGAGCAAAGCTTAAATTGGGCCATAGAAGTGGCAGCAGGGTTGAATGTTCAGGAACAGATATATTTCAGGCAAAACTGTGGCAATGACAGTAGGATTGAGGCAATGGTATGGCCTAACTGAATTCATTTTGAGCAACAGTTGGGGCCATTTATATAATGCCTTTAAAAAGGTAGTAAAATGGACCAAGGTGCTTCACAGGAGTGTTACCAAGCAAAATTTGACACCGAGCCACATAGAGATATTAGGACAGGTGACCAAAAACTTGGTCAAAGAGGTAGGTTTTAAGGAGAAGAGGTAGAAAGGTTTAGGGAGGGAATTCTAGAACTTAGGGCAGATGAAGGCACTGATGCTAATAGTGGGGCGATGGAGATCGGGGATGCACAAGAGGCCAGAATTAGAAGAGCACAGAGATCTCAGAGGGTTGTAGGATGTTACAGAAATAGAGAGGGGCAAGGCTATGGAGGGATTTGAACACAGGGATAAGAATTTTAAATTTGCGGCGTTCCCAATTAATTAATTTTGATTTCCCAGCATTCAGTTTAACTACTTACTCCATTTTGTGTGGCCACCCTTAAACTGAAACTCCACTCTTTTGAGAATACATTTCAGGCAAGAAACCAATATCACTAAAACAGATTATCTAGCAATTACCTCATTGCTGTTTGAGAGATCTTGCTGTGCGCAAAATTGGCTGAAGCGTTACCTACATTACAATACTGGCTACACTTCAAAAGTACTTCATTTGCTGTGAAACGCTTTCGGACATCCTGAGGTTGTGAAAGGCACTACATAAATGAAAGTTTGTTTGTTTGTTATCCATGCCATGCACAATTATGTACTTGTCCACATTCCGTGTAAATTAACACGTTGATGTAACATATTGTGCAAATCACAGAACTAGAATATAATACATACCAGTAGTTCTTTTGCACCACTCCTAACGCCAGTCCCAACTTTCCAGACTTTCGCTTCCAAGTAAATCAGTTATTACCTGCCTATATGTAGTTATCTCACTTGTTGCCATTTTAGCATAATTGGGAGAAATTCTCTCCCACCAAGAATCTAATTGCAATACTCCATTAGAGAGGTTACCACCATGTGCATGGCCTGATTACTAAATCACTATCAAACATTGCACACTCCACAGATGCATTAGCGAACTTCTTGAAAATTATTAACTGACTTCTCAGTGGCTTGGGAAACATTAGCAGATCATTATTATATGTTTATTGTGAATTGTTGCTACTTTTCCATCCCTAAAATGAAATCATATTCTTAGATATTGCATGTTTCAAAACTGTGCTTTCCCATGATTTTGTTGGAAGGTTGTAAGTTATGGTGAAAACAGGCATTTTTGAAAGAAGAAAATCCAGTCCTGTGATTTTGAGTAAAGAGGGATTTAACCTCTGTTGATTAAATGTGGAAACCTCTTTAAACCAGTTTTGAAAAAAAACTATACTGGAGATACTACATAACTGAGAAATGGACCATAAATCAAGGTGCTGTTAGTTTATTATTTCTGTACTTGCTTGTTTGGAATGTAATCACATTTTTTATTCCAGCTTTTCATTTTTGTATTAAGTTTCCACCCCCTCAAATGGTTTTCTCCCAGTGCCTTTTCTTCCTTAAAATATTTTCTTCAATCAAATTAGACACACAAAAAAGGAATCTAACCAGTTTACTGCAATTTAGAAAGTGAATAGATATCATAAGAACATAAGAAATAGGAGAAGGAGTAGGCCAATCGGCCCCTCGAGCCTGCTCCGCCATTCAATAAGATCATGGCTGATCTGATCCTGCCCAGTAGGGTTGTCTTCAATCAAAGTCAGCACAACCCCAGGGTCTGTAGGTTAGAGGGTAAACCTAGGAACTATGTCCACTTTTAAGACATTTTGACAATGAGTTAGTTCCATCAATTGTTCCACATACTCCCTTAGTATATCTATGTTCTCACTTCCACCATCATGTAAAAAAATTGCAAAATATTCATTTAATATATCTGTCATACCTGCATCCTCCACAAATAGACTCTCTTTTGCCCTCCCTCTTTCACCCTTTTTTACTCTACTTATAAATGCCCTCATTAGTTCTTTTTTTTAATCTGCAAGTCTTTTTTTATATTCCCTTTTAACACTTCTATACTTCCTTTTCACCTATCTAGTACACACTCTATATTCATGATTCTCTTTAGTATTGTTAGCCACAATTTTATATGCCTCCTTTTAATTTTTCTATTTATCAATGGAATTCTATTCTTTAATGCACTTCCTTTTCACCTTACACAAATATATTTATTTTGTACTCTCTCCACCTTGAATTTGTTAGCTTTTCTACCTAGTTAATTTTGGCCAGTTCCCATTTTATCTGCCTGAATGTTGCCTTTTTCCAATCCAGTACCATTATCTTTGACTCTTCACTGTCTTTTTCTGCTCCTATATTGAACCTAAAGTTCACTATTTTCTAATTGTTCCCCTACTCTCACATCAGTTATTTGCCCCACTTTATTTCCCAGAACTAGATTAAACAATGTTTCCTTCCTTGTCCAGCTATCATACTGATCTAGGAAACAGTCCTGGGTATGTTCAAAAAAAAATTCCCTATTTCGACCACCCCATGCAATACCTTTATTCCAATCTATTTTGGGATATTAAAATTTACCCTATATTACTGTCAAGTTGTTCTTGAACTTCTACACACTATCACCTCCAGAGACCCTCAACAATTCATCCTTTACCCCTGCTGTTTCTCACCTAAATGCTACTCCTCAGCGACATCTGCAGACACAGGGTCAATTTCCACAGGTGTGCTGATGACACACAGCTCTAACTCTCCAACAATTCTCTCAACCCCTCAACTGTCTCCTTGCTGTTAAACTGCTTGTCCAACATCCAGTTTTGGTTCCACCATGTCAACATTAGGAAAACCAAAGCCTTTATCTCCAACTCCTGCTACAAACTCTATTCCCTTACCTAAGGTTGTCAATTCTAATTGGGTGTATTCCTGGAGATTTCATCACATGACCTCCTGCCTCAAACCACCCATACTCCTGACATTGGCCCATCCTCCAGGTGCATTGCCTTCCCATACCAATTGGAAAGGGAACAGACTGTTACCCAATTGGATGATTCTTGACTATTAGTGAAACTGCCGTCCCCCCCTCCCCAATCTCCAATACTTTCTAGAACTAATGAAAGTATTCAATGAAAATGGAAAAAAAAATTTTGCTTAATGCCCTTATGATTTTACTTCTGGGTTGCTTGCAGCAGTATCCTAGAGATTAATCTTCAATTCCTGGAGGCTCCAAGACAATACTAGAGGGTTGGCAACCCTACCCTTACCACTGATTCCATTCCCCCTCCTGAGCCTCCCTCTCTGCCTGAACCAGACTGTCTGCAATCTCAGGGTCTTGTTCAACTATTAGCTGAGCTTCAGACCCCAGATACTCTCCAACAGTATGTGTGCTTATTTTCACCTCCACAACATTGCCTGACTCTTAAGCCCTTACACCACTGAGAAACCTATATATGCCTTCATCACCTCCAGACTCAACTCTAATGCCCCCTTGCTGGCCTCCTATCGTCCAGTCCAGAATCTGCAACTTAATTAAAACTCTGCTGCACCCTTCAGGTCTTGCACAAAATCCCACTTGTCCACCAGCCCCTCCTTGCCGTCCTCCATTGGCTCCTCATTCCCCAACTCCTTAAATTTTAAATTCTCCGAGGCCTCACCCATCTTACCTCTGCAACCTTCCAAAACCCTACATATTCTCCCCCCTGCTCAAACACTCAAATCTTGTAGCTGTGGCCTCTGTGCATCCTCTTCTCCCTTCACCCCACTATTGGTGACAGAGCATTCAGCCACTTGAGTCCCAATCTCTGAAAATCCCTTCGCTTCTCCACCTTTCTACCAACCTCCTGAAAACCCACCTCTTCAACTAAGCTTTCGGTCACTCTTTCTGGCTCTGTGTCCGTTTTCCATGCGGTTGCTTGTGAAGTGCCTTGGGACATATTTTTAAGCTGAAGGCGCAACGTAAGTGCAAGTTGTTGCTGCAATGTACAGGCTGCTATAACGCGTGCGTGGTGCTATGCACAGTTAAGCAGGCTGCGATGGCGCTGTGTGTGGGTTGCTATGGTGATGGTCAGGTTCTCGGTGATGGGCAGCAGGTCCCTGCAGTCTCTCTGGTTAATCTCCAAGGCTCGGCTCTGATCTGCAGCATGTCCACACAGGCTGTTCTCCATTTATAATCTCTATATAAATACAAGTTGTTGTCGGCCTATATCTCAGTCTCGCCCTCTCAAGGGCGATCCACACGCAGGCGCACTTCCATAGCGACCGGCTGACGTCGCTGGGGGGGCGGGGTCTGGGACTCAACAACGTCACGATGAATGACGTGCGTTTACGTGACGTCACGGCGAATGACGTGTGACCACGGCGAGGATGGCGCGGTGTGCGGCGGAGGCCGTTGGTGAGGTGGTGCTGGCCGGGGATCTTCTGACTTTCTCATCCGCGCCGGGGGAGAAGGTGCTGTGCGGGCCCGGCCTGCGGCGGCAGGAGCACGGTCATGGACACGCCTCCGACTCCGGCCCCGGCCCCGGCCTGGCTGTCTGCAAATCTGGAATTGTCAGGCATAAGGAGCCCGCCGTCTACTGGGTGGATTCGCAGCAGAAGCGGGTGAGCGTGTGTGTGGGGCGCAGGCTGGAGGGCCCGGGGTAAACCCTGGGCCCGGGGTAAACCTGAGTGTGGTTGCGATGGATCAAGGGGGTTAATCACATTGTTTGAGCTATCCCAGTGCACGCGGCTAATGTCCATTCATAATATTTACACCAATCTGCGATTTACTGCTTCTGGGCCTCCCTCTCTCAGCAGTGCAGTCATTAACAGTCTACCTGCACTGAGCATCCTCTCTACTTCTATCTGTGAACATAGAATCAGAGTAGTTTCAACGCAGTGGAAACCTTTTTGACCGATTCTGCCTGGCTCTTGACCTGGGGCGATCTACTTTAATCCATTCAGTCAAAAGCAAAATACTGCGGATGCTATAAATCTGAATGTTCTTTCCTCTTCCTCCCCCCCCCCCCCCCAACCTTTTCCCTGGCTCTGTACTTGCTTAAAAATTGTTTAATCTTCAACTTCCAGTTCTGATGAAGGGTTATCGACCTGAAACGTTAACTGTTTCTTTCTCTACAGATGCAGCCTGACTTGCTGAGTATTTCCAGCATTTTCTGTTTTTACTTTAATCCATTTCTTCATATGTAAAATCACTGACCACTAACACCCCTTCACCTCTCAATGCAAAGTCTTCACCACATCCAAGGTGTTCATAGTTCCCTTCTACCATACATCATCACCTGACTTATCCCTGTTTTATTCATTTGCTTGCATGATGCTAAGTTATTGCAGAAATACATAGCAGAAATTTACTGCCTCCAATGCCACACAGTACAGTGAATGCATCAGCACAACTGAGTTGCCCCATCATGAATTGTGATGCTACTTCTATTATCTGATATGCACAATAACAACACTGTGCTTAAGTATGACAGTTGGCCTCAGTCTCCCTGGGTATAAGGAGAAAATCAACCTGTACCTATCCATCGAACCCTGCTAGAAGTGTAACTGAACAAATGTTTGGTGAGGGCAAAATTGGGTTTAGCTGTGTTAATCTCCCTTCTCTTCCCCCCACCCACCCTCCATTTTTGTTTTTTTGGTTAACTGGGTGCCTACTAAAATTTTGCCAGCTAAAACCATGCAGCTTATTGGCACAGAGGAAGAAACTGAAGAACCAGTGTCATTATTTGGTAGTTTTTGGTCTTGTTACAATGTATATTATGAATCAAAAGTACAAGCTTCCTGGAGCAACATAGGTATGTATGCCTCAAACAGAATTCTCTACCTGGTCTCAAGAATACCTCAAGGGCAAGTTGGTGGTTCTTAGCACTGATTTCCAAGAATACTAATATTAATTTACTATCTAGAGCACTTTTAAGGAATTGAGCAACTTTGTTCCAGAATTTGCAAGTATAATGATTGATCCTGTGTATCATTTCTCACTGGTTTGAGTGGTGCTTATGTGATGTAGAGCAGATCCCATCTAAACAAGAATTTAAAATCGTTATCTTGTATTTTTTCCAGTATGTACCAGCTAAAGGAGAATATGTGATAGGGATTGTGACCACAAAGTCTGGTGATATATTCAAAGTTGATGTTGGAGGAAGTGAGCAAGCTTCATTGTCGTATTTAGCATTTGAAGGAGCCACAAAGCGAAACCGACCAAATGTCCAAGTAAGAATTGTTTTTCTTAAAGTTTTAATAATGTAGGCCAGATAAGAATGTCACTGCAAACATTATAAAAGTTAGACTGATGATGCAATATAATCCCTAAGTTTTAAGATTCAATTTAACTCAGTATTCTCAATATGTAATCATGAGTATAAAGCATATCTCTTCAGGGATATGGATGGTTTAACTTAATACAAGATAATACTCCCAATCATTTTTGACTCAGCTATTTGGGCAGATGACCCACCAACTGCAACAAGCTGGCCAGGGTGGTGGAAGTAGGACATTTTTAGAACATCTTTTATAGCTGCTTACTGATTCCAGGTGAACGGTGCAATTCGAAAGGGGCTGTTCAGATATCCAGGAACTCTACCAAATATTGTTAGCCTCCAATCCAACAACAGAAAGGCCAAAATTCCGGACACTGTATATTTCAGCTATGCCCGTTAGTATCATCTACAAGTATCAATCCACTGCCAACTGTCTGCCACAGGAGCTGGTCCAATCAAGAAACACTGTCAAGTGTCAATGTCAAAATCAGATTTTAAACAAAAAAAAAGTACATTTTGCAATAGCATGATTAAATGTACTCTGAGTTGTTTTTGTATCCTTTAATATTAAAATATTTACATGAAGGCTTTAGCCAGTCTCAAAAACGTAGGCTTCAGCTGGATCTTACCAGCTGTATCCATGCATTCTAAGCTTGTCCAGTTTGCAGAATTTCCCAGTGTGTATTAGTAGCTTTGTCTGAGTTGAACTAGAGGATATTTGCCCTCATCTTGTGAGGATTTGTGAGTTTCTTTGTTTTTACCAAAAGATTTAAAAACAAACTAGAGAGTAACTTCTCAAAGCTTTATTTCAGGCAAGTTTCACATTAAAAATGTAAAGAATGCTTTTCACTGATGAACTGTTTAATTTTACCTCGTAGCCAATTAGATAATACCTGTGATTAACACATCCTCTGATTTCTTTTGACCTTTAGAAAGAAAAATAAATTGCTCATCAAAAATGTATTTTAGTTTATTTTTCAAGTAATTTAAAGTTCAAGTTTTACTAAAGGATTTTATCAGAGCACTGGAGTGTAAGGGTGACCTGGGATTGCGGATAGGCTTGAGATATAGGAAGGGAAATGTTATAATTCTTGGTCTGCATTACAGGCCACCAGAAAGTGGAAATGAGATAGAGGGAGAAATCTGCAGGACAATAATATGGAGTGATTCTAAATATCCCAAAATAGACTGGAATAAAGGTCACAATGGGAATTTTTTTTTTTAGAATGCAATGCATCCAGGATTGGTTCATAGGGCAGTAGGTGTCTAGGCCAACAAGGAAAGAAGCGTAGCTTGATCTAGATCTGGGAAATGAAGTGGGGCAAATAACTGATGTAGAACAAAAGGAAATAGCTACCGCACCATATTTAGATACAATGTAAGAATAGAAAAGGATAATGAGTCAAAGATAAGGATGCTGGATTGGAAAAAGCCAGCATGGATTTTCTTTTAAATGCGTGTTAATTGCAGAAGTTAATGCCACCCCCACCCATTAAGACAAAGTCAGTTGTTTGAATATTGGCATCCTTCTTGTCCCTGAGCTGAGCATCCAACCCCATATCCTTTCCATCACCAAGACCTACTTCCACCTTCATAACGTCGCCCGTCTCTGCCCCCGCCTCAGCTCCTGCTCCTGAAACCTTCATCCATGCCTTTGTTACCTCTACTATTACAACGCTCCCCTGGCTGGCCTCCAACCTTGCACTCTCCGTAAACTTGAGCTCATCCAAAACTCTGCCTGTATCCTAACTCGCACCAAGTCCCGTTCACCCATCACCCCCATGCTCACTGTTCTACGTTGGCTCCCAGTCCGGAAATACCTCAATTTTTAAAATTCTCATCCTTGTTTTCAAATTCCTCCATGGCCTTGCCCCACCCTATCTCTGTAACCTCCTTCAGCTCTACTACCCTCCGAGATCTCTGCGTTCCTCCAGTTCTGACCTCTTGCGCATTCCTGATTTTCATTGCTCCATTATTGGCAGTTGTGCCTTCAGCTGTCTAGGCTCTAAGCTCTGGAATTCCCTCCCTAAAGCTCTCTGCCTCTATACCTCTCCTTCAAGATGCTCCTTAAAACCTACCCATTTGACCAAACTTTTGGTCCCCTGTCCTAATATCTCCTTGTGTGGCTCATTGTCAAAATTTGTTTGATAACGCTCCTGTGAAGCGCCTTGGGATGTTTTACTACGTTAAAGGCACTATATAAATCTAAGTTGTTGTTGAGAACTGAAACAAAGAAGCCAGCAGCCTGGGGATTGGAACATGAAAGGCGCATACAGGCTGGGGGAGCTACTGAGTGGCGGACTTTGTCTTACTGGGTGGGGATGGCATTAACTTATGCAATTAACACATTTTTAAAAAAAATTAGCAGCCCTACTTGAAATGTTAGTTTTTAAATTCAATATCTATCTTTCCTGACTTTTGTTTCATTGTTGTAGGTTGGAGATCTTGTTTTTGCACAGTTTGTTGTGGCCAATAAAGATATGGAACCAGAACTGGTTTGCATTGACAGCTGTGGCCGATCCAATGGGATGGGGGTGATTGGACCAGATGGATTGTTATTTAAAGTTTCACTGAGTATTGCACGCAAGTAAGTTATTAATTTGTCAAGATTCTGAGCACTTCACTACCGGTCATTTCTCTAATTATATTTTTCATTGTGAAATTCAGGCTACTTTCTCCAAACTGTGAAGTCATCAAGAATCTTGGAGAGTTATACCCTTTTGAGATAGTGATCGGAATGAATGGACGGATATGGGTAAAAGCCAAAACAATTAAGCATACTTTACTAGTAGCTAATGTGTTGGAGAGCTGTGAGAACATGACCACGGATCAAAGGAAACATGTCTTCAAAAAACTGTCTGAAAATGTGCCATGAATCCCAGCCACATGTGATTCAGTAAGAATATTTGGAAGTTGGATAAATAACTCCTACCTGGTCATTGAAGAAGCGAACGATGCTGGAAGAACAAAAAGTCTGGATTATAAAATAAACTGTTTGCCTGATGACTTTATGAAACTAATAAATATATTGGTTATTAGATGTCTTGTGTAACTCTCCGCAAACATTTTCTGAATATTTCATCAACAAGTCATGATAACTGTTGAACTTATCAAAATATTTTAAGTATACAAAATGTTGATGGTCAAGACTGACTTGTTCCTGTAGAGTAGTTGAATGGATGGTCCTGTTAGTCCAATAACTAGCCCAAATATTTGTCAAAAAAAAGCTATCAAACCACAACATAATGGACCAAATAAGAATACATACTGGTTGTGCTCCAGTGATAACTGGAAAGAAAATAGGGAATTCTTTCTTGGAGCTTTAACAATTAAAAGTTTACACAGTGCCTTACTATAACTAATTTAAAAAGCTATGTAATTTCTGAATTTGAAAATAACATTGGAACGGTAAGGTTTTATTATTTGAAGGACGATCAGTAACATTGAATTATAATTTGCCTGTTTACACTGATCAATTCCCATGGTCATTTCTGTATCATTGTTAAAATTGACAGATTATAGAAAAAAATACTGGAGTTCAGAATCCGTTGGAATTCTTTTTTGCTCTTTCAAAGTGGAATAGTTTTGCAGTTTAAATGCACAGGATTAACTATTGTCGTTAATGCTCTAAAATAGGATACTTTTAGTGTAAATAAAGCTGCTAGAAATGTAGTACTTTTGCCTTTTTCACACAAGTAAATTACAGATATGTTTTCATGAATGCTATTGGACCTTAATGTCCATATTGCACATCAGTCAGCTCATCTTGTCTGTCTGTCATTGTAGCTAAAGTGCTCATTTAGCAGTCCTGCTTTAATTATTTACAGCTCTGAGCTGTCCTATCTCCCCTTTTCACAGCATATGAGGTACTTGACTTGAATGTTGAGCATCCCTTCCTAGGTACCTCTCCACTTGGTTGGATTACACTTTCCAAATGTAAGGAATCTGCTTATGGGCCATAAGGATGCCAAGGAATGTCTTAGTTATGTGATTGGGGCTGCAGGTAATCTGGTGCCCAAAACACACACGGCTGGGTTTATGAGATATATGTATATCATTGGCAATGCTTGGAAAAAGTGGCCACCCTTTACTAGAACGCTTGTTACTGAGATCTCTTCGCAGGAGATATGAGTGTGTCTCACCTCAAAACTGAATTAGCTGGAGTCTGAAATTATTAGTCTACAGTTATAACATCGTCTACCAGATCAGCATCAGTCCAAAGGTAAAATAAAAAGCAAAGTCTGGAAATCTGAAATAAAAACAGAAAATGCTGGAAACGCTCGACAGTATCTGGGGAAAGAACAAACAAGTTAATGTTTCAGGTCTAGACCTTTCATCAGAACTGGGGAGAAAATTAAAAATAGCATTAATGTTATGTTCCTTTTTAGATGCTGTTCATCTGAAAGTATTTCCAGTTCTGATGAAGGGTCAAGACCTGAAACATTAACTTGTCTGTTGTCTCCACAAATGTTGACTGACCTGCTGAGTTTCCAGTACTTTATGTTTTTATTTCAGTTCAAAGGTTGTCTCGATAATCTGAACTAGAAAATCAGTAAAACTTGGAGGCAGATGGCCTCTATCTTGATTTCTTTGCAGGAATGAGTCAAGATCGGGTTAGTGAGTATTTTGCAAGTATCTTCCTACAGTTTCTTGAATAATGAATATTAGTTTCCAAAGGAGACCTGCATATAAATCTGTACCTGGGACAGAAATCCAGTGTTGTCCTTAATTTGGTGTTTAAGTCAAGTTCCACATACAAAGTGTAGGGAAAGCACTAAAATGCCTCATACCTTAAATTATTCAGGCAAAAATTGTGTAAAATATCCTTTCCATGTCTATAATACACCACTTGTAGCATATTCTGCTCCTACCATCCACATTAGTCACATTGGGGACTGGTCACACCATAAGAAAAGTTGCCATTGCACTACACCTTATTTTAAAGAGTAGCTACTTGAAGTTTGTATTAAAATAGATTGTTTTCCCCAGTTAATTTGTGTCTTTTCCTAGCTTTGAGTTTGGCAATGGATCCTTTCTGAACAGAACATGGGGAAACGGTGCCTTTGTTAACTCCCACTATGCTACCAATGAAATATCTTTATCTTTCATAATTTTGTCTGAGAAATCTGTAGCGATGCAACTTAAATTAAGTTGCATCCTGTGCAGAGCCTAAACCCAGAGGAAGACCCTATATCTGGTATAGGAGAGACGATATACTCAAGAGTCAAGACTAATGTAAAATCTAATTTGATGACCTTAATTCCAGAGACAATATACTCAAGAGTCCAGACCTATGTAAAATTTAATTTGATGAGCTTAATTCCAAAGTGCTATACCGTCTCTATGTAAGGCGCCGAGTTCACGCAGGGAAACGGTGATGTTCTGACAAACTCACTCCCTCTACTTTTGAACCATTGGTTCCTATGACCACTGAGTCATAGCTTGGAAGGAGGAGGGAGGGGGATACAAACTACGGAACTTATTCTTTGCTGCATGCTTTGTTATGTCTTCTTTGAACGATATGTGCGTTAAGTTGTGTCTAGCTATTTTCTGTGTTTGGTATTGTGTATATTTCCCATATTACAATAGTGACTACATTTCAAAAGTATTTAATTGGCTGTAAAGAGCTTTGGGACGTCTGAGGTGAAAGCTATTATATAAATAGAAGTTCTTTCTATATGTTGAATAACGGGAAACTAACCTGGGCAACTGCTGGCCCCAAATCTGTGACATACCTCTCCTTGTTATAGTTGCTCGTGGCTGCAACTCGTTATGCTATCATAACATCTGTTTCTTTTCCCCTATTTCCGTCCAAACACAAAAAAAGCGAAGAAAGGAGACTCAAAGCGATTTCTAAGGTCATATTGGTACTAATCGAGGTCCGAATAAAGTAGGAGTAACATGCCTTTGGAATTCGTGTATGAATCAAATATGCCCCATTCATACTGAGGAACTATCAGCTGAGGGAAATATGAGCTCCTTTCATGTCCCATTCACACTGAGGAACTATCAGCTGAGGGAAATATGAGCTCCTATTCCCATTCCAAAGTCCTTTATAGATCTCAATGTGGGAGGAGCTGAGACCCCAGTTGCCGAGAATGACAGGGCTGCAACTCACAGCACCACCTGTAGTCTGCAGGAGAGGATCGGAGAGTTACCAGCAAATACTGCCTATTTGGAACTAGTCCTATTAACATATGTACCTACCCCCAAAGAAAACATGGATCCAGAAACCTTTGGCCAAGGTTTATTGAGAGGAGGCAAACAGTGTCGACATTATCGTCCGGTGAGTCTGGCTCTTTGGGGAATTCGGTCCTTTCGATGCAGTAAGTGAGAAGTGAGTTCGGGGGGCAGAGTTCGCAGAATTGGAACTGTTGTCATACCGTTTCCATAACAGCAATATTCATAGGGTTGGAGCTAGAACAAGGGAGAGTAAGTTGGGGGAAGTTACACAAATTGAAAAAAACTCTTGTGGTTGCGGAGTAGGAAAGAAGCTTAGATTTACACAGCAGGCTTGTTTATATATCTACACGCCCTAATCGTGCCATTGCTGCTAATATCAATCATGTACTGGGACAACAAGAATATAAAATACAAGCGTGTGTCATGTTTTTTGAGACTCATATCAGGTCAGACACGTAAAAGCAGATCCAACGTTATAATGGTGAAGTCAGATTTGTTGTTGAGATAAAGCGGCTTTTGCTCATGCTAACGTTAGCTTTTGTAATTAAGAATGCAAGCTTTCTAATTAGCATAATGGTTGTACCCACTAATTTCCATAAAGGTTACTTTAATTTGTACATGTAGGGCAGATTTCGATAGTTACAGTAATTCGCCAGTTCTCCCCTTTAGCAGAATAAATGTAACCTCCAAACTTCATTTAGGGCAGCGTTTGAGCTATTAATGACCCGATGGAAAAATTTGCACTGCTGTTACTTTCCTCTTTCTCTTTCTCTTCCTCCTGTTGCACAGGCAAACCAAAAGGATCCCTTATAATCAGCTATAGTAGAGTACAGTGGTTTCACTATACCAAAATTAAAGGGAACAAAATGTTGATACATCAAATCTTCAGAATATCAAAACATTTCTGGGAACATTTGCTCTTTGTAGATGTGCATTCATGTTCTTCATTACATCTCTATAACAAAATAAGCTAGCTCATTTAAATAGCGTACAACAGCATAACGCCATACAATAATTCCTTTATCTAAACTGTTTTATACAATCTATTAACTTACAGAAGGTCCAAGACAAAATTTGCAAATGGGCAGAACTATGGCATATGAAATTCAATACAGTATCACACAATGGAAGAAAAATAGGGAAGATACTTGAATGGTGTTAGCTAAGGCAGAGGCTGAAACAGATCTGGGAGTGATAGTCTCTACACTGACCATGTCCGGTCATTGGAGGGCAACAATTAACAATGCAAACAGAATATTGAGTGTTATTGAAAATCAGTACAATTTAAGGTCATCATACTGAAGCTGCATGGTGCTCTAGTGAGTCTGCATCCTGAGTATTACATTCAGTGTTGGTCACCAGGGCACAGAAGAGACATCCAAGTTCTGGAAGCGGTGGAGAGAAAGGTCATGAGGTTGTCAGAAGACTGAGTAATAAGGAAAGCTGGACTCTTTAGCTTTGAAAGGAGGTAACTGAGAAGGGATTTCCTCAGAGAAGATGCAAAGATTAATCCCAAGCACTATTTCAAGTTAAATCACAACTGCGGGACAAGGAAGCTTACACACAAGTTGGGAAAAGGCAAGTTCAGAATTGATGTGGGGAAGCACTTCTTCACACAATGAGTGATTAATACCTAGAATAGGCTCTGAATAGGGAAGTTGAAGCAAAAACCCTGGAGTCATTCAAGAAGCAGTTTAATGCTGCAATGGGGGATCATAAATTTCTATGGGAGGATGAGCTAGATGGCCAAATGATCTCTAATATAAAATAAAAACAGAAAATGCTGGAAATACTCAGCAAGTCAGGCAGCATCTGTGGAGAAAGGAACAGAGTTAACATTTCAGGTCAATGACCCTTCATCAGAACTGGAAGAAGTTGAAGATTAAACAGTTTTTAAGCAAATACAGAGCCAGGGGAAGGGAGGAAAAAACAAAAGGGAAGGTCTCTGATAGGGTGGAGAGCAGGAGTGATTAAATGACAAAAGGGATAAAGGTGCAAGGCAAGAAGGGTGGTAATGGGACAAGCATGGGACATGAGGGGTCGAGACAGAGTAGATAGAGAGAAGCTGTTCCCATTGGCAGAAGGGTTGAGAACCAGATTTAAGGTAATTTGCAAAAGAACCAAAGGTGACATAAGGAAAAACTATTTTATGCAGCGAGTTATGACCTGAAATGCACTGCCTGAAAGGGTGGTGGAGGCGGATTCAATTGTGGCTTTCAAAAGTGAATTGGATAAGTACTTGAAGGAAAAAAATTTGCAGGGCTACAGGGAAAGGGCGGGGGAGTGGGACTAGCTGGATTGCTCTTGCAGAGAGCCAGCACGGGCTCGACAGGCTGAACGGCCTCCTTTTGTGTTGTAACTATTCTATGATTCTACGATTCTACGTAAAGAAACAAAAGATGGGTCTAGAGGAGCTGTAAATGGCAATATCAGAACCATTACCAGCACTTGCTGTCCGAAAAAAATGGGAGCAGTGGTTATGATCTGAAGTTATTGAAACTAGTGTTGAGTCCAGAAGGTTGTAAAGTGCCTAATCAAAAGATGAGGTGCTGTACCTCGAACTTCCGTTGAGCTTCATTGGAACAGTGTAAGAGGTAGAGGACAGAGAGGTCAGAGTGGGAGCGGGACGGGGAATTAAAATGGCAAGCGACCGGCAGGTCAGGGTCACGCTTGCAAACTAACGGAGGTGATCGGCAAACCGATCACTCAGTCTGCATTTGGTCTCCCCAATGTAGAGGAGACCGCATGGTGAGCGGTGAATATATTATACCAATGGTCTCTATCACTTGTACTTCTTATTTTTGAGTCACAGATTATAGTAACCAATTAAACATTTATTACAAACTAGTTGATTGCCCATGGGGAAATAAGATCAAGTGTAGTCTTCAGGTGAAATGGGATTAGAAGGCAGGGGATAATTGGATCAGGGTTTGCAAATGTAATTCAGTCTCCATGTTAAAGCCATACATTCTCTCATTTTTATATAATACTTTGATTTTATATTATTACTTATTGTTAAATAGCAAAAGTTACAGCAATTTAGGAAGCAGAGAAATAGAGTTGGTTGGCACATAAGAGTTTCTCTGCAGTATAGGGTGAGGAGCTGAAAGAGGCAAAACTGAGGCAATACTGGTGGGAGGGAGCTACTACAGTGTGACAAGTTTACATAATGTGGAGATGCCGGTGATGGATTGGGGTGGACAAATGTAAGGAATCTTACAACACCAGGTTATAGTCCAACAATTTTATTTTTAAATCACAAGCTTTCGGAGATTATCTCCTTCGTCAGGTGAGTGAGTGAGTGAAAGATTCTCAAATCGCATATCTTATATTAGGCTGGGACACGCTCACACCAATCAAAGGTGTCGTTGGTGTTCAGACAGGTCAACCATGGAAAACAGCTCTGAATACACAATGGGCCATAAAAAAGGAGGACATAAAAAACCTACAGGGGGATATAGACAGGCTGGATGAGTGGGCGGAGATTTGGCAGATGCAATACAATATTGGAAAATGTGAGGTTATGCACTTTGGCAGGAAAAATCAGAGAGCAAGTTATTATCTTAATGGCGAGAAACTGGAAAGTACTGCAGTACAAAGGGATCTGGGGGTCCGAGTGCAAGAAAATCAAAAAGTTAGTATGCAGGTGCAGCAGGTGATCAAGAAGGCCAACGGAATGTTGGCTTTTATTGCTAGGGGGATAGAATATAAAAACAGGGAGGTATTGCTGCAGTTATATAAGGTATTGGTGAGACCACACCTGGAATACTGCGTACAGTTTTGGTGTCCATACTTAAGAAAAGACATACTTGCTCTCGAGGCAGTACAAAGAAGGTTCACTTGGTTAATCCCGGGGATGAGGGGGCGGACATATGAGGAGAGGTTGAGTAGATTGGGACTCTACTCATTGGAGTTCAGAAGAATGAGAGGCGATCTTATTGAAACCTATAAGATTGTGAAGGGGCTTGATCGGGTGGATGCGGTAAGGATGTTCCCAAGGATGGGTGAAACTAGAACTAGGGGGCATAATCTTAGAATAAGGGGCTGCTCTTTCAAAACTGAGATGAGGAGAAACTTCTTCACTCAGAGGGTAGTAGGTCTGTGGAATTTGCTGCCCCAGGAAGCTGTGGAAGCTACATCATTAAATAAATTTAAAACAGAAATAGACAGTTTCCTAGAAGTAAAGGGAATTAGGGGTTACGGGGAGCGGGCAGGAAATTGGACATGAATTTAGATTTGAGGTTAGGATCAGATCAGCCATGATCTTATTGAATGGCGGAGCAGGCTCGAGGGGCCGATTGGCCACTCCTGCTCCTATTTCTTATGTTCTTATTGTGTATTCAGAGCTGTTTTCCATGGCTGACCTGTCTGAACACCAACGACACCTTTGATTGGTGTGAGCGTGTCCCAGCCTAATATAAGATATGCGATTTGAGAACCTTTCACTCACTCACTCACCTGACGAAGGAGATAATCTCCGAAAGCTTGTGATTTAAAAATAAAATTGTTGGACTATAACCTGGTGTTGTAAGATTCCTTACAAGTTTACATAGGCAGTTTCCATTCTAAATGTGGACATAGGAATTTATAATGGATAAAGTTGACAGAAAAGTGTGACAAAAGAAAGTAAGAACTTTTAGAAAGGAAATAAACACAAATATAAGATTTTTAACAAATGTATTTGGTTTAAATGGCTAAAGGGTAAAGATATACCTGTAAAAAAGAATGGCTGCAGACATAAAACATAACCATGAGAATTTATTTTTCAGTACTTTAACAGTGAGGACAATCAAAGAAGAGGCAAACATAACCTGTTCCATATAGTTGTGATGCTCTATGTATCACAATACAGGCTCTTCCCACCCACCCAGAGCCATGTATTCTCCTGAGAGAGGAAAACCCAGGCCAATTAGGGGAAAACATCTGGAAAGATCCTAACCACCCCTTTAGGCAATCAAAACTAATCCAAGAGATCACATTGACCCTGATATATATTACAGGGGCCCTACATCTTGTACATGGTAATCTCCACCCCAGCTAGAAACAGGTCCAGCTCTCTCTTGAAAGAATACAGTGAATCACTATTCATTGCAGGAACTGGCAACCTGTCTACTCTTCTGTAGGAAAAGAAGAACCTTCTAATATCCAATCTAGTTCTGCCTTTATATAAGCATGACCCCACATCCTCCCAAATCTGTCCAATTGAAATAACTGGTCCACATAAACACAATGTAGTCCCTATTATTTTATAAGTTATTTTAGTCCATATAATAGTACCCTATTATTTTATAAACCTTAAGTTGGATCCAGTATTCCTGGAGTAGGAAGGGAAAATTAGTGGCCTTTGCCTGTTAAGTGAGAAAGTATAAGTCAATTTAGATGCAGTGACCACTGAACTGTTGAATTATGACTGACCTTAAAGCAATGGGCAGTTTAGGCAATAAACCTAATTTAAAAACATTCCAGTACACATTTCAGAGACCTTTAATCAGTTGACAACAAGTTAGTTCTGCAGAAGGATACATCTTCAAAAGCTAAAGGTTACTATTACTACAATATAAAGAGAAATCAATAGCCGTATAACATTAGCAGACTTCAGGGCAGTCAGATTAACCCTTCCTTACACCAGTGTGATTTTTTTCCACCAGATATTAACTGTGTTTCAGATCCTAGACAGTAAGCAATGCCACAGGACATCAGCTAATGTAATGAAAATAAAAATTTGAATTACATTATAATGATGAAGTAAAACTGATTGTACAGTGCTTTCGGTGATTGTTTCATGATTTATTTAAATATGAATGGGATGCACTGCAGTGTAATTGTGCCAAAAACACATTGCTGGCAGAAAAGGTTTTCAACATGGATTTAAACTTTATATGTGGCCCCAACCCATTATGTTCTATCTGCAGTTTATATTGTATGAATCAGGTTCAAGATATATACTGTCTTATTGCATTTCAGACGTGTTAACTGTGAAGCCTATTTATTTTTTAATTGTTCTTAAGTAAATATAATTTTAAACCCTGACAGACATCAAGTCCAGCTTCCTGTAGTTCTCCAAGATTTTCTCAAACCTTACAGAATAAAGCACTGGACACAGACAGTGGAATTCTGAGGTACCATATTGTATAAATAACTAATTGTTATGCTTGTTTACCTGGAGTAAAATCTAAATCTTTTGTTTTAATGCAAGATAGCAGATCAAGAGGGCTTAAGATGAGAGGAGGTAGATTCAAATGTGATATAAGGAAACATTACTTTGACAAAAATGTACTTTTTCAGCTGTGTTGAATTTTTAATTTGTATTTTGTATTGCTCAACACAGTTAGTAAGGGGTTAACCACCAGCCCAGATCACATAAAGCATTTATCAACAAAAAAGCTATCAGTTTATATTGTGTGAATCAGGTTCAAGATATAGACTGTCTTGTTGCTTTTCAGATGTATTAACTGTGAAGTGAAGTATTAACCAGTTCGGCTGTAAGGACTCCACAAGTAGGAGTTACTATGAACAACACAATGGGTTGTCTTTAGAATAAACTGTTTAATTGACCAGAACCATTGCATTTAATCAGAAACATCATTGCCATTGTCAATGGTTGACCATCCATTCAGGATTGATGACTGACTGATCTAATCTAATTATGAGAGATGCAGTTGTCAGGTGAGTGAAGGGTTCTAAAAACGCATAGCATATATAGTCAGAGAACAATGCCTGGTGATTACAGATAATCTTTCCAACTGCCCCCTATCACATCTCAGCTGGGAGACGATCACAGCAATCAAAGGTGTCGTTGGTTTTCAGACAGGTTAGCCACGGAAAACATTACATCCCAGTATACTGAATACACAATGGGTCAGATTACAAAGCCAGAGAGAGAAAGAGACCCGAAAGGCAGAGAGAGAGAGAGAATGTCCAGTTGTATTAAAAACAGATAACTTTTTTTCGCTGGTGGGTTTACATATAGCGTGACATGAACCCAAGATCCCGGTTGAGGCCGTCCTCATGGGTGCGGAACTTGGCTATCAATTTCTGCTCGACGATTTTGCGTTGTCGTGTGTTTCGAAGGCCGCCTTGGAGAACGCTTACCCGAAGATCGTAGGCTGAATGTCCTTGACTGCTGAAGTGTTCCCCGACTGGGAGGGAGCCCTCCTGTCTGGCAATTGTTGTGCGATGTCCGTTCATCCGTTGTCGCAGTGTCTGCATGGTCTCGCCGATGTACCATGCTCCGGGGCATCCTTTCCTGCAACGTATGAGGTAGACAACGTTGGCCAAGTCACAGGAGTATGAACCATGTACCTGGTGGGTGGTGTCCTCTCGTGTGATGGTGGTATCTGTGTCGATGATCTGGCATGTCTTGCAGAGTTTGCCATGGCAGGGTTGTGTGGTGTCGTGGACGCTGTTCTCCTGAAAGCTGGGTAATTTGCTGCGAACAATGGTCTGTTTGAGGTTAGGTGGCTGTTTGAAAGCGAGTAGTGGAGGCGTGGGGATGGCCTTAGCGAGATGTTCGTCGTCATCGATGACATGTTGAAGGCTGCGAAGAACATGGCGTAGTTTCTCCGCTCCGGGGAAGTACTGGACGACGAAGGGTACTCTGTTGGTTGTGTCCCGTGTTTGTCTTCTGAGGAGGTCTATGCGATTTTTCGCTGTGGCCCGTCGGAACTGTCGATCGACGAGTCAAGCGTCATATCCCGTTCTTACGAGGGCGTCTTTCAGCGTCTGTAGGTGTCCATCGTGTTCCACCTCGTCTGAGCAGATCCTGTGTATTCGCAGGGCCTGTCCATAGGGGATGGCCTCTTTGATGTGGTTAGGGTGGAAGCTGGAAAAGTGGAGCATCGTGAGGTTGTCCGTGGGCTTGCGGTAGAGTGAGGTGCTGAGGTGCCCGTCTTTGATGGAGATTCGTGTGTCCAAGAAAGAAACCGATTCTGAGGAGTAGTCCATGGTGAGTTTGATGGTGGGATGAAACTTGTTGATGTTATCGGGTAGTCTCTTCAGTGATTCTTCGCCGTGGGTCCATAGGAAGAAAATGTTGTCGATGTATCTGGTGTATAGCGTTGGTTGGAGGTCCTGTGCAGTGAAGAAGTCCTGCTCGAACTTGTGCATGAAAATGTTGGCGTATTGGGGTGCGAATTTGGTCCCCATGGCTGTTCCGTGTGTTTGGGTAAAGAACAGGTTGTCGAAGGTGAAGACATTGTGATCCAGGATGAAGCGGATGAGTTGTAGGATGGCGTCTGGAGATTGGCTGTTGTTGGTGTTGAGTACTGAGGCTGTTGCAGCGATGCCGTCATCGTGGGGGATACTGGTGTAGAGTGCCAAGATGTCCATCGTGGTGAGAGTGTTCCTGGTTCAACTGGTCCATGGGTGCTGAGTTTTTGTAGGAAGTCTGTAGTATCGTGACAGAAGCTGGGGGTTCCCTGTACGATGGGTTTCAGGATGCCCTCGACGTATCCAGAGAGGTTCTCACACAGGGTTCACACAGGGTTCCGTTGCCTGATACGATAGGACGTCCGGGTGTGTTGGCTTTGTGTATCTTTGGGAGGCAGTAGAAGTCTCCCACGTGGGATGAGAGTGCGTAGGATGCTTTGAAGGTCTGGATCGACGGTCTTGATCAGTTTGTTGAGCTGGTGGGTGTGTTCTTTGGTTGGATCTGCGGGTAACCGTCTGTAGTGTTCCTGGTTGTTGGTATGCTTCTTTGCAATAGTCTGTTCTGCAAGAAAGGAGACAAGATCCCGAAAGGACTACAGATCACGAACCCACTCAAGTCCACATACAACTCAGACTACGCTGAGAGACTCTGCCGTCGTACCTCTCGCACACTCCGCAACCATCTCGTACACCAACTCTACAGCAGACGCCGCAACCTCGAAACCAAGATAGAGTCCATACTCTCAACCTGTACTCAGGAAAACAGCAGACCAGCTATGAGACACCGCCAAACAGACGAGGCAACGGAACTATGCTGCCTACATGAAAACAAAGAGCAGGAAACCTGAGAAACTCGGCATCACCACCAACATCAACCAAGCCTCCCCCGGTACCACAGTTGCAACCACAGGGAAGTCCATCGTCAATTTGTCCGACCACACCCTTCATCCAGACGAAATCGAAGTTCTCAGCTCAATTTCTGTCCCACTACCAAAATGGACCCCATTAGTCTCACGGCGGACACAGAGGAATTCATCAGGAGAATGTGGCTCGGGGAATTCTTCCACAAATCCCAAGATTTCAGCAGCGAACCCAATGAGACAATCAACGATCCGGAACAGCAGACAGAGGGATCCGCGGTACAGCAACCGAAGAAGAAAGAGTCAAATTGGACTCCTCTGGAGGGTCGCTGCCCTAAACTCGACATGTATGCTCAAGCTGTCAGGAGATGTGTCAATGCCAGATTCATCAGCTGCACTCACAAGACAGTCCAGAATGTCACCCGAGCACAACGCAACGCCATCGACGCTCTCAAGACCAACCGCAACATCGTCATCAAACCAGCGGACAAAGGAGGAGCCATCGTCATACAGAACAGAACGGACTATTGCAAAGAAGCATACCAACAACTGGACAACCAGGAACACTACAGACGGTTACCCGCAGACCCGACCAAAGAACACACCCACCAGCTCAACAAACTGATCAAGACCTTCGATCCAGACCTTCAAAGCGTCCTACGTGCTCTCATCCCACATACTCCCCACGTGGGAGACTTCTACTGCCTCCCAAAGATACACAAAGCCAACACACCCGGACATCCTATCGTATCAGGCAACGGAACCCTGTGTGAGAACCTCTCTGGATACGTCGAGGGCATCCTGAAACCCATCGTACAGGGAACCCCCAGCTTCTGTCGCGACACTACAGACTTCCTACAAAAACTCAGCACCCACGGACCAGTTGAACCAGGAACACTTCTCACCACGATGGATGTCTTGGCACTCTACACCAGTATCCCCCACGATGACGGCATCGCTGCAACAGCCTCAGTACTCAACACCAACAACAGCCAATCTCCAGACGCCATCCTACAACTCATCCGCTTCATCCTGGATCACAATGTCTTCACCTTTGACAACCTGTTCTTTACCCAAACACACGGAACAGCCATGGGGACCAAATTCGCACCCCAATACGCCAACATTTTCATGCACAAGTTCGAGCACGACTTCTTCACTGCACAGGACCTCCAACCAACACTATACACCAGATACATCGACGACATTTTCTTCCTATGGACCCACGGCGAAGAATCACTGAAGAGACTACCCGATAACATCAACAACTTCCACCCCACCATCAAACTCACCAAGGACTACTCCTCAGAATCGGTTTCATTCTTGGACACACGAATCTCCATCAAAGACGGGCACCTCAGCACCTCACTCTACCGCAAGCCCACGGACAACCTCACGATGCTCCACTTTTCCAGCTTCCACCTTAACCACGTCAAAGAGGCTATCCCCTATGGACAGGCCCTACAAATACTCAGGATCTGCTCAGACGAATCCAAAGATTCACCACCCTCTGAGTCAAGAAATTTCTCCTCTTCTCAGTCCTAAATGGCCTACCCCTTATTCTGAGACTGTGACCCCTGGTTCCCCAGCCAGGGGAAACATCCTCCCTGCATCTACCCTGTTAAGTCCAGTAAGAATTTTGTATGTTTCAATGAGATCACCTCTCATTCTTCTAAACTCTAGAGAATACAGACCTTGTCTACTCAATCTCTCCTCACATGACAATCCTGCCATCCCAGGAATCAGTCTGGTGAACCTTTGTTGCGCTCCCTCTATGGCAAGTATATCCTTTCTTTGGTAAAGAGACCAAAATTGTACACAATACTCTAGGTGTGGTCTTACTAAGGTCCTATATAATTGCAGTAAGACATCTTTACTCCTGTACTCAAATCCTCTTGTAATAAAGAAGAGATTACCAGAACCATTACCAGCACTTGCTTTCCAAAAAAACAGGGAGCAGTGGTTATGATCTGAAGTTATTGAAATCAATGTTTAGTCCGGAAGGTTGTAAAGTGCCTAAACGAAAGATGAGGTGCTGTTCCTCGAGTTTATGTTGAGCTTCATTGGAACAGTGTAAGAGAGGTCAGAGTGGAAGTGGGAGGGAATTAAAATGGCAAGCAACCGGAAGGTCAGGGTCATGCTTGCGGTTAGAGCTGAGGTGTTCAGCAAAGCGATCACCCAATCTGCATTTGGTCTCCCTTATGTAGAGGAGACCACATTGTGCACAGCGAATACAGTATACTAAATTGAAAGAAGTACAAGTAAAATGGTTTTTCACCTGGAAGGAGTGTTTGGAGCTCTGGACGGTGGGAAGGGAGGAGGTGAAGAGGCAGGTGTTGCATCTCCTGCACTCGCAGAGGAAGGTGCCATGGGGAGAAGAGCGGGTGCTGAGGGTGATGGAAGAGCGGGCCAGGGTGTCGCGGAGGGAGCGGTCCCTTCAGACTGCTGAAAGGGGGGGGCAGGGGAAGATGTGTTTGGTGGTGGGATTGCGCTGGAGATGACGGAAATGTTGAAGGATGATATGTTGAATGTGGAGGCTAGTGGGGTAGAAGGGGAGGACAAGGGGGACCCTTATCATGGTTCTGGGAGGAAAAGGAGGGGGTGAGGGCAGAAGTGTGGGAAATAGGATGGACACAGTCGAAGGCCCTGTCAACTACCATGGAGGGGAATCCTCGGTAGATGAGAAAGGAAGACATACCGGAAGCACTGGTGTGGTAGGTGGTGACATTAATGACTGTATCGGGGGCGTTTCCTGCTCTTGCCCCAAATGGGAAAATTTCATCAACTTTGCTTCCAATTTCCACCCTTCCCTCGCCTTCACATGGTCCATCTCCGACTCTTCCCTTCCCTTCCTCGACTTCTCTATCTCAATTTCTGGGATAGACTGTCAACCAATATCTATTTTAAGCCCACCGACTCCCACAGTTACCTTGATTACACTTCCTCCCACCCTGCTTCCTGTAAGGACTCTATTCTCTTCTCCCAGTTTCTCCGTCACATCTGTTCTGGCGATGGCACAGTTTCAGGAGATTCCAGACCCACGTTTAAACCATTCATGCCCGATCAGGTAGACGCAAGAGATCCCATGGCACTATTCGAAGAAGAGCACAGAATTCTCCAAGCGTCCCGTGCAACATTCCCCTCTCAACCAAAACCACTGAAAACAGATTAGCTGGTCATTCATCTCATTTGCTGCTTATGGGACCTTGCTGCATGCAAATTCGGCTGCCACATTTGTCCACATAACAGTGACTGCGCTTCAAAAGTAATCAATTGATCATGAAGTGCTTTAGGACATCCTAGAAATGTGACAACGCGCAAAATAAATGAAAGTTCTTTCTTACGGAAACAGCTCAGAGTTCACACGAGTGTCGAGGAACTTTGCCCAGTGCCCATACGTGTCGGACAGTATCTGAAATAAAAGCAGCCGTTACATGACATGTGGACAAGGTTGCTCGCTGCCAACAAATACTCAGAAAATTGAGGCTCCTATTTTTATTTATGGAAAATACAAATTATGTTGATTAAAAAATACAGTATAAATATGATTCATTCTCCACTGATTATCACATTTGGCAGCTCTCCCATTATAGCCTGTGCTGTCCAGAAGACCGTGCTTCTCACTTACTATAGCCTACACCCACCCATATCATAGACAGTTACTGTGTAGAGTGGGTATAGGCTATAGTAAGTGAAAAATAAAATTTGTATCTGCCAGCAGTGTGTAGTGAATATGGAGAAATTAAAACACCTGGTGTGTTTAGTTCAACACTTTAATAAAACACTATTTTATGGCCTGCTCTCAATATTGAGCAAGATGTTTTCTAGCTGGCATGTACTGTTAGGTGCAGTTTGAGACAGACCCATGTTAAATTTGCAACATCTTTTGCAAGAAATCTCTATTGTTACAGATAATAATACTGCTATCACTAAGAGACACTCAGGGCTCAATTTTAAACTTAAATTGCAGGTGCGTTGGGGGCGGGGGGGCTACGAAAATTGCAGAAATGCAGAGTGGGTTCGGAAGCCGGTTCCAACCCGCCGGTTTCCGAGTTTCCCACAGACGCACCTGTGTGCGGGCATCCCGAATCCGGAAGTCCTGCTGGCAATTAAAGCCGGTGGGATGAGAGTTAAAGAATCAAATATACCGAGGTACTTAAGGCACTCTACTTGTTACATATTAGGTAGTTAGAACGATTTTTAACTTACCTGGGCGTCTTTCCCACAGCTTCTGATTCACGTCAAACACAAAATCAACCTACCTTTCCATCCTGTTCCGATGTCCAATGTCTCCCTCTCCGATCTCCCCCTCTTCCCCCCACCGCCGATGTCCCCCCATCTCCCCCTCTTCCCCCCAATGTCCCCCTCTTCACCCCCGACGTCCCCCGATCTCCCCTCTTCTCCCCTGATGTCCACCCGATGTCCCCCTTCGTCCCCCCATCTCCCCCTCTTCCCCCCGATCTCCCCCACTTCCCCCTGATGTCCCCCCAAACCCTCCTCTTTCTCTGTTGTCCCCCGATGTCCCCCTCTTCATCTCCGGTGTCCCCCAATCTCCCCCTCTTCTCCCCCGATGTCCCCTCTTCGTCCCCCCAATGACTCCCCGATGTCCCCCTCTTCGTCCCCCGCTGTCTCCCCGATGTCCCCCTCTTCACCCTCCGATGTCCCCCTGATCTTCTCCTCTCCCTCCCCCATGTCGCCCCCGATCTTCCCCCCTCCCCCGATCTTCCCCTCTCCCTTCCGATCTTCCCTCCCCCCCCCATGTCCTCCCGATCATCCCCTATCCCTCTTGATCTTCCCCTCTCCCCCCCCCCCATGTCCCCCCGATCTTCCACTCTTTCCCACCCCCCTCGATCTTCTGTTCCAATGCCGGATGACGTCTCGCTCTCTCTCTCTTCCTTCTCTCCCTCCCCCTCAGCGTTGCAGCTCCTGTCGGCAGCCAGCCTGTCAATCGCGCACCTTCACCCGCCCCCCACCCCGCTGCCAACCCGCCACCATTTCAAAATTGAGCCCTCAGTATCTACTTTGCAAGAATGGTGCATTAGTTAAATATTGGTATGTTTTTAATATCGTCTAAAAACTTGTTTTAATTCACACTCTACCAATCGTAGCAAAATATTACCAATCAGCTCCAGGAGAGTTGTAGGTTATATTTTTCTTTATGTACATACTATCGTCCTTTAAATATTTTGACAAATAAGTTGTTGAATATCTTATTTATTTCAGTTCCTGCAGTAGTAGATCAAGTTCTGAAACTTACAATATGGGAAAAGAAATATTCTCACCGCTGGCTTTGGAAGATACTTGTGCAACAAATCGATATGGAAGTCAGTCTCGGAAGAACCTGAAATTAAGTTTATTAGAGTCTGAAAGCAGAAGATGTACCCTTATCGACAGTCTTAAAACTGCTTGCTGTGCTTTAAAAGAACAACATGAACGAATAAGCAAGAAGAATATTGAAGTGGTCAATCACAGTGCTATAATTGACAGCATGATCTTAAAGCAAAAGGTACAGTAAAATCATCTTCCTGCAACTCGTTGAATTATTATTTACTATAAAAATATGTAAATTTTGGGGGGGGCATACATGAAGAAGGTGGGATGGGGGGAAGAGAGTAGGCTGAGTGTCATTTGAAACATTAAGTACTGTTCTGGGGGGAGCAGCTGATTAAGATGATGAGTAGGTGAGCCACACACACCAGGAAGATCTGCCTGTCTGTGTATACATCCCTGTGTCTGGCCGTGTATAAATGTATGTCTGTGTTTATATCTGCCTGACTGTCTGTGTATAGATCTGTCTGTCTATGTATACATCTGCCTGTCTCTGTGTGTATATATCTGCCTATCTGTCCATTGGTATATCTGTCTTTCATTTTGTATATATACCTATCAATGTATATAATCTGCCTGTCCACGTTTATGTCTATCTATCCATCCATGTATTTATATACCTATCTCTCTGAGTATACATCTGTCTTTCTATATGTGTGTATATCTGTCTATCCATGTATCTCCGTTGGTGTCTCTGTAAATAGTTTGCCCTACAAAAAGCTGACATTTTGCTGAAAAGTTATTTTGGACACCCATTGCTGGTCCTCGAGGACATAAAAGACCAAGTAATATGCGAAAATCAGACAAAACAGTCTGTAGTTGTGGTTAACGGTGATGGTTCCTTATTAATACGACGTGACTGGCTTCGTAGCCTGAAGTTAAAATACACCAGTATTAAGCTGATCACCACTCTAAGACCTGTGGATGTACTCACTGAAGAGTACAAGTCCTTATTCAGTCCAAAACTTGTTGTGGCAAAGGGTATTTCTGAAAATCGAGGAATACCTGTTTTAGCTTTGATGTGAATTCAAAGCTGGCTATTCAACAATCAGCTTATCAGTTTGACATCAAGGTTAAGCGTTTGAAGTCGAATGCCAATACAGATTCTTTTGTTCCACCTACACATATCAGGGCCACTTATTGCTGAAGATTTAACCACCAAGAAATTGTTTACGGAACAGCTGAACTCACTTCCCATCGCGGTCAGTGACGTATGTAATGTTAATGTATTATCCCGTGATACTGCACTATGTGCTAAATGACTGGCCTGATGATGGAGTTTTACTAGAACTACAATTATACAGTAGGCACAAGATGAACAGTCGATCAATGACGGGTGTTGGCTTCACGAACTTTGTGTTGGTATCCCACCTAAATTCCAAATCCGTATGATCCAAGAACTGCATGCCAGTCATCTTAGTATAGCAAGAAGACAAGTATCAGTTAGAATGCACGTGTGGTGGCCTTCCCTAGATAGCAACAGACAAGATGAACTTCAAGCCTTTCAGATCAACTTACTTGTAAACCCGGAGGAAACAAGTACATGGCAACAGCCAACAAAACCACGGCGGCAAATTCATGTTGATTTCACCAAACATGCAGAAATTTTTACTTATTTGGGAATCTCATTCTAAGTGGTTCCGATGTCCTAAAAAAATGCAAAGGCAACAATTGGTGTGTTACAATATTTATTTATCCGATACGGACTTCCTGTAGGGCTGGTCTCTGACAATGGACCACCTTTTCAGTCATATGATTTTTCTCAATTTTTGAATAAGAATGCTGTGTCTCATATTACTTCTTTCACCTGGACACCCGCAGTCAAATGGGGAAATTGAGAGGAATGTACGTACATTGAAAACTTCTCTAAACAAAGACGGCTAATTTCTGATATTTCTCTTGAGTTACAGGGAGACTGCTGTGGTATATTTAAAATAACTTTATTGTATGACATAGTTGCTCAATTTCTTTAATTTTTTTTTAGCTGTTAACCAGACTTGTTCTTGGAGATGGTTACTGTCACCTCAAAATTCTGAGGGGGGAATAAAGTAATATGTATTGTACTTGCATATTGATAATTGAACACAGGAGGGCGCCCTGATGGGAGTGAGCATACTGCAGCAATTACACTCCAGGATCTCCTCTTATATTGATGGGAACGTTCCAGAGAGAGTCTGAAATAAAAGCAGCCATTACCTTGCTACACCAACTTGAGTTTTTTTGTAATGGCAAGAGACTAGGAACTGTGGAGAAGCTAAGGGATTTGGGTGTCCATGTGCACAAATCACGAAAAGCTAGTGGATAGGTACACAAAGTAATCAAAAAGGCTAATGGAATATTGGCCTTTATCTGAAGGCTGCTGGAATACAAAGGGGAGGAAGTTGTACCGAGCCTTGTTCAGACTCCATCTGGAATACTGCATTCACTTTTGAGAATAGCACCTCAGGAAAGATATATTGGCCTTGGAGGGATTACAGCGCAGATTCACCAAAATGTTACCAGGGCTTAAAGGGTTAAACTATAAGGCCAGGTTGCATAAACTTGGTTTGTATTCCCTTGAGTTTAGAAGGTTGAGGGGTGAGCTAGTTGAGGTGTCTACAATGATAAAGGGATTCAACAAGTTAGATACAGATGAACTATTTCCTTTCCTGGGGAATCCAAAACGAGGGGGCACAATCTTAAAGTTAGGGTTAGGCCATTTAGGAGTGAAATCAGGAAGCAATTTTTCACAGAAAGGGTAGTGGAAATCTGGAATTCTCTCCTCCAGAAGGCAATGGATGCTGGGACAAGCCTGAGATTGATAGAGTTTTGTTAGATAATGGTATCAAGGGATATAAAGCAAAGGCAGGTAAATGGTGTTTGAGGTACAGATCGGCCATGATCAGATTCAATGGCAGAACAGGATCAAGGAGCTGAATGTCCTACTTCAGTTCATATGTTTATCAGACAAAACACCAGCAGATAGAGAGACTGAAGTGGAACAGCAATCTGTTTGGCCCTACGCCCCAACTTTTAACGCATTGCTTGCTGATTGCTGTTAGTTGCTGTCTGATGCCATGTAATGTAGCTTTGATGGTGCAAAGGAGTACATTAGGCAGAAAATTAATGTGTTGTAAATTATTCTCTCAAACTTTACTTAATTTAACTAAAACTGCACCCCAAAATAACCTCAAGCTGAAAAAAATGGCTTGAAAGTCAGTTTATGTTCTGAAATGTTGGAGAATCTATTTAATAAAGTGTTTTGTGTCCAAAGCCTTGTGTCCCAGTTTTCTGACCCTTTATCATTATGTGAAATACAGTCACATACAGGAGAAAAGAAAATTCTTCTCCCTTTCAGCCACCATGACAGTTCCCCACTTAAGTCTTCATAACAAACCCAGGAAAGATGGAGCAAAGTGGTAAGTCCTACCTTACCTCAACAGCCGTCCTAACAGCTCTTTCCTTAAAAGCTCTCCACTTTTCCAATCTCCACCATCACCACCACTGTTGTAACCTGCTCCTCACTCCCCTGGCTTCCTAGTCCTCAGTTCCCAGGCATCATCTGACAGGCCTCAGCCCTGACCTGCCACTTGATCCCCACCTTTCCTTGGTTCTGCCCTCCTGCTCACTCCTGGGCCTCCGCTTATGACAAGCACAGGATACGTGCTAGATTGTTTTAATAAATAAAAATTGCTCATATTTACACTGGGACCAGTTAATCAATGATGGAGACAGACTGCAGAAATGAACAAAAAGTGACTACACTTCAAAAAGTAATTTATTGGATGTAAAGTGTGTTGGGATGTCTTGAGAACAGAAATGTAAGTTAGCTTTCTTTCTTTCATACAAAATTCCTTTGTTGGTGGAAGAAGGGATTGGAACCAATCCAAGTTGTATCCTGTGATTGATTGATAGCTCTCTCGGTCGATTTTGCTGCAAGCTTGTCAGACTCAAGACAACAGGTGTGTGTTTCTCAGCCTCCCTGAGATAAAATAGTTGAGAAATTGTTGAACAAGGAATCTCCACAGAGCAACTTGGTCTTTCTTTACCTAATGCTATTGAAATGTTTCAATCTGATATTATCCGATATTAGATTAAAGTGTGGAAGCATTGAGTCATATAGAGCTTGTTATAAAATCAGATTTATATTAGACGGAGTTGTATTGTGTCTACGAGTACAACAAAAACAGTACTCCTCACGTAGATGAATGTCTCAGAACATTATACCGAGCAGAAGGGAAAGAATTTAGGGGGTGAGACACAAGTCACAGCTGAAGAAAGAGGTCTTTTGGAGAGGGAGGTTGAGGGAACGTGATATTGGGAGTTCCAGCAGGCAGGGCACAGTAGCTGAAAGAGCAGATTCCATTTGTTGAATGGAGTGAGCGAGTAGCAAGCAGCAGAGCTCACGGGCTGGGAACTAGGGGCGCTAAATTGAGCCGTGTAGCGCCCGTTGTTTCGGCGCTACGCGACCTCCTGAAGTGTCAAGATGGCATCTTGGCTGCGCATGCACGTTTCCAGCGTGACGTGCGCCGGACGCCATCTTGGTATAGGAGTTAGCGCAGGCGCAGATAACGAACGCCGGAAGCATGTAAAGTAAGGAGAAAATGGATACAATCAGTGTGCAATGCTGATTTAAAGTGATAGTCACCATTTTGGGACTTAACGCTCAAGTCAACGCACAGTCTTAACCCCGATCATCTGAACGTGTCTTAGAGTATCTGAAGGACCCTCCCCAACGCTATTTAAACGAACCATGCAGGATTTACAGATTAGTGGGTGCATTATTGCTTCTGGCTGCCGAGACATTTGTAACTGTTTTTGGAGGTCTCCTATACTTGAATACTAGGATGCGGGGACATAGCCTAACATTTAGAGCCAGGACGTGCAGGAGTGAAGTTAGGAAATGCTTCTCATGCAAAGGGTAGGCGACGTTTGGAATGCTCTTCTGCAGACGGCAGTTGATGCTACCTCAATTGTGAATTCTAAATTTGAGATTGATAGATTTCTGTGAACCAAGGGTATTAAGGGATATGGGGCTAAGGCGGGTATATGGAGTTAGGTCACATGCCCACTGTGATCTCATTGAATGACGGAACAGGCTCGAGGGGCTAAATGCCACTGCCACTTGCTGCCTCCCAATATGCGTCATCTTCTCCTGCAAGAAAGCGGGACATGTGCCTGTCATGGTTGAATAGCTGCTAGTGTGTGTGGCCTGTGAGTTGTGGGTGGGCGGCTTGCAACAGTGGTAATGTGTAAGGGTGAGAGGAAGCATCTGATTGGAAGAGTTGAGTACTAATGGAAAGAGTTTGTTGGTATGTGGGTGTAGTGCGTGGAGCAGTGGATGCGGCTAGTGGTGCAGTTGGTAGGAGACACCACTTGACAGTTGACCTCACTCACCTTGACCACTCGTGTCAAAGCATTGAACTTCTTCCTGCACTGCATCCATGTTCATGATGCCATGTGCCTGGCATTGACTTTGCCCCCCCGCTGCCTCCCACTGCATTTTGGGTATATATCTGGAGGGCCTATTACCACCCCCCCTCCTCCCACTGCGGATATAGGATGTCCCTCCTTCTGTCCACCCCTTGCACCAAAGTCTCTAGTGCATCAACAGAGAACCTTAGTGCTCGCACTCTCGCAGGCCTGGTACCAACTCAGATCGGCAGATGTGGGATTTAATAGTGCGCAACGCTTATTCAATGTTTTAACATAACTCATCAGTTTGTAAACATAGGGATGGGACCTGCATCTGTGTTTTGCGTGTGCGATGTCTGATCTCCGTTCAGACTCCGTGCAGACAGCAGCCTGTTATTTTCAGCAAATAACAGGTACCGGTTACCTTTAAGATATTGAAGCTCCCCCTGGTGGTGGAAAGTGTGAATTGCATGGAATCCTCGATCACGCTGATTCGGAACGCTGCTTGCAGGTAAGTCCTCAGGCCTGACGAAAGTTTCGCCCTGCCTGTGCAGGGGCCATTGGGCATGGGGTAATAGCGGATCACGCTACCTCTGCCCAATAACAGGCCCTATCCAATTTTTCCCCCAAGATCTTGACTCAGTGGGGATAATTTTCCGGCAGGGAGCCTTGCCAATTGGGAGTGCTTTTAAGAAACTCAAGTGTGTACTAGCCATGATTTTCCAGGAGGGAAGAAAATTAGCCCAGATTTCTCAGACTGAATGTAAAGACAACAGCCTGGAAATGACAAGAAATATTACAGGACGGAACATTCTTATGACATTTCTGTCTCTGCTATTTCAACACAGGCGTTTGCCCTTTTATTTTAAAAAAGGTTTGCCTTTCCTATAAAATTGAGAGCAAAGGAGCATGACATGATTGAGTTAAGTGTCTATTGCTATTGCATAGTTATCGCTAGGCTAGTCTCTCAGATTGGCCATATCTTCACCTCTCAGCTATCTGTGTGTCTTTATTTAGTCAGATGTGCTTCATGCGACGTTTCAGTTGGCATTACTTTAGAAGAATTATAATGAATGTAAATGAATACTGAGAAGGCCCCAAAATACATTCTGTAGGGTGAATTAACATGTTATCCCTTACTGGCAATCTGAAGTGCACAACTGCTTTTTAGCGTTGTTCAGACGCAGCAACATATTACCGCATAGGAATTGATGTTAAAGATATTTTTGTATTATCTTTGAAATCTATTAGTGTCAGGGTGAAAATATCAAATAACAAAGAAAAACCTACCTGAAGAATAAATATTAAGCAATAGTATGGGTGAAAGATTCTGCACAGCGTGTTGAATATTCTTCTCGTTTATCACCAGTTGTTAGAAGCTAAGATGGGCCTGCTTCACAAGGAGGAGGTGACCCTGCAGGGAGTCCAATTGGATGACGCTCAGAAAGAGAGAGAATTCCAGGACAGGTAAGCAGACTTCGAATAGTGTGTTAGTGCATTGCAATCAAAGTTTAACACTGAAGCTCCTATTTGGGAGGTTTCGTCATCGCTGAAAATGGAATCGAGGAGACCGACTAAAGGAAAAACAGCCAGTTAAACTGATCCTATATATTCAGATGAAAGGCATGAGCTATGAGTACCTTAGCTCCTCCATAATTTCCTTACGGGCCTCAACCAAAACACTTATCCTGACTGAATTTGATAGGGGCGTCCATTGTCAGGCCAACCCTAAACCTTTCCAACCCGCCTCGGCCCCCCGACTGCACGACTGCCCTCCCGGGTTAAAATTGGGGCTCATATTAACGTTTAGGAATAGGAAAGAGGGAATAAAGGGATATAGGAACAGAGCGGGCACAAGGGATTAGGATTACTGCTTGTGTGGAGGATTAACACCAGCATAGTCTGGTTGGGCCGAACGGCCTGCTTCCATGTTGTAATTTCAATATAATTCTAAGGAAGAGCTGGCCTATGGAAGAGAAAACTGATAACAGTAAAAGGTGAGAGCGTGCAGTGAACTTTTTTTTCTGTAAGCAGTTCCCAGCAGCTCTGCCAAAAAGTGAGGTGGGTCACCCGCCTGTTATAGAAACCACCCGATTTTCATTCCTTTGATTTCAATTGGATGGGTTCTGTAATGGGCGGTCGATCTGTTCCGCTGGATCACCCCCCATGCGGTGAAAGCGATAATTTAGCCTGTGATGTCTCCCTCCAGCCTCAATACACCATTCATTTCATTTTGTTTTAGAAGTTAGCTAATAACAGCGAGAGTTCTGCTGTGCTCACTCACTTGTGGCAGTCCACCTTTACAGGACTTTGCCTTCCTGCATGTTTTCTCATCCGCGTCAGAAGGTGATTCTTTTTTAAAAAAAACCATTAGAAACTAATATTTATCGGGAAATGTACCTAGTCGGGGTAATTCTCTGACTCTGCTCCCACTGGCAAAAGAGTCTTGCCCACTGTGTGGACATATCAGAAATACAGGCACGTGCGGCACATGATCTACCAACCATCCCTGGTCGGATAACCGAGTGCAACTTGCGCCCAAATTTCCGATGAGCTCTCCGGCAGACACGGCTCCTCACCGGGAGCATGAAGTTGGAAAATGAGCCCTTCGTGACTCATCTCTTCGATCTGTGAAACCGATCTGAGGTTGTCTAATGTCACTGAGTAACGCAACTGTAATTAATTATTGACAGGATCTGGTGCTTAGAAGGGGAAATTGAAGATGTAAATCATAGACTGGAACAAATGGCTGTGAAGAGAAGAAATCCTAATACTACAGCTTCCTGGTACCCGGGGGATGAAAACAATGAGGTGGCTATGTTTTTTACACGTCAAATAAATTATTGATTTATTTCATTGCATTATAAGAAAAAAGAAGAAAGACCTGCATTTATATAGCCCCTTTCACAATCTCAGGATGTCCCAAAGTGCTTTACAGCCAATGAAAAGTTGTAATGTAGCAAATGCAGCAGCCAAATGTGATGATGTCCAGATCATTGATTTTAGGTGTTGGCTGAGGGATTGGCCAGGACACTGTGGAGATCTCCCCTGCTCCTCTACAAAATAATGCCATGAGATCTTTTATGTCCACCTGTGAGGGCAGATGGGGCCTCGGTTTGACATCTCATCCGAAAGACGGCACCTCTGAGAGTGCAGCACTCCCGTATTACGGTACTGGATTGTCAGCCTGGATTTTGTGCTCAAGTTTCTGGAGGGGGACTTGAACCCACAACCTTCTGACTCAGGCAAGAGTACTACTACTGAGCCGTCACAATAGAGGAAGTTCAGCTCACGGAGGGTGAGCCTCCCTCGACTGGAGAGCAGATTGCAGTTAGATCCCTTAACATTGTAGGGCCGATTCTGTGACCCATGCTTCCATTGGCCAGGCTCTGCAACAAGTGCACAGCATCACTGAATTTGCCCTTGTGTAATTGGAAAGTATTTTTGAGTTTCAGGAAGCATGCTTGTGCAGTGAATTTTCTAATGTTATTACATGTCAGACAAAGTACTTGTTGTCAATTTTTTACTGAACTCTCCAAACCTGCTTTCCAAAATAGTATCAGAAGGCGCATCCCATTGCATTCTGTACTACTCGCTCTATAATCATAGAGGTGTGTGCTTAATATATGTTGTGAAACAGGTTGGTACCTGCAGACCGAACTGAATAGAATGATTTCCACTATACTTTGTTAAAGGAGTAAAATGCCACAATTGTAAATGCATAACGATTCTCTGGGTGTTAAGATCATTTAGACGCTTCATCTGCCCCTGAGTTGGGAATGCTGAAATTTCTGAAACACAGCAGCTTATCTGGTGGGACACCCAAATAGAAGTTAGTTGGCTTTTTAAAAATCGACAACCATAAAGGGGCTTGGTATGTACACTAATGAATGTGACATCACACACCATTAGGAAGGTTGACTTCCATGCTCAATATTTCACATTACACAGAGAAGGTTCAATCCCCCAAGAAAGCATTTGTGTGGCCAAAGAAAACTACGATAAGCTCTGCTAGCTAGTCCCCAAGAAAGAAGTATCATCTCCAATGCCCCAGCAGTCTGGTAAGTGTAAATACATTATTCGCTGCTAAATAATCCCCCAATAGAATAAAATAGTTGAAAAGTATTATATATAGAGCTTGTGTATTTGCGCCCAGAGACATGTATAATCGGGGCATAAAGCAAATACCCAGCGTAAAAGATCAAGGAAACTCGGGTGGAAGTATGTTTTGCATATAATTAAGACATGCCTGAATGTCCTCTCTCTGTTGCGCCAGTCTGTCGATCACTGCTCCCGAACGCACCTCGGCGCATCATAACGGCTCCGCCCCCATGCTAAAGAGCCCTAGTAAAATTGAAGTCAATGGGAATCAGGAGGAAAACTCTCCAGTGGCTGGAGTCATACCTAGCACAAAGGAAAATGGTAGCGGTTGTTGGAGGCCAATCATCTCAGCCCCAGGACATTGCTGCAGGAGTTCCTCAGGGCAGTGTCTAGGCCGAACCATCTTCAGCTGCTTCATCAATGACCTTCCCTCCATCATAAGGTCAGAAATGGGGATGTTCGCTGATGATTGCACAGTGTTCAGTTCCATTCGCAACCCCTCAGATAATGAAGCAGTACGTGCCCGCATGCAGCAAGACCTGGACAACATCCAGGCTTGGGCTGATAAGTAGCAAGTAACATTCACGCCAGACAAGTGCCAGGCAATGACCATCTCCAACAAGAGAGAGTCTAACCACCTCCCCTTGACATTCAATGGCATTACAATCGCGGAATCCCCCACCATCAACATCCTGGGGGTCACCATTGACCAGAAACTTGAGTAGACCAGCCACATAAATACTGTGGCTACAAGAGCAGGTCAGAGGCTGGGTATTCTGCGGCGAGTGACTCACCTCCTGACTCCCCAAAGCCTTTCCACCATCTACAAGGCACAAGTCAGGAGTGTGATGGAATACTCTCCATTGCCTGGATGAGTGCAGCTCCAGCAACACTCAAGAAGCTCAACACCATCCAGGACAAAGCAGCCCGCTTGATTGGCACCCCATCCACCACCCTAAACATTCACTCCCTTCACCACCGACGCACCATGGCTGCAGTGTGTACCATTTACAGGATGCACTGCAGCAACTCACCAAGGCTTCTTCGACAGCACCTCCCAAACCCGCGACCTCTACCACTGAGAAGGACAAGGGCAGCAGGCACATGGGAACACCACCTGCACATTCCCCTTCAAGTCACACACCATCCCGACTTGGAAATATATCACCGTTCCTTCATCGTCGCTGGGTCAAAATCCTGAAACTCCCTACCTAACAACACTGTGGGAGAACCTTCACCACACAGACTGTAGTGGTTCAAGAAGGCAGCTCACCACCACCTTCTCAAGGGCAATTAGGGATGGGCAATAAATGCCGGCCTCGCCAGCGACGCCCACATCCCATGAACGAATAAAAAATACTCACAACGAGAAGCAAAGTTATCTTTCTGGCGTTTTAGTGCAATTTTATGAGCGATTTTTAAAAAAAATTATCCTCACTGAGAACTGCACTGTATTTTCTGTTTCTTTGAATGCATTTTTACAACATCAGTATAAGTCACATTAAAAATTGAAAAGCTTCCACCATTGCATTTTCTTAAAACATGCTGTGCCTAATGTACATGAATGATGGTTAAATGCTTGAAATTTTAATTTTCAAGCTGCAAAGCTCTCCTGGAAGATCCATTGCTTATATTTTCAGGCTTCTACCAGTAAACCTGTTCAGGTATCTATGTGACTTTAAAGTTTTAATTTTTATATCTAAAGAAGAAATATATGGTGTGAGTGCGGCACTTTCCTTCGGCCCTGATTGTTTACACAGATTCCCACTTGTTTACACTCATTTGTACATTCTGACATATGTTAATAAGATTAGCAGGAAATTTGGGCATAAATATACATCAGCAAAATAGCCACATGAATGGACATAATTTTGGGTGTAACTTACCAATTACGCCCCCACAGAAAATTACATCCCAGAATGACAATGTCATATGCAGAAAATTATATAAATTATATAAATTTTCTGCAGCAGCATGTGGTCACCATATATTGCTGCGTGTCTGATGTCTGCAGCAGTCAGTCACCATTTCCAGCACATGTGTACACTCGTGTCACAAAGTGCATCATGTTCTTGGCTCCACTGAGGAGATGTTGGCCATGTACCTCTGCTGCACCATGCAGGACAAAGCAGCCCGCTTGATTGGCACCCCATCCACCACCCTAAACATTCACTCCCTTCACCACCGATGCACCATGGCTGCAGTGTGTACCATTTACAGGATGCACTGCAGCAACTCGCCAAGACTTCTTCGACAGCACCTCCCAAACCCGCGACCTCTACCACTGAAGCAGCTGAAGATGGTTGGGCCTAGGACACTGCCCTGAGGAACTCCTGCAGCAATGTCCTGGGGCTGAGATGATTGGCCTCCAACAACCACTACCATCTTCCTTTGTGCTAGGTATGACTCCAGCCACTGGAGAGTTTTCCTCCTGATTCCCATTGACTTCAATTTTACTAGGGCTCTTTAGCATGGGGTCGGAGCCGTTATGATGCGCCGAGGTGCGTTCGAGAGCAGTGATCGACAGACTGGCGCAACAGAGTCTTAATTATGTGCATAACATACTTCCACCCGAGTTTCCTTGATCTTTTACGCTGGGTATTTGCTTTATGCCCCGATTATACATGTCACACCATTAGGAAGGTTGACTTCCATGCTCAATATTTCACAATACACAGAGAAGGTTCAATCCCCCAAGAAAGCATTTGTGTGGCCAAAGAAAACTACGACAAGCTATGCTAGCTAGTCCCCAAGAAAGAAGTATCGTCTCCAATGCACCCATCAACATGGCCATGACCAACTCAGGACATTGGACAAGGAATCCACTTGCAAGATAGAATCACCACATCTATGGGATCGCACATCCACAACCCATGATTTTCTGACCAGAAATATGTGGCCCCAGTATGTGCCAGGAATGATGAAGTGGAAAATTCGGGCCTTTATTTCCTGTAATACTTTTCCAGTTGTTGATGTAAAAGATATTTATTTTTCACACTTCAGTCTCCGGTGTTTTTTCCCTCTCTATTGCTAGTCTTTCAGTCCCAATTTACATGTAGAGTTGATGCTCCAAGGCCATCACTATCGTTGTAACTCTTAACAGTTTCTGAAACGTTCGTTCACATGTTGCACTATTTTGTCATATGTGTCCTATGGACATTAATGGATTCATCTTAAGGGCACCTTAGCCTGTCCCACATTCCTCCGTAATATACTCTGTAATTTTATCAATGCCTAATATGTGCATTCAGAATAATGTACTAATATAATGTAGTGTGTGTGTTTGATGCACACATTGCAGTGTACACTAATAAGCATCACTCAATGCATGATGCCTCCTCATACATCGGAATAGAGTGTACATTCCTTTTGTCTGGCTAACTGGTGTGAATTTTTTTAAATTGATTTGCATAACACTAGCTTTATTCCGTGGGCACAGATTCAGACCCAGTCAGGGTGTGATTTATAATCCATGCACAGTGTACTGCAAACTACTTAAAATTTCTACCATAGCTGAAATTAATTAGATTCGGCCCTCGACACTTTGTTTAGCTGTTACTTTTGCTCCCCCATTGGATTAACACTATTTTAAACCCATGTTTGGATTTGCAAATAAATGACTCGCTATTTAGAGGGCCATTGTCTGCTTGGCAAAAGTCAGCATTATAAATACTGTCGGTGGGGGGGTGGAATTACCTCCAATTTGTTTAGAGAACAAGGCCTCAGTCTCATGGTCTTTGTCACTCAGGATTTATGTAAACAAAGCAAGCCTGGGCATGTTAATAGTGCCCTCAGAGGCACTGCTGATGTGTGTCATACAGGTCTGGCATTTGCAGTTTTATTGTTCGGTAATTGCTTGAGTTTCGATGTGGCAACTAAAATAAAAACTCTTTTTGTCATACTTTACAATCTGTGTTCACTATATTCGACGTGGAAACAACGCATCAGATTTCCCAAATGTCTCCTGAAGACCATGAAGAGACTCTGCTTTAAGGGCAGTGTCACGCCATGTGCATATCTTGTTGATATAAAACTGGTGTTAGATTTGTAAGGGGAAATTCATCTTGTGGTCGGTGATGGAATGCTTTGCAGTGTTGTTAAACAACCATTTATCTTAACAAGTTTGAACTTGAAATTTTAAACCTGAACAGAGAAATGTAAGGTCGATCTGATAAATGTAGATAGTTGAGGGGATGGGCGACTGAGGGGTGTTAGTATTTGAAGGTTGATTCCCAGCAGGGAACATGAGCAGGAGATAGGACTACAATTTATAGCCTTGATTCTCCAATCTGGAATAGGAGATTACCCCTGTATTATTGTAATAGCTTTTTCTAACACAAGAAGTACAGTACATATTTCAGACAGATCTGCAATAATGCTTAGTATCTTTCACTGATACCCTGTTGAATATCAACCTCCTCACTTCTCCTGAAAAGTACTAACTCTTTATCTTAACAATACTTAAGAGATGCTTGTACTGCTGGACTTGGGGCATCTGGAGGGTGAAGTTGCTAAGCATTTTCTGCCCGTTGGCAGCATTGGAATGGGGTAGGAATGATTTATAGTGAGCGAACTCAGGTTTAAGCACTTTGTGGCACTTGTGCACCTTTAAATTGCTTCCCCCGAGTTTCCTCGATCTTTTTGCCCCTTCCTATGATCTGCCTGCCAAGCCCCCACTGGTGTGTGCACTTGACAATTGGTCTCTTCCACCCGATTCATGCAGCACTATGGGAACAGATAAACTGATTTCCATCCTTCCAAACGTATTAGCTGCAACTTGCACTGCAGTAAGAATTGGCAAGACTCCAGGAAAATGTCTTGTAGAAAACTGAAGTCTTTGACAAAAGGCAGAATTGTGGAGGGAAATAAAAGTGTGGAAGGTGTTCAGTGCGCAAGTGGGGAAAGGCTCATTGCAAAAAAAAAATTAGACTTAAATATTGAATGAAACAATAGCAACCTTGCTGTAAGAGACAGTACAATGCAGGCCAGGCCCGTTTCCCTATGCAACACCCATTTAAATGAGTGAGGTGTGTGCTGGATGGGGGGGGAGTGGTGGAGGGTGAACCCTCACCTGAAGTCCTGAAAGTCATGAAACTCAGCGTAGCACCTGATTTACATAGTTATTTAATTTAAATGAGATTCGTGCATGCCTGGCTCCTGGCCTCTGAAATCACCCCTCAGAAAGTTCAGCTCAATGTGATTCATGCACACGTGGGCCTGATTTTCTGACCTGTGCCTGCCACCCTGAAGCATCAGAGCTGATGTGTACAATGTAAACTGCAATATCATTGAGGCGCTTCATGCAGGTTATATAAATCAGTGTGGTTTTCAGAGAAGCGCACTGTTTAATATTACAAGTTCATGCTCCTGAGGAAGAGCATCACCCACTGGGACTGCATGTTAAAAATTGAGGTGCACACTCGCTACAATTTCCTGTCCATTATTGTATGAAAAATCACGAGCAGCATGTTTGTAAATTCCCAACATGTGCTACAGGTAGACAAGGTTCGACACTGGGAATGAGAAGTCATAAAATGGCCCCTTAAGAAGTCACGATTCTCATACAATGACAAAATGTTTTTTATGAATGATATCTAGTAGGATTGTCTTTTCTAATTATTTTAGACTGAAGAACAGCCACTAAACAAGCTGCGGACCCTGAATGACTCTCTGGAGCTTTACCAAGAGATAGACTGGAACCTCAAGGAAGAGGGAGGAGGAGGAGATCAGGATAGTGTTATCTATGTAAGTATTAAAACATGGCTTCACCCACTGAGCCTGTCCTTTAATATAATGAGTACAATCTTCATGCCAACTTGCTGGCAAACTTGTTGGGAAGGGAGTTGAGCCCTCTCTGTGATTTTGGTGTATTTTTATTCTAAGGGAAAAGACAAGTTCCCTAAATATCCTCAAGGATATCTTGCCATAACTTCAGCTGTTCCATTGATCTCCCGCCGAAGTTACGACAGGGTCGTAGTTATGACAGGGTCGTAGTTATGACAGGGTCGAAGTTATGGCAGGGCTGAAGTTACGACAGGGTCGAAGTTAGGGCAGGGCTGAAGTTACGACAGGGTCGAAGTTAGGGCAGGAGATCAGGGCAACCCCCAGAGAAACTCATGGCCAAGAAAAACATCAAAGAATTAGAGGAAAACTCTATTTATGTGGGTACATTTTCCAATCATATGGCCAGTGGCATCTGAATGGGACAGGAGATTGGAGGCTGGGAAATCAGACAGAGATCGCTCGCATTAGTTTCTTATTGTGTGAGATGCATGATTTAACCTAAAACAAACTTGCTTAATTTAAATATTATAATACGCTTCAAATAGATTTAAATATGGAACAGCTCAATTTCCTGTCTGCTTAGGATGGGATCACATTGTGTGTTCCATTTACTCACCTGGAATGGGCCGGAGAGATGTTCCATGTGCGATAGAATTTTTAAAGGGGCAGATTCCTTTTTGCAATTATTTTTTCCGTACCTTCTCTCTGCTGGTTTCTGTTCTTTATATTTGGTCTACTTTTGGGAAATTCTTCTGTTTTTTTTTGTCAGAACAGTAGGGAATGCTTATGCTGAGGCAAATATTGTCTGCACACTCACCCATGAAGAATTTACAAGACTTCAGCAGAACAGGAAGAGCTTAAGACAATCCGTTATTATAATTTATTTCGATTTTCTGATCGTTGCAGGAAGATGATCTCCAAGAGCTTGCATCTTGTCTTGAGGGTGCTGAAAAGGGAAAAGCATCATTGGAGACCCAAATGTCAGACCTTCAGGCTGAACTATTCCAAACTAAGTGGGAGAGCTACGGACTGAAAAAGCAATGCCTTGAGTCCGAATCGCAGCTAACTGCCAATAGAAACGTAAGAATATATAAAGGAGATAGATCATCTGCGTTGGCGTTGGCGTATCTGTGCAAGAAAACCAATTAAAACTAGTCCAGTTCAACACTGAACTCCATTACATCTGAAAATGAATGTAGGCAAGGTGTAATGGTGCACGTAATGGGAGCAGACATCAGTTCTACCTAGTTACAGGCTATTTTTGGCCAAATTGGATTTCCTGGTCAGATCTGGGTGGATAGTGGAAGTTTCGGTCTGAAGCAGGTGGAAGCTTTTTGTTTGCATTCTAAAATGGGGTGGGGACACTCTGCATGTAATTCCCTGGTGTACAGGCATGTAGAAGGCCAAGTCCAGCCTACGTCCAGAAAACCTGGCTTCCAAGGTTTCTAGGGGCAAACAGCTCAGGTAAGAGGTTATTTAACGGGCACAGAATTGTAAGGTAAGTGTTTCTTCCCCCTTTTCTGGGCCGGTTTTGTGCATTTTGTTTCGTTTTTCCTCCTGTCACTTAGACTTTGAACCATTTGTTCTTAATGATTATTTTTTGCACCAGCTCCCTTTATGAGCACCAGTGGGTTCCCCAGCGGGAATTCTCTGCACTGACATGTCTGCAAGAAGAGGAGGATCCTACAAAGGGATACGAAGCTGCCCGAGCTGCTCTGTGCCTTCCCCCTGGCACCCACACACCCGAGTGGAAAATTGAGCCTAAGTGAAGGGAGCAAAGTGGCTGGTGAAAGCAACTGCAGTTTGTCATGCAGTGTGTGTAGGGTGAGATTGAAGTAAGAAGGGAAAAAGAGGATAAGGTGTGAAGAAACCCTGAGCAACATCTCCTTCAGCGCTGCCTCTCATCCTGGCCATGACTTTCTCCTTGCCCACGATGGTCAGCAGGGTCTCTTCCATGAGGGGACAGGTGTGCAGACGGGCTCGGCCTCCTCCAGTCACGACCTCCTAGCGCAGGTTGTGCACAACCTTCTCCTGCAACAAAGAGAGTGCGTTAGTGACAGTCTTATGAGGTGTTTAGAGAATGTGCCTGTCATGGAGGAATTGTTTGTATGTTATGTGGAAGATGTGAGGTTTGGAGAAGTGAAGGTAGGAATCTGAAACTCTTCCCCCAAAAGGCTGTGGATGCTGGGACAACCCTGAGATAGATCGATTTTTGTTAGGTAAAGGTATCAAGGGATATGGAGCAAAGGGGGGAAAATGGAATTGAGGTACAGACCAGCCATGATCTAATTGAATGGCGGAACAAGCTCGAGGAGCTAACTGGCCTACTCCTATTCCTATGTTCCAGTGCGCACCTTGCTTGCCCTGGCGAGATCATTGAACTTCTTGCGGCATTGGTCTTCAGTCCTTGGGGATGAGGGTGTACCTCCCTCCAGGTAGCTTGAGTTATATTTCTGGGTGGCTTGCTGGCACCCACACCCAGGAGTCTATTCCGCCTAACATCTATCTCCTCCAGGCGAGCTTGGAGATCTGAATGAGTAAAGTTCTGCACTCTTCTTCCTGTAGGACTTTGCTTTACTACTTTCTTGAGCAAAGAATCCTCTATAACCACAGTCTCTCTGTGACTTATAAGCTGTGTTTTTGTCCAAGGTGTCCTCTCTGGCATTCTCTGCCTTTTCTTCAGAGAGCATGCGTCCTTCTGCAGTGTCAGAGAGTGCCTGGAATCTGTTTGTCTTGTTAATCTCACAGATATCTTTGCAGGCTTTCTCACCATTCTTCTATTTTCAACCTCAATCCACTTGGTTTCCCTTTGTGCTTGTCTCCATATTATCACAATCCTGTCCCTGGTTAAACTGGTCTCCAGACTCACTACCTGATGGTTCACTCTCGAGGTTTAATGTTAGCCTGCCCATCTCACTGACCTGTGATAGCTCACTTACCAAATCTAATTCTATTCATTTGCCCTCAAAAATCTGTCACTTCTTCCTTACCTTGTAAATTCCTGTACTTGGCTTTCTACGGCCATAATCCTTTTACTAAACTTGCTGATCAATAGACAATTTTTGCATCTCTTCACCCTTCTAATATTACTGTCTGTCTTGCTTGTGAACATTTCATAGCAAATACACTTCATAGCCTCCATCTTAGTTTTGTTTCTCTAGGATGCTGCTCTTTTAGTCTTATTCCTCCTGTTTGTCCTCTCTTAGTTTTAGTATATTGTCTCAGATGCTCCCTTTGTGATTTTACTGCTCACCAATTTTAAATTTTGCTTCCTTCAGATGTTTATTTTAAAATTTTACTTTCTTCTGGTATCCTATTTAATATTGACTGAGCTCAGTGGACTCCTTTATTAACTGTTACACACAAATGCTCTCTTACAGTTTAGCTCCTTTTCACTGCCTCTTTTAACACCATTTATCTCAGAAGCTATCCCTTTAAAAGTTATTTCTGTCTGTGCTGTCCTTTTATTAAAAACCTGAGTTTTCTGCTTCCTCAGATCCTTGCTCCCCTTTCTTTACCTGAGAATTGAACTGCTACACCATTCCCCAAGTGTTACAGAATGGAACTGCCTCAGGGTGAAGTACCGATGGATCTGTCAGAGGCCGTAATGCTAATGTGCAAAAACATCTGTACATCTGACTGCAGCCTGTTCCATGGGGTGGGGTAATGTGGGTGTGGTAATGTATTGTTATTGTTCGCAAACTGGTGTGTCTGTTGAGGCAGTTGAGCACATTCCTCATTTTTAGAATAACTTTGTCCATAAAATTGACCTTCTACCCTTCTTGAGAGTAGAGGGTTGAGGTCACCTCTTCCAAGGTCAGTATAAATTCCACCAGGCTTCAGTAATAGTAGATTATCCTGATTGGCTTGTTCCCTAGTAGCTCGTATAATTGTCAAGACTTCCAACACTGTTCAAACATCATGGTGATATTGAAATTCAGCCAAACTTCAAATCTCCTGCCTCATGGAAAACAAATGGGTATACACTTGGCAATACCTCTTCAAGGTATTTCCATCACGCAGTAACAATGGTGAGAAAGAGTCGCCTTAATTTGATGTAGTTTCCAAAAACACACACAAATGTGGATTTCTTTTTATGATAGATAAATGAAAGCCTTTTGTTGGAGATAACAAGACTGAAACAAAGCTTGCAGGCTTCAGAACAGCAAATCCTGAATCTGCAGAGCGAGAAGACAATTTTAACCTCTCGAATGAAGACTCTAGAATCTGAACGGCAGCAGATATTTAATCAAAAAGAACTATTGCTGAAAACATTGAAAGGAATGAAATGTCGCAAACACAGTGGTTCCTTTTTACAAAGTAATTCTGATGGCAGGTAATTTTGTTTCCATTGATTTGTGAATAGGTAACAAGGAGGCATAGACTCAGGATTATCACTAGAGCAATGAAGGGTTTTTCACAGAGGGTTATTAGAAAAAAGAATGCTTTAACACAAGTGGCTACTGAGGCAGAAACTATAACATCGTTTAAAAGGGAATTGGATAAGTAATTGAAAAGGAATAATATAAAAGGATACAGGAAAATGGGATTAGAATAGATAGCTCCAGTTACCAAGCTAGTACTAGCACAGGTACAATGGGGCAAATGGCTTTCTTCTGTGCTGTCATTTCTATGAGACACTGTTATTCAATTTTACCTCTTGAAAATAAACATATTTTGAAACCTCTGATTTCCATCCTGAAAATAATTGAGTGCTTGTGAAATCCAAGTTAAAACTCATATCATCTAAGGAATTAAGGGTTTAATGGTTACATTTTGCAGTGTTTATGCCATGCAGTTTGCTATACTTTACGTCACACTCCCACATAAGAAACAGATCCAAAGACAGGAGTAAAGATGTGCGCTCGGAGCAATCTCTAAATGTTGGAAGATGTTCCTCTGCATTGTCAAGATTCACAGAACACTGTCAATATTGATCCAAACCCCCCAAATGTGCAAACGTCATAATGTACAAACTCAGGTTCAGGGCTAACACTGGCCGTTTATTTGTTCTCAGGATGTGGGCGACACTGGCAAGGCCACATTTATTGCTGATCCCCAGTTGCTCTGAGAAGGTGATGGTGAGCCTTCTTCTTGTTTAGCAATTGTTTGTACAACTGAATAGTTTACTCAGCCACTTTAGAGGACATTAAGTGCTTGATTGTCCTCCATTTTCACCTTGGGTGGCCAAGGTAGAAATTCTTGTCCCATTACCACCCCCTTTTGCCTTGCACCACCATCCTTTTTGTCATTTAATCACTCCTGCCCTCCACCCTTTCAGGACCATCTCCGTTTGTTCTTTCCTCCCCCTCCCTCCTCTCTTTCTCTGGCTCTGTACCTGCTTAAAAACTGTTAAATCTCAAACTTCTTCCAGTTTTAACGAAAGGTCATCCACCAAAACTTTTAACTCTGTTTCTCTCTCCACAGATGCTGCCTGACCTACTGAGTATTTTCAGCATTTTCTGTTGTTATTTCAGATTTCCAACATCTGCAGTATTTTGCTTTTCACACAGCCTCATGCTTGCTAGTCTAGTACCATAACCACCTCACCACCTTTAAAGCTAACTAAGGAATAAGGTGTTATACTTGATGTCAGCTAGTTTACAAATAGGAGATCATCTTGCAATAGTTTATAGTTAGAATAGAATTAAAAGGCAGATTTTATTAGCTTTGTTCCCTTCTGATGGGAATTTGCCATGTCTGTGACTGAACTCACGTCCTATCTTCTAAGATGTAATCCATTAGGACTTTCATGTTATGTAACACTGAGCTGCCTAAACATTAGCCTCAGCAAGCAGAAATTTTTTGACGTTTTGTCATTGTGGAATATTTAATTAAAAATGACATTAGTAACAATCAGCTTCTGTTTGAGTGATGTGTGGAAGATATTATTCGTGTTTTGTTTGTTATAATCTCTCAAGGGCTGATCTTCTAAATACGCACTGTCAGTGGGGAGATTGCCCACTGCTCACACATATCAGAAAATTGTGAGTGGCTGCCCTTGATTTCCCATTATGTGGGGCTGGCAGATGAGGTTCCCTGCCCACAGTCCTTGCTCAGCCCTTAAATATGCCTTTAGTGATAACGTTTAGCATTTTAATCTATAGGATACCATCAATAAACCTTCAGGAATGTCCCTCCAAACTATGTGCGCAGTGTAAATATCTACCAAAGGGGCTAGAGCTGGCTAAGGAGGAGGAGCTGTTTGTTTACCAGGAGCAAGTGGAACACGGTAGGGAGCAGCTGAAGGCCAAAGGAACAGAACTGCAGACGATAAACATAGAAGCAGACCAGCAACAAAAGGTGAGTGGAGGAAGATTCTTCTGAAAAGGAAGAAAGCTGCACCTATAAAGAGAAAACCTAAGTTAACAATACAGGTGTAGACCCTTTATCACAAATGAATAAGATAAAGGGATCAGCGTATCCTCCAGTTTTCAGTCTTGCTGAAGGGTTTACACCCAAAACGTTAACCTGCCTTTTTACGGATGGTGACAAGCCTGCCACCTGTTCCCAGCATTTTCTGTTCTGCTCCAGCAGCTGCTTGTGATCAAAACAATACATCACTTGTACATTATCAATAGAGCAACAATACATTCTCAATACAGCACTTGTGCATCATCAATCCAACACACACAGGTTATCAATACAGTCATTATACATTATCAGTACAGCACTTATATATTGTCAACAGAGCAACAATACATTCTCAATACAGCCATTATACACTATCGGCTGCATGTAGTGATACCAATATTCCCAGCCAGATCGGAGATGATTGGGTAATTCCCACGTCAATCACCATACTGCTGTAAGTAACTGGGATTGATTTAATGCACATAATTTGTATGTAACTATCCTCCACTCACTGCATTTTGCTGGAGAAATCATGGTGCTTTTATCGGGAGAAGTTGCTGCAGTTTCGGTCATGCAGGAGTTCTGTTTGCTGCAGTTTGTGGCGACCCTTTTTAAATAGAATCTGTAACTAGACTTTGCTTTGCTGTTTGCTGAGTAAATAGACTTTGTTTGCTTTGTTGTTTGCTGTAAAATACACTTGTTTACTGTAAGTCCTTCCATAAATTCCGCCCACCTCCAAATCATTGACTGATAGAGTGCAACTCACTTGCTGACACAGTGGTGTCAATAGGCACTCCGTACATTACCAGTACAGCACTTATATATTATCAATGTAGCACTTATACATTATCAATGCAATACATATACATCATCGATATAGCTATTATACATTATCAATATGCAATATTTATACACTATAAATACAGCACTGTTACATTATCCATTCAACGTTATACATTATCAATGCAGCACATATACATTATCAATGCAGCACATATACATTATCAATGCAGCACATATACATTATCAATGCAGCACATATACATTATCAATGCGATACATGTGCACTATCAGTGCAGCATTTGTACATTGTCGATGCAGCCATTATATATTATAAAAACAGCAATTAGATATTATTTGTGTGGCATATATACATTTTCCATGCAACATTTATAGCTTATCAATACAACCCTTCTTTATTATCAATGCAGCATTTAGACATGGGACAGTAATTTTTAATCTTTGTTGGGGGCAGTAAATTGGCGATAGTGGATCAGCCACCCATTATACAACCTGCCTGATTTTCCTTTTCATTGAAGTATATTTATGCTGGTGGCAGCTGTCATGGCAGAGAACGGAAATGTAAACACTGCACATACCCATTTGAGGGGCAGAAGTGTGGCGGGGCACAACTTCTGCCCACCACTGTGACCAACCGCTGCCCATGCCTCAAATCCCGGGGTGGGTCATTTAAATATTCCAGGCAAGAGTAGTCCCATTCCTTTAATGGCAAAACAGAAACACCCGCCCACTGAACTGGCGAGTTTCGGACTGACTCTGAGATGGGGAGCTTAATGCCCAAATTTGGCCGAAAAGAACATCCTTCTGGGATTGATTACCATTATTCTTTGTGTTGTTGGGGTCTTATTAAGGCCTTGACGAGAATCTATATCTGCTTTCAACAGTCACTAGTTGGGCCTATTGGAGGTTTTGGGTGGAATTCCAGTGCTGGAAGAACTTATTGTGCTCACTTATTGCACTCAAGTTATTGTGCTCACTTATTGTACTAACTAATTGTATTTATTTAATGCACTTCTCTTCCTATAGAAAACAGTCACAAAGATCAATCAAGATACACAAGAAAATGCAAGAACATGGAAAGAGTCAAGATATTCAGATGAAGGGTAATCAGAATAAACCACCTTTGTCTTATAAACTGGTTAAGGAACACAGTCGTAAAGAAAGGTAATTCCACAAAAGTTAGGAGTTCATATCTCATTAAGAACTCACTAACTGGAACTGGAAACAGTGATGGATAATTCAGGTCAAAATTTTGGAATTTGTTTTTTTGTTCACTTTTAGGATTTGGGCATCACTGGCAAGGCTGGCATTTATTGCCCATCCCTAGTTATCCCGAGAAGATGATGGTGGGCCTTCTGTTTGCTACAACTGTATGACTTTTTAGGCTACTTCAGAGGACAGTTAAGAGTCACCCATGTTGGTGGGAACTGGAGTCATATATAGGTCAGATCGGGTAAGGGTGGCTGGTTTCCTCCCCTAAAGGACATTACTGAACCAGTTGGGGTTTTTTATGACAACCCAACAGCTTCATGCTCACTTTTATTGATACTTGACTTATTATTTTCAATTTTTTTAAACTGAATTCAAATTCCCAAACTGCCACGATGGGATTTGCACTCACATTCTCAACAAAAGATTACTAGTCCTTCTGTTGATGTTGGGTTCTAAAGTAGAATATCATACTTTAACTATCTTCCCCTTTGCATGGTAGGAGAGCAGGTCACATTGCTCGGGTTCCAGCATCATTTCTCTCCATGATTGAGCTGAAGATGCATTTCCATGGGGCATGGGCAGTGTCTGCTTCTCTGCACAAGAATGCCTGACTATTGGTTCATGCTGAGAACATTGTTTGGGCTTGAGCTAACCTCCCCGATTGTTTATAACAGTATTGATTTGCTTCCTAAAATAGACTTTTGTCCCATTAATGAACTGTACTTTTTTTTTTAATAGGTTGCAAAAACGAAGTGTAGACCTGACCAAAACCCAGAACAGCGTAAACCTGCAATTTGAAAAATTATTGGAGAAAATAGAAGGTATAATATAATGATAATAACAAATAAACTTTGGATACATTTTACAATGATGACTCCAAGATTTCATTTGTTGAACTAATGACAAGTTGTTTAAAATTTGTCCTATTTACAATTTTAGAATGTGCCGCTAATAAAACTGTTGCAGTTAAAAACTTGCCATACAAATCTCAGTCTCCAACAATGTATCAGCACAATCCTGATACCCAAAATCACTACTTTCCTGATTGCTGGAGTGAGTTTGCCATATCATGACTGCTGGAGATGCTCTATTCCATTAACTTGACTGGCACTGCGGTCCAATCTCACCTTCATCACGATTGACTCAGAGATTTCACATTCATTTAAAAATAAATCCTAAGCTAATTTCATGTTTATAGGTTTTGTGAAGCTAAATCTAAAGCTGGAGAATGAAAGAGACCAGGCAGTCTGCAAGCTGGGAATGCACACAACTGAAGTAAAGGTGAGAAAGCAGACTTTATACTCCCTACCTCCATGATCTCATCCAGCCCTATGTCCCTGTTTGAATTCTCCGGCCTCCAAGAGCAAGCTTCTCCTTGTTCCCTGCTCCCCCGCTCCAACATTGATGGCCACACTTACAGGCATCTTGCCCCCACAAACACTGGAACTCCCTCTGTCAGCAACTTCACCTTGCCTCCTCCCTCCATGCCTTTATAAATTTCCCTGACTCCTCTTTTGCCCCTTCCTGACCTTCATGCTCTCCCCCAATTAGATGCCCACGTACTTTCCACTACCTTGTAAAGCTGTCTGAGCCATCTCTCCACACATAATAGAAATGTAAGCTGGAGTTGCTGTCACAAAAATGGCCATAGATAGACAGGATAAGTTATAAGGGAAGACCTAAGAAGCAAATAGTATTAATGGATTCAAGAAACAACTGGATATGTTCTAAAAAGAGAAAAGACTGGTTAAAATTTCAAGTGTGGATCTTTCTACATCCTTCACATGTTTCTGGCAAAAGACGGAATAAAGGAATATGGATGGAAAGTGGAATTGAAATTAGCCAAAAAGAATGATTTTTTTGGGTCCAATGACTTTTACCTGTCCCTAAACGTTCCCTTGGCTTTGCTTTGCTTTTATCTGGGGAATGCTCAGTTCCTGGGCACACAGCGAAAGGAAAGAGGGGCAGAGACTCGTAACACCAGGGTTTCCACCCCTTTGCAATTTCGTAGGATTTTCAGAGTTTTCCCCTAAGAAGGAGGTCGGAGTGTTTACACCTGGAACAGGCACATGTACGGGGTTCCTATATAATGAAGTGGGAGGAACCTAAATTACCTATTGACTCATTTTCATGCCTCAACACCATTTGGAAGGGTGTTGAGATGAAGTGGCCCTTAATCCCTATGCCCCACCCTTACCTGGTCAAGCCTACACATGACTCCAGTTAACTCTTAATGACCTCTGAAATGGCCTAGCAAGTCACTCATTTTCAAAGCAATTAGGGATGCGCAATAGATGTGACCTTGCCAGCACCACCCACATCCCAAGAATGAATAATGAGAAAAATCATGGGTAGAAAGTCAGTGAAAGTAAAGGAGGAACAGAATAGTATGGTGGGTGAGTTGAAAGGAAAAGTTACAAAGGTCATGGTATCTTGGTTAATTATAGCACTAAAGGGGAGATGGAAAAAAGGCCAGAGACAGAAGAGTGGAGGATGCGCACTGGCATCTAGAGTTGGTGGAAGTTACAGAGATAGGAAGGGCAAGACTGTGGAGGAATTTGCAAATAAGGATGAGGATTTTGAAATCAATATTTTGGGGTATGGGGAGTCAGCATGGAGGTAGAGGAGCAGGACCTAATGTGGGATAGGATGCAGGTTGGAGTTTATGTATGGTGGAGCACATGAGGCTAGCAAGGAGAGCTTTGGCGATGCCAAAGGCATAGATGAGAGTTTCAGCAGCAGTGGGAGTGAGGTAGAAGCAGAAGTGGTCAATGATGCAGCAGTGCAAGTAGCCAGTCTTGATAATGAGTAGGATGTAGGAGCTCAGCTCAGAGTCAACCAGGACACTGAGGTTGTCCACCATTAGGCTCAGGCTGAGCTGGGAGCTAGAAGTGGATGGAAATGGGGGCTAAGGTCCAGCGTTTTTGGCCAGAGCTAAACAACATGGATTCAGTCTTGCTGTTGTTAAGTTAAAGTATTAGGCTCAACTACAACAACACAGTGATAGTTGTAGAGTTGAAGGTGATGTCAGAGAGGTAAAACTGGGTGTTGTCAGCATACATAAGAAAACAGGTGTATGGATAATTTCAGCATGGAGCAGTATAAAGGTGAGCTGTGCTGGCTATGTTGGAACAGGTAGAAGTGGAACCAAGTGGAGGCGGTGCCATGGAGGTGGATCACTATGGAAAAATGATGGAGGATGACGGAGTGGTTAATCTTCTCAGCTGGGGAGCAGATTGACATCATCAAGATGATATAACAATTCCAAAACTGCCAGACAGTTTTACAATTTAATGTTCCCGGTATGAAGTCTCACCTGACTGGAGTACAGATCAAAGAATTGGGCACGGCGTCCTGGTTCATGGCGTTCACAAGGCCATTGATTTTAACATCACTAATTGGATATGCTGTCCTCCATGCTCAAGTTCCTGGTATATGCTCTGACTGCATGAAGTTCTGCCAGGAGTGCTTAATTGTAACAATTACCCACATTGGTGTCAAACCTTTAAAGAATATGTTTAAATGACATTGTTCTTAATCAAAGCCCTGTACAATTGTAGCAAGACTTCCTTACTCTTGTACTCTAACCCCCTTGAAATAATACCATTTGCCTTCCTAATTGCTTGCTGTACCTGCATGATAATTTTCTGTGTTTCGTGGACGAGGACACCCAAATCTCTCTGAACACCAACATTTAATATTTTCTCACCATTTAAAAAATATCCTGTTTTTCTATTCTTCCCACCAAAGCGAATAACCTCACATTTCCCCACATTATTCTCCATCTGCTACCTTCTTGCTCACTACTTAATCTGTCTACATCCCCTTGCAGACTCTTCGTGTCCTCCTCATAGCTTACTTTCCGGTGTTACTTCGACGGAAGTGCGTCGGAAACCCGTTTACACGGTCACACTTCTGGGGAAATAACACCGGCAGACAGGATCAGCTCCGAGGAATTTCCCGGCTGTCGTTTTTTTAAATGTTCAACACGTGGGGGAATTTTTCACCATCTGGCAGCCGTGGTGCAGAGCTTTATGTAACAGGGGCGTTTACCGGGAATTTGGGCCATGGAAGTCAGCAAGTCCAATTAATCTCCCGATTATCCAGACATTAAGATCAATAGCCTGAAAATTGGAAGTGTCATGAACTGATCTCCTTGCCCATTTCTTCAATCTGTGCAAAGTCCTGTCCTTACCCAATATTTACACATACATACTTCCAGCACAGATTGCACAGTGATCAGGATTAAGCACCCTGGCCAATTTTTGCCTTCTTAACCCAAAGTCACTCAAGCCAATTGTGGCACTCCAATTCAATTCAGCTAACTCGGCATGGACTGGGATCAAACCTGGGACTCTCTTGGTCTGTACGGCTCAGCTACTCACTGAAAATCCACCTCCGGATGTGGCATGTTTGAACATAAAATTTGATTACGGAAATCATGTCCTCACAGCTATTTCTTTATTGCAATTAGGACCTTGAGGTATTAAGCGAACGGAACAGAAAAGAACTTCTACATCTGCTGAGCAAGAACATTCACCTCAGGCATGACAACCAGTTAAAGGTCAACCAGGTATGAATCTCAATTGCTAGTAGGTGTTGGACCAGCTCTGTCTCACCGAAATGTAATGCAAACAACTGTTACAGTTCTGGGGGCTTTACGCTAGATATTCTCCTTAGATTCATCATCACCAACCCCTCTCAGAATACCTTTTATCCTGGGTGGTCTGAAGTGGGCTTTTAGCTGCCTAACATCTACCTAAACCATAGCGAGAGCCAGGGATTGAACAGAGAGTCCTCTTTACTCTTGCTGAAATGTACCACATGACAATCCCCATCTTCAGCGGGCAGACTGAATGTACAATCTGTCAGACAATGGGGTAGATTTTCAACATGCTGCTTGGGCATAAAACTGATGCTGCAGATCAGCCGCCGATTATAGAAACCACCTGATCGGGCACTTTCTGTTACAGGCTAAAGCCGCCACTGAAACCTCGTGTGAGGCAGCAGCATGGCCAGAAGAGGCCACGGTGATTGAAATTTTTTAATTGTTGCCAGGAATCCTTGGGCCTCTCCTGCCGCGATTGTGCCTCTCCTTCCTCCCAACCAGAATTGGCTCTGCAACTCCCCCAGCACTTAACTTACGCCGAGGACCGTTCTGGTGGGTCTCAGGTGGAGTCCGGCTCCCGCCCCAATTCCCGCTCCCGCCCGCCGGCCATGACGTCATTCCCACCATCTTTGGGCGGGAGACAGATCTGAAATATTAAAATGAGACCCAGGAGTTAAAATGGCCATAGGCCATTCCTGCTCCTCCTGGCTCCAAAAGGAAAATTTAAGCCTCCCCTACCCCAACTTCCTCCCTTCCCTCCTGCGAGACCCTCCCAAAACCTCCTCCCTGTTAATTACCTTGTCACCAGTGATTGTCGCTGCTGCCAGCTGGCAGCCTCCTGCCACCTGAAATTCTGCTCCTGCCCACCAGCCAGCAGCCACCTCCTGCCCATTTCGGGTGCACAGTTGTCCAGGGACATACAATTGAGGCCCAGGAGTTAAATTCGCCTGGGCCTCACACTGCCTATGTCAGGGGTGTTTGGCACTCTCCTCACCCACCGCCCGCCCGATTCCTGCTCCTGGTTAGAATTGAGACTTTTATGACATTCTGGGATGGCTCTCCCCAAGCAATAAAAACACAGACTTTTCTCAGCAGAAGCAAACGCATGGACAACACTATAAAAACGCTGGCTGCCCAGGCAAAACACGGACAGTTGGCATCCATGTGTGTTTTTCTAAAATGGTGATGGTGTAGAATCAACAGTAAGACAGGGCTGGGCCCATGAGAGGTAGGGCATGGCTAAGTCTGATATTTTCTGCACTCTTCAACAGCTCACAGTCCTCATCATTGAACTACACCACTTGAGGAAAGCTTATCAGACACTTTCCCAAAATATGGATTGTCCTGAAGGTATCTTATCAGCTGATTGGATAAACAGACTACAGTTAATTAAGGTTAGTATATCACATTGTAAATATATCATAAATTGAATATTTTTATAACCACCAATAAGATAAAGATCCAGGAAGATATTAGTTCAGGAATGATTGTGTGACATTAGTGTATGGACAGTTAGCACATTCGTATAACATTCTTTTATCCATTATTTTAACATTATTTAAGTGTTAAACAGGTTAGCATCTCAGTTAAAATCACAAAGTAATGCTGTACAAACACATTAAGGGCTCGATGGAATTTCTAATTAAGTCTGCTAGTGACAAAGTGTGTAATCAGTGTGATCGTGAAGTGTGCAAGACAACCTATTGCTTCAGAAAGATAGGCTGGTTACACCAACTTCTAAAAGATGGGAGATACTGAACTCACAAGAGATATCTGAGAATGCAAAAGTGTAAGAAGAGAGTGAGAGTCCTCACTCATAGCGGGCAGATTTTCTGGTTTGTGTTGTAGGAGAGGAGCTTCGCGCACCACGTCTCGAAAAAAAGAATGTAATGACCAAATAAGCAGCATGCAGCAGAGGGACCTAAATTCCTTAGAGCCTCAAATTGCCTGTTGGGGCCGTATGAATTTCAGCCCATGATAAGTTCGGGAATGGGAGGGAGGCGATCAGTACTCCGGGAGGCGGGGTGGGGGAGAGCTGGCTGGTAGCAGCTTTGTGGAGCAAGGAGAAGCACTCCTGCTCCTGCCAACTCCACAAAACACTAAATATCTTCCAAGTTTTTGGGCCCCATTTGTGCGGCCTCCAGTGGCCCCTTTAAGGACAACTGGTTAGGCTGCTCGGAGACCCGGAAATGCACATCACAAGCTCTGACTAGGGCAAACGGATTTATGTGTCCGAGTCCGGAAGTAAATTGAAGCCTGAGCTCATTTCAGGCGGTCGCCAGGGCCACCTAAAAACAGGCCCCAAATAATTTATCAGTGGTCCGAATGCCCATGCAGATCGGTCATGGGCCTTTGCCCTGTTACACTGGTTATTGTTGCGCCTGTTTTAGGCCTATAAAATGGGCATATCAATATTAAATTTAGACCCCAAAGTATTAAGCCATTAAAAACTAGTAAGTACAAAGCAGACTATGGTAGAAAGTTGTAGTGAATCTTTTGTAGATTCTGATAATTATTTATAACAGTAGGTACCTGCTCTAAGTTCAATATTGCCAGGTACAAAGAGTACGTCAGCCACAAACAGTGTAAATCACAGTCTGCTGGATGTGGTAGATTTGAGGAAGTTATTTGTGACAATGGGAATCGTGGATGAGTCTACAATAATTGCCACCTGCTGCCAGTTTTCCAATTTATGTCAGGTACCCCAGATAATGCCAACTGTTTTAACTTCGGTCCAGCATTGCTCTAAAAATATAAAATAATTTTTCTCTAAATGAAATGGGTCTTGACCCCAGTGGGACACATCTCCACACTCATTTGCTCTGTAACCAAGGTCAAGATTATTTTTTAAAATTTTCTGCCCTTGCTTAAATATGTGAACTCAACCTTACCAGGTAGAAAATGCATGGTCCCAGATGGCAAAAAATTAAACCTGTCTCCTTGTTTATTTGAGTAAGATCAGCCATGATCTTACTGAATGGCGGAGCAGGCTCGAGGGACTGCATGGCCTACTCCAGTAACCATTTCTTATGTTCTTAAAACCTTGTGTGTCTCTGATCAAATTATAGAGCTTTGTATTGTTTATTGTACATCCATTCTACATTTTATTGGAAATCACTGGTTTTCATGTATTTAGAAAGTTTGGAAGGGGTATCAGGCAATACCCTTTAACATGGGTTCCAACCTAAACCCCCATTAAGTCAACCCCATCAACTCAGTCTTTTTTCCTTTACTTTTGTTGATTCTGAGTGCTACATTGATTTTAATTTCAGGTCTCAGAGCTTCCAGTTTATCACATGGACTGTCTCCTCCAAGTAGTAATTGTGTGTGTTTACTGTACTAACTCTAGAAAGCTCTGTTTCAGGGCTGCTTTGAGAACAATGTATATATATGAGTTATTCAATGTTACAAACTTTTTTGCTTTGTTCATAGAACACTGTTGAAAAAATTAAAACCCAGCAGTTGAAACTAAACCTCTTGGAAAAGGAAAATGAACAGTTAATAGGAAAGTTAGGGTGTGAATCACTGCAAAATATGGAAGCAAAAGTACTGACATTAAAGGAGGACATTCAAGTAAAAACACAAAAGGTACATGAACAATTTAAATCTGGAGCTGAAGCATGAGAGAGTTTGCTTTGATGATAAAAGCATGTGTTTATGAACCAGGCAGTGTTTTACTGGTTTTATTTATTCCATCATGTCTCCAGAACTGCACCAACAAAATGACGGTAACCAAAAATATAAATAACGATCCACAATGGCTTTATGAACGTCTGAAAGAGAAAAGAGAGGTTGATCTTTTGGTTGAAGACCTTGGGGGCGGGGGGGGGGGATTTTAACTCCCGCCGCCCTGGCGGAAACCGGGTGAGAGGGCAGTTAAACAAGAGCAGATCAATTATCCACTCCGTTCCCGCTCAGCGAGGATTTTAACACCGCTGTTTTTTGGCAGCAGATTAAACACCCACCGAAATCAGGCAGGAGACTCATACATGTATCCAAATCAGGGTCCTATTGCGACAGCAGGACCCCCGATAACCTTTCTACTGCGGCCTGAGCAGATCCCTGCCATAGCCATTTCACTCAGCGAAAGCGGCTCTGAAGACTGAAGAGGCCACAAAAGATAAATGTTAAACTTTCCTTTGTTGAGCCTGGAGGAGCAGGAGTGCTCCCTTGGGCCCCACAAGGAAAGTCTCAGCCTCTGATGCCCTGGGCTCCCCCCGCCACCCCCGTCCCCCCCAACCTTCCCACCCTGCCAAAAAACCCACCTCGCCACTTACCTTCTAACAGTGGGCAGCCTCTGGGCCACGCGATTTTAACCAGCCGACTATCGGCCAGTTGACCCTTCCCGGTTGTTTTGGGTGGGCAGCTGGCCGGAGGGATGTAAATTAGGCCCAACCTTTAAAAACTGCCGTGGCCTCCTGCTGCTGCTCTCTGTGAGCTGCCCGCTCGCTCAGCCGATTTCCCACCCAGGAATTAAAATCCCCTCCTTTTGTCAGAATTTTTTCATTGAACCATAGAAATTACAGTGCAAAAGGAGGCCTTTCAGCCCATTGTGGCTGTACTAGCTGTTAGCCCTTCAGTGGAGCTATTTACTCTAATCCCATTTCCCTGCTCTTTCTCTATATTCTTCTCTTTCAAATACATATTCATTTCCCCTTTAAGTGATGATCTAATCTGTGCTTGAATAGCTACTTGTGATTCCAATAAAAATCTTCTATCTTCCCAAATTACAAAAAGTTACGACACTCCTTGTTTTATAGATGTTATATTAAAATCATGGCATGTATGGTCCTGTGTGTGCAGTCTGGGCTTTTGGGAGTTTGTAGGTGGATGTAATTTTGCCTCAGTGAGTTTGCTTTCAGTTGAATCTATTTTGGCTGATCCCTAAAGATTCCTTGTACTATCTGAAATTTATCTTCAATAGCTCATTTTGGATTTATGTCATATTTTTTCTACTTGATGGTGATCTTACTTCTAGAAGCTGAGTTATCCAGTGTGGAACAATATAAAAAAGGAAAGTTTTACAGCAGCAAATTTACATACAATTTACATATTTACTAAAATATAAACCATATTTGTGATAATTAAGCAATGTTTCAATGATGTTATGCAACAGATAGAAAGGGGCTATCAATATAACTACTTACAGCTTGAATCTGATCATATTCCCATTGTGTAATACTGTAATATCATCCTGTGATATTTCCCAGCCATTGCACTGATACAATGTTTTCTTGTTAAATGCTTCTCAAAAGCATTATTGTTTGACATAATGACACTGAACAATGCTAGTGAGTACAATGATGTAGCTGGCACTAGGAAGAGTGTTCACGCTGACTTGGATAGGCATGGCTTGAATCTGAATCTTGTCTGAAAAACAGTCGTACACAAGGTTAAAGGGATTGGATGGAGTGTCTCATGTTAGAAGAACTGCATCCCTTTGACACAATAGCCTCCCAGACAACCCGGGAAAGAAGCCTCCAGAAAACATCGGCCCATTGAGCTAGTGAACTGTTTACTGGTGTAATTGTCAGATTACCAGTTAGAATCAGTCTGAGAGCCAGGAGGGTTACAGAATACATGCCAGCCAGTCCAGAGAGAAACAGACAACATCACACACCAACCAGGGCCCTCACCGTATATGTGTCCTGGGAATAGCTGACAAACTGTTTTTAAACTGTTAGAATCTGTCACAGTCGTTCATAGTGTGGAGACTTACCAGCAACACAGAACATCCTTAATAGCCAGGAAACAAAATAAAGTTTCGAAACAGAGACTTGCATTTATTTAACACCTTTTCATATTTCTAGTAAACATTCACGAACCAGATGTTACTAAAAAATCGCAACCATCCCTGTTCACCAGCTGCCAGCACCACATGGCCACAAATCAAGGAGCAATCACCTGACGAAGGAGGAAGCCTCTGAAAGCTTGTGAATTTAAAATAAAATTGCTGGATTATAACTTGGTGTTGTAAAATTGTTTACAATTGTCAACCCCAGTCCATCACCGGCATCTCCACATCACAAATCAAGGAGCCATCTAAACCTTTACATGACACTAGTAAAACAGCACTGAGCATGTGCCAGCCAGTCAACAATAGACAATGATCAAACTGTACATCTGCCAGTTTCTTAAAGGTTTAACTGCATCTAAACTTTCTGGAACCGCAGCAGGTATCATGTGGCCAATTTAATGAATGCACGTTACTTTCTAGAAACCTTACTTACCATCCCTACATTGGGGGCCTGTTTCATTCTGACGCAAACAGGTCTTCCCTCCTCTGCCTAAATTTTTGCACAAGTATTTTAGCAGCTTCATAACTGAATCATGGGGCTCTCTGCAGACCTCAGACACTTTTTAAATGGATATGTTTTTAATCTGTTACCTGTACTATTTTAGGTCTAGAGTTCCTTTTAACTGCTGCAAGCCTTTAAATCCTGTAGCAGCAGCTAGATCCCATTCCCCAGAATGATGAGCTCCTAAACAAAGGCATTCATAATACTGGAAGCTGACCATGAATATTTTCCCTTTAGTACATTAACTGTCCCATTGAAGTCCATCCCTTTAGTACCCTATCACTCCCATCGAAGCCTATCCCACTTGTACCCTAGCTCTCCTATTGAAACATATCCCTCCAGTACCCTGACTCTCCCTCTGAAGCCCCTCACTCCAGTACCCTAACTCTCCCATTGAAGCCCAGCCCTCTAGTACCCCATCTCTCACATCGAAGCCTAACCCACTTGTACTCTATCTCTCCCACTAAAGCCCATCTCGCCAGTACCCTAACTCTCCCATTGAAGCCCATCCCTCCAGTACCCTAACTCTCCTATTGAAGCCTATCCTTCACGTACCTATCTCTTCCACCGAAGCCCATCCCTCCAGTGTCCTAATACTCCCATCGAACCCTATCCCACTTGTACCCTATCTCTCCTATTGAAACACATCCCTCCAGTACCCTGGCGCTCCCACTGAAGCCCATCCCGCCAGTACCCCAATTCTCCCATTGAAGCTTTTCGTACATTATCTCTCCTATCTTAACAGCTAATTGTATTTTGGATAAACCCAATGTCTATGCCTCTATTACTTTTGTTTGGTAGATTATTGCAAACGTTTCTCATTCTCATTAAAGCTTTTTGGCAGCCGATCAAGAGAACCCCTGAGAAATTACCAGCGCTGATTTTGAATAGTACAAATATTCACCCAAATATTCACCCAACAACCTGATTATGTGCTACAGAACTGTCGGGACTCAGGTGTAAGGAGAGATATGTTTCGAGAAGCAGGGTTATCAGTAATATAGGTATCCTATTTACTCCGAGAAACATTGCTGTTCTGTCTTCTTTTCATGACTTCTAACAGCTTGTTTCAATGTTAGTTGATAACTTTGGGTATACAGAAAAGACTGCAGCAGGACCGACACGAAACCCTTTTGACAGGTTGGAGTAATTAAATATTATTACTACTTTGCTTTCATGTTTAATGTTAATTTGAGAATTGTTTGAATTTCCAGTTGTTAACTTCATAATGCTGACAACGTGTTGTGATGTATAGATAAGGCAGCATTGGACTTGCATCCTATAACAATGTGAAGGTACCCAGGCTGTGAAAAAAATGGGCAACACTACAGGAAAAATGGGAACAAGCACTACAGATCTTGAAGTGAACATGAAAAGGTCTTACCCATTTGCTGGGGAGAAAATGACCATTGGAGACATATAGTAAGCTGTCCATCAAATGCAACATTTGCCAATACTATATTTTAATTACTATTTCACAGGATTATGCAGGGTCAGTAAATGTTTCCAACTCAAAATTATTTTGTAACACTAAGGAAAAGTGGGTTAGCTCACTGCCATTTCTCCTTTGAGATTTGAGTTTAAATCCAGACCAGACTGATGGGACGAAAGTTTCTACGCTCTGGTGGCTGTAACAGTCTTGCATGAAATGAGTTTAAATAGTCTTAATCTAGGTCCTAGTGGGTGCAAATCACAGCACAAAACTACAGGAACTCAGCTCACATTGAGAAATCGTAGTCAGACAAGGCTGTAGAAATGTGACAGTGGGGCAGGTAGGGCCACTCTTCTGTGGTAGGGGTTCGGGTATGTTGTTGGGGCCAAGCAGAGGGAGCTTTACTCTGCATTTGCTCTGAATTACTACTGACTTGGGAATGCATAACGCAGAAAGTACAATAAATATTCCCCAGCACTGACATCTTTCACCTTGATGAGCATAAAATCCACCCCACCCTGATTTAAAGATCCACTGTGCCAATTCCCGGTCATCAAATGTCATGCACTAATTTGTAGTCCTAATTTCCCCATATTTCATCAGAGGCACTCATGTGGTATCAATTCTGTTATTCACTAAATACCTATTTTCTCTTCTTCCATCAAAGTCAAACCAATGAATCACTGGCAGTTTTCACCGATGTCCTTAACCATATTTATGGAACTTTTTAATTTAAGATTTCTGCCTGAAATGTTTTTAGACTCAATGTATAGTAACACAGTAATGTTTTTGGGCAGGAGAAGAATATTTGGCCTGCCTTCTAGCCCACCTTTCCAAAACTCCCATCTGGTTCCTCACTGTAAATCAGGAACCGTTTTCCTAACAAGAATTCATCCAGTCCTTTTTTTGAAATCCTGCCATGGTTTTCTACTCCACCACCCTTGATGGCAATCTGTTCCAAAATTCTACCAGCCTCATATTACTGAGGACAATGGCTCAATTTATATCTTGGAAAAGATCTTGGATCGAAAAATAGAGAAGCAAATTATCAAGGTGAATTTCTTTAGCTACTAACTGCACGTATCTTGATCATATATAATCTCACCAAAAATGTGGAAGCTGAGAAAAAGGAGCATGATTTTGCTGCCTTTCCCCTCTGTAGACGGTTAGACTTTTCTGAATCCTTGGCGTAACTCAGTCCCATTCTTTTATGCCGCCACCGGGGAAACGTAAACCACAGCTACAAAACTGCTGAAGTGACCGTTTCATCTTTATTTCTCTGCACTGAATTTTTTGTGCATATCTGGAATTCGGGGCCCTCCTGCCCATTCATTTCAATGGGCAGAAGAATCATGTACCCAGAAATCAGGTGCACAACATGCATTCCTGGAGCAAGAAGCTCTGTGCCGACAGGGTTAAAGGTGATCATTTATTCCAGTGTCTGCAGCAGACTGCTTTCATTCTAGGAAAGTGTCCAGCTGATCACAGAGTTCCCTTGGTTGAGACGCTCGTGCTTGAAATGCAAACTAGGAATAGATTCTGACCTGCGTTATCTCGTGTTGAAACATTAGCTGATGCTTATAACTACCTGTGGGCTGTAAGACCCAAATTGTGGATCTCTGCAATGACACAAAATTGCATCGAATCTAAAATAACTCCAATAATTTGGGACATCTTTTAATGTTTATCTAGATGAAGGGGAAGAATTACATTACATTTTAAGTGCTGTACCTCACACTCACCAATCACACTGGCCCCTAAAATTTCCAATCTTTTTGGTGGTGCCAGTGCAGCACTGGGGTGGGCATGGCTGGATTTTGGGGCGGGAACCGATCACACCAGGTCTCCGCCCCATTTCATCTGCGCTGGGGTATCCTCAAGCAGTGAGGGCGGGTATTTCTTTGTGCCCTCTAACTTCAATTGTGAAGTCAGGGATAGAGGCAGAACTAGTGGGATGATGCCATCCACTGGAACACCTGCCTGTCCATCTTCATGGCCCTCAATATAATGTCCTCAGCCTGCATGAAATGGGCATATTAGTCCATGTCAGCACTGCAGCCTGGTGGAATTTTGCAAGGTTTCCTTACGGCAGTTGTTGCAGAGGGTACCAGCCTTTTTGGAAAAGGGATTTGTTTTGAAGAAGAAGAAGAATCTTTGCCTGATCCTGCCCCAAGCGATGGCCTTCCACAACTCATTTCCTCCCCTCTCACCCAACGGGGGCCCCAGCTGTGCCAGCATTGGCGTGGGTGCCTGTCGACACTATGTAAATGGCCCTGACCCCAGGAATTTGGATGGTATCAGGATGGCGGAACATGCGAGTTTTCAGATCCATTGGGGGTCATTTTAACCTGTCTGTCGCCCCACTCAGGCTGAAAAAATGGGGCAGTAGGGCAATCAAAAAATATCCCACCGCCCACTAGCTGTCCGAGACCTACTCAACTCTATTTTCGAGCAGGCCTTGAATATTTAAATATTTAAATTGGGGTTCAACTCCGGTTGTAGGACCCCAGTGCAATTTTCAGGTACCATTGGCGGAGTGTGTGTGGCGCTGCTATAACCAGTGGTACCTAATGGACAGCAATCTAACCAGTGGTCCTTAAAGGGGATGCTACAAGCCGCTCGGAGCCACTGATTATTGTGGGGCCAGGAGGAACACAGTGACCCAACCCTGAATTGCCCCTGTGGAGCAGCCGCCGGATTTCTGGTCAGAACATTTCAGGGGGCAGGGGGGATAAATGGACCAAGGTGGGGAAGAGGAACTCCAAATTTGGAAATGGATATCCATTTTAAAATCGGCACTGTGTTGGGAGAGATTCTGCCATCCCCCTCTCAACCACACAGTCTCTCTAATACTGGTGCAGGCATTATACAAGTTACTGCCATCTGTGGCTAGTGCCAGAAAAACAAGGTCTTTTTTATATAAACATTTATCACTTTACTGCTGCTAGGAATGTAGGAATGTCCAGGACTGGAAAAGACCATTTCAGTCCAACTTGCCAGCGCCATATTTCAAAACCAGAATAGCTTCTTGGGCAGGATCTATTGGGCCTGTCCGTCCTTCCATTGTGTTCTGTCTTAGGGCAGGTCCTAACTCAGGTCTCACACATGATATGGTTGGATACTAGGGAAGAGTAGCTGAGGTGGTTTCCCATTGTCTTCCTCACGGTTTTTAACTTTGGAGGACCTTCTCCTAGGTGGGCTGCAACCAAGGCTAAAGAACTCCACCTACCCTTACAATAGGTTGGGGGGGGGGGACCCACTTCTATCAGACACAAGTACCGCCGCTGGACGTTAACCCAGTATTCAAATCAGCGCTCAGGTCTCCATTCGCTGGGGCTGTCTGGAGTGCAGCTTGAACCCTTCACTTTCTGGCTCAGAGGGGGAAATACTCCACTAAGCCAAAGGTTCTCTCCTTATTGATTATGTATACACCCGATAATTGTGGATCATGAGGAAGGAGAGGACAATCTGTACTATCAATGCTTAAATCTTCGTCAAATATTTGCTGGACTTATAGGGAGGGGTAAGTGATGTCCTTAAGGTGAAGAGTTTGTTTGATTTTTACCCAGGTCCTTAGTGCAGGTAGGACACAGTGATTTCCCTACACTAAGGAGTATATATAAGCTGCTGCTGTTTAGTTTTGCTAAATGCTTTAGCTTTTACTTCTGGAATTTAAGGATAAACATACTGGTCCTGTACTCCCAGCCAGGAGATGCGCTTGAAGGGAGTGGGAGTGGGAGATAAAACTACAATGATCTTTTGTGGCATCTCCAGACTGGGAGCGCAGGACCAGTGAGTTTAGCCTTTACACCCCCCAAAGCCAAAGTGAAATGAATCCTGAAGCCTGGATTTACCAGAACGCTCGTTCCTATTGTATATTGTCACTTCCTGCAGAAAGACTAAGCTTACAGTTTACTTTGTATATTAGGGGTAACTCTGTGATTCCACACTTCCAGTGAGGAGCCATGTGAGCACAGGTTGGAGAATCCCTGTTTACAACCCACACTTCCTGCTAACATGGCTCCTCACTGAAATGATGTGGGATTGTGGAATATTCCCTCTTATGTATTATAGATCAGACAAAACCTTTATCTATTTTTACCCCTTCTCTCCTGAAGGTGGTGACTATTTCTTGGGATATGATGCCACGACAACTTGTCCAAATAGTCATTATTAATGTGTCAACATTGACAGTGAGTAGTGTCAGCTGATCATTCTACCATGGGAGGAATCAGAGCTGAATCTGACCCAGCCTTTTCCCAAAGTTCACCCACGCAAACTTTCAGCAGGGGTCTCTGAATAACAAACAGGGAACAGAAAAATGTAAGAGTTTTTTTTAAAGAAGTGACTGAATGGATAGTTAAAGGGAATGGAGGAAATATAGTACATATGGATTTTTAGATGGAGTTCAATAAGATGTCTCACAAGTGGCTTGTTAGAAAAATTCAGGAATATACTATAAGAGGAAATGTAGTAGCACGGATAGAAAGTTGGTTGACGGACAGGGGACAAAGAGTTAGGGTAAAGTGGTGTAGCTTGGATTGTTGAAATGTTGGAAGTGATGTCTTGTTATATATAGGTGAAAGTAGGAGGATTGACAAACAACAAGGAGGGCTGTAAAAGACTTCAGAACAAGCAGACTGGTGGCAGATACAATTTAATGTGGATAAGTATGAGATAATACATTTTGGGATGAAAGACAGGGAATCGAAGTACATACTAAATGAAAAGGTATTCAAGGCTATGGATGAACAGAGAGGCCCAGAGGTTCAAATACATCATTCCCTGAAGGTGTGACTATAGGAAGGTAAAGCCATAAAAAAGGCCAATCACAAAATCACAAGATAATTGCGAATAAGGAAGACAATTTGTCTCATATTAGTTCATACATCTACAGTCTCCCAAAGCAGTATCAAGTTGTTTCTTAAATGCATCTAGGGTTTTTGCCTCCACCAAATATCATTTGGGGTTTTATAAATATGGGCACACAGAACAAGAGTGAAGAAGTAATGATAAATCTATACAAAACGCTGGTCAGGCTACAGTTAGAGTACTGTGTCTAGTTTTGGGCACCCCATTAAACCTGGAAATCCATAGCAATTCACTAGGATGATGACAGGGAGGGGAAACTATAGTTATGAGGACAGATTTGAGATTTTAGAGCTATTTCCACTGGATAGAGAAGGCCAAACGGAGACTTAATAGATGTTTGTAAATTATGAAAGTTTTTTGGAATTATGAAGGTTTTTGATACAGTAAATAGTGAAAGGTTATTTCCTCTGGTTGGTGAGTCAATGGTGAGGGATCATCAATTTTAAATTTTTACGGAGAGAGGGTAGGAGAAATTTCTTTACACATAAGATTTCTTGAGCATGGAATGATTTATCACAGGGAACGGTTGAGGCCAAGTCCATTGCATCCTTTAAGGGAAAATTGGTTGAATATTTGATGCAGAGAAAGATACAGGGTTACGGGAAGACTGCGGGGCAGTGGGATTAGTTTTGGATTGCTTTATCAAAGAACCAGTGCAGACACAATGGGCCGAGTGGCCACCTTCTGCGCTGTAAACCTGTGATTCCAGGAACCCTGACTTTTCCCCTTCCTAACCCAGGGTCAAGGAGGCCAATTGTAGGAACTGTACCACTGCCCCAGCTGAGATTAACTCACGCAGCACAAATTGGGGATGGAAACTGAGACCTTCCCTGTCAAGGCGACTCAGTTACTTACTGGATAAAATCGTTCTGCCATTAAGGGGCCAACCAGCAGCTGTAAGATGCAAAATAACGTAGAAAATTCAAAGCAAATGAAAGGATACAGTGATAACAATTGAGGTTCCGTTTGTATCTAAAATTAAACACTAAAGTTGGTGCCAGTGACTTGGAGCTGTGAGGGCAGTGAGGACATTCTTGGATCTCCTTTGGGGTTGCCATAGGAACTGTCATTTCTGTAAAGATGTAACCAGCTGCTTCTGTTCGGTCCTCTGAATGAAAGTGTTTAATTCTCTAGTACGTTATGTTTGTGAGCCTGTCAGTATTTGTGCTTCACATTGAAAATGTTGTTTGTTGCAGTTCAGTCCACTTGCTACTTGTTGGTTATTTTAACTATAACTGGAAGGAATCTGGCAGCACTCAGTACCAGGACGGGAGGGTGGTAATCTAGCCACTGTTGCAACAGGGTCTTCTGGCTGCTTTCCAAAAATAAAAGGCCTCCAGGCCCGAAGATCTTCTTGAGCACCCTACAAAAGAAGGAATTTGCCTTCTGGTGCACCCCACCCGCTGTGATCACCCAATCTGATAAGGGCTGGTTACTGGGCCTATGGACCACTTCTTCTGGACAAACCTCCAAATGGATGGTCCTCATGTGATCCTCAAAGAGAATGAGCCAGGAGGCTTGGGAATGCCTCCTCCTCTTTCATTAACATGGTTGCGCTCCATCTGGGCAGAGCTACAGGCCTTCCCTCAGGGAAAGCCCTGGAAAATCCCAGAGCAAAGTCAAGAGGTCAGAGACCTGATAACACAGATCTATTCCTCTTTCTCCTCTTCTTTGCACCCAGAAAATATTCAAATTAGGGGCCTACCAATGGTAGAACTGGAGATCCTCAGCAGTGTTCCAGATACTAAGCACTCGTTTAGAATAACTGTAATGTGAAAAATATTGTGTTGGTTCTACACTTTATTATGTTTACCGCACCCAGGGAATCTTGGAAGTATATTGTTAATTTTATTTGTTGTTTTTCACTATCTTCGTATCGTCACAATGTTTTTGTTTTTATGGCGTACATCGTTTTCTAGAACAAGTTAAAAAAAAGAACTTGAATAAAACGTGTTCACACACTCATTTTGCCTTGTTTCTGTTTAGCTGATTATTTCAAGTTTTCAGCATATACAGGAATACATTTAATGATATACAATGTTGGCATATACAGGAATATAAATAATGATACACACTCTCAGCATACACAGGAATAAATGTAGCAATATACACTCATAGTATAAGCAGGAATACATACAGTGGCATACACTCTCAGTATAAACAAGAATACATGCAGTGACATACGCTCACAGTATACACAGGAACACATGCAGTAACATACACTCGGTATATACAGGGATACATACAGCAACATGCTTCTCCTTGCTGGCTCATTACAAATCCCAATTGGCCTGTCTGGAGGTGCTGGGAGGTTTCAGGCAGCCCCTTTTCAGATCCTCCAATTTAAAAGAGCTGACCACAGCCTGGAATGCCTACTTTCTCTGGGCAATCTTCCTTTTGGGCATCGGCCGTACAGAAACCCAGGAAAGTGACATGGATTGGGTTTGACATCATTCCTGTGTCACCATGATAGAATTTAAATGCTCCGACCTGTTACAGGCGGGAGCCTGTATCAGGGGAAGCCCAGGTAATGTGCATCGAACATCAAAAGGGGCACAATACAGGGTGCGGTAGTGTAGTGATTATGTTACTGAACTAGTAATCCAGAGGCCTGCCATCTTCCAGAGGATGGAAGTTTGAAAATTTGAATTCAGTTCAAAAAACCTGGAAATAAAACGCTGGTATCAGTAAAAATGACCATGAAGCTGTCGGATTGTCATAAAAACCCAATCTGTTCACCAATGTCTTTTAGGGAAGTCCAAAATCGGCCCACACATTTCAGTTCTAAGAAGACACAGCTTACATCTAGAAGTGGAGCAATAATCTTCATAATTGTAGTCAGAAATTTTAGACATGAACGTTTGGAATAGAACAAACTATTCAAGGTTTGGTTCTAAGAAGACACAACTCATAACTGGCAGTGCAGTAACACTCTCTGTAATAGTAAACTGGGAAATTCCAGACAGAGATGTTTAGAACAATTCAGGGATTGGCTTCTAAGAAGTTGCCTCTCAAAACTGCAAGTGCAGGGATAATCACATAACAGTGAAGTTAAACATTCCAGACAGACATTTACAAGACAAAAAACTATTCAGGAATTTGCTTCTGAGAAGATACAACTCTTGGCTGTACATAATAGAAACACTACAGCACTGAAATTCCAGGGGCTGGTGAGGATATATGTCCATAATGGAAACACTATGGCCAGGAAATTCCTCCGAACTGCTCCCACTCTCATTGATGTGTGTAAACGGGGATTTTGCCACACTTCTGGTGAAATAATGCCGGAGGAGTGGGAGCAGCTTGAGGAATTTCCCCGCCTATGGCACAGAAAGTGCTGGGGCTGGAGAAGATGTAAGTCACATTTACGCCTGGGGGGGAGGCCGGAATATGGGCTGGATCCCGGCTCAGCTGGGATAACGCCTCATTTGGACCAGGCCTTTAAATTCCGATCTTCCATTCGGCCACCCTGCATCAAAGGTGCATTAGGGGGAGTTCCTGGCATTCCCCCTGAAAGAACTTCAGCGGAACTCACACCAGTTGAGACCTGGTGTAAGACCCTTTGAGGCCTTCTAAAGCCCCCAAACCTTCATTAGAGTACGGTAATCGATTCCAGAGGGGATTGATTACATTCATTAGTCAGAGAGGAGCCGAAGAGTTTAAATTTAAAAAATTTCTTCAGCCTATTTGGTCTCCAGAGGTCTCTGCTCTGCTGTACAATAGCGGAACGGCCGGAGCCTGTTAGCAGCCACTGATGCAACTTTAGGGGACTAATTGGATAGCTCTTTCAAAGAACAGGCACAGGCATGATGGGCTAAATGGCCCCCTCCTGTGCTGCAGCTACTATGATACCTACTATGATTTACAGGGGCTCATGGCCCAGCCCAGTTATGCAAATGGCCCCGCCCTTCTAATTTAGGATGGGGTCTCCCACTTTGAGCGAGGGCGGGCTGGGGTTCCACTTCACTGCACTTACGGTGGCAGAGCAGGGCTCCAGGAATTTCCAGGCCTGCATTCTTATACTGCAACAAACCACCGTAATGTCACAATTTCCTCAGAACATTTTCTTTTATTCGTTCATGGGAAGTGGGCATCGCTGGCGAGGCCAGCATTTATTGCCCATCCCTAATTGCCCTTGAGAAGGTGGTGGTAAGCCGCATTCTTGAACCGCTGCAGTCCGTGTGGTGAAGGTACTTCCACAGTGCTGCAGGTATGGAGTTCCAGGATTTTGTCCCAGGATCATGAAGCAACTTTAACCCAACTGACAACTAAAGTTGTCATATGGCTTCACAATGAAACCCATAGCAACGCAGAAATTTTTATATAAAAGGATTTGTTTATAACTGCAGTGAGAAATTCAGCTCTGATACGTTCACAGGGACCCAAACTATTCAGTGTTGTTTTCAGACGACAATTCACAACTGGAAATAGTTATAGTGTGGTGAGAAAAATCAGAACACAGCAAACTATTCAAGACTTGGATTCTGAGAAGTCACAACATTAACTTTTTTTTTATTCGTTCATGGGATGTGGGCATCGCTGGCGAGGCCGGCATTTATTGCCCATCCCTAATTGCCCTTGAGAAGGTGATGGTGAGCCGCCTTTTTGAACCGCTGCAGTCCGTGTGGTGAAGGTTCTCCCACAGTGCTGTTAGGAAGGGAGTTCCAGGATTTTGACCCAGCGACGATGAAGGAACGGCGATATATTTCCAAGTCGGGATGGTGTGTGACTTGGAGGGGAACGTGCAGGTGGTGTTGTTCCCATGTATCTGCTGCTCTTATCCTTCTAGGTGATAGAGGTCGCGGGTTTGGGAGGTGCTGTTGAAGAAGCCTTGGCGAGTTGCTGCAGTGCATCCTGTGGATGGTACACACTGCAGCCACTGTGTGCTGGTGGTGAAGGGAGTGAATGTTTAGGGTGGTGGATGGGGTGCCAATCAAGCGGGCTGCTTTGTCCTGGATGGTGTCGAGCTTCTTGAGTGTTGTTGGAGCTGCACTCATCCAAGCAAGTGGAGAGTATTCCATCACACTCCTGACTTGTGCCTTGTAGATGGTGGAAAGGCTTTGGGGAGTCAAGAGGTGAGTCACTCACCGCAAAAATACCCAGCCTCTGACCTGCTCTTGTAGCCACAGTATTTATATGGCTGGTTCAGTTAAGTTTCTGGTCAATGGTGACCCCCAGGATGTTGATGGTGGGGGATTGGGCGATGGTAATGCCGTTGAATGTCAAGAGGAGGTGGTTAGACTCTCTCTTGTTGGAGATGGTCATGGCCTGGCACTTATCTGGCGCGAATGTTACTTGCCACTTATCAGCCCAAGCCTGGATGTTGTCCAGGTCTTGCTGCATACAGGCACGGACTCCTTCATTATCTGAGGGGTTGCGAATGGAACTGAACACTGTGCAATCATCAGCGAACATCCCCATTTCTGACCTTATGGTGGAGGGAAGGTCATTGATGAAGCAGCTGAAGATGGTTGGGCTTAGGACACTGCCTTGAGGAACTCCTGCAGCAATGTCCTGGGGCTGAGATGATTGGCCTCCAACAACCACTACCATCTTCCTTTGTGCTAGGTATGACTCCAGCCACTGGAGAGTTTTCCCCCTGATTCCCATTGACTTCAATTTTACTAGGGCTCCTTGGTGCCACACTCGGTCAAATGCTGCCTTGATGTCAAGGGCAGTCACTCTCACCTCACCTCTGGAATTCAGCTCTTTTGTCCATGTTTGGACCAAGGCTGTAATGAGGTCTGGAGCTGCGTGGTCCTGGCGGAACCCACTCAGCTCCAGCAGGTTATTGGTGAGTAAGTGCCGCTTGATAGCACTGTCGACGACACCTTCCATCACTTTGCTGATGATTGAGAGTAGACTGATGGGGCGGTAATTGGCTGGATTGGATTTGTCCTGCTTTTTGTGGACACGACATACCTGGGCAATTTTCCACATTGTAGGGTAGATGCCAGTGTTGTAGCTGTACTGGAACAGCTTGGCTGGAGGCGCAGCTAGTTCTGGAGCACAAGTCTTCAGCACTACAGCCGGGATGTTTTCGGGGCCCATAGCCTTTGCTGTATCTAGTGCACTCAGCCGTTTCTTGATATCACGTGGAGTGAATCGAATTGGCTGAAGACTGGCTTCTGTGATGGTGGGGATATCGGGAGGAGGCCGAGATAGATCATCCACTCAGCACTTCTGGCTGAAGATGGTTGCAAACGCTTCAGCCTTGTCTTTTGCGCTCACGTGCTGGACTCCGCCATCATTGAGGATGGGGATGTTTACAGACACTCCTCCTCCTGTTAGTTGTTTAATTGTCCACCACCATTCACGACTGGATATGGCAGGACTGCAGAGCTTTGATCTGATCCGTTGGTTGTGGAATCGCTTAGCTCTGTCTATAGCATGTTGCTTCCACTGTTTAGCATGCATGTAGTCCTGAGTTGTAGCTTCACCAGGTTGGCACCTCATTTTTAGGTACAGCCTGGTGCTGCTCCTTGCATGCTCTTCTACACTCCTCGTTGAACCAGGGTTGATCCCCTGGCTTGTTGGTAATGGTAGAGTGAGGAATATGCCGGGCCATGAGGTTACAGATTGTGCTGGAATACAATTGTGCTGCTGCTGATGGCCCACAGCACCTCATGGATGCCCGGTTTTGAGCTGCTAGATCTGTTCTGAATCTATCCCATTTAGCACGGTGATAGTGCCCCACAACATGTTGGATGGTGTCCTCAGTGCGAAGACGGGACTTCGTCTCCGTGAGGACTGTGCGGTGGTCACTCCTACCAATACTGTCATGGACAGATGCATCTGCGACAGGTAGATTGGTGAGGACGAGGTCAAGTAAGTTTTTCCCTTGTGTTGGTTCATCTCACCACCTGCCGCAGGCTCAGTCTAGCAGCTATGTCCTTTAGGACTCGGCCAGCTCGGACAGTAGTGGTGCTACCGAGCCACTCTTGGTGATGGACATTGAAGTCCCCCACCCAGAGTACATTCTGTGCCCTTGCTACCCTCAGTGCTTCCTCCAAGTGGTGCTCAACATGGAGGAGGACAGATTCATCAGCCGAGGGAGGGCGGTAGGTGGTAATTAGCAGGAGGTTTCCTTACCCATGTTTGACCTGATGCCACGAGATTTCATGGGGTCCAGAGTCAATGTTGAGGACTCCCAGGGCCACTCCCACCTGACTGTATATCACTGTGCCGCCACCTCTTGGTCAGTCTGTCCTGCCGGTGGGACAGGACATACCCAGGGATGGTGATGGAAGAGTCTGGGACGTTGGCTGAAAGGTATGATTCTGTGAGCATGGCTAGGTCAGGCTGTTGCTTGACTAGTCTGTGGGATAGCTCTCCCAATTTTGGCACAAGTCCCCAGAAGTTAGTGAGGAGGACTTTGCAGGGTCGACTGGGCTTGGTTTGCCTTTGTCATGTCCGGTGCCTAGTGGTCCGTCCGGTTTTATTCTTATTGTGACTTTTTTTAGCGAGATTTTACAACTGAGTGGCTTGCTCGGCCATTTCAGAATCAACCACATTGCTGTGGGTCTGGAGTCACATATAGGCCAGACCGGGTAAGGATGGCAGCTTCCTTCCCTAAAGGACATTAGTGGACCAGATGGGTTTTTACGACAATCCGGTAGTTTTATGGCCACCATTACTGATACTAGTATTTTAATTCCAGATTTTATTTAATTAATTGAATTTAAATTCCCCAGCTGCCGTAGCAGGATTTGAACTTATGACTTTGGATTATTTGTCCAGGCCTCTGGATTACTAGTCCAGTAACATAACCACTGTACCCTGTACTGGACTAACACTCTCTGCAGTAATGAACTGACGCATTTAGAATATAAACATTAATTAGGGATTGGATTCTGAGAAGATGCAACTCATCGGTTGAATTGCGGTTATAAGCTCCAAAGTGGTGAAGTAAGAAATCTGAGCTGTTGGACCTCAGACTATAGGAAATAAAGAAAATGGAGATTTTTAAATTTCAGCTGCCTGCTTCTCATCAGAAGAAAGGGCAGGCAGCAGATGAAAATCAGGGGAGAGGCACCTCAGCTGCCCCATTGGTGCCCAAGGCCTGCCTACTGCAATTTTCAGGCTGGCCCGTCAATGGGAAAGCAGCAGAAGCACCTGTTGCAGACCTTCAGATCAAAGGGCCCATGTTAATAGGCACTTGGGACATAAATTGCTGAACCAACTGAGAGGGGTCTATTTTGTACAGGGCCAATAGAGTGACACTGGGGTCTGCCCACTGCCACCTGACAAAATACACACTATGCGCTCCCCCCAAGAGGAGGGCACCACGAATGCAAGTGGCCCTCTCAAACTAAAACTGTGAATTGAAACCGGGATGCTGTTTTCATGATCAATAACGCAGTTGGTTTTGAGATTGCAGAAGGCTTCAAGTGTACCAGTGGACACCACATTCTCATTCTACAGCCAGCCGGTGCGTACACGACACCATCTGAGTTGGGCAATGCCTGTAAAAAAGGGGATTTTAATTTCCCAAGCATTCAATGGTCCAATGGTGAGTCATCTAGCATTGAGGGGCAGGTCAGCTAAAAGATTTGTAGAAATGATAAGCGACTGTTTCCTAACATGTTGGTGAGGAGACATGGGGTAATCGGGTACTCAATTTTAGTTTTTAGTAACCTTCCTGATGCAGTATCAGACGACCATGTGGAGGAACACCTGGTAACTGTGACCACAATATTGTCAGATTCAACCTGATCAGTCAAACAAAAGTTAATGAAAATTTAATGGTATTTCTAGATTTGAAGAGGGTTAGATTTTCAGGGGACTTGGATCAGGTCAATTGAGCAACCCAACTGGGTGGAGTTAGTACTAATGCAGATGCAAAATGGAATATCTTTAAAACCATTCTAATGCAAAAGAAAGCCATGAGTGTGCCTAAAGTAAAAAGGGCACATGGTAGAACAAAGCTAAGGTCAAAACTGGGCATGTGTAAGGGCTGAGCAAAAATACTTCCACAGATTAAAAGAAAATAACTCTCAGGAGACTAGGGATAGGTAAAAGATTGTTAAAATCAACAAAAGCTGCAATTAGATCAGCCAAAAAGTCACTGGAAAAGAAGGTTGTGGATAATTGTGGTAGAAATAGCAAGATTTTATTTAGTTATGTTAGGAGTCAGAGGGCAATAAAAAACTGCATAGTGCCATTGGAGGATTCCGCGGAGCAGATCCCGGGATGGCAGAGGTTTAAAATGGTTACTTTGCATCAGTCTTCACTCCTGTAGACTGCGCAGTTATCAATAATGTAACTCAGTTACGTATAGTTGACACTAAAGTTGTAAATGTTAAATTGGATGCAGATGTAATTCTGGAGAGAAATGAGGGGTCACAAATCAGGTCAACTGTTGGTCCAGACGGCATTTACCCAAGGATGTGTCGATCCACATTTTTCTATTATCACCCCTGCTGTCACATTGTCTTTCTCACTTTCTCTGTAAATACTGTGCTCCTGGTATCTATGTTTCTCTCCTGTTGTCCCAGCTGTACAATTGTTAAAACAATCTTAGGCACTGCACTCGTAACTCTCACTCATTTTAGCCATCAGTGGTGCATGTGTTGGGGTAATTTCAACAACTCTGTAAACGGTTGACTTTACACTCTACTACTTTAGTTACTTCCTCAAAAATTCAGTAAGGTTTGTTAGACATGACCTACCTTTTATACATCCATGTTGGCTTTCTCTAATCAGCTCAAATTTCTCCAAGTATTCAGTCACTCTTTCCTTAATTATCGATTCCAATAACTTCCCCATAACAGACATTAGACTAACAGGTCTATAATGTCCTGGTTTCTCTCTCTCATCTTTCTACACAAGCTGCAGAACAAGAATCAATAAATTAGTCCAGGAACCCTAACTGTGCTGAAGCACTGCATCAACTTGGCTTTTTCACAGGTAGAGAGGAGGAAAGGTCCTGCTGTCAATGACATGAAAGGCTAAAGAGAAAGCATATGACAAAGCAAAAGCTAGTAACAGGAAAGAGAATGGTGATAAATACCATAATCTACAAACAGGAACAGGGAACTAAGAGGGATTATGACAAAAACTTACAACCAGTGTAATGGGAACTAGCAACAGTTTTTATAGACAAAGTAGGAATCATTAGGGAGGCAGTGGGGTCAGTCAAAAATGAGCATAGGGAGATTATTATGGTAGCTAAGAAAATAGAAGATTTGCTTCAGTATTTGCAGAGGACATAGAAGGAAGTTACAAGATTATGGATGAAGTAGAAAAGCAATCATTAAAATATACGCATTATTAAAAGGAAATGGTTTTTAAGGAGCAGCGGGCAGGATCAGATGCTATACATCCCACAATACTGAAATGAAGCTGATGTGGGATTTTAATAATAAGGCCACAACAATGTAAATTATACATGATATGTTAGAGAGAATGTGCTGAATGGCTTTGCTCTTTTCTTATTCCATACATTTTTATCTTATTATTAGCTTTCCGGTTGTATCATGAAAAAGCTTTAGCATTCTATGAATGATATCCAAATGCCAAGAATGTGTTATAGCCTTGAAAATGTTCCCAGCGATCTTTTATTCTTTAACTTTATAACGTGTTTTTTTCCTTCTGATAGCAAACATTCCAATATACGTTTTCCCACTGGCATTCACCTCTTCCAGTGTCACTATTAATTACTCCCTTACCATTGCTAAATGCACAACTACAGTTTCTCAATTTTGCAATTTATATAATTGATTTAATATCTAATTATCCTTTATACAAGGGTGATTGATATATTGAATAGATTGCCTGGGGAGGTAGCGGAGGTGGGTGATGTAAGCAAATTCTTGTCTGATCACACCAAACTTAATCAGTCACAACACAAATCCAATGTATCAGAAAAAATAGTTTTGAGAACCTTGTGCAATCTGTCACTCATTGAAATGCCTAAACTGACGGTTGCACAAGGATATCTTAGTTGTTTCAGGATGTATTGGGTAAAATAAAGCCAAGTCCTGCCGTGCGTTCAGTTGCAACTACAGAAGAAACTGGTGTATGTTTTCATAAATGAAAATGTGAATATACAGGTGATACAAACACATGTTGAAATTCGTAATTTTAAGATATATGAGTTCGTAATCCGATGCTCGATACCCGTAGAGCTGATGTGCGTCGGGCACAAGTGCTGAGGCCTGCTGACCACCCATCCCACTGCGATGGGTAAGTGCTTGTGGTGCTGAGGGGCCTACGGACCAGGGATTAGGCTCATTAAGGCCTCAAATAAAATGTTAATGAGATCATAGCCCCATAATACTATCAGTTTGTGAACAGCACAGCTGAAGCTCAGTGCCCATATAAAACAAGCACTGGATGGTTGGTCCGTTCAGCCATGTTAGTACGTACCCCTTAAAGGGGAGTCTGCTTGGTAGTTGCATTAAGTTACTGCAGGTTGACCCAGCCATTTCACTGCTTATTTCATCGTGTCCTTGGGATTCATTACTGCGGCTGTTCACACCTTCTTAAAGCTGTACCCCGTATGATGTCTGTCGATGTCAGCCAATAGAAATGTAATTGAGCTCTGCTTAAATAAAATCTATGAGTATGTCGCTGGACATCCCTCTATATCTGCTGGTTCCGCACGAGGAAAGGCAGGATTAGAAGAAACTTGCAGTACAGGCCAGCCCATATTTCCAAGAAGATTGCAAACTGATGTGCCTTACACAACCGTGCTCTGCAAAGGGGCATTGCTATGGAACAACGTAAGGTGAAGAGAAACCTGCTTCAAGCAGTAGCAGAAGAGGATCCAGCCATCAGCCTCCTTATGTGAGCCTGTGAACGTACAGTATGCAGGTGAAGTGCACCGATAAGAAGCTGTGAATAGCTGGCTTAGTGAAACTGGTGGGAGAACCTTCACCACACGGACTGCAACGGTTCAAGAAGGCAGCTCACCACCACCTTCTCAAGGGCAATTAGGGACGGGCAATAAATGCTGGCCTTGCCAGCAATGCCCACATCCCATGAACAAATTTTAAAAAGTTCAAGGCCACCATGAAATAAACAATGAAATGGCTGGCTCAGTGTGCAGCTACTGACCTGCTGAGTGTTTCCAGCATTTTCTGTTTTTATTATAGTTACTTTTGTTGGCTGTATGCTTTTTGTTTGTTCCCTGCCACATTTCATAGGTCACAAGGCAAACACATTGACATGGCAGCAATACAGAGTACAGTGCTAAACCATGGGCATGGCTGTGCATTTGGAAAGTAGGTGGACAGCTGCCAGGGTGCTAAGCATTCACCCTCTGTGATGCTCCGCCAAACTAACTGTGAAGTGCTGTTATGATGCATTGCAAGGCAACACTGTAAAATTAAACAAAGGTTGAGCACACGTATATTGGTGACCTTTCAGAGATCAGTAAGTTTCTTCCTCACCTACTCCCAGGATTTGGTCCCAGGTGAGACAGTGATTATTCTTTTGCTACCTCTGTCTAGGCTACTCACACTATACTTCAAAGGGGGGGTCCAACTCCTGTCTAAAAGAGCCACCCTTCCCTCCCGCACCTCTTTCAGCAACGCATCTAAAGTTACATCTTGGAAGGGTTTATTGTTCTGGTCTTGCTCTAACCATTTCTATCGTCAGCAATGGTACAGCTTTATGGCAATCAGCAGCCCTTTAAGAGCTGCTGACACCTGGTAAGGTGCCCCTTTGCTTCATATGCTGTATACCAGGAGTGCTACAATAGTATGCAAAGTTGGTCTCACATTTTTGCATGGGGGCAGCTCATTGTGCTATAAGCGCATGCAGCATTGGGACTGCATTAGCAGCCCCATAAAGCAGTTACTTGAAACTTGAGCAATTAGAACCTAAGTGTGAAATCACAGGGCTTTGCAGCTCCAACATGTTGCCCTATGAAGTAGTAAGATGTGGGGCTTGTGCCTATTGTTTACCATTCTGTTGAGTTGCCGATCTCAGTCAGACTGATGTGGGACAAGGACAAGTAGATACTGATACTCTACTTAACATAGAAAACAAGCAGAGAGTTGTTATTCCCACACACCTCCTAGAATCTAGCTCAAGAGTAGTGTATGTGGAGCTCTGGGAGAAGATTACTCACCTGAACTTGTGTAGCCCAGGGAGATCTGAATAAAATAAGGTAGAAAATGGAAAGGAGTACGCCCCACAAAAAACGAATGAACCTAGAGGTGCAGTACGACTGGGATCAAATCAAGATTCAAAGGGACACCAAACAACACCCAGAAATCTTGCCCCTTTTCAATGTCAAGTTATCAGCAAATGAAGAAGGCAGATAGAGTAATTTTATTCTCAATTTCAAAGCACCAGAAGGAAAGCAAAGCTACTTAATTTCCTGTGATTTCCGCAAGTGGGTGTCAGCTCCATCTGGTCACAGTGATCATTAACTGCATCTCAACACCCGAGGGCTGACAGTAGAACTCTTACAGTACATTAATGGTACAGAAGCAGAAGGCTTCACAAGATGTCACATCTCATTTATTTACTGCTCCTGTTCACAAAGGCAAAAGTGGAACCAGTATCAGGCCAACTTGAGCTGGGATAGATAAAGGGAATGCCGTAGATGTAGTTTCTATGGATTTCCAGAGGGCATTCAATAAAGTGTCTCATAAGAGGCTTGTGACAAAAATGTCTTTAAACAGAAGGCTGTTGGAACATGGAATGCTTTGTCACATTGAGTGGCCGAGGCAGAGAACATTGCACCTGTTAAGGGAAAAGTGGATGAATATTAGAAATAAAGGATAGAATGGGCAATGAGATTAGATTTGGATTACTCCAGCAAAGAGCTGGATTAGGCATGATGAGCTGAATGGCCTCCTTCTATAGCTCTAGGGGATGCTGCACAAGATCCAATCATCCAGCTACTTACGATGCATGCGAAAACATTTACTTCTATAGCTGTGAAGGCATAAAAAGCCTCCAGAGGGTCAAACTCTGCAAAAATGTAGACATGCTTAGAGAAAAAAGGCAATCAAACAATTCCAGGTCAACCCAATGCTGTGAGGTTCAGGTTCTGCAGATAACATATCAAGAAAGTAATCTCTGAGGTCCAAATGGAAAATTATACTTTGTAAAATTATTAACTAGATCATTACCAAAAAATGAACATTAACAGCCAAACTGCACTGTACACTTGTATGTTTCTATTTAGTTATTTATTGCCCTGAGTTAAACATTCATTGGTTTGATGGAGGGCAGGTCACAGGGCATACCTCAGGGGTCGAAATTTAACCCTTTGGTACTTTGTTCGGCCAGAAGCAGAGAGAATTAGTAAATGTCTCCTCCTATCTGATCACCTGCACAAGTTATTTTCACATGTAAAAAGTACTGATCAGAGTAATGTTGCAGCTGTTAAGAACATGCTTAGAGTATTTGATGTAAGATGGTTATTTTGGTGCTGTGTCAAATCTACAGGTGCCATTAAAATCTACAATTCCTAACAGTCAAAAGTTAAAAACATCAGCTTTGAAATTGGACGTTAGGAATTTTATTTGTTTTCTAATTAATTTATCCAACATTAAATGTTACTCAGTAATAATTGGTCAAAAACATAATGCCATAGTGTATTTGTATTTTTACACAATAGTTATACAGGTGTCAGCTTGGCTCAGTTGGTGGTACTCTTCCTTCTGAGGCAGCAGTTTATGGGTTCATACCTCACTCCAGAACTTGGAGTAATCTAGACTGGTACTGTAGTGCAATACTTAAGGGTTGCTGCATTGTCACAAAGGCTTCCTTTTAGGTGAGACATTAAACCAAGACCCCAGTTACTTGCTTAGGAACTTTTCCTAGTGTCCTGACCAACATTCCTCTCTCAACCAGCGCTACTTAAAGCAGCTAATTTGGTCATTCATTCACTTGCTATCTGTGGGACCTTGCTGTGTGCAATTTGGTTGCTATATTTTCCTACACAAGAGTAAGTGAACTTCAAAAAGCAAACCATTGGTATTAAAGCACTTTGGGATGTGCTGAGGAGTTGGTAAGGTGCTATCTAAATACAAGTACTTTCCTTCCGTTATAATCACTGGCATTACAGGTGAAATTGGTGCTATTGTCTCTGTGACAACACATCAATACATCGTACAGAACCATCTACCTCAATCATGAAAAGGCAATTAAAACCATAAAGGCATGGAGTTTGCCCTAGAGGCGCAATTGGCAAAATGCACCCAGAATGCGCTGGACATTGTGGCGGTTTTACCGAGGTGAAGTTATGCTGAAGTTTCCGTGCAAACTCATTAGCATAAGCCCGAACATAAAATCTCCCATGAATTAGCGCAATCAAGCAGCATAATGAATGTAATCGATTTGTGACAGGAACAGAGCCAATGGGGCCTTAAGGTGCAGGGTGGCGTCGTATAAAAGGCAAGGATAAAGAATTCTCTTCAGAGTGAGGCTGAAGATCACACGGTAAGACACTTACAAGTGACAGCTGGTCACTGTATGTCTTCAATTTACTAATTGCTGCAGCAGAGTTTAAAATGCCGCAATCTTTAGCACTATTTCACTCGATTCTGCCCAGCTTAAGCTGACACCTGGGTGGAAATCATGCAGAAATTCCAGGCCCAACAGTGATAACAAACTGCTGGTTTTAAAGCTGGTTTCCCATACCTGAGTGCATTTTCTCATCAGTGGAACAAATGGAACCATATCTTGTCAATAATAAAAAGCACAGGTAAACATTAGAATAAATAATAAACTCATTTGTTGATCAGACAGGCACAGTTTGAACAACTGTTTGTATTGAATGAATGCAGTTGTTCAAACTGTACCTGTGCAATCAACAAATGAGTTTACTATTTATTCTAATGTTTACCTGTGCTATTTTTATTATTGACAAGATATGGTTCCATTTGTTCCACTGATGAGAAAATGCACTCAGGTACGAGAAAGAGTTGAGTTTTGGGGTGTTAGCCATTAGGTACCTAAATGAAGGAACTTGTCAAGCAAGGCAATGAGTGTGCAACCTTCCTTTCAGCAGCCCCAATATAGCTGCGATTCATGACATTTAGTGAACCATTCAGAACAGAGCCAGGATTCTCAGTTATCAGCTTCTAATAACCAAGAAATCAGCCACTTGACCCCTTTAAGAAACTAACACGTCGCCAATCCAAGAATTTCCTGGTCAGGAACTTTTTTACTGAAATTGAGCTGACTGTCCAGCGAGGCTGTAATGTACAGCTCACTCTCTGTCCCCACCAAATCCAGCTGCATAATAGCAAGCCTAGGAAGAAATCCCAATCAGTACTATGGAGTTGACAATACATTGGTGGGCATCAGATGTACCAAAATGATTTGGTTCAGAGGCCTGAGGGTTAAAACGTATTATCGGAAGCAGTGGTCTGCAAATGCACCCAGGATGCCCACCACGCCCCAATACAGGGGGTGGGAATGGGCACTGAAGGGAAGGACACGTTAGATGAAAATAAACAAAATTCTCAGTCACCTTGGTCCCCGGCACTACTGTCCGTCTTATCCAGTGCCTGCCACTCCCCTCTGCCCTCTCCCCAGTGACCTTCCTCCCATGGTAGAAAGTTAGTCCTTTATTGGCTGCTGGTGCCTGACATCCCCTGGTGTTCCTGTTACATTATGAGTAACACCACTGCATGCAGCGACTCCACAGTGCCGACACCGACAGTGTTGCGGGCCAAGCACATATTATCGGCCCCTCTGTCCAACAGCCCGCAGAAACGGACAAGGAATACAGGATGAAACCTATGGCCTTCCCACTGTGGCATTATCAGTGAGGCATTCTGAATACAGGTGATTTTAAAAGTGAGACTGTGAACACAGGAGGCAGGAGGCGAGCTCTTTATTTTTAATATACTGTAAAATCTTGAATGGCATCTTTTGCTTACTGTCGATGTGACATTATTTTTAGGCCACCTCCCAAACCCTTCTATGAATCAATATAGTACTCAGCCATTTTGTTATTTTCTCCCAGTGCTGCTTCTTGGAGCAAGGTTTCAAGTTCTATACCGCCCTCCCAGTCAGGACCACACCTACTTCATCGTAAGCCTTGATTGTTTTCATTCAGCACTTCCTGATTACCCACCATTTGGTGTTTCGTACGGTCAAGAGGCACGTCTGTTCCTTGTTAAAGTGCTAACCTTAATTTTAACTTCCTGCTGTGTGAGTTCTGCAGCTGTGTTCCCAGGTGGGCAGTGCTTGAAGATAATTAGAAACACATACTTGGCTCAGAAGCTTTAATGACCAACCAGTCGAAAATTACACACAATATTATTTATTTTGTAAAACACAACAGGCACACACCAACTTATATACACAGGATACTCTGGGCTCGATTTTCCCGGGAAATTGTGGGTGCATTGGGGCGGGGGCTCCGAAAATCGGGGAAATCCCGTTCGGGTTACCCGTCGACTTCTGAGTTCCCCGTGGACGTACCTGTGTGCGCGAGGGGGTCCCGAATCTGGAAGTCCCGCCGGCAATTAAAGCCAGTGGGATGATAGTTAAAGAGCCAAATGTACCTCATTGAGGTACTTAAGGCACTTTACTAGTATGTAGTTAGAACGATTTTTAACCAACCTGGGCAGCTTTCTCATAGCTTTTGATTCACGCCTGGTGAAACCAGATGTGAAGGGCCAGATCAGGCAAAAAGAAACTAAATAAATAAACCATTGCACAAAGTTAAAACACAAAATCAACCTACCTTTCCACCCTTCTCCGATGTCCAATGTCTCCCTCTCCGATCTTCCCCTCTCCCGCCCAATCTTCCCCTCTCCCCCCCTGATCTTCCCCTCTCCACCCCCCCCCCCCCCGAATCTTCCCCTCTCTCCCCCAATCTTCCACTCCCCCACCTCCCCGGATCTTCCGTTCCAATGCCGGACGACGTCTCGCTCTCTTTCTCTCCCTCCTTCGGCGTTGCAGCTCCTGACGGCAGCCAACCTGTCAATCAGGCTGGCTGCCGGGCATGAAACCCGGAGAGCACGTTAATCACCACCAATTACGATGCGATCGCGTCGGAAATGCAACGGGATCTTTTACGTCCACCTGAGACCGAGCCTCGGTTTAACATCTCATCCGAAAGACGGCATCTCTGACAATACAGCACTCCCTCAGTACTGCACGGAGGTTCCAGCTTAGACTATGGGTTCAAGTCTCTGCAGTGGGATTTGAACCCAGGACTTTCTAACTCTGATTATCACTGGATTAAAAGCTCTTAGTTATCAGCCTAGACGTAGAGAGTTGGTCCTTTTTACATTAGAAAAGCATGGACTTTGGGGTGATTTAGTAGAAATATTTTTTAAATGATGAAGGCACTGGACTGTGTCTGTGTGGACAGACTATTTTAATTAGATAGGTTAGAAAAAACGAGGGGTCATACATAAAAACTTTGCAAGTATAGAACTAGGTTAGATATCAGGAGGCTTTTCTTTATGCAGAAGGTTACCAACACTTGAAATAAGTTACTGGCTCATGTGATGAGGGTGGATCCACTGCAACAGTTCAAAAAGTTGCTGGACAAGTTCCTTGTTGTGGCTAACATTACGGTGTACAAAAGTTAAACGGGATTTTGGGTAGGCACTTTGTGGTTACTGTGATCTCTGGAACTCATTTTGATTGCCTTAGGGAGACGAAGAGGAATTTCCCAGATTTTCTTCCCCTGAATTGGCCTGGAGATTTTCTATCTATCTTTATGCCTCTCCCAGGAGATTACATGACCGGTGGTGGAAAGGAACACAGGGGGTTGTGATGCATAATTGCATCATGATTGTTTGGGACAGGCTCAATGGATCAACCGGTCTTTTCCTATCGATCTTTTTGTATGTTCATTTTGTTCGTAGTACTAACAGAATGTTAAAAAGTACAACTCTGTTACAATAAGAGTCCTGGGCGAATTCCCTCCCTCCCCCTCGTCATCAGGTTTAGTGCTAGGATCGCAGCAGCCAAAGTTTTGCTCATTTTTTTGAAGATTTATCGGTGTACTTTGCAAATATCCAGAAATTTCTACAAGAAGTGAGGTGAAAAGAGATATGCTCAATGCTACCACCTGCTGCAGCACACTCAACTTCCTTACACTTTCCCAATCAACTGCAGCACTAATTTTACAGTCAGACACAAACAGCAGCAACTCGAGAGCCACTTGCAAATATTCCATGCACGGCAACCCAGAAAAGTAACAAAAGCTGGCCAACAGCTTCAAAAAAAAGTCTCACAAAGCTGGCAACTCATGAACAGCCTCAGTCTCCAAATGGGCTCAAATTGGCCCAACTACTGGGGGTAAGGCCCAGGCCAGGGAAGCAAACTTGACCGCTGAAGAAAAAGTAATTTTTTTAAAAATGGGATTGGCCCCTTAAGGGCCAAGGGAGAGGCACAAGGATCTCGGGGGTGGGGAAGAGTATGACGGGCAGGCACCGGATATTGTTCGACTGTATGGGCCAGGTAGGCACTGGAGAAGCCCACTGACCCCATGTGAACTTGGTGCCCTCCCACTTACCCCACAATCTCCCGCAGGGCCATTGCTGGAGGGCACTGATGGGCAAAACCACCAGCCCATAGGTTTTCGGATCCAGTGTCAATTGATTCTGATCCTAAGAGTAAATGTGTACCTCGAGCTGAAAATACTCTGCTATCAGAGCACAAGTTCGGTAGTTTCCTGATGAGAAGAAGCTGAAATCTGTTGCCTCTCCTTCAACTGGCAGTGACAAAAATGGGTTTCCCAAGCAGAGTGCTGCACAGCTGATCCTGAAGGCCATTTCCAGTTACTTTGTTTCTACAATGTCATCCTCAATCAAAACTGTCTACTTTGTTCTTTTTGATAGTGAAAGTATAGGGTTTCATGTCCACGAAATGGCAAAACTGGACGCTAATTAAAGATGTCAATTCCACATGAAGAGTTCCTTGACATTGTGACGCACACCATTTTTTTTGTAAAGCCATTAAAGCAGCACAGGGCAAGCAATTCAAAGGAATCTTTTATTTAGCACTTGTTTCTTATGTTTCCAATGGCACAGACATTTGACTTGAAAACAGATTATGCACTGTTATCAGAAAGTCACTAGAATTCGTTGTAATTTAAAATTCCAAGTCAACGTCGAGCTAAAGTTGATGTTCAATCTGCCTTCAACCCAGAGATCATCAAATATGGGATTAAATTCTGGAACCACAGTCTGCTAAACATTCCACTGCTTTGCGAATCCATTGAAGCATGTAAAACAGACAAATCCTGAACATCATAGCAGCACAGATCTATCTATGAGGATTATAGTTTAAGGATAGCAGAGGACTGAGGCCTGGAAACCCTGCACTTCTGCCGATATATCTCAGACTCAGTCTCAAAATAGAATTGTACACAGCAGCTGTAGTTATTGTCCCTCTAGTAGTAAGCCTATTATGGTAATATTCAAATATTTCAGCAGCGGGGAATAGCATCAGTTTAAAGGGAAGCAAAAGACATCTGACTTAGCAACTAAATTAGTAGCACTCTCATCCCTGGGTGAGAAGGCTGTGAGGGTTGAAGTTCCTAGCCCAGGATGATAGTCCAGTGCAGTAATAAGGGAGTGCTGCATTGTTGCACGTTTTGTCCTTCAAAGTAGACATTGAACTAAGGCCCCTACTGTCTATTCAAGTCAGGGCTGCCAACCCTTCAGGACTGTCCTGGAGTCTCCAGGAATTAAAGATTAATTTCCTGGACGCTGTTGCGAGCAAACCAGGAGAAAAATCATAGGGGCATTAAGAAAAATTGTGTTTTTTTTTCATTTTCTTTGAACATTTAGTTATAAAAATATTGGAGATGGGGAGAAAAAGGCTGTTTGGCCGGGGCAGGGTGGTTGGAGACGGGAGATCATGTGATGAAACCTCCAGGAATACGCCCAACCAGAGTTGGCAACCCTATTTCAGGTAGACGTAAAAGGTCCCATGGCACTTGTTCAAAGCGAGGCAGGGAAATCTCCCGGTGTTCTGGCCTTTTTCTCGTTTCTACAATTTTCAGCCAAAGTTACAGCGGCACATCAGGAGGATCCCCAGGGAAATTTTACCCCCGGTTTGCTTTTCCTGTCAAAAGTTTCCTCATGAAACAAAGTTTACACTGTTTTCATGAGGGTGTGAAAGTAGGGGAGGGGTGCACATCTCAGTGAAAGAATTTAGAAAATAATTATTTTTCCCTTAGCAAATGCAGCTGGATAAAATCTTTATGCAAATAGTGATTGTTTTGGAATTCACAAGCATAAACAAAGCAGAGAACATGTTTTCTCTGCCAGAAAAAAGTTTCTTTCTGAAACAAAAAATTCAGAACACATTTCATGTGAAACTTAAGTTCAAAGAAGTTTCTTAAATTCATCTTGTTTTTACCATAATTTGGAAAAACAGACTAAAATATTTATGCACTGATCAAACAGCATTTCTACTGAGAACCTACAATAATAATGGTTTATCATTTCTAAATATAAATAGAAGGCACAGCAGATAGGGTCACCACCTTGCTGCTTATTGAAGAAAGCTTTTTGCAGCTTGTTGCTGGCATGATATGAATAACTCGTCTTGCTGTCAACCCCTAAAAGTTCCTAGAATTACCCTCAGATAAAAGTCCCACCATTATTGGTCCAAAGATTGCTCATTGTTTTTAGCCTGGAAATTGGGGAGGAAGCTATTTCCGCTGGTTTTCCACCCTGTATTTGATGCAGCTAAATTTGCAATCGCAGCTTGGTCCCTTTCTGTGATCTCCCCATCAAGTCCCCAAATTTAAATAATTTTATATGAGGACTAGGGCAATGAAATTCTAGGTATCACACTTGCAATGTACTAGGGGTGACAGAACAGGTGCCTGGAATTTCCACGGTGTTTGGGGGAGGGGTTAGAGTTTCCCAATTGTCCACTGTATCTTCAGCAGAAGATTCGCAGAAGCCCTGGAAAAACGGCGTCATCACCGTTTTTCTGGGTTTGCCGCCTATTTTCCATCGAAGTTATGGCAGGAGATCAGAAGAATCCCCGCAGAATTTCTACCATGGAGTTAATAAGGTGTACCAGTTGCTCGGGTCAGCCGAAACTGGCAAAAGGGAGGAACTTTTGAGCCTGAAGTGTGCAGAAAGTTTAACAACTGATTACTGGAGCTGGGAAAGAGCTTTTGGAAGTTTTGTTTGGCTTTTCCCCTAACCAGTGCTGAACTCGGCTTTGACTGGCTATGGGAATCTCAGCCCTCAGGCCCCCACCTGCAGTGAGAGGTTCTCAGGGCCAGGTATGGGAGTCTTTTGTTTGTCATTATAATGGAGCAGGAGGAGCATGGAAACATAGAAACATAGAAAATAGGAGCAAGAGTAGGCCATTCGGCCCTTCGGGCCTGCTCCGCCATTCAAAATTATCATGGCTGATCGTCTAACTCAGTACCCTGTTCACGCTTTTTCCCCATATCCCTTGATCCCTTTAGCATTAAGAAATATATCTGTCTCCTTCTTGAGTACATCTAATGACTTGGCCTCCACTGCCTTCTGTGGTAGAGAATTCCACAGGTTCACCACCATCTGAGTGAAGAAATTTCTCCTCATCTCGGTTCTAAATGGCATACCCCGTATCCTGAGACTGTGACCCCTGGTTCTGGACTCCCCCAGCCATCGGGAACATCCTCCCTGCATTGAGTCTGTCTAGTCCTGTTAGAATTTTATATGTTACGATGAGATCACCTCTCATTCTTCTAAACTCTAGTGAAAGGAGAGTGAGGCAGCATTTGAGGAGGATGTGATCCTCAAGATACTACCCCTCCCAAAGAATATACACAGGTCCTATGAAGACCTTAATGTGGAGCTCTGTGTTAGAAGAGTCTACTTCACCAAAGAGGCAGTAGGAGAGCTATGCCAGCTACTGTATGAAGACCTGTAGCCATGATCATCTGCTGCACTGCTCTGTCTGTGGCTGTGAACTTTTCAACCTCTCAACTTTTATGCCATAGTTCATTTCAGGGCATCACGGGGCATCTGTGTAATATCATCCAGGTGCTTATCCAGGTATGTATTCATCAAGTAATGGACATCTTAGGAGAGCTGGAGAATCCTTGCAGTTTGGCATCACATTAAGGCAGCAACGAGATATGGCTATCCAGTTTTTAGCAGTTTCTCGAGTTCCCAAGGTCTAGGATGCAATAGATGGCACTCCCATTGTTTTGCGGGTTCCTAAAGTTAACTGCCTCAACTTCCTGAAAAGAAAGAGCTACCAATTGCTGAATATCCAGATTGTGTATGACCAGAGGCAAAGAATCCTTCACATCAACACGTGATTTGCAGGAAGTTGCCATGATGCATTCATCCTCTGGAATTCTGCCCTCCCTGAGCTCTTCAAGGAAGAAATCACAGTTAATATACTAGGATAAGTCACACACCCTGCCATGGATAATGACCCCTCTAAGAGTTCCAAGAACAGCAGCAGAGAAGCAGTACCACAAGGTACATGCCCCTGCTAGAATAGTCATTGAGAGGGTCACTGATGTCTTCACCGGATGCTTTCACTGCCAGGACAGATCAGGAGGGGGTCTGCAATATGATCATTTGTCCTGCATAACTTTGCAGTCCAAAAAGCCCTGGACATGGACATTCCTAGGGAAGCAGAATATTGTGGAACAAAGCATCTGGCGATTGTCACTCCAAGGGCTCCTCCGTGACTGCTGCAAGGGGTTTAACACAATACTTTACTCACAACTTACATAACTCTTTTTCCCCCACCTTCAAATAAATGCAACATCCCTCAATCCAGTACCCATCCTAGAACATCACAACACACCACATCAGACCTCTTTGTCCCTACATGACCATGCAAGTTTTAGTCATCTGATTGAATAATTCAGCATGGAATAAGTGCACCCTTTCCTGTATGGCTATAATATCCATGAATAACAAAGTTCAACATAACTGCACATTGTTCATCAATACAATAAACTCAACATAAGCCCTTTATTCACATCGATTTATATCAAAATTACAGCACAGAAACAGGCCATTCAGCCCAACTGGTCTATGCCGGCGTTTATGCTCCCTAAAGAGCTTCTCCCTCCCTACTTCATCTAACCCGATCAGCATTTCCTTCTATTCCTTTCTCCCTCATGTGCTTATTTAGCTTCCCCTTAAATGCATCTATGTTATTTGCCTCAACTACTCTTTGTGGTAGCGCGTTCCACCTTCAGACCACTCTTTGGACAAAGAAGTTTCTCCTGAATTCCCTACTGGATTTATCAGCGACTATTTTATATTTATGACCTCTAGTTTTGGATTCCTCCACAAGCGGAAACATTTTCTCCACGTCTACCCAATCAAACCCTATCATTATCTTAAAGATATCTATTAGGTCACCCCTCAGCCTTCTCTTTTCTAGAGAGATAGCCCCAGCCTGTTCAGCTTTTCCTGATAAGTATATTCTCTCAGTTCTGGTAACATTCTTGTGAATCTTTTTTGCACCCTCTCCAATGCCTCTATATCCTTTCAGTAACATGGAGACCAGAACTGTACACAATACTCCAAGTGTGATCTAACTAAGGTTCTATACAAATTTGATGTGGAGATGCCGGTGATGGACTGGGGTGGACAAATGTAAGGAATCTTACAACACCAGGTTATAGTCCAACAATTTTATTTGAAAATCACAAGCTTTCGGAGATTATCTCCTTCGTCAGGTGAGTGAGTGAAAGGTTCTCAAATCGCATATCTTATATTAGGCTGGGACACGATCACACCAATCAAAGGTGTCGTTGGTGTTCAGACAGGTTAGCCACGGAAAACAGTACATCCCAGTATACTGAATACACAATGGGTCAGATTACAAAACCAGAGAGAGAAAGAGACCCGAAAGGCAGAGAGAGAGAGAGAGAGAGAGAATGTCCATTTGTATTAAAAACAGATAACTTTGTTTTTCCTGCTGGTGGGGTTACGTGTAGCATGACATGAACCCAAGATCCCGGTTGAGGCCGTCCTCATGGGTGCGGAACTTGGCCATCAATTTCTGCTCGACGATTTTGCGTTGTCATGTGTCTCGAAGGCCACCTTGGAGGACACTTACCCGAAGATCGGTGGCTGAATGTCCTTGACTGCTAAAGTGTTCCCCGACTGGGAGGGAACCCTCCTGTCTGGCGATTGTTGCGCGGTGTCCGTTCATCCGTTGTCGTAGTGTCTGCGTGGTCTCGCCAATGTACCATGCTCCGGGGCATCCTTTCCTGCAATGTATGAGGTAGACAATGTTGGCCGAGTCACAGGAGTATGAACCATGTACCTGGTGGGTGGTGTCCTCTCGTGTGATGGTGGTATCTGTGTCGATGATCTGGCATGTCTTGCAGAGGTTGCCGTGGCGGGGTTGTGTGGTCTTGTGGACGCTGTTCTCCTGAAAGCTGGGTAATTTGCTGCGAACGATGGTCTGTTTGAGGTTGGGTGGCTGTTTGAAGGCGAGTAGTGGAGGCGTGGGAATGGCCTTAGTGAGGTGTTCGTTGTCATCGATGACATGTTGAAGGCTGCGGAGAACATGGTGTAGTTTCTCCGCTCCGGGGAAGTACTGGACGACGAAGGGTACTCTGTTGGTTGCGTCCCGTGTTTGTCTTCTGAGGAGGTCTATGCGATTCTTCGCTGTGGCCCGTCGGAACTGTCGATCGACAAGTCGAGCGTCATATCCCGTTCTTACGAGGGCGTCTTTCAGCGTCTGTAGGTGTCCATCGTGTTCCTCCTCATCTGAGCAGATCCTGTGTATTCGCAGGGCCTGTCCATAGGGGATGGCCTCTTTGACGTGGTTGGGGTGGAAGCTGGAAAAATGGAGCATCGTGAGGTTGTCCGTGGGCTTGCGGTAGATTGAGGTGCCGAGGTGCCTGTCTTTGATGGAGATTTGTGTGTCCAAGAAAGAAACCGATTCTGAGGAGTAGTCCATGGTGAGTTTGATGGTGGGATGGAACTTGTTGATGTTATCGTGTAGTCTCTTCAGTGATTCTTTGCCGTGGGTCCATAGGAAGAAAATGTCATCGATGTATCTGGCGTATAGCGTTGGTTGGAGGTCCTGTGCAGTGAAGAAATCCTGCTCGAACTTGTGCATGAAAATGTTGGCGTATTGGGGTGTGAATTTGGTCCCCATGGCTGTCCCGTGTGTTTGGGTAAAGAACTGGTTATCGAAGGTGAAGACATTGTGATCCAGGATGAAGCGGATGAGTTGTAGGATGGCGTCTGGAGATTGGCTGTTGTTGGTGTTGAGTACTGAGGCTGTCGCAGCGATGCCGTCATCGTGGGGGATACTGGTGTAGAGTGCCGAGACGTCCATCGTGGTGAGAAGTGTTCCTGGTCCGTGGGTACTGAGTTCCGCACCCATGAGGACGGCCTCAACTGGGATCTTGGGTTCATGTCACGCCACACGTAACCCCACCAGCAGGGAAAAAAAAGTTATCTGTTTTTAATACAACTGGACATTCTCTCTCTCTCTGCCTTTCGGGTCTCTTTCTCTCTCTGGCTTTGTAATCTGACCCATTGTGTATTCAGTATACTGGGATGTACTGTTTTCCGTGGCTAACCTATCTGAACACCAACGACACCTTTGAATGGTGTGATCGTGTCCCAGCCTAATATAAGATATGCGATTTGAGAACCTTTCACTCACTCACCTGACGAAGGAGATAATCTCCGAAAGCTTGTGATTTTCAAATAAAACTGTTGGACGATTACCTGATGTTGTAAGATTCCTTACATCTATACAAATTTAACATAACTTCTTTGCTTTTCAATTCTATCCTTCTAGAAATGAACGCTAGTGCTTGGTTTGCCTTTTTTAAGGTCTTATTATCCTGCATCGTTACTTTTAGTGATTTACGTATTTGTACCCCTAAATCTCTTTGCTCTTCTATCCCATTTAGACTCTTATTATCCAAGCAGGATGTGGCCTCCTTTTTCTTCCTACCAAAATGCACCACCTCACACTTATGTGTGTTGAAATTCATTTGCCAATTTCACACCCATTCTGCAAGTTTATTAATGTCCTCTTGCATTTTGATGCATTCTTACTTTATATTAATCACGCCCCCGAATTTGGTGCCTTCTGCAAATTTTGAAATTGTACTTCCGATTCCCAAATACATTTTGCTTCCCCTACGTGACTAAACATACTCTTCTTTCTCCTATTCTAGTGCATCTCTTAGTGAAACCTGATATTGTGAGAGGTGGCTGGTTGTTCCTCAAGGGACTGGTGTGACCCTCCTGTCATGACAGCTTGTTCCTGGGAAGAAGCCACTGTTGAGTGCATCTCTGGAGCTATTGCCTGGGCAGCCTCGTGTCCCCTTCTGTGTGCCACTGGCATAGTGAGCTGAGGGGGAAGGCTAGAGGCTCGGCATGTGCTGTTGTCCTGAGAAATGGCAGCCTCCTGTAGGTCACCTCAGCCACCGCCATTCCAATGGACCTAGGATCTGTGCACCCTCTGATCAGTGGCATGGACAGTCTAAAGGCAGCTATCAGATCCTGAAAGCCTTGGAAGACAGTGCATTCTGGACACCAAGGTCTCAAAGCCAGTTTACAGGGCACATCTTGTCCACATTCTTCCATCTTTCCACCAGAGCTGCAGTCTGTGCTTCCATGGAAGAGAAAACACTGACTGGTCTTCGGCACCTTCTTAACTGTGGGCTGCTGTAGATTCACACCCACCTTGTAAGTATCAGCCTTGGCTTAGTGGTAGCACTGTCACCTCTGAGTCAGAAGGTTAGAGTCATAGAGTTATACAGCACGGATAGAGGCCCTTCGGCCCATCGTGTCCGCGCCGGCCATCAAGCCCAGTCTAATCTAATCCCATATTCCAGCATTTGGTCCGTAGCCTTGTATGCTATGGCATTTCAAGTGCTCATCCAAATGCTTCTAGAATGTTGTGAGGGTTCCTGCCTCCACAACCCTCTCAGGCAGTGAGTTCCAGACTCCAACCACCCTCTGGGTGAAAAAGTTCTTTCTCAAATCCCCTCTAAACCTCCCGCCTTTTACCTTGAATCTATGCCCCCTTGTTATAGAACCCTCAACGAAGGGAAAAAGCTCCTTAGTATCCATCCTATCTGTGCCCCTCATAATTTTGTACACCTCAATCATGTCCCCCCTCAGCCTCCTCTGCTCCAAGGAAAACAAACCCAATCTTCCCAGTCTCTCTTCATAGCTGAAGCGCTCCAGCCCTGGTAACATCCTGGTGAATCTCCTCTGCACCCTCTCCAAAGCGATCACATCCTTCCTGTAGTGCGGCGACCAGAACTGCACACAGTACTCCAGCTGTGGCCTAACCAGTGTTTTATACAGCTCCATCATAACCTCCTTGCTCTTATATTCTATGCCTCGGCTAATAAAGGCAAGTATCCCATATGCCTTCTTTACCACCTTATCTACCTGTTCCGCCGCCTTCAGGGATCTGTGAACTTGCACACCAAGATCCCTCTGACCCTTTGTCTTGCCTAGGGTCTTCCCATTCATTGTGGGATCAAACCCTGCTCCAGAGACTTGAGCACATAAGCTAGGTTGACACTTCATTGCAGAACCACCAGAGGTGCTGTCTTTCAGATGGGAAGTTAAACCAAGGCCCCATCTGCCCTCTCAGTTAGACATGAAAGATCCCATGGCACTATTCGAAGAAGAGCAAAGGAATTCTCCCTCCCCAGGATCCTGGCCAATATCGCTAAAACAGATGATTTGGTTTGTGGGAGTTTGCTGTGTGCAAATTGGCTGCAATTACAACAGTGACTGTACTTCATTGGCTGTAAAGTGCTTTAGGATGTCCTGAGGTCATGCAAGGCGCTAGATAAATGCAAGTTCTTTCTTTATTCCAATGCAGTTGCACCTGTAGCCATGAAAAAGCTCCCTGATGTTGCCACAATGATGGCTCCAGAGTCACAGCAGTTGCCAAGTTTGCTGTTGTCCAACCAGTGCAACCAGTTTAAAAATTACCACCACTTTTGATGACATTTCGGCACCCAATAGCATCAGATTGCCACCCTACCCCAGCTGCTGAAAGAAAGGTGTCTTTTAAGCTATTAAATTTTCCAGCTATTTTCTATTGGTGACATGTACCACACCTACCCTGTACTGCAGGTTTTTCCACGTAGCAACTTATCTAGATTTTCAGAATTTGCATTTCTCTGCTGCCATCAGCAGCTCGAGCATTTACATTCTGAGTCTAGCAGTCAGACACGGAGACACAGTTTTTAACTCGACAGATTTTTCAAGCGTTATCTAGTAGTGGTAAGTACAAAGGCTTTAATTTTTATAAACATTCATTGTTTCTTGAAAGCGTGCCCTGGGAAAAGCGAATGATCTAACGTTGCTAATGACTGTTCGTTCCTCACATGCCAGAAGCTTTATGCAAAGACTGGTCCATTACAACACTGCTGGCAGCAGATCAATTCAGCTGAACGAGTAATACAATCCTTCAAAGAATGAGCAAGTCTAACAGAAGCTTGTGATATAAGTCTTAGATCTTGTTTTATGTGTTTTATATTTAATCAGCCGCTAGTAGTTTTTTTTCTAATTCTCCAGAGGTGCTTTTACACAGCAGCAGTGCAGCCAACTGCAGAGGTTTGGGTGTCCCTCGGTCAGCTGCAATCTATAATGAAAACAAGCCCATGTGCCAGGAAAAGGTGGCATTGTAGACCCACATCAATGTGGGTCGATGATTCTGCCATTGGGAAAAGTCAGCTTCTTCAAGTATATGTGGGGAGATGGTACCTGCACATTTTCCTTCTGGGGTTTCCATAGCAACAGTATAGCCCGGCAAGCCTCTAGAGAATGGATCCTGAAACATAGAATCATAGAATGATCCAGCACAAAAACAGATCATTGGGTCAATCATGGAAATGGATGATCAGCTATCTGCTCTAATCCCACTCTCCTGCTCACTATCCACATCCTTTGATATTATTCTTTTTAAAGCAGTTTTCTAATTCCCTTTTGAAAGGTCATATGGAATGTGTTTCAACAAGAGTTTGTAGCAAAGAATTCCACATTCTAACCTCCCTCTGTATAAACAAATAGTAAAAATGGAAGAGTGATGCACAGAGTTTGCTTTCCCAAAACAGGATCCTACAAGCCATTTTTTAAACCCAAAGTAAAAAGCTTTGTGGTTTAACATTCCTGGCTTCATTAATCTTAACAAAAAAAGTAAATGTGAGTGAGCAGCACTCATGTCAGTAGAAAGTGCCAATGGACAGTTCATCAGCATTCCTTCTCCTCTAAAAGGAAGTTAAAAAAGGTAGCGAGAAGTTAGTGAAACGGACAATTTTTGTCTGTTTCGGCCCTGCTAAGGTCCTTAATAGTGAACTTGTGCAGTTTTCCTTAGCAGGATGGTAAGAGGTGGAGTTAGTGAACTTAATGATGGGAAAGATTTCATTGTAGGAACAAAGGAACAGGAGTAGGCCATTCAGCCGCTCGAGTCTGTTCCGCCACTTAATTAGATCATGGCTGATCTGTACCTTAACTTCATTAACCCGCCATGGTTACATATCCCTTAATAACCTTACCTAACAAAAATCTATTTTTAGTTTTTAAATTTTCAATAGACTCCCAGCCTCAACAGCTTTTTGGGGGAGAGAATTCCAGATTTCCACTACCCTTTGTGTGAAGAAGTGCTTCCTGACAAGATGCCTGAAAGGCATAGCTCTAATTTTAAGGTTATGCCCCCTTGTTCTGAATTCCCCCACCAGAGGAAATAGTTTCTCCCTATCTACCCTTTCAAATTCTTTAACATAAGAAATAGGAGCAGGAGTAGGGCGTAAGATAATCATCTTAAACACCTCAACAGGATCACCCCTTAATCTTCTATACTCAAGGGAATACAAGCCTAGTCTATGCAACAAAGTATCACCATAGTGATAGAATGAAGTGAAATAGACATGAGAGCACAAGAGTAGCAGCAATTGGAAGGTATATTAAATCAGTGTATGGACCAAGGGCGCAGAGCGATTGGGAGGCATATGACATACAGCAGATTATTTCTCCAGAACATAAGAACATAAGAAACAGGAGCAGGAGTAGGCCATACGGCCCCTCAAGCCTGCTCCGCCATTCATTAAGATCATGGCTGATCTTCAACCTCAGTTCCACTTTCCTACCTGATCCCTATATCCCTTGATTCCCTTAGAGTCCAAAAATCTATCGATCTCAGTCTCGAATGTACTCGACGACTGAGCATCCACAGACCTCTGGGGTAGAGAATTCCAAAGATTAACAACCCTGAGTGAAGAAATTTCTCCTCATCTCAGTTCTAAGTGGCCAACCCCTTATCCTGAGACTATGCCCCCTAGTTCTAGACTCTTCAGCCAGGGGAAACAGCCACACAGCATCTACTCTGTCAAGACCTCTCAGAATCCTATATGTTTTAATGAGAGCATTATGATACGTTAACACACGTATCCATTTGGTACAGCATTGTCATTACATGCACCGATTTGTACTTGTGCACAGTGTGTATGGGCACATTGTTGTAAAATATCACGTCAATCGCAGAAGATATGATTAATACGGTACATACCAGTAGTTCTCTGCAATCTACACTGTTTCAACACCTTCTGGACTCTCCCTTGCAAATGAAGCAACTGTTACTTCCTCATACACAATGGACGTGTTTATGTACTAAGATTTGTTTGTGTCAACACAACATTTTTTATACATATTTTTAACAATTATTACTTCCTTTCATGACCACATCTAGCAAATGCTGCTAGATTACAATAATATTCATGCCTTCTTTAAATTTTACACTGTCTTTGGGACCTCCAGCCAAATGCTCCAAATAGTTCATACTGAGCTCACTCTATTAGAGAGGTATTGGTACATTTGTTGGCACCTCTGTAGATTTGGGGGCCATCCTCCATCAGCAAACATCTGCTTGCGTTTCTCCATAACACCATTAGCCAGCATGATGTGCAGGGCCTCAATGGTAAAGTGGGATGTGCTCGCTTGTTTTCAGCCAATTTCCACAAACACTTCACAATCCACAGCATTTACACCAGTTAAGTGGCTCGTTAGCTATTTGAGAAGCACTGAATGATCATTACTGCTGGAGCTTCGTGTTTGTCTCGTAGGTTTTCATTTGCTAACCAAATTGGATTCTCAGAAAGTTGATGTTTCAACACCATAGGTTCCGGTAGTTTGTAATTCTCATCAGAAACAGGCTCTTCAATAAAAGAGGAATATCAGACACTGGATATTTTTGATGAACTTTTCAAAGCTGCATATTAAACAGAAAATAACAGGCGGACTTTATTGAAATACATTTCTTTTTCTTGTTTGAGGTAACATTTAAAGATACAAATGTTCATTAGTCTGGTATTAAGACATATGGTGGTAGATCTTGACTTTGTGCGATAGTGGAACACAGGCAATAGCGAGTCGGCATCCCATTTTACACCTCTCCCCATTTTTATTTCCATTGAATTCAATTAAAATAAAAATCAGTAGAGATATAAAAGGGGCTGCCAATTCGCTAGCACCTATCGTACAAAGTCAAGATCTACCCCCAAGCACTTTTCATAGACCTCTTCAGGCTGTTTGACACTATTCATTTTATTAGCTGCTGGCATTAGAAGTGCCTGAGTGACTCAGTTGAAAACTTAAAACACTATCACTAGAAGGTGGCCGGTAGTGCTGGTTGGTCTGCTGATGTACCCAACTTAGTGCATCATTAAGAGACAGAGTCTGTGAACACCACAGTATGAGTTCCTGCTCTCAGTCAATCATCAAAAGGAAATACCGAGTGAGGGCAAACTGATTTCCCATACGGAGGGAGGGGGTGCTGAGGGCACTCAATCAAGCCACTGTTGTACATTGTTTAACTGCCAGTTACATAAAGGCATTCACAGAGTCAAGACACAGTAGGAAGTATTTTCTGATGGGGATTGGCGAATTTGAGAGTTGTGTGTTCCCATTTGGCAGCGAGGGATTATGCCTGATC